>NC_044031.1:663144107-663760165 GCF_901765095.1 Microcaecilia unicolor
ATTCCCAAAAAGATGCGCGTAACACAGTTCTCCTGCCCCTAGAAAAGGTGTAATCCAGAGCAAGAGGGGGAAAAAAAGGAGTTTGGGGCAGAAACTTAGCTCCCTCAGCCAGCCAACCAGTCAGTTAATCCCCAGAGAAATTATCCCCTCCTGAAACAGAAAAAATGCTCTGGGACAGTTCTCTTTTTCCTTTCTTTAAAGTTCAGTCACTTTTGCTTTACAGTTCAAGGTTACAGTTTCCTTAAAGTGCAGTTCACCTTTTTTCTCTCAGTCAAAAGCCTTAGCATTTTGTTTCCCTGCTGTAGCAGAGCTTCCCCCTCTGCACCATAACAATCAGTCTGTGGCCACCCACACACTTCTCTCTCCAAATACAGTTCAAGATGCTTATCTTTACTCAGTCCATGTCCATTTGTTCCTCTGAATGTAGTGCAACAGCTTGGGAAGGCTGTAGACTCTCCTCCCATTCCATCTCTCCTCTCTCTTCACCACAGATCTCCCTCAAACCTCCATCCCTCAAAGTTTTGAGGAATGCAGGCCTCCCCCCCCCCCCCCCCCCCCCCCCTCACAGGTGACAGGGATTTTATATTGATTCTTTATCTAAGGGAACTGGTCCTCTTGGCTAACGCTACCCCTGCTGGCCAATGACGAGATTGACTTTCCCTCTCTGCCCCTGCTGAGACCTGCTCCTGGATAAAGCGTCCCTGGCTGGTTTTGACTCCCGCCCTCCTCCCTGGTGGATTCTGGGTAGGGTAGTTCTGGCTCCTGAAGCCTCTCGGGCAGCACAAGGGACCTGGTCTTATTACAGCCTAAAAAAATTGGCGCTGAAATCAGTGCCGACTAAGCGTATTCCATAATTGGTGGCTAGATTTAGGCGCTGATTATAGAATAAGCTTAGTTGATATTTCAGCACCTAAATCTATGCACATCCATTTACACCAACAAAAATATGGTGTAAATCTCAGCACATAGATTTAGGCGCACTGGGCTATATTCTATAACTAGGCGCATAAATTTCAGAATGCCCACAAAACGCCCATTTCCCTGCCCATAATTACACCCCTTTTTGCCTGCGCGTGTTAGACGTTCGGCACACATCGTAACAGAGTATGCTTAGTGACTTGTTCACCTAAATTCTAATAAGTGCCTCAGGAGTAATGTCAGGAAGTATTTTTTCATGGAGAGAGTGGTGGATACGTGAAATGCCCTCCCACGGGAGGTGGTGGAGATGAAAACAGTAATGGAATTCAAACATGCGTGGGATAAACACAAAGGAATCCTGTTTAGAAGGAATGGATCTATGGAATCTTAGCAGACATTGGGTGGCGACGCTGGTATTTGGAAAATAAAACCGGTGCAGGGCGGACTTCTACGTTCTATGCCCTGAGAAAGGCAGGGACAAATCAAACTCAGATATACATATAAAGTATTACATACCATGTAAAATGAGTTTATCTTGTTGGGCAGACTAGATGGACCGTTCAGGTCTTTATCTGCCGTCATTTACTATGTTACTATGTTATTGCTTGTTAAGTGCTGTTATCAGCCCTAATTAGCTTGTTAAGTTACACGCATTGTTATAGAATCTGTGCCGATTTTGGCACAGATCTCTAGGTACGCCATATAGAATCTGCGGGCAATTGTGCACACTAATTTATAGAACAGGTGCACCAAAGTGGGTGAACGATGTCACAAATCGTCATTTACGCATGTATGTCCTAGGCACTATTTATAAAATTGGCATGCTAGTCACCAAAAAAGCTCTATTCTATAAGCCACGCTTAAAATTAGGTGTGGTTTAGAGAATAGTGCTTACACCTGGGAATCACGCCTAACTTTAGACGTGACCATTTGCACCAACTGAAATGTGGTGCAAATATATTCGCCTAAATTAGGCACATTTTCCACTTATTCTATAACTATGTGCATTCATTTTTGGAATGCCCCCATCCCACCCATTTCTGCACACTCTTTTTGATCTTGCACGTAAAATGTAGGCGCGAATCTCCTGCCTAAATTTAAACGTGTATATCCACATGAAATCTAACTAGTGCCAATAATTGTTTGTTATAAAGGAAACTATTGGCACTAATTACCTTGTTATTCAATTAAATTGTGTGCACAAATTGGTCATGCGCCCAAATTTCATCACGCAATTTTTAGTGACATTTATAGAATTAGGGGGATGCTTTGTAATAGCATATGGGTTGTACCAGGCGGCGCAGCAAGGGTATTATTATTATTATTATTTGTTGCTTTTGTATCCCACATTTTCCTACCCATTTGCAGGCTTAATGTGGCTTACATATTACTGTTTGTGGCATTAATCAATTCCTGTCTAAACAAACACTTGGTCTGAATGAATACAAAGTGATAATGTGGTGGAATGAGGTACAAGTAGTGGTCATTGCGGTCTTTGGTTATGATCAGAAGCGGAGCCAGGTTGATGGCATGGGGGGAGCGAGAGCGGACTTCCGCTGGTGCCAGAGCACATTTTCAATGCAACACATTGAAAAAAAAATAGGCGCCAGCACTGGCAGAACTCCGTTTGGGGGAGCGGCTGCTCCCCTGGCACCCCCCCCCCTGGCTACGCCACTGGTTATGATGTGTCGCTATTGTCCAGGTTTTTTATGTTGGGTTGGTGGGTTATGCTCTACTGAACAGTTCTGTCATGGAATTCTACCTAGCTATGTGCAAACCTTCTAGAACAGTATCAGATGCACACGTTACAAAACACACTTAGGCGCGCCAGCTTATGCCTGCCATTGACCTGGCGTAAACTATCACGTCTAAATTTCAGCATGCCAACCATTCTATAACAGGTTAGGCTATCACAGAATTGGCATTAAGCATGCTTCTTTATCGCGCCTACATTTAGACAGGGCTTTTCTTGAGGGGGTACTTGGGAGTACTGAGTACTGGCACCTTTTCCATTGTCTGCTAAAATTGACCCATGGATCCCAAGTTTTAATGAAAGAGCTCAGGTTCTACACACCAATTCTGCATTGTCATAGATTCTGTGACTGGTTGCAGGGGACTTAGTTATTGTGGGGTGGGTCCCTCAGTGATCACCTCACCCCTGAAGGGTGGCCTAGCATTTGAGTACCGGCACTTTTTTTGCTAGTAAAAACGCACTGTATTTAGACAGCACTTTATTTATTGCTCCCTTAGTGTATGTACATGTAGATAGACCTGCCTAGTCTCCTGCTTTTAGCAGGAGACTCCCGCCTTTGCAGGTCATCTCCCGCACTCCCGCCGGGGAGCCGGGATCTCCCGCTGAACAGCCTCCTTTTCCAGCGACAGCAGGAAATGCCTTCCTAAAACGTCATCTCCTTCTGCTGCTGGTCCCACAGCAGCAGGAGATGATGTTTTATGAATGCGTCTCCCGCTGTCACTGGAAAGGGAAGCTGCTTCTGGTGCCCCTGGCTGCAAATCACCGTGTGCCGTCGTGGAGCTGTGGGTGGATCTGGGTGGAGTTATGGACAGAATGGGCCAGAGCTATGGGCAGAGTGGGGTGGAACTGTGGACAGGCCCTAAATCTCCTGCTTGGAAGGTTAATCCCCTTGGCAGCTCTGTGTTGATGCCGTGGCTTCAACTGCAAGTCTCTAGCCTTCCCCGAGCCTCCCGCTGGCCAAGCAAAAACTAATGTTGTTCTCCTGGCCCCACAGACTATAACTGCACAGGAAGCTAATTGATTTTGGTTCACTCATGGCCCTTGCCCATTTGGTTCATTTAGAAGGGACCAGAAATGGCCTCATTTGTCACATTTTACACTTTAAAAATGCATAGTGCTTCCTCTATAGATTGACATCATAAAACCTGCTGAGGTTACAGAGATCATTATATCCAAAACATTTATAGATTGATAGCTAGTTTCAGTTGCAAACTGTAAATTGCTTTCCCAAGCATTAAGCCAATCAGCAGATTCAAGGAACTGTGCCGATATGTCAAGCCAAATAATAAAAATGTCATCTATACAGCACTTTCAAGCATATATAAATCACCAATATTTTGAATTGTAGCCATACTTGTTATCATATAGACAAGCTATAGAGATGGAGCCATGATTACTTGTACAAATAATTGATTTTACAAGCAAAAATAGTTCTTTTCTAATGTCCCCAGTGTCAAAGTGGTTAAAAATGTTAACTGGAATAAACTGATAATGAGACAAAAATAGTTCCACTATTTTGACAGCTTCAGTCTGAGGAATGTTAGTTTATATAAAAGTATAGTTGCCATATAAATCATTTGAGAAATGTCAGACCAGGATATATGGAAACCAAATAGATCCACCAAATCTTTAGTACAGAGCTGCTCAAAAAGTATGCACAATTGTGATGGACTTGCCCACATGTTCAATCTTTTTGGAAACTGATAATTACATATATTAAAAATCTACTTTTCCACTGGACCCAATTTTCATTCTCCTAGGAATGCCACCACCGCATTTAATTCATCATGAGCTTTTAGATTTGATCAGACAATTGCGACTTCACCTCGAATGTTGTGTTCAATTCTGGTCACTGCATCTAAAAAAAAAGATATAGTGGAATTAGAAAAGGTACAGAGAAGGGCAACGAAAATGATAAAGGGGATGGGACAACTTCCCTATGAGGAAAGGCTAAAGCAGCTAGGGCTCTTCAGCTTGGAGAAAAGTCGGCTGAGGGGTGATATGATAGAGGTCTATAAAATAATGAATGGAGTGGAACGGGTAGATGTGAAGTGTCTGTTTACCGCTTCCAAAAATACTAGGACTAGGTGGCATGCAATGAAGTTACAAAGTAGTAAATTTAAAAGAAATTAGAGAAAATTTTTATTCACTGAACGTGTAATTAAACTCTGGAATTCATTGCCAGAGAATGTGGTAAAGGCAGTTAAGCTAAAGGCAGTTAGCTTAGTGGGGTTTAAAAAAAGGTTTGGACAGCTTCTTAAAGGAAAAGGCCATAGGCCATTATTAAAATGGACTTGGGGAAAACCCACTGCTGATTTCTGGGATAAGCAGCATAAAATGTATTGAACTTTTTTGGGATCTTGCCAGGTATTTGTGACCTGGATTGGCCACTGTTGGAAACAGGATGCTGGGCTTGATGGACCTTTGGTCTGTCCTAGTGTGGCAATACTTATGTACTTATATATTTATTAGGAGTTTAACAGCTCAAAGCCATCAAATCTCTAAGGATATACCAAATGCACATTGGAAAAAATGAGTCAAGTAGAATCTTGAAATTGACAAAAGACAGCTAAGAATGAATCTCAGGTGAGAGATCATTCCAGAGCTTGGGGGCTGCAAAAAAGAATGTAAATTTCCGGGTAGTCTCGTAGTGGGCACATTTTAGTGGGAGGAGAACGAGACAATTAGGATCAAGCGACCAGACTCGAGCAGGTGTACATGGAATAACTGAGGATAAGTATGAGGGGGCTCCTAAATACAGAGCTTTATGAGCCAAAATGCGAACTTTAAAATGGGATCGATAATCCACAGGCAACCAATGGAGGCATATAAGAGGAGGTGATATATGGTGGGACTTTTTTGTCTTACAGAGAAACCGCTCACAGGTATTTTGCAATGTTTGAAGCTAATGTACTTGGGAGTGTGGAAGGCCCAAATAAATAGAATTGCAGTAGTTGATTAGGGAAATAACCAAGGCGTAAATCAGGGTGTGAAGGGACTGAAAGTCAAGACATTTGCAAATGGCTCGCAAAAGTTGTAGAGAAAGAAAACCACATTTAAGTCCATGAGAAATTTGATCAACAAAAGCGAGACGAGAATCCAAAATAACCCCTTTGTAGCAAAAAGAACTAACTGAGGGAATAGGAACACCAAAGAGTAGCAGAATAAGTGATGAAGGGTTAACATACCAGACATCCAGTAAGCTATGGTCTTAGAGGGGCATAGGACAAATTTGTTGTCAGATACTCACTGAGAAAATGCAGACAGCGTTGCAATGGTGAAATATCAATAGAACATGGTAGAGTAGGAAAGATCAGAAGGATATCATCAGCATAAATAAAGAAACAGATATTAAAGTCCAGAAGAAGAGTTGTTAATGAGCTAAGAAAGAGATAACAAGGAACCCTGAGGACCCCACAAGAGAGAGAACAAGGGGAAGAAGATGACGAACCAACCTGTACTGAAAAAAAAAAACAGTCAGATAAGAGGAGAACCAAGACAGAACAGTACCTGATAATCCCAAAGAGCAGAGATGAGAAAGAAGAAGGAAGTGATCAATCAAGTTGAATATCAAGGATAGGTCCAAAAATACTAATAAGACTACTGCCCCCGAGTCAAGATGAGAATGAAGTTCACAGATACAAAGAACAAAGTGGGAAGTGGACCAAGGACTTCAGGACGTTGAGACTACGCTGGTATATAAAGGAGTAAAACATATTGTAGACTCGACACAGTACTGTGTTTCGGTCACAGGCCTGCCTCAGGAGTCTAAAAAATTATTTAAAATGAAAATATTTAATCAAAAAACATGACATCAATGCACAAAACATATGATTCTAAAAATTATGGGGACAAACGTATATAATTATCATATGCAAAAATAATATATCCGTATGAAATGCATCAATAAACATTAATTAAATTAAATATCTTGACATAAATATACAAACATATGATTCTGAAATTAGTGCGGACGAATATGTATGTAATCATCAAACACATAAATCATAATATAAAAATGAAATGCATCAATGAATATCAATAAAAAATAAAAAATATATAAAAATATGATTCATATACATTAATATATTCATAAACAAATAAAACTAGTAAAATTTAAATTCACAAGAAATTGATACATGTATGGTTATATATAAAACGAGGAACTTGCCACAAAGTTCCAGTATAGAGCAAATATATCTTGTAGTATACATTTCGATAGTTTATTCTTTCTAAAATGTGCTCAGTGATAATATCAATCATATGAAAAAAATTTTGTGAGCAAATCTTTATATTTAGAAATAAGTATAGTAAAACTGTTATTTATAATAGACAAAATATATGTTTATGAATTGCTATAAATAATATATGAGAGTTTATAAATTACATCAAAAAAACTGTAAAATTTTATATATATATATATATATATTTGTTATTAGAATGCAAATTTGATTAACATTTTTTTTAAAGAAGAATAAAATTATACTAATAAGAATAATACTGGATGAAACACGAAAAATCAATTCAACAATGTTGATAAAAACGCAAATATACAAAAAATAACACGAAAATGAAAATGCCAAACTTATATTAATGAAAAAAGGAAAAAAATAAAAATAATTAAATAATTAAAAATATGAATAAACCAAACACATTTAAACCATTGGTTGCATAATACATCATGAGATTCTATGGAACAGTCTATATATCATTTAGACTCCTGAGGCAGGCCTGTGGCCAAAACACAGTACTGTGTCGAGTCTACAATAAAGTTTACTCCTTTATATACCAGCGTAGTCTCAATGTCCTGAAGTCATTGGTCCACTTCCCACTTTGTTCTTTGTATCTTTAACTCATGAGATTTAGTGTTCATCCACTCTGTGGAGAGCCTTCCCCAATGAAGTTCACAGACCAGGAAGGTAACTGTTGTTTTTGTGCTACGAATTACCCAGAAACCTGTTTGATGAGGATGAAGAATGGATAATTGATTAATGTGAGATGATAACTGATCAAAAACAACTTTTTTCCAGAATCTTAGACATAAAACAGAGATTAGAGATAGGACAATAACTCTCAGCTAAGGCTGGATCCAGTGAAGGTTTTTTCAAGACTGGGCTGATCACAGCCTATTTCCAGGTTGTAGGGATAAGCTATATGCCAGGCTAAAGGTAATAGACCATGCCGAGATAAAGCAACCACTTAGAAGGGAGAGGATCAAGTGAAGAAGTAGTCAAATTCAGGGTCTTCATTAACTGAGTTCATTTTAACCACGGCCTAAAAGACGACAAATTATTCATTTCCCTTAACTCCACTGGTGGCTCATTCTAAATCTAGGGTCCCGTTATTCTAAATGCCCTAACCCTACACTTAACCTTCTTTAATTCCTCAATTGCCTGGATTTCTAAATTTCCTTAAGAAGACCTCATTTTCCACATTGGAACATAATTCTTAATGTGATCCATCAGATACAATGGTTATTGATTTCTCAAAACTTTGAAAACTAAAACCATCCATTTAAAACAACAATGCTCCGTAACCAGAAGCCAAAGTAGCAACTTCTAAACAGCCGTGCACTCTCAAATCTATTTGTACCTACCACAGAGCATATACCCCCTAATTCTATAAAAGTCACCAAAAGGTGTGCATGCAAATTTGGGCTTGTGCCCAATTTGCACATGCAATTTTATTGAATAATGAGCCAATTAGTGCTAATAATTGTTTTTTTCAATAAGCAATTATTGGTGCTAATTGAAATCAATTAAGATGTACACATGTAAATTTAGGTGCATGATCTGCATGAAAATGGGAGGGTCTTGTGCGGTTCAGGGTGGACCATGGGCATGGTTTTGGGATACTTGTGCAATTATACAATAAGAGGGTTCCACGAGTAAATTTAGGCGGGTGCATTTACACCACGCTTTCTTTGGTGCAAATGGGCATGCCTAAATTTACATGTGACCCCTGGGACTCATTATTCTATAAACCATGCCTAACTTTAGGCGCAGCTTATACAATAGTGCTTAAGTGGGTTTTTTAGTGCTGATTTTTTTAGGCGCAATTTATAGAATTCACCTCATATTGTCTCTATGCAGGAACGCTGCAAGCTACAAATGCACCCTGTGTGACAGGCCCCCATACACTGCAGGCATGTTCCTACCCCACCCACTTGCATCATGTTAACAAGGGAAGCCAATGGACGGGGCTCAAGTTTGGTGTCCCAGCTTCCCTTGTGCCCTGTGTGGCCACACCAGCTGAACATAACTAATTATGGCCTTGCCTCTATGTGAACTGGTACGGAAAGAGGCTTTGCAATTCCTGAGCATTACGTTTTTTGTAGACACACTGTCTAAAATTTGTGTCTATTCAACATTAGGTATACTGGTAACGTTATACTAGTAATAAAAATAGCTATCTTGAAAGTTTGCTATTGGAATGTATTCACTGGCAGAGGTGTACTTGAGACATATGTTAGGGTCCTTACCTGAGGGTTCAAGTGAACATGTATAGATGATGATCAGTGAACCCAAACAATTGGAATGTTGTAGATCGCCATACAAAAGATAAAGAATGAGAGGATCAGAAGCAGGAGTTTATGGAGATAAAAAGATGAATACTGAGAGTTTCCTGAAGGTGAAGAAACAATGTGACAAGGCAACGGCCATAGCTAGAAGGATGCTAGGCTGCATAGAGAGGGGTATAACCAGCAGAAGAAAGGAGGTGTTGATGCCCCTTTACAAGTCATTGGTGAGGCCCCACTTGGAGTATTGTGTTCAGTTTTGGAGGCCATATCTGGCTAAAGATGCAAAAAGACTGGAAGCGGTGCAAAAAAAAAGCTACGAAAATGGTATGAGATTTGCATTGCAAACTGTACGAGGAGAGACTTGCTGACCTGAATATGTATACCTTGGAGGAAAGGAGAAACAGGGGTGACATAATACAGATGTTCACATATTTGAAAGGTATTAATCCACATACAAACCTTTTCTGGAAATGGGAAGGTGGTAGAACTAGAGGACATGACTCGAGGTTGAAGGGGGGCAGACTCAGGAGTAATGTCAGGAAGTATTTTTTCATGGAGAGGGTGGTGGATACGTGGAATGCCCTCTCGCAGGAGGTGGTGGAGATGAAAACGGTAATGGAATTCAAACATGTGTGGGATAAACACAAAGGAATCCTATTTAGAAGGAAAGGAATGGATCTATGGAATCTTAGCAGACATTGGGTGGCGACGCTGGTATTTGGAGAATAAAACCGGTGCAGAGCGGACTTCTATGGTCTGTGCGCTGAGAAAGGCAGGGACAAATCAAACTCAGATATACATATAAACTATTACATACCATGTAAAATGAGTTTATCTTGTTGGGCAGACTAGATGGACCGTTCAGGTCTTTATCTGTCGTCATTTACTATGTTACTTTGTTACTATGTTAGTATTTGGTAGATGGAAGTGAAAAGTCTAAGGAGATCTGTTTCTGTACTGCAAGACTTCTGAAAACCTGTTTGATTAGGCTGCAGGATGTTGTTTGTGTTCAAGTGTTCTAGTTATTCTAGGAGAGAAGCTAAAGAAAACAGCCACAAAGTGGAGTAAGAATAAAACTCCACGAGCCCTGACGAAGTTAGCGAGGCTGTGGAAATGTTTGAATGGAAGTGTTGATGCATGTTTAAAAGCAAAGTGAAAGTCAATTTAATCTTGCTTATATGTTTTTGAATAAAATCTTTTTGGGGAGGTTTTTTAGCTAATGATGACTATTGGGCTCATTTTCAAAAGAGAAGGGCGCCCATCTTTCGACATAAATCGGAAGATGGACATCCTTCTCCCAGGGTCATCCAAATCGGTATAATCAAAAGCCGATTTTGGATGTCCCCAACTGCACTTTGTCGCAGGGACAGCCAAAGTTCAAGGGGGCATGTCGGACGCATGGCGAAGATGAGACTTGGGCATGCCTAACACTTGGACATCCTTGACCCATAATTGAAAGAAACAAGGACGTCCCTGACGAACATTTGGATGACTTTACCTGGTCGTGTTTCTCTTATGACCAAGGCGCAAAAGGTGCCTGAAATGACAAGATGACCACCGAAGAGAATCGGGGATGACCTCCCATTACTCCCCCAGTGGTTACTAACCCCCTCCCACCCTCAAAAAATATCTTTCAAAATATTGATTGCCAGCCTAAGATGTCATACTCAGGTCCATGACAGCAGTATGCAGGTCCCTGGAGCAGTTTTAGTAGGTGCAGTGCACTTCAGGCAGGCAGACCCAGGCCTATACCCCCCCCCTACCTGTTGTTTGTGGAGGAAACAGCGAGCCCTCCAAAACCCACCACAAACCCACTGTACCCACATCTAGGTGCTCCCTTCACCCGTAAGGGCTATGGTAGTGGTGTACAGTTGTGGGTAGTGGGTTTTGGGGGGCTCAGCACACAAGGTAAGGGAGCTATGTACCTTGGAGTAATTTATGACGTCCACTACAGTGCCTCCTAGGGTGCCCGGTTGGTGTCCTGGCATGTCAGGGGGACCAGGGCACTACAAATGCTGGCTCCTCTCATGATCACATGGCTTGCATTTGGTCATTTCTGAGAGGGACGTCCTTGGTTTCGATTATCGCCGAAAATCAGAAACGACCAAGTCTAGGGATGACCAAATCTAGGGACGACCAAATTTAAGGAGTTGGACGTCCATAGCGGTATTTTCGAAACAAAAGATAGATGTCCATCTTGTTTCGAAAATATGGGTTTCCCCGCCCCTGGATTGGGATGTTTTGCGAGGACGTCCATATCAAAACATGGATGTCCCTTTCAAAAATGTCCCTCCACATGAACTCCCACGAATATATAGCTTTGTTGCCAATAAGAAGTCAGTTGAAACGTTTCCTTCTATTTTTTAGAAAACTTAAAAGTCAAAGAAAAAAGAAAAAATTAAATAATTGAAAAATTGAAAAAATTGATGCAATTATTGAAGATTTAATCAATTAAGAAAGTGATATACACAGATTTAAAATGGATTATTATAGGTTGTCTTTGAATAAAGTTATCCCTATGAGTCCCCATTTATATATTCATAGAGGGTTCTTCTAGTTGGGACAGAACTATGCGTTCAGCAAGTTTAGAGACATAAGGGAGTTGGGCAAAGGGCCTATAATTAGTCACTAAAGAGATGGGAAGCTTAGGGTCTTTGATCTTTGCTCTTTGCAAGTTTCCTGGAAACAGCCATTGGGACGTCAGAAAAATAATTTGAAGAAAATTACTCTGCTCTCTGACTTCTCTCATTCTGTATTTACATTACCTATTCCTTGCTGCTATTTTAATGCTAGATCAGTGTGTAACAAAATGGATTTATTAAGAGACTTTATAGGAGATACTGAATTAAGTTTGGTCTTTATTACAGAAACCTGGTTGGCTGATTATTCTCCACCCTCTATTAAGGATCTTTGCCCTCCAGGTTATTTGATAGTTAATTCATCACGGGAATCAAGAAAGAGTAGAGGTTTAGTGATTATTTACAAAGATTTCTTATCTCTTCCTAAAGTGAAATATTTTATGTTATCAGGCTTAGAGAGATTATTTTGCCAATTAACAATGTCTGATACTACAAGTACAATTGGTTTTCTGCTTGTTTGTAGAGCTGCTGGTACTTGGTCTTCAATATCTTCCATGTTGCATAAGAAGATTCATGAAGCAAGTACTTAAATTTTCTAAAATAGTAATCCTAGGGGATTTTAATTTATATTTTGAGAATGTGTCTGATACTTCTGTAAGGGATTTTTATCAGATTTACAGTTTTTATTACCTGTTATGTCAGTTACTCATGAAAAAGGTCACATGCTGGACTTGTTATGTGCAAACGACCCATCTTTACCGACCTTTACTAACTGGGAACCAGTAGTTTGGTCGGATCATTTTGTCTGTACCTTTACCTTGAATTCTTTTTCTTCCAAATTATTGCAACCTTCTCTTTCTAAAACTCGAAGAGGTAGAGGAAAAATAGACAAATTATTTTATTGGTCATCAGTAATACCACATTTAGATTACTCTGAATCTAATCCTAAAGTTTAACTCTCAACATGGAATTCTACAATGGCTTCAGTTCTTGACGCCGTTGCTCCTGAACGAGAATTAAGTTAACAGAAGATCAAGATTTCCCTGGTTTTCTGTTGAATTTGTAGCTTTAAAAAGACTGTCATTGTTTAGAATGCAAATGAAGAAAATCAAAGAATGATACTTGTGGAGAGGAATGGAAAGAACTGTTAAAATAGTAGAAAACTAGTTTAAATAAGGGTAAAAGAACACACTTTTCAACTTTAGTGGAAATAAAAAAAACAAACCTTAGAACATTCCTTCTGCTGACGGACTGGCTGGTTATTTTGCATCCAAAGTGAACTTTATCTATTATTCATTTGACAGTACTTCTCCTTGTAATCTGTTAGAATTTACACCAGTGTCAGATAGCGTTCCAGCAGATAGATGCTGGTCCTCTTTTGATCCGTTTTCTGTTTCTGTGTTACCTTCACTGAGCAATGGGTTAGATTGTTCTAATTGCCCATTGGATAAACTTCCTCCTTTTTTAATGAAGGATCTTCCTTTTGATATCGTGAATTGGTTAGCTCTATTTATTAATACTATGATGACTAATGGGTGGTTTACATCTGATATGGGAAATATTGTATTAACTCCCATCCCAAAACAAATTAATGGTAATTTTTCCCAATTTTTCAACTACAGACCAATTGCTAATATTCCGTTTTTAACAAAATTGGTTGAGTTTGTTGTTAGTTCTTAGTTAGCGAATTATATAGAGTGATTCAAATTACTCCATACTTTTCAACATGGCTTTAGAGCCTTTCATAGTACTGAGACCTTACTCATTTCATTGACTTCAGAGGTCAAAGACGTTCTTTGTTGAGGTGGTAATATAATTCTTTTACAGTTTGACATCTCGGCTGCTTTTGATACCGGTAATCATGTACTATTACTGAATTTGCTTTCTGCTTTTGGTCTGACAGATTCAGTTTTTCTCTAGTTCAAATCATTTATTACACAAAGACAATAGTCTGTATTAAAGGAGAATTCTTTATCAATTCACTGGCGTTAACCTTGTGGTATGCCTCAGGGCTCTCCTTTATCTCCTCTGCTGTATAATTTGTATCTGAGTACATTGGGTACACTTTCTTTTGGTTCAGAGGTTAGATTATGGTCCTATGCTGATGATATTTTTCTACTGGTTCCAGTAGATACTGTTATTGAGACTTTTTATTCTAAATTAAAATCGTACACAAAGGAGATTGTAGCCTGGTCTAGACTTATGATGCTCAAATTAAATGAGGCTAAAACTAAGATACTTTAGTATCATGACAAAGTTCTTATTATGCTTATTGTTGCAGAACCTATAGTCATAAAACCCCCTGCAGGTCCAGTAGAATAAAATTCCCCTTCCTGACTTCATATTGGTGTTTATGAGTGCTGGAGATGCTTACTCCTTCATGCTTTGAAATTACCATGGGGTTATCTTTTAATTATAACACTGCCCATGCATTCTGTCTGTATCCTGCTCCACATATTGTGCAGAGACATTTATATGTGTTCAGCTTATTGTAATAGACATAACTGTGACAGTCACTTACAGTTTGGATGAGAAGCAACAGCTGGATGCTCACAGACTTGGGACCACACTGAACAGATAAAAGACTCGGTGTACACAATTAAATGCGTACTGATTACAGCCAGAGCAAATGTATAAAAGTTCCATGGGAAGTTTATTCAATAGAGTATGCATTAAAATCTGACTGGTCGTCCCACAAGGCACAGGTTACAGCTGGACCTGACATAAGAGACCTGGTTAATATGAGATAAAATGGCACAGTAGCAAGTAGTGTGGAAAGAACTGTGTCAGCCTACAGACCTCATTGTGATTCCTCTCTCTAATACTCACTGCGTTTTTCATATTTCACTTTTATTTGATATACCACAAATAATAAATTATTTATCTATGCGGTTTACAGAGTCTAGTAAATAGAAGGGGAATGAAAGGAAGGACACATAAGGTTGCCTATTTTCAGTGGCGTAGGAAGGGGGGGAGGGAGGGGCGGTCCACCCTCGGTGCATGCGCTCGGGGGGTGCCGGCCCCGCTGGTTCCCTGCTCTCTCTGCCCCGGAACAGGTTACTTCCTGTTCCGGGGCAGAGAGAGCAGGGAACCAGCGGGGCCGACACAGCTCCGAGTGACGTGCACTCGGGGGGCGGATCGGCCCTCCCACAGGTAAGAATGCAGTCCGGGGGGGTTTGCGCTCCGGGGGGGTCGCGCCGTGCTGCACCTGGGGGGGGTTCACAGCGGCGACCCGCCCCGGGTGCCATTAGCTCTCGCTACAGCACTGCCTATTTTACAATCTAAATAATATAGAGAATAAAAATAACAAGTTAAAATTATTGTTATAATTAATATAAGGTACACTAGGGAGGAAGAGAATGACAGAAAGACATGACATAGGTGGAGATGTTGCAGCAGGGTAACTATCAGGCTTATTTTCGAAAGTGATCGCCGGCCATCTTCCGACATAAATCGGGAGATGGCCGACGATCTCTCAAAAGTGGCAAAATCGGTATCATCGAAAGCAGCTTTTTTGACACCACTGCCGCTTTCCCATCGCCATGCCGGTGAAAGTTCAAGGGAGCGTGTTGGCGGCGTAGCGAAGGCGGGACATGGACGGGCATGGGCGTGGCTACCAGATGGCCGGCTTTCGCGGATAATGGGGGGAAAAAAGCAGCGTTAAGCAGTATTTCACTGGGTTTACTTGGTCCTTTTATTTTCACGACCAAGCCTCAAAAAGGTGCCCCAACTGACCAGATGACCATCAGAGCGAATGGGGGATGACCTCCCCGTAGACCCCCAGTGGTCACCAACCCCCTCCCACACTAAAAAAATAAAAATAAAAACCTTTTTTTACCAGCCTGTATGCCAGCCTCAAATGTCATACCCAGCTCCCTGACAGCAGTATGCAAGTCCCTGGAGCAGTTTTTAATGGGTGCAGTGTACTTCAGGCAGGCAGTGCTAAATGTTGAGCCCTCCAAACCCCCCCAAAACCCACTGTACCCACATGTAGGTGCCCCCCTTCACCCATAAGGGCTATGGTAATGGTGTAGAGTTGTGGGGAGTGGGTTTTTGGGGGGATTTTGGGGGCTTAGCTCCCAAGGTAAGGGAGCTATGCACCTGGGAGGTATTTGTATATTTTTTAAATATTTTTAGAAGTGCCCCCCTAAGCTGTGCTAAGAAATGGGCTTAGCATGCCTTACGTGGAGTTTTCCCACATGCAAAGCCTATTTCTTGTATGGCTCTGAAAAAGTCTATTTTGTATTTCTTTCATATATGGCCATGCATTAATGTTGTATAAACTAGATGAGAAAGGTGAAAAATTATACCATACTAGATGCCTATCAAATACAAAAATATAACATATAGTGCTGACAGTCAATTTTCAAGGCAAGTTTTTCATATATATATATATATATATATTGGGATGTGCTCATATGTTTCCAATTCCCAATCACAGACTCACTGGTCTTCAAAGTTGTCCAGGCATATAATCATAGCACAACTCTACCATTTAACATAATGCCTCCAAGTGCTAAATAAATAGTTTTTATGCAAAAGTTTTAACTTGCCAGGTGACAGGGTAAAAACGGGTTCCAACATGGTCCATGTTTCACCATAGCCGTTTCAAGACACCTGCTAGATGATCTTTAAATCTTTAAGTGAAAAACGTCCCTGAAAACAAAACATATCTTCAAATTTTCTGATGTAAACAAAGGAGAAGGATTTGCCACCAGAATAAAAATCCAGAGGACAGACCACTGACAGACTGATTCAAGATGGCGTCAGGTTAGGACGCGGTGATCCTACCTCAGATGGTTTTTTCTCAAACTTGTTTATTTTCTTCTTAACTATGCCCAAAAGGAAGGGGAAGACGAGGGGGGGTAAAAGCTCCTTACCCTCCACGATACCTCCTCGAGGGCAAATTCCGATTACGGATTTCACCTTCTCTGTCGCTAATTTGGGTGCTCCGTTAGCCGAGGCAGAGAGGAGCCTTGGCCAGGAGAGTGAATTATCACTCAGCCCACGAAGCCCGCGTTTGCCTCGTGTAGCAGGAAGTGACGCTGGAGGAAGTCCCGTCCAGCAGCCCGAACTCGAAGCTGCGGTCTTGGGGAAGGAGCACTCCTTCAAAGCTGCGCTGCTCCCGCTGAGTTTTACCAGCGAAGATCCGAGCCAAACATCCACTCCCAGAAGTAGGGGTAACATGGATAACATCCAGGTGGAAGCCCGAACCGCACAGGAGATGGCGGACCGACAGCTGGGACCTGCACTGCAACTCCTACCTCTGGAGAAGCCACCTAAGGTGACGTTGGAGTTTTTGTAGGGAGCGATGGAATCTTTACATAAAATATGTTTAACTTTTGTTTCTAGCTCCCAAGCTAATACTTTAAAGATAGAATCTCTTCAGACTAATTTGGCTTCTCAAGCTAGTAATTTAAAGCAATGTGAGATATCTATTTCTTCACTGAAAGAACAAAAGTGTAAACTGTTCCAAAATGCAGACTTGATGCACAGGAAGATTGAAAATTTAGAAAATGGGGCTAGAAATTTAAACTTGAGGTTTTTGAACTTTCCCTTTGTCAAATATACCCCATTAAGAGATTTGTTCCATAAGCTGCTGAAGGAAATTTTCAACTATTCTGAGACAAACTTTCCCCCAATACAAAAACTTTATATGATACCTGCTCGAGAATCCAAGGAGAAAGATAAAGAGCCTACTGAAAACGTTTTGGAACACTTGGACGTATCGGCGTTGCTTGAGCAATCACAAGAGGTGGTTGAGTATAGATCCACTTTGTTGGTATCTTTTGTCTTTTTGGCGGATAAAGAAGCTATCCTGAAGCAATATCTGAGACAAACCTCCTCTATGGTGTTTTTGGGGGAAAGATTTCAACTATTTCCAGATGTATCGAGAACCACACAGGAACGGAGGAAAAAATTCCTGATGATGAGACAAGAGACAGTACAGATGGGAGCTAAGTTTCAGCTTCGATTTCCTTGTAAATGCGTAGTTTTTTATGAAAATAAGACATCATTTCTTTGAGCCGTTGCAACTTCGTTCATTTTTAAATGCAAAGTCACCTAACCCGCCATAGGGACCCAACAGAGCGGCCTTGATTTGTTTAATAGTGACAACCTGATTCCATACTTGTATTTTATTTATATATTTCTTTGTTAAATATCCTTATCCTCTTGTAAGGCTTTATTTCAGTCTCCCCAAGTAGAGGACTATGATGATTAATAGTTTCCTACAGGATTTCTCCCAATTAATGATTATTGCTACTGATATTATTGTGTTATTTCTTGACAAAGCTTTGCTTTGGTATGTAATTTAAAAGTTATAAATAAATAAATAAATAAATATATAAATAATCCAGAGACAGTCCATGCCTTTGTCAAGTGGTTTCCAGGTACTGTGCAAACACGTTAATGTTACCATTAATGTGCAGCCACTTATTAACTTAGGCATTCGCACCTTCCCCATTCAGAACATAAATCATAAAGCATAAATGAATCACAATAACTCAGACATGACAACCATTAGGTGGCAAATCTTGGCCACAGCTTTATTATTATAAATAAAACTTTTAAGAATAAATGAACATAAATAACTAAATAGGAACAGACGGTGTCATACTAGTCCAAACATTCAATACATAACTCATCTCTTCACAGGCTATGGTAACGCAAGACTGCAAATAATTTAAATTATTTTTCAAACCCCCTTTCTTTCAACCTAAAAGCACGGCGGTATCGCACGTGCCTTACTGCCTACACTTCTAACAATCGCAACTCACTTCTTCTAACTTCTATCACAAACTCTTAAGCTGCGACAAAACCTAAAAGACCCTAAAACTCTCTAACCATCCAAAACCTATGTGGTGGGTGGGTGGGCAATTTTAATTTAGAGCACCGGTCTTGAAATCCAGACGTCTTGAAATCCAGAGGTGGCCGGTTCAACTCCCACTGCTGCTGTGATCTTGGGCAAGTCACTTAACCCTCCATTGCCTCAGGTACAAACTTAGATTGTGAGCCCCCCTGGGACAGAGAAATATCCAGTGTACTTGAATGTTATGTAACTCACCTTGAGCTGCTACTGAAAAAGGTGTGAGCAAAATCCAATAAATAAATAATTTAAACAGAAATTTTCACAAGACTCTCCTCTCTTCAGCTGACTACTCCCTTCAGCTCCTTTCCCCCGCTCAAACTTCTCTACTCCTACTTCATCCAATCACCTTCCCCCACACCTGAAACCTCCTCACCTCCCCCAACATTCCATTGCTAATTCTCAGAAGCACTTCTTTTTCTGGAAGGGCTCAGCCAAGTTATAGCGCCCTCCTTTAACTTAGTCAGGCTAATTTATTTTTTTAAGACTTGGTATACCAATTTAGCTGACTAGCAGGATAAAGTGGTGTACAGACTAATAACAAATATGGGAGTTCTTTTAGTAAGCTGCAGGGGAAAAGGCCTTGCGGTAGCAGTGGGGGGCGTTTTTCCATGTGCCAGGGCCCTTTTTACCTCAGTGGGTAAAAAGCCCCTAAAAAAAATGGCCATACGGTAAGATTACTCTTACCACGTGACCATACAGTGGGGAGCACTTACTAGCACTGAGGGCTCCCGTGGTAACCCGGTGGTAACTGGGCAGCTTGCAGCGATGCCTGATTACTGCCGGGTTAGCACCACGCTATAAAAGTTTTTAAAATTCCGGCGCACCGGAAATGGCATGCACTCAAGACATTTAACCCTCCATTGCCCCTGGTACAAAATAAGTACCTGACTATATGTAAACTGCTTTGAATGTAGTTGCAAAAACCTCAGAAAGGCAGTATATCAAGTCCCATTTCCTTTCCCCCTTCCCCCTTTCCCCTATAAAGTTATACATGAATGATCATACAACAAGTCAGGAAACAGAATTGAGACTTGTGCTAGATTTTCTAAATTGGTAGTTTTGGGAGATTTAAATTTATACTTGGAAAATTATAATGATAATTCTGTCAGGGATTTTTATCTGTTATGAATAATCTGCATTTTAATGTTCAAACTACTCCCACTCACGAAATAGGTTATGTGTTAAATCTAGTAACTGTTAATGATTCTTCTATAATAACTTTTAGTAAGTGGGAACCATTGATTTGGTCATATCATTACAGTTATACATTTACATTGACTTTCTTTTCACTTCATTTGCAACCCTCATTTTTTAGGAAAACAAAAATTGAAAGAGGGAAAATTGATAAGATACAGTTTTGGTCTTCAGTGGTTTCATTAATGGATAAATCGGTAAGAGATCCTTTTACTAAGGTGCGGGAGGGCTAACACATTGGTAGCTTGCACCAAATCAGTACTACTGCTGAGCTAATTACAGTGGTAATTCTGAGTTTGGCGTGCGCTGAATCCCGCGGTAGAAAATAATTTTCTATTTTCTACCCAGGGCCACCGAGAGACTGGGCCGGGCCTGGGGCAAGGCTGCCCCCAGGGCCCCGCCCCTGCCGCCGCCCTCCCCAAGGTCATCATCATTGTCGCCCCCCTCCGTCCACCACTGGGCCGGGCCCCCCTGAATTCAAATCATAGCACCTCACCTAGACCTCGCTCCATGTGAAAGAAGTGCAGCAGCGGCAATCTGCAGCGCCTCCCTTCAGGCCTTCCCTCCCTGTGTCCCACCCTCGCGCAAGTTACGTCAGACGAGGGTGGGACACAGGGAGGGAAGGCCCAAAGGGAAGCGATCTGCAGACTGCTGCTGCTGCGTTTCTTTCACACGGAGCGAGGTCAAGGTGAGGCGCTATGATTTGAATTCAGGGGGGCCTGGCCCGGTGGTGGACAGGGGGGGGCGGGTGGAGGGGACTGTGGTGCCGGGCCCCCCTTGGAGGCCCAGGCCCGGGGAATTATGTTCCCCCCTGCCCCCCCCCCTCTCGGCAGCCCTGTTTCTACCGCCGGGGGCTTTCAGCAGTTGGCACATGCTGCATGGTTACCGTGCAGGTAGCGTGTAAGCCCTTACTGCTAGATCAATGGGTGACAGCAGTAAGGGCTCAGGCCGTAAACAGGCACATGCTAGTTTTAATTTCAGCACATGCCCATTTCCCAGCCCATTAAAAAAAAGCCTTTTTCCCCAGCCGCGGTAAAGAAAATGGACCAGCATGCCGAAAACACACACCCACACTACCTCAGGCCACTTTTTACCATGGCCTAGTAAAAGGACCCCTCAATGATCGTAATGTTTTAGGGGCCCTTTTACTAAGACACGTAAGTGTCTACGCGCACCCAACTTGCGCCAAAATGGAGTTACCACCCGGCTACTGCATGGCTCTAGTGGTAATTTCATTTTTGGCGCACAGCCGATTTCTGTGGCTGAAAAATTATTTTCGGACGCATGCCAAGTGGCATTTGACGCGCATAGGCCATTACCGCGTGAGACTTTACCGCTAGGTCAATGGCTGGCGGTAAGTTCGAAAGCTCTTCTTTGTCTATCGAACCGCAGGTGAATAATTTAATTTGAAAGCTTGTTTTTAAGTTTAGACAGCTTAGACTACTTTTTTTTCATTGTTTACAAGATCATTTTAGAATGATACTTCAGTTATCTATTCTCTCTATGTTGGACTACTGTAATTCCTTATATTTAGGAGTAGATACAAAGTATATGTCTAAACTGCAGCTAATCCAGAACTCGGAAGCTAGGTTAATTTTTTTGTAAGTCTAAGTTTGACCATGTTTCTCCACTGCTTTTGGAGTTGCATTGGTTACTGGTTCAAGCAAGGATTGTTTTTAAGTCGTTATGTTTGATTTTTAAGGGGTCCTTTTACAAAGGCACGCTGAAAAATTGCTTGAGGTACTGTTTGCGGGTTTTGGAATGCTCCGATCCATTTTTTAGCATGCCTGTAAAAAAAGGCCTTTTTAAAACTTTTTAACGAAAATGGATGTGCGGCAAAATGAAAATTGTTGCGCGTCCATTTTGGATCTGTGACCTTACCGCCAGCCATTGACCTAGCGGTAACCAGGCAGTAATGACCTACGTGCACCAAATGCCACTTGGCGTGCGTCCATTACGCATATCCGAAAATAAAAAATATTTTTCAGACGCGCATATCGGACAAATGCCAAAAATGAAATTACTACTACTACTATTTAACATTTCTAAAGCCCTACCAGGGTTGTGCAGCGCTGTACAATTAACAAAGAAGGACAGTCCCTGCTCAAAGGAGCTTACAATCTAAAGGACAAAAAGTGCAGTCAATCAAGATTGAGGCAGTCTAGATTTCCTGGAGCCACGCGGTATCAGGCAGTAACTCCATTTTTGCGTGCGTTGGGCACGTGTAGTTTCTTACGTGACTTAGTAAAAGGACTCCTAAGTATTTATATGGTATTTGTGCAGAAGATCTTTCCAGGTCTTTTAAAACTTTACAGTTCAGTACCCAGTCTCTCGTACTTGTAACTCATTGATTCTAGCTTTTCCTCCTGTAACTCAAATTAGATTTAAAGCTATGTTTTTCCATATATTTTGCTATATAGCACTTCACCTCTGGAATTGTCTTCCTACTGGTCTTCATTTGGTGCAGCCTTTTTAAAGTTTTCATAAGGCCTTAAAGACCCACTTATTTACATCTACATAATCCAGACTGCCCCAATTTGACTGCCCCTATCGGACCGACCGTTCACTTGTCTATTAGATTGTAAGCTCTTTGAGCAGGGACTGTCTCTCTTTGTTAAATTGTACAGCGCTGCGTAACCCTAGTAGCGCTCTAGAAATGTTAAGTAGTAGTAGTAGTAGTAGTAGTAGTAATCAAACCCCTTTTTTTACCGTCATCTGTAATTTCCTGATGATTGTATTAGTATTTTTTTTTGTATGCTGCTTTGAATCCTAACTGGAGAGATAGCGATCTATAAGTACTCTTGTAATGTAATATAGAATTTACTTAGACTACATTATAGAATACACTTACCTCTAGATTCTACATAGCGTGCCTAGATATCGGTGCCAAAATAGGCGCAGATTCTAAAACAATGCATGTAATCTAATAAGCTTAACAAGCTAATGAGCACTGACAACAGAACTTAACAAGCAATAATGAGCACTAATTGGCACTGATTAGAATTTAACTCGCTAAGTAAGCGTATTCTGTAACGATGTGCACCAAACTTCTAACATGCACAGGCAAAAAGAGGTGTGGTTATGGGTGGGAAAATGGGCATTTTTAATGGGCATTCTGAAATTTACATGCCTAGTTATAGAATATGGCCCAGTGTGTCTAACTCTATGTGCTAGGATTTACACCACATTTTTGTTGGTGTAAATGGATGTGTGTAGATTTAGGAGCTGATATATCAACTAAGCATATTCTATAATCGGTACCGAAGTACTGATTATAGAATACGCTTAGTTGGTAGTGATTTCAGCGCTGATGTTTTAGGCGTCATATATAGAGTCTCCCCCATAGCGAGTAGTGCATGTAAATTCTAATTAATGCCAATTAGTGTCAATAATTGCTTGTTAACATCTAATTATTGGCACTGATTGGTTTGTTAACCAATTGAGTTGTGTGCCCAAATCAGAATACACCTAGATTTTATGGCAACTATAGTCACACTATATAGAATCTGGGGAAAATGGAGTTTATTTATCTTTGATTACTGATACATTTTCCACTATTCTCTTTAGTATTGAGAGTTTACATTATCTATATAGTACCTTTGCAAATCAAAGATTTAAGGAGTTCTACATTTACCAGGTGCCAGTAAATGTATAACTAGCTCTTTTTGGATATTGATCCCAATATTATTCAATGAATGCAAAGTCAATTTAAGTTATTCTTAATAAACTGCAAATCACTGTGCAGTTTTTCTAATATTATTATTATCCGTTATTATAGTTTTGGAAGGGTTTTGCAGTAGTCACCACTGCATGATTTATCTTCCTGTATGTACTGGAGTCCCTAGGACTCTGCTGATTCTTCAAATTCTAGTCCTAGAAGGCAGTCTTGTCTTTGGAGACTTGCCTACGCCTTCCTTCCATGTATTCTCCTTGGGAAAAAGCATCTGCTGTTTTTTTTAAAGGACTTCAATATGGGGGAAAAAACATTTTCTGAAAATGAGATCACTCTGTTTTGTACTGTGAGTTCTAGGTTTATCTCATATCTGAAGCATTGAGAGATACCACTGAAGCCAGTGAGTGGAGGAGTGGCCTAGTGGTTAGAGCACTGGTCTTGCAATCCAGAGATGGCTGGTTCAAATCCCATTGCTGCTCCTTGTGATCTTGGGCGAGTCACTTAACCCTCCATTTCCTCAGGTACAAAATTAGATTGTGAGCCCTCCTGGGACAGAGAAATAGCCAGAGCACCTGAATGTAACTCAGCTTGAGCTACTGCTGAAAAGGTGTGAGCAAAATCCAAATAAATAAAATTAAGGGGCCTTTTTACTAAGGCTCACCAAAAAATGGCCTGCACTTGTATTGGACGCTCGCAAGTCCATTTTTCAGTGCACCTGCAAAAAAGGCCTTTTTTGTGGCCAAACATGGACATGTGGCAAAAGTAAAACGAGTGCATATCCATTTTGGGCCTGAGACCTTACCACCACCCATTGACTTAGCGGCAAGGTCTCACATGTTAACCGGGCAGTAATCATCAGAGCACGTATACTGCCAATTACCACCCAGTTAGTGCCACATGGTAGAAAATAGCAATTATTTTGTGTCATTAAAATTAGAATTACCGCCTGGGACACACAGTAGCCAGGCAGTAGTTCTAATTTTACGCGCGTTGTACACGCATCTTAGTAAAAGGTCCCCTAAGTTAGGGTCTGTGGCTAACACCTCAGATCTCCAAATACTTTCCCCCAATATTCAAATGCATTTAACCGGCCAGGATCAACAGCCTTATAACCAGCTATCTAGCGATATTCAGCGGGGTATAGCCAGCTATTTTCCACTGAATATCACCGGTTAGCAGCTATCAGACAGCCAGTTATATCGAGTGAAATAACCAGCTATCTGCCAATTTTCAGTCCCATTTTGGCAGTTATAGTTGGCCATGTGAATACATGAGATATCGTAGGCCAGTTTGAACATAACCGGCCAAAGTCTGAATATCAAATTGGCCGGTTATGTTCAAGCCAGCCAAAACGAAACCAGCTATTCAATGGAGTGGAGGAGTAGTGGTTAGCACACCGGTCTTGCAATCCAGAGGTGGCCGGTTCAAATCCCACTGCTGCTTCTTGTGATCTTGGTTAAGTCACTTAACCCTCCATTGCCTCAGGTCCAAACTTAGATTGTGAGCCCTCATAGGACAGAGAAATATCCAGAGTACCTGAGTGTAACTCACCTTGAGCTACTACTGAAAAAGGTGTGAGCAAAATCTAAATAAATAAATGCTGATCACTGGAAATGGCCTGGCATTGAATATCCAAGTTTGGTGCTGACCATAGGAGGTAGCCAGGCTTACTCCCATGGTCTGAATATTGGCCCCTTTCTCTCCCAATGCACACAGACCATTAAAGGGTGCTCTAATGGCAGGAATTGATCATTAGTATTAGACAGGCACAGCAAAATCAAAGGCACAAATGTGGCTGGCAGACTATTCATAATGATAATAAAATTCCCATTTATTGGGCTCTCCAGTAAAATTTCAAATATACACAACAGAAGGGATAGAAAAACAATGAGGCAAATAGTCCTTAAGAACAATGTAAAGTAGTTACAAACAGAACTTTTAAAAAGTTCCAAATGGTTCACCACTCTTGTTCTCTGCGGAACACAGACAGATATAACAATCCTCTCTCCCGGTTGGTGCCTTTATTCTTCTTCATGTGGGTCAGTAGCCTCACTCCTCTGAATTAGTTCTTTAATGATATAATTTAGCTTTTAGCCATGAATTATGCCGTGCTCTTTATTTATTTAGGGGTCCTTTTAAGACGCGTAAATGCCTACATGCATCCAACATGCGCTAATTTGGAACTACTTCCCAGCTACCACATGGCCCAGGTGGTAATTCCATTTTTTATATGCGTCTGATATGCGCATCGGAAAATATTATTTATTTTCCAATGCGTGACGCTAACCGGGCAGTAATAAACAGTGTGCACTGACAATTACTGCCCGGTTAACACGTGAGACCTTACCACTAAGTCAGTGGGTGGCGGTAAGGTCTCAAGCCCAAAATGGATGCGCGCCAATGTTTATTTTGCCGCACGACCATTTTGGGCCAAAAAAAGGCCTTTTTTGCAGGCGCACTGAAAAATTAACTTGCGTGCATCCAAAACACATGCCTCCACTAGCACAGGCCATTTTTCAGCACACCTTAGTAAAAGGACCCCATATTTATTTATTACATTTATACTCACATTTTCCCATACAATTTCAAGTTCAATGTGGCTTACAAGCTAAAAACAAGTCATTACAAAATATGAAACAAAATACATAAACTCACACATGTCAATAAGGAAAGAATCGTAAATATATAAAGAATTCAATAATACTACTATTACTACTACTACTTATCATTTCTATAAAGTATAATAGGGAGAATGGAAGGGGGAGATTAGGCACCAGGATCAATTGACAGAAATTTTTTGAAAAGGAAAGATTTCAAAAACTTATGAAAAACCAAATAATCATATTGGGATCTTATATTTTTCAAATTTTGGTATGAAAAAGTAGATGAATATATAGATTTATAAGCTACTTTGTCACAGGTAGGAAAATGAAGACACAGTTAGTCTCTTGCACCAAAGACTGAATTGTGAGAAGGTAAAGTAACAAGGGTCAACATATAGTCAGGGGCAATACCATATAAAATCTGAAATGAGAGCACAACGTTTGAATACAATCCTGGCCCTGATGGGAAGCCAATGCAAATGTATCAGCAAATGAGTAGCCCTCTCAAAGTGTGGTACATGCATGTCAAGTCTAGTAGCAATATTTTGGTCAGTTTGCAATTTCCTTAAGATACATTCTTACACCCTGCATAGATAGAATTACAATAATCAAATTGGGTCAAAACAAGAGATCGGACAAGTAATCTGAAAATATCAGTTGAAAAAAAGGGCCCTAATGCACTTCAGCTTCCAAAGTAATTTAAAAGATTTAGTAACCACCAAGGACACTTGAGGTTCAAAGGTTGTGCCGATCAACAACAACTCCTATGATTTTTAGAGTGGACGGCAAAGGATAAGAAATACAGGGCCTCTTTTACCAGGCTGTGGCAAAAGGGGGAATGCGCTGGCATTGGTGCATGTTTTTCACATGCGCCGAGGTCCCCTTTTACCACAGTGGGTAAAAGGGAAGTCTCTCTTTCCTGCAGGAAATGGTTGTGCGGCAAGTAAATATATTTTTGTAGCACCGGATATGACAGCACTCTAGGGATGGGAAATATCGCCGGGCTGCTGAGGTAACCCGGCAGTACTCCCTGTTTAGCAAGTGGTAAACCCACGTTGGGCTTACCCTCACTTAGTAAAAGGGGCCCACAGTCAATGCTAAAATTGCTGCAAGGATCATGGGTCAAACAGATTAGTTACTACCAAAAATTTAGTCTTCTCCCAATTTAATTTTAGCCTGAATTGAGAGGCCCAGGATTCCCCTTCTCATATTCTTAGGGGCCCTTTTACCAAGCTGTGGTAAGCACTAATGTTGGCTTACCACAGCAAAAAATGGCATCCTGTGGTAATTTTGCCATGTGCACACCCACATGCAAAAAAATAAAATTTACTTTTTGGTTCATGGGGTGTGGGGGGGGGGGCGAGTGGGTGTGCCTATGCAAATCAGCACATCAGCATTGCCATGCACTAACCAATTAGTGCAAGTTTAGTGAGTCAGTCCCTACCGCCTACAAAATAGGTGGCAGTAGGGGTTCACACACTAATGGCCACGTGCTAATAGGAAAATTAGAGCATGGCCATTCATGGAAAAATCTGAAAATCAGCCATTTTACCTCTGAGGTAAAAGTGGCCTTAGTGCATGGGAAAGACCCATGTAAGGCCATGCTAAGGCCACTTTTTGCTGCAGTTTTGTAAAAGGCCCCTTAATAGACAGATAGGTCGTCTGTGCTCCAGTCTCTTTCACTCCTTTATGGCTATGTGTTCACCAGTGGTCTTTTCCCCTCTTAGAACAGGCAGGTTGATCAGCATCCAAGACTTGGATCCTACCTTCTGTCTCTTTAAGTTATCAGCACTCACTGCCTCCACTGCTCTCTGTTTTCATATCCTTTTCCTGTAAAGACAGTCTTTTGACAGCAGCTTCACTCAGCTTTTCTCCTCAGAGCTTCAGGATCAGAGCTCCCCATTGACCTATCCAGTGCGTTTTTTCTAGTGAAAAAGATGCCAGTACTCAAATGCCAGGGCACCCTTCAGGGGTGTGGTGATCACTGAGGGACCCACCCCACAATAGCCAGGCCCCCTGCAACCAGTCACAGAATCTATGACAAGGCAGAATTGTGTAGAGCCTGAGCATTTTCATTAAAATTTGAGGACCATGGGTCAATTCTAGCAGACAAAAGAAAAGGTGGCGGTACTCAGTACCCCCAAGTACCCCCTCAAAAAAGCCCTGGACCTATCCTTCTTTTATGGCACTTTTCACCTCAGGTGATAGCTGTGGACCAGACTGGCAACCCCAGTTCTTGTTTTTCATTAGCACCTAGAGCAGAGAGCCAAGGCTCAGATGGGCCCCAAAGTGAGATAGCCCACCTACCGCTGTTCTACATTTCTCCTTACTGTGGACCCCTATAGGGGAGGAAGACAAGGCTCCTCCCTAAACTCAGTGTTATGCTTCCATCCAAAAGCTAAGGCTTCAATCCTATTGGGCCACTTTCTCAGAATAGATCACCCTTATACAGGTCTGAGTGGCACCTTTCTGGAGCAGGGGCCCAGAATGTAATTCCTGCAACTGCAAAAGAATGCACATTTTGGAGAATTTGCTACATCTGTTTAGTTCACCAGTCAAAATTCACATCCCATCCTTCATATAGTGTTTATTGAAAATGGATTGTTCAAGAGTCTTTTTCTCAATAGCAGGTTTTCAGATGTTACAAAGAAATGGCTTAAAAAAAACTTCTGCCCGTTATGTATGTCAAAAGTCCACAGCTGGAGGGTAATTCTGTCACAGGGTACCTATCAAAGGCACTGGTTATAGCACCTACTTCAAACCTATTCAATAAAGGAAAAGTAGGCACCTGCTACTGGTTACAGAACACTACTGCAAGTGGCTGAAAGCGCATGTACATTTAGGACTCAATTTTATAAATAGCACCCACATTATGGGGCCAAAAAAGCATGCTAAGCATTATTCTATAAATAGCGCTCAAAGTTGCGCGCCATGTATAGGATAGCGTTTAGCGCCGGGATCAGTGCCAAATTTTAGATGCGAGGATTTTCACCAACTGAACCCTGGTGTAAATCCCCATGCCTAAATTATGCGCAGATCTCCTGAATTCTATAACACTGCATGCAAATCCTAGAAATGCACCTGCCCCTCCCGTGGTCACACCCCTTTTTAGATCTGCACAGAAAAATTTACGCGCACATCTTTATAGAATAGCAACTATAAAGATGGATGTGTAAATTCCAATTATTGCCAATTGATTGTTAGCACCCAATTATCAGCGCTAATTGGCTCACTAAGCAACTAAATTGCGCTATATAGAGAATTAGGGGGATAAAGTGTGAGCATTTACACTGGTCCTGTGGCTGGTGTAAGCCCATGCCTAGTTGTTTCCTAGAATGCTTGTTAATGATAGCATTCTATAATTTATATATGTATTCATGCACGCTGCCCAAACTTCACCCTTGTGCATGCCTACCGGTCATCAAAAATGGCACAAATAGAATTGCCCCCATGGTGATCCAAAATAAGCATGGATACTAAAGATGGAGTACCTTTTGAGACCTGTGAAATATAGAAACAGCTAAAGTCCCATTGAAATGGATTGGAATGAATACATTTTGAATACTTAAATTAGCCAATATAAATGCTTTTGTCTGTTCTTTTGTGGACTTTAATGGAATCGCATGTTTTGTTTTCTGTATGCGCTCTCCAGTGCTGCACGGACTGAATGGAGCTGATAGTGCTGGAGTGGGAACTGCAGGAAGCCTGAAGCTGAGTGTTTTAACCCTGCTGTTTCAGATTTGTTTGGTGAAACAAGAATTAACAAAGCATTCAAGTGAGGACTTGTGAGGAAACAAGATACAGGAGTGCTTTCTGTACTGGATTACAGCATTTGTCTGATTTTCTGATGAAAAAATTCCATACGTAAACTGGAACCTCTGTCTGCCTTTTAAGATTACATTCATGAGATTTTATAGCATGAAAAGAACATGTGACCTGCTATGCTGGATCAGACCAAAGGGCCAATGAGTGCAGAATCCTGTCTCTGACAGTGGCCAATCCAAGTCCTTAGTAACTACTTGTAGAGCTGGGACTTACAGGCTGTATATAATGGACTCAAGAACGCTTATTCTACTGCCTTTAAAAAATTGCCAGAAATGAACATGTACATAAGTACATAAGTAATGCCACACTGGGAAAAGACCAAAGGTCCATCGAGCCCAGCATCCTGTCCACGACAGTGGCCAATCCAGGCCAAGGACACCTGGCGAGCTTCCCAAACGTACAAATATTCTATACATGTTATTCCTGGAATTGTGGATTTTTCCCAAGTCCATTTAGTAGTGGTTTATGGACTTGTCCTTTAGGAAACTGTCTAACCCCTTTTTAAACTCTGCTAAGCTAACCGCCTTCACCACGTTCTCCGGCAACGAATTCCAGAGTTTAATTACGCGTTGGGTGAAGAAAAAGTTTCTCCGATTTGTTTTAAATTTACTACACTGTAGTTTCATCGCATGCCCCCTAGTCCTAGTATTTTTGGAAAGCGTGAACAGATGCTTCACATCCACCTGTTCCACTCCACTCAATATTTTATATACCTCTATCATGTCTCCCCTCCAAGCTGAAAAGCCCTAGCCTCCTTAGTCTTTCTTCATAGGGAAGTCGTCCCATCCCCGCTATCATTTTAGTCGCCCTTCACCCTTCACTGCAAAGCCTTTGTGTTAACTCTTGGGGATGTACCCAGCAGTTGTCCATGCAGTTGATAGAGAGACAATACAGTGTTAATTGAACTATGGATAAGGCAGATGCAGTTAACACTGTATTTTTTGCCACCTTAACAGTTAATACATCACAACTATCTCTGCATTAACTGTAAGATATAGATCCTGCTCATTCCTTGCCCCATTCTGAGTTTGGCCATTAAAACAGGAATCAATATAGTAACGTGGAGGGGCATAATCGAACGGCGCCGGCTAAATAGATAGCCGGCCATCTATTTGGCTGGCGCCACAAAGAGCAGTCCAAAACCGTATTATCGAAAAAGATGGCCAGCCATCTTTCATTTCGATAATACGGTTGGGGCCGGCCAAATGTCAGAGATGGCCGGGTTTGAGATGGCCAGCATCGGTTTTCGCCATAATGGAAACGAATGCCTGCGATCTCAAACCCAGCCAAATCCAAGGCATTTTTTCATGGGGGGAGCCACTATTTGTAGTGCATTGGTCCCCCTGACATGCCAGGACACCAACCAGGCACCCTAGGGGGCACTGCAGTGGACTTCAAAAATAGCTCCCAGGTGCATAGCTCCCTTACCTTGGGTGCTGAGCCCCCCAAATCCCCTCCAAAACCCACTACCCACAACTGTAAACCAGGGGCGTATCTGCTATGGGGCCACAGGGGCCTGGCCCCCGCAGATTTGCCCCTGGACCCCCTTACCAATGACACTCTCAACCCCCCTCCTCCTGCCGTCACTCCGCTGTTGCACCTCACCTCCCTTTGCTGGCGGGGGACCCCAACCCCCGCCAGCCAAAGTCTCCATCCTTCCTTCCTTCCTTTGTTTGAGATTGGTGGTTTCTGACGTCCTGCACGCACGCACGTACAACGTGCAGCGTGCAGGACGTCAGAAACCACCAAACCCAAACGAAGGAAGGACGGAGACTTCAGCTGGCGGGGGTTGGGGTCCCCCGCCAGCAAAGGGAAGTGAGGCATGACGGCAGAGTGACGGAAGGAAGGACGGAGACTTTGGCTGGCGGACCAGCCCCCGCCAGCAAAGGGAGGTGAGGCGCGACGGCGGGAGGAGGGGGGTTAAGTAGTTAGAGCTGTCTTCCGCGAGAGGGGGGGTTTAAAGTAGTCGGGCGGGGGGGGCAGTGGTGGCGTCATCGTCTTCGTCTTCAGCGGGGGGGTCAGTGCCGCCGGGGGGGGGCTAAAATGTGCCCCCTCTCCTCGGCTCTGGCCCCCCCTACCATTGAAGTTCAGATACGCCCCTGCTGTAAACCACTACCATAACCCTTAGGGATGAAGGGGGGCACCTACATGTGGGTACAGTGGGTTTTGGGGGGGTTTGGAGGGCTTAACATTTACCACCACAAGTGTAACAGGTAGAGGGGATGGGCCTGGGTCCACCAGCCTGAAGTGCACTGCACCCACTAAATACTGCTCCAGGGACCTGCATACTGCTGTCAGGGAGCTGGGTATGACATTTGAGGCAGGCATAGAGGCTGGCAAAAAAAATTTTTGGGGGGTGGGAGGGGGTTGGTGACCACTGGGGGAGTAAGGGGCAGTCATCCCCAATTCCCTCCGATGGTCATTTGGTCAGTTGGGGCACCTTTTTAAAGCTTGGTCCTGAAAAAAAAGGGACCACGTGAAGCCGGCAAAATGCTCGTCAGGGCCAGCTTTCTTTTCTCCATTATCAGGCGAAGCCGGCCATTTTGTGAGCACGCCCCCATCCCACCTTCGCTACCCTACCAACACACCCCCTTGAAGTTTGGCCAGCTCCGCGATGGAAAGCAGTTGGCGCCGGCCAAAATCGGCTTTTGATTATACCGATTTGGCCGGGTTCAGGAGATCGCCGGCCATCTCCCAATTTGTGTTGGAAGATGGCCAGAGATCTCCTTCAAAAATAAGCTGGAAAGTAACATAGTAAATGACGGAGATAAAGACCTAAACGGTTCATCCAGTCTGCCCAACAAGATAAAGTCATTTTACATGATATATACTACTTTAAATGTATGAGTTTGATTTGTCCCTGCCTTTCTCAGGGTACAGACCTCAAAAGTCTGCCCAGCACTGTTCCTGTATTAAAAGTTCTGAAGCTAACATTGAAGCCCCTTAAAATTTACACTCCAGCACATCCATATCTATTCAGCCACGATCAGGGTGCAGACCATAGAAGACAGGCCAGCATTGGTTTTACTCTCCAATTACCGGCGTCGCCACCCAATCTCCACTAAGATTCCATAGATCCATTCTTCTACACAGGATTCCTTTGTGCTTATCCCACGCATGTTTGAATTCCATTATCGTTTTCATCTTCACCACCTCCTGCGGGAGGGCATTCCATGTATCTACCACCCTTTCCGTGAAAAAATACTACCTGACATTACTCCCTCCAACCTCAATTCATGTCCTCTCTAGTTCTACCACCTTCCCGTCTCCAAAAAAGGTTTGTTTGCGGATTAATACCTTTCAAATATTTGAACATCTGCATTATGTCAACCCTGTTTCTCCTTCCCTTCAAGGTATATATGTTCAGGTCAGCAAGTCAATCCTTGTACGGTTTGCAACGCAAATCCCAAACCATTTTTGTAACTTTTCTTTGCACCGCTTCCAGTCTTTTTACATCTTTAGCAATACAGCCTCCAAAACTGAACACAATACTCCAAGTGGGGCCTCACCAATGATTTGTAGAGGGGCATCAACACCTCCTTTCTTCTGCTGGTTATACCCCTCTCTATACAACCTAGCATCCTTCTGGCCACGGCCGTCGCCTTGTCACATTGTTTCTTCACCTTCAGATCCTCAGATACCAACATACCAAGATCTGTCTCCTGAGTTGAGCTTACTAAACTCTCCCCTCCTATCCGGTATCTCTCTTTTGGGTTTCTGCACCCCAAATGCATCACTCTGCACTTCTTGGCATTAAATTTTAACTATTCTATACAAATAGGGGGAACTTTAATTAAATTAGAGTACAACTTTAGCCGGGGTAGTATTTGTATATTTTGTTGTTGTAGGCTATGGGAGTTGCTCCTCCTGATGAAGGACAACACGAAATGAGGTCTCGCATTGAGGAGCCAGTTGAGCTAAAGTGAAATTAGAGGGTGAATTTCTGAATGGTTCAAATGGAAGCACTCTTCAAGCTGCATTGAGCCATTTAAATTGGCCTATCTTGGGATCTTACAAACAATTGATTTATCTTCAACACACGATCATCGTTGCCAAAATTGACTACAAGTTAAGATGTCAACAGGAGAGAACTAAGCTTTTTGTCAACAAATTGGACTGTGAGAAATACCTGGCACAAAGGGTTCAGTATACATTTAATATAAGAGACATTCATATATACCATATGATGTATATAGGCTATTGGATGAATGGCGAAGTGAAAGGCATGAATGAGTGAGTTCCTTTGAAGTTAGGAAATGTTTGTAATGTATTGATGTTAATCACATATGTAGGATTAAAGAATCATTGATATAGTAAAAGGGAGTACCTTTATTTGTATATTAAATTTTAACTGCCGGACCCTCGACCATTCTTCTAACTTTTGGAGATCCCTTCTCCAGGGATCTCCAGATCCCTCCAAGGTATCCACTCTATTGGCTATCTTCATGTCATCCACAAAAAGGCAAACCTTTCCTTCCAACTCTTCAGCAATATCTCTCACAAATATATTAAACAGAATAGGCCCCAGCACTGACCCCTGAGGAACTCCACTGCTCACCTTCCTTTCCTCCGAGCGGATTCCATTTACCACCACCCTCTGCCACTTGTCGGTCAACCAGTTTCTTATCCAGTTCACCACTTTCGGTCCTAAGTTCAGCCCTTTCAGTTTATTCACGAGTCTTCTGTGGGGGACCGTATCAAAGGCTTTGCTGAAATCTTAGTAGGTTACATCTAGTGCACGTCCTTCATCCAGTTCTTTGGTCACTCAGTCAAAGAAGTCAATGAGATTCATTTGGCAGGATTTTCCTTTGGTAAAGCCATGTTGCCTCGGGTCCTGTAACCCGTTGGCTTCTAGAAAGGTAACTATCCTTTCTTTCAAAAGCGACTCCATTATTTATTCCTACCACCGACGTGTGACTTACCGATCTGTAGTTTCCCACTTCTTCCCTATCTCCACTTTTGTGAAGAGGGACCACATCCGCTCGTTAGGAGTTACGGACCAAGAAAGGGATCTGGGTGTCGTCATCGATAATACACTGAAACCTTCTGCTCAGTGTGCTGCTGCGGCTCAGAAAGCGAATAGAATGTTGGGTATTATTAGGAAAGGTATGGAAAACAGGTGTGAGGATGTTATAATGCCGTTATATCACTCCATGGTGTGACCGCACCTTGAGTATTGTGTTCAATTCTGGTCGCCGCATCTCAAGAAAGATATAGTGGAATTGGAAAAGGTGCAGCGAAGGGCGACTAAAATGATAGCGGGGATGGGACGACTTCCCTATGAAGAAAGACTAAGGAGGCTAGGGCTTTTCAGCTTGGAGAAGAGACGGCTGAGGGGAGACATGATAGAGGTATATAAAATAATGAGTGGAGTGGAACAGGTGGATGTGAAGCGTCTGTTCACACTTTTCAAAAATACTAGGACTAGGGGGCATGCGATGAAACTACAGTGTAGTAAATTTAAAACCAATCGGAGAAAATCTTTCTTCACCCAACGCGTGAAGAAATTTGTTGCCAGAGAACGTGGTGAAGGCGGTTAGCTTGGCAGAGTTTAAAAAGGGGTTAGATGGTTTCCTAAAGGACAAGTCCATAAACCGCTACTAAATGGACTTGGGAAAAATCCACAATTCCAGGAATAACATGTATAGAATGTTTGTACGTTTGGGAAGCTTGCCAGGTGCCCTTGACCTGGATTGGCCGCTGTCGTGGATAGGATGCTGGGCTCGATGGACCCTTGGTCTTTTCCCAGTGTGGCATTACTTATGTACTTATGTACTTATGTCTCCAATCTCGCAGAACCTCTCCCGTCTCTAAAGCTCTATTAAATAAATCTTTAAGAGGTCCCGCCAGGACCTCCCTGAGCTCCCTCAGTATCCTGGGATGTATCCCATCCGGCCCCATAGCTTTGTTCACCTTCAGATTCTCCACGTAGCCATTCTCATCATCTTTCAGTCTCACAATGCCATTCCTATCTTTTCTCCTTTTTCCAATATATCTGAAAAAGGTCTTTTCACCTCTTTTTACATCTTTAGCCATTTTTCTTCCACTTGCGCTTTTGCTACCGTATTTCCCTCTTTGCTTCTTGGAGTTTAATCTGATAATCTTTTCCGTGATCCTCTCGTTGCGTTCTTTTGTATTTCTTGAACAAAGCCTCTTTTGCTCATATTTTTTCAGCTACTTGTTTGGAGAACCATATAGGCTCCCTGTTTCTCTTGGTTTTGTTTACTTTCCTCACGTAAAGATCATTTGCCATATTTATAGTGGCCTTTAGCTTTGACCACTGATTTTCCACTTCTCCTATGCCTTCCCACTCCAACAGCTCCTTCTTCAGGTATTCCCCCATTTTATCAAAATCAGTACGTCTGAAATCCAGTACTTTGAGTTTTGTGCGGCCACAGTCCGCCTTCGACCTTATATCAAACCATATGGTGTGATGATCACTATTAGATAGGTGGGCACTCACCCGGATATTGGAAACACTTCCTTCACTAAATCCAGATATCCATAATGATTATGCACAAGACAGATTTGCATATACTGGGTTTCCGCCATATGTCATGCATATTCATTGTGGATACTCTGAAAATCTGACTGGCTGGTGCTACCTCAGGACAGGTTTGAGAACTGCTGAATTTGAGAGATTCCATTTTCCTAAATAAATTGTAACATCATTCTGTTTTATCACACCCTAAAACAGTGGTATTCACTTCAGTGTCGAAGGCTGCAAATGGGTCAGGCTTTCAGGTTACCCTTAATAAATATGTATGACACAGATTTGCATACAGTGGAAGTAGAATGCATGCATATCTATCATGCATATTAAAAAGGAATAGCCTGAAAGCCTGACTTTCTTGCAGTCCTTGAGGGCCATCAGTAAATATCACTGACCTAAAACTTTCCTAAAATATATAGGAAGGCTCTATGTCTCCTAACAAAATAGGCTGTAAGATTAAAAAAAAAAAAGTTTATCGTTCTGAGAACACTTTTCAACTATGAAACACCCAGAGCCATTTCACTTGAGGAAAAAGATGTAAAATATTTTCAGCTCCTACAAGTAAAGTTTATTTCACGTTGAGAGGAACCTTTCACTCACAGTTTATACACCTTCCATTGTCACATGGCTATCACCTACTGGAAACCACAGGGCTACAGTGGCATTCATTGCTATCCTTTCTCTTTCATAGGTTTGGTGTCCAGAGCTCAGCCAATACCTTAGCTTCAGCAGCAGGCTGGCTAATAGAAATGTGTGCACCTCAAGGGAGCATTTAACAATTCACTTGGAAAACCTCAAGTGACAAAGGCTCTGTTCATTTTCTAGTTCATGGTTTTAATGTGTTTATGTTGGATGGGAAAAATATCTCCCTTTGTCCCCTCTGAGACAGTTTGGGAGCTTCCCAAACACAACAACGTTGCTCGTGCTCCTCAGGACTGGCATCCTATTCCTGTTGGAATTTCATCCCATGTCCTTCACACAACTCTGCTCTTGCACCATTCCGTCAACTGCAATGAATTGCTACTATGCAGAATCTTGTAGTAATGATACATTCCATATCTATGTGAAACTTTTCCTCTACTGTGTTCCTTATGAATATATTCCTTTATTAAGTGTCTCAATAAACAAATGAATTAAAATTCTATTAAACTGCTAATATATACCCATCCACTCACACTACTGCATACAAATCACATTCACCTCTCTCACACTCTCACCTATCATATACAAATTGCAAACATTAACCTTTTCATAAATATAGCATAACAACAGTGATACTTCATCCAGTACATTAGACCAGTTCTCTGGAAAACGCTACAAAACACAGTTCATGTAGGGTCATTACCAACACTAGCGTTTTCCAGAGAACTGGTCCAATGTACTGGATGAAGTATCGCTGTTGTTAAAGTAGTTTACAGGCATATTTGGAATATGACTTTATGGGTGCCACTGTTTCTATACCGAAGGAGATGTTGCTTACATACAACGTTTTGGAATACTTTGACTCGTAATTCTTGTGGTGATCAAGTCATCGCACTGTTTTTTGGGAAGACTTTTTCACCTGATGAAAAAAATTTTCTAATCAAGAATGTGGGTGGCCGGTTATGCGTAGCCGCTCACTCTTTAAACATCTGATTCATGTAATACCAGCAAAAGATGAACGGTTGCATTTTGAGTTAAATGCTATGTACACCAATCTGGCCCCATGTTGCATATTATGCTATATTTATGAAAAGGTTAATGTTTGCAATTTGTATATGATAGGTGAGAGTGTGAGAGAGGTGAATGTGATTTGTATGCAGTAGTGTGAGTGGATGGGCATATATTAGCAGTTTAATAGAATTTTAATTCATTTGTTTATTGAGACACTTAATAAAGGAATTTGGTACTTGAATAGCTGTTAGTATTGTATGAAATGAATATGAATGAGATCTAGTTGCATACAATGGAGGCAGTGCATGCAAATAGATCTCATACATATTCATTAGGGTAATCCTGAAAACTTGACTAGATTGCAGCCCTCAAGAACTAAGGTTGCCCACCCCTGAGTTAGCCAGCTTGTCCTATTCCTTTTCAGCAGGACAACCAGCAAGTCAGTTTTCTTCCAGAGGACAGCTCAATGCTCTGGTGTGCTCTGCAGCACCCAAAATGTTCCAGCACCTCACAGTTCTCTGTATGTTTGATGAACGTACTGCTTGTACTTTAGCACTTAGGGCTAGAGCCTTGTGGTCCTGGAACTTATCAGCAGTTCCAGGGCCCCACAGGGAAACTGCAGTCATCGAGCAATACAGAAGTAGTTAACTGGTAAGAAAGCCCATAGTTTTTGTTTTCTTTGATTGGAGTAGCCAGCAAAATTCTGAGGGAGGATTAGAAAATTCTGTGGGAAAGGGGAATTCTATACACATTCTACATTGCATAGAATACCCATATACTGCTTATGGCTTCTACAAACAAAATGGTGTGACAGGGAAGGAACATTCGGCACATCACCTGTATCCACACACTTCTGTAAGCACCTGTCATAAGCAGGATGCTAGGCTAGGCAGAACCTGGATTTTACCTATTTACTATTCTACTGTAATAATCTTATCCAGTAATTTGCAGTAGTATATACCCCCCGAGCCTAACGCAAACTTTCCATAGTCTCATACTAGGCACTTCATTTGCTAGAAAAATCCTGATCAGCAATTCTAACAAAGTTTCTTCTAGAGAGTGAATTCCCAAATCACAGCCCTGTATAGTTTGATTTGGATCTCCTGTCTCTGTATAGAAGTGTGTCCAATGCTATTGTTCCAGGATATGATTTAATTTCCTAGCACTCATATATTCTGGTAGAAGATGACCAAAATTGCTTTTTTACAGTTTCAGATGAAACTCATCACCTGGTTTTGGCCGAAGCTGAAACCGAAACCTCAATTGTCAGAGCTTGCAGTCTGCGTCCTTCTGCTAAACCCACAGTATCCAAACCAATAATTTAAAAAATAAAAGGCAGTATTTTACTGCCAAGTAAAATGGTCTCCACACACATGTACTGCAGCTAATGAAAACGGAAACTAAAAGCCGCGTTGCTTTTACAGTGGCTGACTTTGCACCACACTCAGGATGACACTCAGGATGACAGCTGATGTCATAACACCACAGAATGACTAATTCCTAAGAAGTTTATCATCCCAAATTTACAGACTTAAATTCCTGCTAAAATTTTGTATCAAAAGCATTTGTTTGGAGCACTCTATTTACCATATAAACTATTGTGCAAGATCATAACTGCATTACTTACAATTGCAATACAAAATAAAAGAATACAACGAGTAGCCCTTCCCCCCCACCACACTCCTCCAGGACTAACTTACCAGTTCTGGTGGTCTAGTGATATAGTCAGGGCAGAAGCAATGCCACAGTCATGGCAGCCATTTTGAGAGCACAGCCAGAATGGGCAGGAGTAACTGAGCATCACTCCTGCCCCAACTATACCTCTAGACCACCAGAGATTGTAAGGTAGGCCCATGGGGACCTACGGGTAGGGGGAGGGGGAGCAACTCCTGTTCAGGGGGAGGGGGACAAAGCACAAATTTTTGGTTTCCACTGAAAATACATGGTCATTTTCAGCCAAAAAAAAAAAAAAACGGGGCCGAAAATTAAACTAACCTTTCAGCCAAAACCCAAACCGAGCAGATAAAGGATTTTGGCCCATTTTCGGTTCTGTAACCAAAACCAAAACCAAATTTAGGCCAGCCTCTATACTCTGGCTACATATTTCATTTACAAACCATGAGAAGATGTTTTCTGTGCTCTTACTGGGCTTCATTTCTGTAGCTTGTTGAACAAATCATGCTTAATTAGTATGTTGTGCTGCATGCAGTGAGAATGGTTTGGATATTCCTGATTTATTTGGAAGGAATCAGGCAGGCTTTCCATTTGTACCTTTTAATCTCTCTCTCTCTCACCTTCCTGCACCATGGATCAATCCATGGTGGCACTTTGCTAATGATATGAAAATGCCAGAAGCACCTTGTGGAATGGAAGAAAAAGGCTTAACCAAGACCTGCAAACAATTGTAAACAACCTGTCAGATTCATGCTGTCTCGCCTCTGCAACAGGAGTCCCAGAAGCTGAGCTCTGAATGCTTTTACAAAAGTCATTTATTTGCATAATTAACTAATTATTCTCGCTTCAAAACAGCTATGTTTTAAACAAGCATGAAGGAACCAAGGGCACAAGAGGAAGGGAAAGTTGCTCATGTGTGGAATAAAATGGCCCAGGCTATCTCTAGGGGCAAGGAGAAATGAAAAGGGGAGTTTTAGGTTTCTAAATTTAGCTTAATTTTCAGTCCAAAAACTTAGGTGTCTTCCTTTGACTGAAAGTCTCCTCAATGAAGCACCGAGAGAGTTTTGAAAATTGACCCTAGAGTGGGTAAAGGAACTATCAATCTATTAATTTTATTTTTTTTTATTTATTGCATTTGTAGCCCACATTTTCCCACCTATTTGCAGGCTCAATGTGGCTTACATAATAACCGTAATGGTGATTGCCAATTCCAGTATAACAGATACAGAGTGACAATGTAGAAGGTTCGTGTATGACAGACACATCAGGGAATAAGGAGGAAGGGTTGAGTTGTGACCAGTTCGAGTATTAGTTTCATAGTGTTGCAGGATCGAGGCATTTAAGTTGGGTCATTAGGGTATACCTTTTTGAATAAGTTAGTTTTTAGTGATTTTCAAAAGTTTGATAGGTCGTGCGTTGTTTTCAAGGCGTTTGGTAGTGCGTTCCATAGTTGCGTGCTTATAAAGCAGAAGCTGGATACATAGATTGATTTATATTTAAGTCCTTTGCAGCTTGGGTGATGGAGGTTTAGGTATGTGCATGTAGATCTTGTAGTGTTTCTGGCTGGAAGGTCAATGAGGTCTGTCATGTATCCCGGGGTCTCGCCGTAGATGATTTTATGCACTAGAGTACAGATTTTAAAGGCAATGCATTCTTTGATCGGGAGCCAATATTGTTTTTCGCGTAGAGGTTTGGCACTTTCGTATCTCGTTTTTCCAAAAATAAGTCTAGCTGCGGTGTTTTGAGCAGTTTGGAGTTTCTTTATGATTTGTTTTTTGCATCCTGCATAGATTGCATTACAATAGTCTAGGTGGCTTAGTACCATTGATTGTACCAAGTTGCGGAATGTTGCCCTCGGGAAGAAAGGTTTTATTCGTTTGAGTTTCCACATTGATTGGAACATCTTCCTTGTTGTAGTTTTCGATTGGGTTTCTAGCGTGAGGTTTGTTTCCACATTGATTGGAACATCTTCCTTGTTGTAGTTTTCGATTGGGTTTCTAGCGTGAGGTTTCAATCGATGGTAACTCCAAGAATTTTAAGGCTGTCAGAAACAGGGAGGGTGTTGTCTGGGGTGTTAATATTGTTGGGTTTGTTGGTGTTGTATTGGGATGTGAGGATGAGACAGTGTGTTTTCTCTGCATTTAGTTTCAGTTGGAATGCATCTGCCCATGAGTTCATGATTTGCAGGCTGAGTTTGGTTTCGTTGGTGATTTCTATTGGGTCGTGTTTGAATGGGATGTATATCATGACATCATCTGCGTATATGTAGGAGTTAAGTCCTTGGTTGGATAGGGATGTGGCTAGTTGGGTCATCATTAGGTTGAATAGGATTGGTGATAGTGGTGATCCTTGGGGTACGCCACAGTCTGTATTCCATGGTGGTGATGTGTTCGAGTTTGATTTAACTTGATAAGTTCTTGTGGTTAGGAAGCCCTTGATCCAGCTGAGTACACTTCCACCAATCCTGAAGTAATCTAAGATGTTTAGTAGTATTTTATGGTTAACCATATCGAACACGCTTGATATGTCGAATTGTAGGAGAAGTAAGCTTTTGCCTGCTGCGATTTCTTGTTTGAATTTGGTTAGGAGGGTCATTTTTATTTATTTTTTATTGTTACATTTGTATCCCGCGCTTTCCCTCTCATGGCAGGCTCAATGCGGCGGGCAATGGAGGGTTAAGTGACTTGCCCAGAGTCACAAGGAGCTGCCTGTGCCGGGAATCAAACTCAGTTCCTCAGTTCCCCAGGACCAAAGTCCACCACTAGGCCACTCCTCCACTCCAATTAGTACTGTTTTGGTGCTGTGGTTAGAGCGAAATCCAGATTGTGATTCGTGTAGTATTGAGAATTTGTTTAGGTAGTCGGTAAGTTGTTTGGTTACCATGCTTTCCATCAGTTTGATTACCAGTGGGATAGATGCTACCGGCCGGTAGTTGATGATTTCGTTTGATTTTTTTCTTTGTATCTTTTGGTATAGGGGTAAATAGGATGTTGCCGTTTTCCTTGGGGAAGAGTCCGTGTTGAAGCAAGTGGTTTAGGTGGGATGTGAGATCTAATATGAAGCGTTGAGGAGCGGATTTTATTAAGTAGCTGGGGCAGGTGTTCAATTTACAATGAGTCTTGTTGATCGCCTGAGTGACTGTTCCGGGGGTGAGGAGGGCAAAGTTTGTCCAGGTTCAGTATGCTGGGTGTTCATCGAGGGTTGGGTCCAAGCATTCAATGAATTTGTCTATGTCGGTGGTGTTCTGTGGTAGTGTGCTGCGTAGATTTACAATTTTGTCCTTATTGGTGGTTGTTAGGGAACCTAATGCAATTCATGTGTAAATCAGCTACCAATAATCACATTGGAAAACTTAGAGGAAGTTCTACAGATAAGTTAAACAAATATTTTCTTCTCAGTGGAGCCAGCATAATAAACTGTGCTTAGTGTAGTGGTTTCATTCAAATTTAGCACAGACATTTTCCCCCGGATTCCATATAACACACCTAGATGTCCGCGTGGAAATCCAGGCGCATTCTATAACAACGCACACAAATTAATTGATTTAATAAGGTGATTAGTATTGTTAACAGCTCTTAGTAAGCAATAATGAGCACTAATTGGCAATAATTAGAATTTACATGCACAAATTTCTAAGCGTGCTCTGTAACACAGTGTGTTATAGAACGCCATTACGGTACTCTGTAAGCCACATTGAGCCTGCAAATAGGTGGGAAAATGTGGGATACAAAAGTAACAAATAAATAAATAAATAAATTGTAATGTGTGCAGTAAAAAGGGGTGTGGTTATGGATGGAGAAATGGATATTTCATGGGCGTTCCAAAATTTACGCACCTTGATATAGAATATGCCCCAGTGTGACTAAATCTACGCACAGGAATTTATGCCACGTTTTCATTGGTGTAAATGGGTGCACATAGTTTTAGTCGCAGTAAAGTTTGCTTATACCACGCGTAAATCCAACGTTTTTTATAGAATACGCCTAGGTGGAATTGCTTACCATGCAGTAATTTTAGGCGTCACATATAAAATCCCTTGCTTTGTGTGGAGTGGAGGAGTGGCCTAGTGATTAGAGCACCCATCTTGCAATCTAGAGGTGGCCAGTTCAAATCCCACTGCTGCTCCTTGAGATCTTGGGCAAGTCACTTAACCCTCCATTGCCTCAGGTACAAACTTAGATTGTGAGCTCTTCTGGGACAGAGAAATATCCAGTGTACCTGATTGTAACTCACCTTGAGCTACTACTGAAAAAGGTGTGAGTAAAATCTAAATAAATAATTAATATGTGCCAGAAAACAGGCCTATTAATAAGTTGCATACAGAATTATTTGTGATAGAATTTTTTTCTGTTCAGTTTGTATGTTGTCATACAAAATACACTAAGGAGTCTGTTTACAACAGTGCACTAAAAGCTTGCACTTATCGCTCATTAAATGTAAAAAAAAATGTGCTGTAAGTGCGAAGCCTGTATGCTAATTATGGGGGGGTGTTTTAAACATTTACCCATACTGTACTACACAAAAAGTTCTTTAATACATGATAAGTTAAAAGACAATTAGCACAGATACACTTACCATCTTCTATTTACATTGCCAACTGGTGTACCACAAGGCTCTGCCCTTTCAGCTCTGTTATTTAATATATTATGTTCAACTCATGTGCCCATTATTGAATAGACTTGGAATTTCAAATAAGATAGGTGGATCACCTACAATTTTTTGTCCCTATTTCAAGTTCAGTTGGTGAGACTACATCTGTTAGACTGTGTCTCAAGACATTTGAGACTTGGATGTTTACAAAAAAATTATGGGTCCGATACTCTGTCAGCACCAATCAGCATTTTCCTGACCACTGCTGGGTGGAAATTCAATGTCTGGCCACGTGTGGACTGCGTCATTGAATTTCTGGGCATATGGAGCTGGACAAATTATAGCCGGTTAAGTGTAATATTCGGAACTTAACCGGCTATGAAGAACTGCGTAAAGATAGGATTGCCTTTTATGCGGTCCAATTTATGCAGTTAACTTTAACCAGTTAAGTGTCGAATATCGCACTTAGAGGATCTTTTACTAAGCTGCGGTACTACGTTTCGTTTGCAGTAGAAATCTGCTGATGGTAAACGCCAAGATGCCTATAGGAATATAATAGGCGTCTCGGCATTTACCACCAGTTTATTTCTACTGCAAGCTAAAAACGCTACCGTGGTTTACTAAAAGACCCCCTTAACTGGTTAAGTGCCGACTCTGCCCCCAGAATGGTCTCAAAATAGCTGGTTTTGGCTTAGGCGCTAACCAGACATTTTCAGTGGCACTATCCAGTTAACTGCCACTGAAAATGCCCGGTTAGCCCCAGACATCCGGTTTAAATGACTAGAAGCTTCTCCTGGCCATTTATATAATTTTGAATATTGGGCCCTCTGCTTACATATGTAGAAGACTAAAGTAATATTCCTAAACCCCTCATTTTCAATCTCATTTTACAATCAATAGCTGGACTCTACCTTGCGTCAGCTCTTTTAGGGGGTCTTTTACTAAAGCTTAGCTCGAGTTATCTGCTGCAGGGCCTATAGAAATAAAATGGTAAAAGACCCCTTTAGAAATCTGGGCATCACCATTTATTCTTGTTTGTCTATGAGAGAACAAATAGCTAATATAATTAAGATTGTTTTCTTCACATTAACGATATGGTGTCGTTTAACATAGCAACCTAATAAATAATGGCAGATTAAGACAAGCGTCAACCATCCAGTCTGCCCAGAAAGGTGACCAGGGTTGTACCTGCAACTCCAAATTAATCCCTCCCTCCCTTTTACAAAGCCACAGTATCAGCTGCCGGTGCGGTAATGGCAACACAGCCCATTGAAAGTTTCAAAGTGAATGGGATGTGTCGGCATTACCGTGTGGCTTTGTAAAGAGGGGGGTAGGGGGGGAAATGTGGGTAGGACCAAATTTCTTTTAAGAAAGAAATATAATCCTTTGCAGGACACTTTCATTATTTATTTGTTTGTTTGTTTAGTTATTATGCATTCTTGTTATCCAAAAACAGGTTTTGGTTCAAAGTAGCTTACAATTTACATTTGGAGGGACATAATTGAACGTCGCCGGCAAAATAGATCGCCAGCGATCTATTTTGGCGGTGGCGCAACAGCTGGCCGGAACCATATTATCGAAAAAGATGGCCGGCCGTCTTTTTTTCGATAATACGGTTTAGCCCGGCCAAATGCCAGAGTTCGCCGGATTTGAGATCGCCGGTTTTGTTTTTCAGCAATAATGGAAAAAAATGCCGGCCATCTCAAACCCGGCGAAATCCAAGGCATTTAGTCATGGGAGGAGCCAGCATTTGTAATGCACTGGTCCCCCTCACATGCCAGGACACCAACCGGGCACCGTAGAGGGCACTTCTAAAAATGTTTTAAAAATACAAAAAAAAGCTCCCAAGTGCATAGTTCCCTTACCTTGGGTGCTGAGCCCCCCAAATCCCCCCCAAACCCACTCCCCACAACTCTACACCATTACCATAGCCCTTATGGGTGAAGGGGGGCACCTACATGTGGGTACAGTGGGTTTTGGGGGGGTTTAGAGGGCTTAACATTTACCAGCACAAGTGTAACAGGTAGGGGGGGTGGACATGGGTCTGCCTGCCTGAAGTGCACTGCACTCATTAAAGACTGCTCCAGGGACTTGCATACTGCTGTCAGGGAGCTGGGTATGACATTTGAGGCTGGCATAGAGGCTGGCAAAAAAGGTTTTTATTTTTATTTTTTTAGTGTGGGAGGGGGTTGGTGACCACTGGGGGACTACGGGGAGGTCATCCCCCATTCCCTCCAGTGGTCATCTGGTCAGTTGGGGCACCTTTTTGAGGCTTGGTTGTGAAAATAAAAGGACCAAGTAAACCCGGCGAAATACTGATGAACACCGCTTTTTTTTTCCATTATCCGTGAAAGCTGGCCATCTGGTAGCCACGCCCATGCCCGCCCATGTCCCGTCTTCGCTCCGCCACCGACACGCCCCCTTGAACTTTCGCCGGCGAGGCGCCGGGAAAGCGGCGATGCTGTCAAAAAAGCCGCTTTCGTTTATACCGATTTCGCTGCTTTTGAGAGATCGCCAGCCATCTCCCGATTTATGTCAGGAAATGGCCGGCGATCACTTTCGAAAATAAGCCTGTTGGTGAGTTACAATTGTTTTTTTACAGTTGGGACACGGGGGAGACAACTGTAGTTTTATCAGTTAACTGTAGAATTTTTAAAACGTTAAAAAAATTTTAATTCAGAATAAGGAATATTAATTTGTTTCAGATACTAGAATCCTTGGGATTCTTTTTGATGATATGTTATTCTTTGATGCTTATACCAATTTGCTCATTAAGAAAATTTTTATAGTAATGAGAAAGCTACATTGGATACATAAATATTTTAGCGAACATTCCTTTCAACTTTGTGTTCAAAGTCTTATATTGCCTCAAATTGATTATTGCAGTTTGAATTTTGTTGCTTGTCCCAATTCTATTTTGAACAAACTGAGAATTATTTAATACACAGTGATTAAATTGATTTTTTTTCATTAGCTACTACTGATCATGTTTCACCATATCTGAACCATTTACATTGGCTCCTTTTTGATAGTAAGGTGCTGTTCAAATTATATTGTATTCTGTATAGGATCCAGAATGGCTTAGCGCTTCTTAATTGTATGATTAATTTTGTTTCTCACAAAATACTACTTATTTTTTGTATGATTCTTATTATTTTGGCTCTCCTAACTCTAGAGGTGGGACGTCAAAGTGCTTGACAAATACATCATTTGCTTAACAAAGCTGCTAAATTGTGGCAAGAACTTCCTAACCAGATCTGACTATAGACTCTTTAGGAAAAAAAAACATATAAAATCCTTTTTCAGTAAGAATTATTCTTCTAAATTCTGATATATTATTATGCTCTCGTTTAGCTGATATCCTTCCTTCCTGTAATTTCTGATTATTGTTTCAGTTATCTTAAATGTACTTCTTTGAGGTATATGCGGAAGACACGAAACTTTGGTATGCTATGCTATCCCCCCTTTTAAAGTCATTAAGGGGTCCTTTAACTAAAGGGCATTAGAATTTGGACTCAGCAAGTTTTAGCACAGGTCTTTTCCGCTTGTTTAGCCCAGATCAATGCTGCAGTATATAGGGCTTTTTAAAAACATTTTATTTTGCAGGTCCCAGAGGCAGTAAGTGCTCCCGCGTTAACTCAGAGTTGGCCAGTTAGCCCATACTAATGCAAAGCCACTAGCTGGTTAACACTTCCATTTCCATCTCTAAAACAAATTTTTAGATAGTTAATGGACGTTTAGTGCATTCTAATAGGTAAAACATTGCAAAACACTTTAACGCATTTTGCAGTAGGCTGTTTTTCCCACAATAAAGTGTGCTTAAGGGCTTAATTAAAGGGCCCCTAGATTTGTAACCAACACCCAGAGCAGTCTACCCTCCTCTATACTTTTTTTTTCTTTAAAGCAGAACTTCCCAAACTGTGAGTTGGGACCCTAATCCCCTGATTCTATAAAAGTCACCAAAAATTGTGCGCGGAAATATAAGTACGCTCCTGATTTTTACACACAATTTAATAGTGACAATAACTGGCTTTTTAATAAGCAATTATTGGCACTAATTAGATTTAATTGGGACTTACACGTGTAAAGTTAGGCGCGGGATCTGCAGCTAAAATTTACGCACAGCCCGAAAAAAGGTTAATGGAAATGGGAGAGTCATGGGTATTTCAGGGCGGATCAGGGGCATGGTTTTGAGTTACATATGTAATTGTAGAATAAAGGTGCTCCATGCATAAATTTAGGCACGGGCATTAGCACCAAGTTGGTGCAAATGGTGGTGCCTAAATTTAAGCGCAACCCCTCCGCTTAAGTGTTAATTCATTAAACTGTGCCAAAGTTTAGGCGTGGCTTATAGAATGCTGTTTAAGCAGTTTTTTTTCAGCGCCAATTTTTTAGGCCTGTATATAGAATCTAGCCCTAAATGGGGTCATAAAAATTGCCTTTAGGGTCATGACCTAGGTGGGCTCTCCATAGATACATCATTATTCTGCATTTCCAAGGGGGGGGGGTCACACAGTTTTATTTGGCTGCAATCATGGGGTCACAGCCATAAAATGATTGGGAAGCACTAAAGTGTGAAAGTTCTTCAAGTTTTTCTGTAAGTGGAAATTGCTCTAAACTTTTATTCCATCTTTATAACATACATCTAATTTAGCAATTGATGGCAGATAAAGACCTGAATGGTCCATCCAGTCTGCCCAACAGTCACACTCATTATCAAGTCATGATTATACCAACAATTAACGTGATATTATATACTTGATCATGGTCTTTCTTTGGTGCTTCTGGGACATATACTATAGAAGTCCACCCAGCCCTGTCCTTAGGTTCCAAATTACTGGAGTTTTGGTTGAAGCCCTCGCCAGCCCATCCTAAACCGGATTGCCATATACAGGACCCAGACCGTACAATGGCCTTAGTTCTTCACAACCGGAGTCACCTTCTAAGCACCACCCAACACACAAACAAACATGCAACCATTTAAGTTTTGTTTTCTATACCATTCATTTTCTAACTAAAGATCCTCTGTGTTAATCCCACACCTTTTTGAATTATGATACTGTTTTTGTTCTCCACTACCTCCCTCGGGAGGTCTTCCAGGCATCAACCACCCTCTCTGTGAAAAAGAATTTCCTGACATTACTCCCAAGTCTACCACTTCGCAACCTTAATTCATGTCCTCTAGTTTTTCTGTTTTCCCTTCTCTGGAAAATATTTTTCTCCGAGGACAAGCAGGCTGCTTGTTCTCACGACTGGGTGACGTCCGCGGCAGCCCCCACCAACCGGAAAAAAGCTTCGCGGGACGGTCGGCACGCATGGCACGCCCACCGCGCATGCGCGGCCGTCTTCCCGCCCGTGCGCGACCGCTCCCGCCAGTTCCTTTTTTTCCGCGTCTGGAGAGAGTCGTGCTTCGAACCGCTCTCTCTTTTTCAGCCGCCGGATTTTCGATCGCGTTTACGCGATCGCGCCTTTTCTCAGTTTTCTTAGTTTTTCGGTCTAGTTACCGCCCGGCTTCTTTTTTCAAAAAAAAAAAAATAAATAAAGAAACCCTGCGCGTGTGGAGCACGCGCTCCCTTTTTCCCTCTCTTCCAGCGGGGACGCCGCGTTGCGGCCTAGTGGCCGCTCGGTCGTGTTCTTTTTCGTGGTGTGATTTCAGCCACCATTGACGACTTTGACTTCGCCGACGCGATTTTTCCGTCGATGTCCTCGAAGGTCCCGAGTGGATTTAAAAAGTGTGGTCGCTGCGGCCGGCCGATCTCGCAGACCGACACCCACGCTTGGTGCCTCCAGTGCCTCGGGCCGGAGCACAATATCAAGTCGTGTTCTCTGTGTCTCGGTCTCCGGAAACGGACTCAGGTTGCGAGGCAAGTTCTGCGGGACCGTCTTTTTGGAACTTGCGCCGGCCCCTCGACGTCGACCTCGAAGGCATCGGTATCGACGCCCGGCTCTTCGGTACCGGTATCGATGCCCGAGACATCGGCACCGATGGCAGCGACCCCAGGAGAACAGGTCCCGTCGGCCCGCCGGTCCTCCGGTGAGAGTGGGGGTGAGAGGCCGCGTGGGCAGTCGGCCCCGGTCACTCCCTCAGCTCATGGGCCACGGGACCAAACCCTGTCTGACCCGGTACCTCGAGACCGAGGGGGATCGACCTCCTCCTCCTCCATGCCCTCCGGCGCCGGTGACGGGCATCGCAAGAAAGATAAGAAGCGTCGTCACCGGTCGCCCTCGGTGCATCCGGATATCGGAGAGGAGGCGACGCCGAAGCGTCATCGTCGGGAGGAGAGGTCTCCGTCGGTTGTGGAGGTACCGACGCATCGGGGTTCCGGCACCTCGGTGCCGTCTCCTGGCTCCCAGCAGCTTCTGGCGCCGACACCCCTACCGACCCCACCGCCTTTCCCGGCAGCGGGCTTGGACGAGTGCCTCAGAGCCATCCTTCCGGGGATCCTGGAAGGGCTGATGCGCCAGGCTGTGCCGGCGCCGGGGGTGCTTGCGCCCTCGGCGCCGATGACTGTGGCGCCGGCGAGCTCTAGCCCGGCGCCGGGGCCGTCGACACCGCCGCCGCTTGCGGTGCCGGTCTCGACCGCCACGCAAGTGGAGTCGACGTCGATGGAGGGAGCTCCGTCCCCGCCGGCGCGGGAGTCCACCGCTCGACGACACCGAGACCCTGGTGCCTCGACGTCGAGCCGGGCCCGGTTCAGGACTCAGCTACATGAGCTTATGTCCGACACCGAGGATGAGGACTCGTGGGGGGAAGAGGAGGACCCTAGATATTTCTCCTCAGAGGAGTCTACGGGCCTTCCCTCGGACCCCACGCCTTCACCGGAAAGGAAGCTCTCACCTCCTGAGAGTCTCTCCTTTGCCTCCTTTGTGCGGGATATGTCTATCAGCATTCCCTTTCCCGTGGTCTCTGTGGAAGAGCCGAGGGCCGAGATGCTCGAGGTCCTCGACTATCCATCACCACCTAGAGAGTCCTCCACGGTACCGCTGCACAATGTCCTCAAGGAGACACTGCTTCGGAACTGGGTGCGACCTTTAACTAACCCCACCATTCCCAAGAAAGCAGAGTCCCAGTACAGGATCCACTCTGACCCAGAGTTAATGCGGCCCCAATTGCCCCATGACTCGGCGGTCGTGGATTCTGCTCTCAAGAGGGCACGGAGTTCGAGGGATACCGCCTCGGCGCCCCCGGGGCGGGAGTCTCGCACTCTGGACTCATTTGGAAGGAAGGCCTACCAATCCTCCATGCTCGTGACCCGCATCCAATCATACCTGCTCTATATGAGCATTCACATGCGGACCTATGTGCAACAACTGGCGGACCTGGTCGAGAAGCTCCCGCCGGAGCAGTCCAGGCCTTATCAGGAGGTGGTCAGGCAGCTGAAGGCGTGCAGAAAGTTCCTGTCCAGGGGTATCTATGACACCTGTGACGTGGCATCTCGTGCTGCGGCCCAAGGTATAGTGATGCGCAGGCTCTCATGGCTGCGTGCTTCTGACCTGGACAACCGCACCCAGCAGAGACTGGCCGACGTCCCTTGCCGGGGGGATAACATTTTTGGTGAGAAGGTCGAGCAGATGGTGGACCAACTGCATCAGCGGGAAACCGCTCTCGACAAGCTCTCCCACCGGGCGCCTTCAGCATCCACCTCCACAGGTGGACGTTTTTCCCGGGCCCGGCAGGCTGCACCCTATTCTTTTGCGAAGCGTAGGTACAACCAGCCGGCCCGAAGGCCTCGTCAGGCACAGGGACAGCCCCAGCGCGCTCGTCCTCGTCAACAGCGTGCGCCTAAGCAGCCCCCGGTGCCTCCACAGCAAAAGCCGGGACGGGCTTTTGACTGGATCCACGGGAACATAGCCGCCCTACAAGTGTCCGTACCGGACGATCTGCCGGTCGGAGGGAGGTTAAAATTTTTCACCAAAGGTGGCCTCTCATAACCTCCGACCAGTGGGTTCTCCAAATAGTGCGGTGCGGATACGCCCTGAATTTGGCCTCCCTGCCTCCAAATTGTCCCCCGGGAGCTCAGTCTTTCAGCTCCCATCACAAGCAGGTACTTGCAGAGGAACTCTCCGCCCTTCTCAGCGCCAATGCGGTCGAGCCCGTACCACCCGGGCAGGAAGGGCAGGGATTCTATTCCAGGTACTTCCTTGTGGAAAAGAAAACAGGGGGGATGCGTCCCATCCTAGACCTGAGAGGCCTGAACAAATTCCTGGTCAAAGAAAAGTTCAGGATGCTTTCCTTGGGCACCCTTCTGCCAATGATTCAGAAAAACGATTGGCTATGTTCCCTGGATTTAAAGGACGCATATACTCACATACCGATACTGCCAGCTCACAGACAGTATCTCAGATTCCGCCTGGGCGCACGGCACTTTCAGTATTGTGTGCTGCCCTTTGGGCTCGCCTCTGCCCCACGAGTGTTTACCAAGTGCCTCGTGGTGGTAGCGGCCTACCTACGCAAGCTGGGAGTGCACGTGTTCCCATATCTCGACGATTGGCTGGTCAAGAACACCTCGGAGGCAGGAGCCCTCCGGTCCATGCAGTGCACTATTCAACTTCTGGAGCTGCTGGGGTTTGTGATAAATTACCCAAAGTCCCATCTCCAGCCATCCCAGTCTCTGGAATTCATAGGAGCGCTGCTGAATACCCAGACGGCTCAGGCCTACCTTCCCGAAGCGCGGGCCACCAATCTCCTGGCCCTGGCTTCGCAGACCAGAGCGTCTCAGCAGGTCACAGCTCGGCAGATGTTGAGACTTCTGGGTCATATGGCCTCCACAGTTCATGTGACTCCCATGGCTCGTCTTCACATGAGATCTGCTCAATGGACCCTAGCTTCCCAGTGGTTCCAAGCCACCGGGAACCTAGAAGATGTCATCCGCCTCTCCACCAGTTGCCGCACTTCACTGCTCTGGTGGACCATCCGGACCAATTTGACCCTGGGACGTCCATTCCAAATTCCGCAGCCCTCGAAAGTGCTGACGACGGATGCATCTCGCCTGGGGTGGGGAGCTCATGTCGATGGGCTTCACACCCAGGGTCTGTGGTCCCTCCAGGAAAAGGATCTACAGATCAACCTCCTGGAGCTCCGAGCGATCTGGAACGCACTGAAGGCTTTCAGAGATCGGCTGTCCTACCAAATTATCCAAATTCGGACAGACAATCAGGTTGCAATGTATTACGTCAACAAGCAGGGGGGCACCGGATCTCGCCCCCTGTGTCAGGAAGCCGTCGGGATGTGGCGTTGGGCGTGCCGGTTCGGCATGCTCCTCCAAGCCACGTACCTGGCAGGCGTAAACAACAGTCTGGCCGACAGACTGAGCAGAGTCATGCAACCGCACGAGTGGTCGCTCCATTCCAGAGTGGTACGCAAGATCTTCCGAGAGTGGGGCACCCCCTCGGTGGATCTTTTCGCCTCTCAGACCAACCACAAGCTGCCTCTGTTCTGTTCCAGGCTTCAGACACACGGCAGGCTAGCGTCAGATGCCTTTCTCCTTCATTGGGGGACCGGCCTCCTGTATGCTTATCCTCCCATACCTTTGGTGGGGAAGACCTTACTGAAGCTCAAGCAAGACCGCGGCACCATGATTCTGATAGCGCCCTTTTGGCCCCGTCAGATCTGGTTCCCTCTTCTTCTGGAGTTGTCCTCAGAAGAACCGTGGAGATTGGAGTGTTTTCCGACTCTCATTTCGCAGAACGACGGAGCGTTGCTGCACCCCAACCTTCAATCCCTGGCTCTCACGGCCTGGATGTTGAGGGCGTAGACTTCGCTGCGTTGGGTCTGTCTGAGGGTGTCTCCCGGGTCTTGCTTGCCTCTAGGAAGGATTCCACTAAAAAGAGTTACTTTTTCAAGTGGAGGAGGTTTGTCGTTTGGTGTGAGAGCAAGGCCCTATAACCTCGTTCTTGCCCTGCACAGAACCTGCTTGAATACCTTCTGCACTTATCGGAGTCTGGCCTCAAGACCAACTCAGTAAGGAATCACCTTAGTGCGATTAGTGCTTATCATTATCGTGTGGAAGGTAAAGCCATCTCTGGAGAGCCTTTAGTCGTTCGATTCATGAGAGGCTTGCTTTTGTCAAAGCCCCCTATCAAGCCTCCTGCTGTGTCATGGGATCTCAACGTCGTCCTCACCCAGCTAATGAAACCTCCTTTTGAGCCACTGAATTCCTGCCATCTGAAGTACTTGACCTGGAAGGTCATTTTCTTGGTGGCAGTTACTTCAGCTCGTAGGGTCAGTGAGCTTCAAGCCCTAGTAGCTCATGCTCCATATACCAAATTTCATCATAACAGAGTAGTGCTCCGCACCCACCCAAAGTTCCTGCCGAAGGTGGTGTCGGAGTTCCATCTTAACCAGTCAATTGTCTTGCCAACATTCTTCCCCAGGCCGCATACCCGCCCTGCTGAACGTCAGTTGCACACATTGGACTGCAAGAGAGCATTGGCCTTCTACTTGGAGCGGACACAGCCCCACAGACAGTCCGCCCAATTGTTTGTTTCTTTCGACCCTAACAGGCTAGGGGTCGCTGTCGGGAAACGCACCATCTCCAATTGGCTAGCAGATTGCATTTCCTTCACTTACGCCCAGGCTGGGCTGGCTCTTGAGGGTCATGTCACGGCTCATAGTGTCAGAGCCTTGGCAGCGTCAGTGGCCCACTTGAAGTCAGCCACTATTGAAGAGATTTGCAAGGCTGCGACGTGGTCATCTGTCCACACATTCACATCACATTACTGCCTCCAGCAGGATACCCGACGCGACAGTCGGTTCGGGCAGTCGGTGCTGCAGAATCTGTTTGGGGTGTAAATCCAACTCCACCCTCCAGGACCCGAATTTATTCTGGTCAGGCTGCACTCTCAGTTAGTTGTTCTTCGTAGGTCAATTTTCTGTTGTTCCCTCGCCGTTGCGAGGTTCAATTGACCTGGGTTCTTGTTTTGAGTGAGCCTGAGAGCTAGGGATACCCCAGTCGTGAGAACAAGCAGCCTGCTTGTCCTCGGAGAAAGTGAATGATACATACCTGTAGCAGGTGTTCTCCGAGGACAGCAGGCTGATTGTTCTCACCTACCCTCCCTCCTCCCCTTTGGAGTTGTGTGTTTCATCTTTTGCTAGTCATTCAACTGGCGAGAGCGGTCGCGCACGGGCGGGAAGACGGCCGCGCATGCGCGGTGGGCGTGCCCTGCGTGCCGACCGTCCCGCGAAGCTTTTTTCCGGTTGGTGGGGGCTGCCGCGGACGTCACCCAGTCGTGAGAACAATCAGCCTGCTGTCCTCGGAGAACACCTGCTACAGGTATGTATCATTCACTGTCTCAAACTTCTTTTGAGTTTTGAAAATCTGTGTACTGTCTTTCAGGCATTACCTTACCCAATCCACTATAATGGCTTATTAGGTCCTCCAGTTTCAATGCTAAAACCACAGCTGGTCACGCAAATTGCAGCTGCATTCATTTTGCTTTGTGGCTAACCACTTAGCTCATGCGACACCTTTGTTACAGACTTTGCACTGGCTACTGATTGCATGGCGAATAAAGTTCAAGATACTCATGCTGGTATATAAGGTTTTAAGTAATGAAGCTCCAATTACTATCACCACTTTATTACTTCTTTACTGTCTATTTAGAGCTCTGTGATCTGAGACTCAGTGTCTATTAACATTTCATTGGCAGGTTCGTTTACATGACACTCCTGACACTGCTTTCCTGGGATTGATAGCATGGAATGTTGCTACTATTTGGGATTTTGTCCCTGGATTGGCCACTGTTGGAAGCAGGATACTGGGCTAGATGGACCATTGGTCTGACCCAGTATGGCTATTCTTATGTTCTTACATATTTTCCATTGCAGGTCCAATCTTATGGAATGTGTTACCTGTTAAATTGTACCTGATGACAAATGTTACATCTTTCAGAAAACAGCTTAAGGCATTTTCTTTTAAACAGATATTCCCTGTAAATTAACGAGGGTCCACATTTTTATATCCACAGATGGTGCCTTGTGGATCACAGTCATAATACCGTAGATCTTCATTGGCTGTTGATATATTTATTTATATATTATTATACTGATAATTTTTGCTAAGATTTTTATGTTTTAGTTTAATGTATAATGTTTTCTTTTGTTTTTGTCTTATGTGCTTTTTTGTTTAATTGGCCTATTATATGATGCTTTTATTTTGATTATGTATGTTACCTGCATCAATTGTTTTGCAAAAATTGTGGACAATTACCACTGTTCCTTCTAAGCTGAGCAGGGGTCCTACTACTACTTATCATTTCTATAGCAATACTAGACATACGCAGCGCTGTACACTTGACAGAGCTTACAATCTAATTAGGACAGACAAACAAGAGATAAGGGAATATTAAAGTGAGGATGATAAAATAAGGGTTCTAATAAGGGTTAGGATTTAAAAGCAGGATCAAAAAGGTGGGCTTTTAGCTTAGATTTGAAGATGGCCAGAGATGGAGCTTGACATTCTGGCTCAAGAAGTCTATTCCAGGCATATGGTGCAGCAAGATAAAAGGAACGGAGTCTGGAGATAGCGGTGGAGGAGATGGGTGCAGATAAGAGAGATTTACCCAGTGAACAGAGTTCCCAGGGAGGAATGTAAGGAGAGATGAGAGTGGAGAGGTACTGAGGAGCTGCGGAGTGAATGCACTTATAAGTCAATAAGAGGAGTTTGAACTGTATGCGGAAAAGGATAGGAAGTCCATCTTTTTTACATCTTTTTTACAGATTAACTGGCTGTGCTGCAGCTCTGTCTGTACATTTTAGACTTAGCAGCTCTGTCTCTGAATCTCCCCCACAAATTCAAACTTAGTGGGTGTGACCTGATTCTCTGTTAGAGGGGCAGCCTTCTATACCAGTTTTTCTTGAGAAATCCATCTTTTTTACAGATTAACTGGCTGTGCTGCAGCTCTGTCTGTACATTTTAGACTTAGCAGCTCTGTCTCTGAATCTCCCCCACAAATTCAAACTTAGTGGGTGTGACCTGATTCTCTGTTAGAGGGGCAGCCTTCTATACCAGTTTTTCTTGAGAAATCCATCTTTTTTACAGATTAACTGGCTGTGCTGCAGCTCTGTCTGTACATTTTAGACTTAGATCCCTCCCACCCACCCCTCTACCCACCCACCCCTAGGGTGATAGTTCTTATATACCCTCCCAAGCAACCTAATCTGCCTGCAGATAAGTGCTCTGTCTCTGTGTTCAGGCTCTTCACCTCCTTTCCTCCCACATTTTTCAAACATAGTGGGTGTGACTTGTTCTTACTGGGCAGTGCCTACCTGCCTGCTGCCTACCATTCCAGTTTTAAGCCTCTAATCCAGCTCTGCCGTTCTATCTATCACTTAACACCTCAGTCACTACATATATACCCATAACACCTCAGTTACTACTTATGGCCCCTTTACACATTCTCTTCCTTGCCCTGTCCCTTCCTAATCTTTTTCCCCTCCCCCTACCGCTGTCTACCACTGGAACTCACTGCCCACCCATGTCCTCTCCCATCTTGCTCACTACTGCAATACCCTACTCACCCCCGTCCCTCACCACCTCACCATCTCTCCTGTCCCCCTCCTCCTTCCTAGCTCTCAACCTTCAACACTTCCTTCCTGCCATTAACCCATCCCCATTCCTCCTAAGCGCATCCCGTCTTCGTCGCCTTCGTCGCCCTACCTCCCCCACCCTCCTCCGCACTCTCTTGCTCCTCCTCCTGCTATCCGCAGGAGACATCAATCCCAATCCAGGTCCCCCACACCTGTCTTCGTCCTATCCATGCAAATGTTTCCGGGATGTCTCCAATCTCATATCTATTCCCCTCCTCCCCCCCTCCTCCTTCCTAGCTCTCAACCTTCAACACTTCCTTCCTGCCATTAACCCATCCCCATTCCTCCTAAGCGCATCCCGTCTTCGTCGCCTTCGTCGCCCTACCTCCCCCACCCTCCTCCGCACTCTCTTGCTCCTCCTCCTGCTATCCGCAGGAGACATCAATCCCAATCCAGGTCCCCCACACCTGTCTTCGTCCTATCCATGCAAACGTTTCCGGGATGTCTCCAATCTCATATCTATTCCCCTCCTCCCCCCCTCTTCCCTCCCCTTCTCATGTGCACTGTGGAATGCCCACTCGGTCTGTAACAAACTTCCCTTCACCCACGATCTCTTCATCTCTCATTCCCTTCACCTGCTTGCCCTAACTGAAACCTGGCTCTCCCCTGACGACTCTGCCTCAGTTGCGGCTCTATGCCATGGAGGCTATCTCTTCTCCCATACTCCCCGCCTAGTTGGCCGTGGAGGAGGCGTCGGATTACTACTCTCGCCCTCCTGTAGCTTCCAACCCCTCCTCCTACCACAGTCTCACTGCTTCTCATCCTTTGAAGTCCACTCCATCCGTCTATTCTACCCGTTGCCACTCAGAGTGGCAGTCATTTACCGCCCCCCTGATAAATCCCTCCCTTCCTTCCTCACCGACTTTGATGCCTGGCTTTCTGTTTTTCTTGAACCCTCATCTCCATCCCTCATTCTCGGAGACTTCAACATACACGTTGATGACCTGTCCAACTCTCACGCTTCTCAGTTCCTCACTCTAACATCCTCCTTCAACCTCCAGCTTTGTTCCACCACCCCTACTCACCGTGATGGCCATTGCCTTGACCTCGTCCTCTCCTCTTCCGGCTCACCCTCCAATTTCCACACCTCAGCTCTTCCTGTCTCTGATCATCACCTGATCACCTTCACACTTCTTCACCCTCCCCCTCAGCCCCGCCCAACATTAACCACTACTTCCAGGAATCTCCAGATTATTGACCCTCCCACCTTATCATCTAGTATTTCTAATCTCCTCCCCTCCATCATGTCCTCCGAGTCTGTTGACGAGGCTGTCTCCGCTTACAATGCCACTCTCTCCTCTGCTCTGGACACCCTTGCACCATCCACCTCCCGTCCCACAAGGCGTACTAATCCCCAGCCCTGGCTGACCCCTTGCATCCGTTACCTTCGCTCCTGCGCCCGATCTGCTGAACGCCTCTGGAGGAAATCTCGCACCCATTCAGATTTCCTTCACTACAAATTCATGCTATCCTCCTTCCAGTCCTCACTATTCCTTGCCAAACAGGACTATTACACCCAATTGACTAATTCTCTCAGCTCTAACCCTCGTCGTCTCTTCGCCACCCTTAACTCCCTCCTCAAAGTGCCCTCCGCTCCCACCCCCCCGTCACTCTCTCCTCAATCACTGGCTGACTACTTCCCGCGACAAGGTGCAAAAGATCAACCTTGAGTTCACTACCAAGCCACCTCCTCCTCTTCACCCTTCAACCCTCTCCCTCAACCAACCAACCCAGACCTCCTTCTCCTCCTTTCCTGATATCTCCGAGGAGGAAACCGCCCGCCTTCTTTCCTCCTCAAAATGCACCACTTGTTCCTCTGATCCCATCCCCACCAACTTACTTAACACCATCTCTCCTACTATCACCCCCTCCATCTGTCATATCCTCAACCTCTCTCTCTCCACTGCAACTGTCCCCGACACCTTCAAGCATGCTGTAGTCACGCCACTCCTCAAAAAAACCATCACTAGACCCTACCTGTCCCTCCAACTACCGCCCCATCTCCCTCCTACCCTTCCTCTCCAAGACACTTGAGCGCGCAGTCCACAGCCGCTGCCTTGATTTTCTCTCCTCTCATGCCATCCTTGATCCGCTTCAATCCGGTTTTCGCCCTCTTCACTCGACAGAAACAGCACTTTCTAAAGTCTGTAATGACCTGTTCCTTGCCAAATCCAGAGGCCACTACTCCATCCTCATCCTCCTGGATCTATCCGCCGCTTTTGACACTGTCAATCATGACTTACTTCTTGCCACACTGTCCTCATTTGGGTTCCAGGGCTCTGTCCTCTCCTGGTTCTCCTCCTATCTCTCCCACCGCACCTTCAAAGTTCACTCTCATGGATCTTCCTCCACCCCCATCCCCTTATCTGTTGGTGTTCCCCAGGGATCGGTCCTTGGACCCCTTCTCTTCTCAATCTACACCTCTTCCCTGGGCTCCCTGATCTCATCTCATGGTTTCCAGTATCATCTCTATGCTGATGACACCCAACTGTATCTCTCCACACCAGACATCACCGCGGAGACCCAGGCAAAGGTATCGGCCTGCTTATCCGACATTGCTGCCTGGATGTCCAACCGCCACCTGAAACTGAACATGTCCAAGACCGAGCTTATCGTCTTTCCACCAAAACCCACTTCTCCTCTTCCTCCACTTTCTATCTCAGTTGATAACACCCTCATCCTCCCCGTCTCATCTGCCCGCAACCTCGGAGTCATCTTTGACTCCTCTCTTTCCTTCTCTGCGCATATCCAGCAGATAGCCAAGACCTGTCGCTTCTTCCTCTTTAACATCAGCAAAATTCGCCCTTTCCTCTCTGAACACACCACCCGAACTCTCGTCCACGCTCTCATTACCTCTCGCCTGGACTACTGCAACTTACTCCTCACCGGCCTCCCACTTAGCCATCTATCCCCCCTTCAGTCTGTTCAGAACTCTGCTGCACGTCTCATATTCCGCCAGAACCGATATACTCATATCACCCCTCTCCTCAGGTCACTTCACTGGCTTCCGATCAGATACCGCATTCAATTCAAGCTTCTCCTTCTTACCTACAAATGCACTCAGTCTGCTGCCCCTCACTACCTCTCTACCCTCATCTCCCCTTACGTTCCCGCCCGTAACCTCCGTTCACAGGATAAATCCCTCCTCTCAGTACCCTTCTCCACCACCGCCAACTCCAGGCTCCGCTCATTCTGCCTCGCCTCACCCTATGCTTGGAACAACCTTCCTGAACCCTTACGCCAAGCCCCCTCCCTGCCCATCTTCAAGTCTTTGCTTAAAGCCCACCTCTTCAATGCTGCGTTTGGCACCTAACCCTTACCGTTCAGTGAATCCAGACTGCCCCAATTTGACTGCCCCTATCGGACCGACCGTTCACTTGTCTATTAGATTGTAAGCTCTTTGAGCAGGGACTGTCTCTCTTTGTTAAATTGTACAGCGCTGCGTAACCCTAGTAGCGCTCTAGAAATGTTAAGTAGTAGTAGTAGTAGTAGTAGGAAGTCAGTGAAGTGACTTGAGGAGAGGGCTAATATGAGCATAATGACACTGGCGGAATATTAGTCGTGCAGCAGAATTTTGAACAGATTGAAAAGGAGAGAGATGGCTAAGTGGGAGACCTGTGAGAAGCAAGTTGCAATAGTCTAAGCGAGAGGTGATAAGAATGTGGATGAGGGTTCTGGTAGTGTGCTCAGAAAGGAAAGGGTGAATTTTGCTGAAATTATAGAGAAAGAAACGACAGGTTTTAGCAGTCTGCTGAATATGTGCAGAGAAGGAGAGGGAGGAGTCGAAGATGACCCCAAGGTTACGAGCTGATGAGACAGGAAGGATGAGAGTGTTATCCACAGAAATACAGAATGAGGGAGGAGGAGAAATTGGTTTAGGGGGAAAGATAAGAAGCTCAGTCTTGGTCATGTTGCTGAGACATTCAGGCAGCAATGTCAGACAGGCAGGCTGATACTTTGGCCTGGATATCTGCTGAGATTTCTGGTGTGGAGAGGTAGATCTGGGAGTCATCAGTGTAAAGATGATACTGAAAACCATGGGATAAGATCAGAGTACCAAGTATAGATGAAGAAAAGAAGAGATCCCAGGACAGATCCCTGAGGTACACCAACTGACAGTGGGATAGAAGTAGAGGAAGATCCACTAGAGTATACACTAAAGGTACGCTGGGAGAGATAAGAAGAAAACTAGGAAAGAACAGAGCCCTGAAATCCAAGTGAGGACAGCGTATCAAGGAGTAGGCTGTGATCAACAGTGTCAAAAGCAGCAGATAGATCAAGAAGGATGAGGATAGAATAGAGACCTTTGGATCTGGCCAGGAACAGATCATTGGAGACTTTAGCAAGCGCTGTTTCAGTTGAATGAAGGGGGCGAAAGCCAGATTGAAGTGGATCAAGAATAGCTTTAGATGAAAGAAAGTCAAGGCAACGGCGGTGAACAGCACGTTCAAGAATCTTGGATAGGAAAGGGAGGAGGGAGATGGGGCGATAGTTGGAAGGACAGGTAGGGTCCATTGTTCTATTCTCTCAAGGTGCCTAGATTAACTGAGTTTAATTATCAGCAGTGGGAATTAAGATTCATATGTTTCCTTCGAGCAAAAAGATTAGATATATGCTTAGACCAAGACAGAACAGCTGAAAATATGGCTGAATGGGACAATGCAAACTATTATGTGAAGTGCATGCTTTTGGAAGCTCTCTCAGAGAAACAAGCCATATTAGTGGAGGGAAAAGATACACCAAAGGACATTTTATATAAACTGAGAACTATGTATGCAACTACATATGCAAAGCAGCAACCAATTTGGCTGGCAGAGTTGAATGAAACCAAATTAAGGGATAAAAGTAAATGTAATGATCACATTATGCATCTTATGTCTTCATTTCAAAAGCTAGAACTTTCTGGAATTCCCATGTGTGATGCATTGAAAAGAGCATTTCTTTTTACCTCACTATCAAAGAAGTTTGATGTTTTTAGGTCTGTAAATGAGGCCATTGAAGGGCAATCTTTTGAACAGGCAACATCAAAACTAAGGCAGGAATGCATAATAAATGATTCTGAGGAGATGTGTTCTCAAAGCAAGTCAGAGAGAAATGAAACAAATTTCTTGGCAAAGAACAGAGGAAGGCGGAGCTATGGGAAAACTCCACCCAAGGGCAAGCTGATTTGCTACTCATGTGGAAAGGAGGGACATGTATCTAAATGGTGTAAGGAAACACAAAACACTCCCTCTAGCTCACCTAAGCCAATGGAACTAAAGAATTTTCAAACCAGGAAATGTATGAAGGACAAAGATAAACACAAGGGCTTTCTAATGGCAGAAAAATCTTTGACTATGGTAAATAATAATTCAAATGAAAGTACTTGGATTTTGGATTCGGGGAGCACATGCCATTTAACCAATTGTAAGAATTTCTTTCAGGAAATGTGTCCAGAGGAAGGTATTCTTAAAACTGCAAACGCAGGGACTGCTAAGATCCAAGCAAAAGGTATTGGATTCTTAAAATGCAAAGTGTCTAATGAAGTTAAAGAAATTCCTGTAAGTGATGTCTTGTATATTCCCCAAGCAGTTTGCAATATGCTTAGTGTATCTACATTAGATAAGAAGGGATTTGTGATTCATTTTGAAAACAGTAAGTGCACAATCTCTAAAAATGATGAAGTGTATGCTGAAGCTTTTATGCATAATGATGTTTATAAGCTGAACATTTCAGGTGAAGCCTCACATATGGCGCAAGTAAGGAAGAATGATGGTAAATGTAGTCTGGAAATCTGGCACCGCCGCCTGGGACATCGTGATTCTAAGGTGATCCAGGATCTTTACAGTAAGCAACTGGCCACCGGCATTCAGATAAGTGCAGATGCTGGTAAAATGGAGAAATGCATAGACTGTGTTACTCAAAAGGGTGTGAGACCCTCATTTCCTGCATACACAGGAAATAGGAGTAATAAAGTGCTGGACTTAATACACAGTGACTTATGTGGACCGTTTAATATCCCATCATTGGGAAATAACAGATTTGTGCTAATATTCTTGGATGATTTCTCTAGATATTGTGTGGCCTATTTGCTGAAAGAAAAAAGTCAAGTCACAGACATGCTGAAGAAATACGTAGCCATGGTGAGCAATAAATTTGAAAGAAAACCAAAGGTTCTTCAGACCGACAATGGTGGTGAGTTCACTTCACAAAGCATGCGCACATTTCTAGAACAAGAAGGCATTCAGCATATCACAACAGTAGCTTATACACCAGAGCAAAATTCTGTTGCAGAGAGAAAATTTAGGTCACTTGTGGAAATGACCAGATGTATGCTGTCAGATAGCAATCTCCCTAAAAGACTATGGGGGGAAGCCATTCTCACAGCAGTGTACCTACAAAACAGAATGCCAACTAAAGGCGCTGAGCGCACACCACATGAGACATGGCATGGTAGGAAGCCAAACCTGTCACACATAAGAACATTTGGAAGTACAGCATATGCTCATGTACCAAAGCAAAGAAGGCATAAGCTGGATTCCACAACAGAAAGGGGCATTTTAGTTGGCTATACTCCAGGACACAAAGGATATAGAATTTTGAATCTGAAAACTGGCATTGTTGGCATAAGACATGTTACATATTTTGATGAAAACAAAAGGGTTGATAAAGGCTGGATTATCCCAGATGAGCCTTATCATCCAGAATATGAAACTAGAACCATAATAGACATGCCAGTGTATATAAATGCCATACCAAGGCAGATGTCTGAAAGCAACTCATCTGTATCTAACGAGGAACAGGCAGAGGAAACAGACACAGAAAGGATCATTGAAGAAGACAGTACAGTTGGAGAAGGGGAATCAATTGGAGAAGGACTCTCAGATTTAGAGGATGCGGAAAGGTCAGACCAACCTGTTGTCAGACGCTCATCCAGGGAAAACAAAGGTGTTCCACCCCCAAGACTGTCTTACTTAACAAAGTCAGCAGAAGCTCAAGAGCCCTTAACATGGGATGAGATTGAGAAAATGCCAGCAGAAGAAGCTGCTGAATGGCATAAAGCTGCACAAGAAGAAATTGATGCATTGGATAAAAATAATACTTGGATTCTTACAAAATTACCTCCTGGCAAGAAAGCTATAGGATGCAAATGGGTATTCAAGTTAAAAAGGAATGCACAAGGAAAAGTGGAAAGGTATAAAGCCAGGTTAGTGGCAAAGGGATATCTTCAAAAATATGGAGAAGATTTTGATGAAGTGTTTGCACCTGTAGTGAAACACACGACAATCAGAACACTTCTGAGCATTGCAGTCTCAAAAGGCATGCAAGTCAACCACATTGATGTGAAAACAGCGTTTCTTCACGGAGATATAACTGAAGACTTGTACATGGAACAACCAACAGGTTTCATAAATACAAAACAAAGACAGCTAGTGTGTAAATTGAACAAAGGTCTTTATGGATTAAAGCAAAGTGCAAAATGTTGGAATGAAAAATTGCATGAAATATTGACAAATTTAGGATTTAAGCAAGGTGAAGCAGATAAATGCTTGTACACTAGGTGCACAAATGGACAATATGCATACATTTTAGCTTTTGTTGATGATCTGCTCATTGCAAGCAAAAGTGAGCAAGAGTACAAGGACATTGTAAAGTGTTTAAACCTGAATGTTGAGATAAAAGAACTTGGTAATGTGTCATACTATCTTGGTATAGAAATTGAGAAACAAAGTGATGGTTCTTATCTTCTAAGCCAGAAGCAGAAAATAAATGAGCTTATTGAAAGTTTAGGTATGCAAGATGCCCAAGTTGTAAGCACTCCCATGATCACTGATTTTCTGAAGGATGAAACAGTAAGAGAACCTTTACCAGATAACATCCAATATAGATCAGCCATAGGTAAGCTTTTATATCTAGCTACCACATACAGGGCTGATATAGCAAATGCAGTAGGAATTTTGAGCAGAAGGGTCAGCTCACCTACCAAATCAGATTGGACTGCAGTTAAAAGGATGGTAAGGTATTTAAAGGGTACCATTGATTGTAAATTAAAGATTTCAGCCAATAGTAATCCAAAACTAATATGTTACTGTGATTCAGATTGGGCAGGGGATCATTCTGATTATAAATCCACAAGTGGATATGTGTTTATGTATGGAAATGTACAAATTTCATGGGCCAGTCATAAACAAAGTATTGTGAGTTTGTCTTCTACAGAAGCTGAATATGTGGCTGTATCGGAAGCGTGCAGAGAACTGATGTGGATTGAAAAACTTTTGCTGGATTTCGGAATAGCTGAAAAGAGACCAATCCAGTTAATGGAAGATAATCAGAGCTGCATCCGACTGTCACAGAATGACAAGGTTCAGTCACGCACCAAGCACATCGCAACGAAATACCACAACGTGCGAGAGTTGGCAAAAGAAGGGGTCATCAGTCTACACTATTGTCACACCAGTGAGATGACAGCTGACATCATGACCAAACCGTTACCCAGAGAACATTTTGTGAATCTGCGTATAAAGCTTGGACTTTGTATGAATAAATAATTGCATGACAGTTATGCATGAGAAGGGGTTTGTTGGAATGTAATTGTATTTTACATGCATTGCCTGTCACCTATTATTTCTCTGTGATTACTCTGTGACCTCTGATGTGAATTACTTAGAGAGGTCACACAGCTATGCAACTTCCTGTGGGGGATAGATGCAGTACATGCAGCACATGGAGCACATGGAGCTCATGATCTCTCCTAACCTGAGAGGATCTATGGTGGTGTGAGCATCCATTACCATCTAAGCACATGGAAGGAGCTGATAATACAAATGTATAGTAATATGTATATATAAGCCTGTCTGATTATAATCTAACTACAAACTGTGAGTAAACAGATGTTTTGTTACTTCAACTTTAAAGTGACTCAGCAGTGAATTATTCAGGGGTGTATGAGAGAGAGATGAAGAAAGAAATTAACATTTCTAAAGCTGAAGCTGTGTGTACTAAAATCTGCTAATTATTTACTACAAATAATCCAACACAAATCTGGGCGTATTCTGATTTCTGTGTGCAACTCAATTGGTTAACCAGGCAATCAGTGCCAATAATTGCATGTTAACAAGCAAGTATTGGCCCAAATTGTCACTAATTAGAATTTACAGTACATGCACTACAAGCTAAGCATATTCTATAAAGTAGTCTGCATAAATTCTACTGTGCAGATCTCAAAAAGGGGTGTGGCCATGGGAGGACCATGGGCGGGTCATGGGCATTCCTAAAATTTAAACGCAGTGTTACAGAATAACCCGTTCCGTGCCTAAAGTTAGGCATGGGCATTTACACCAGCTTTCCGTTGGTATAAATGACTGCAACTAAATTTTAGTCACATGGATGGTGATACGTGTATTCTGTAAACCACGCTTAACTTTAGGCACGGTGAAAGATCATAAGTGGGTGCGGACAAGATGGCCGAATAGAGCAGACGTGCGTGTTTGAGCTCCCGACTCACTAGACTGTGTAACGAGCAGTTGGATCCGTACCCTGTGCTGGTCATGGGGAAACGGAAGGGAAAACCCAAGGGATTGGCCTCCGTACCTGGGAGTGTTCCCCCTCCTCGTCAAGCAATCTTAGAGCAGTTCGGGATTCAACCGCTGGCTATGCGGGGGCCCGCTTCGGAGCTTTCCGTGATGACATCGGCGGAAAACAGCGCGGAGGCGATCTCTTTGAGTCCGCCAGGGAATACCATTCCTCCACGACCCGGAAGCATTATGACCCCGACGGAGAAGACGGATAGAACGCCCAGAGTGGAGAAGATTCTACCGCCTTCAGGAGGCCTAGTTGGTGGTCTTTCCCCGATTGGGGGGGTTTTGTCCACGTCTACCCCCATTCCAACGGGAGTTGCACCGGTATTTCGGGAGGTGAAGAGACCTGAAGTGGTAACGTTAGACTCTATATGGGATGTTATCCAGGGTATGAATTCCCTACTCTCCCAGGTAACTAATTCTTTTACTCAAGAATTTGACAATGTGAAACAAGTTCAAAAACAGTTTGCAGAGAAAATACAAATCCAAGAAGGTCAAATGGAATCTTTAAAGATTGAACTCTCTGCTCTTCAGAATTTTGCAGGGACAGTGGTTAAAGATAGAGAGGTTCTAGTGAGGAAACTAGAATCTCTCGAAAATCAAGGGAGAAAGAGTAACTTGCGGTTTATTAATTTTCCCAAGTCGCCCCTAATTCCAGCTATGGAGATGCTGCGTAAATATTACACAGAAATACTTGGATTTCCACCTGAGGGATTCCCTCCTATTGTTCGGCTTCAATACATAACTGGAAGAAAGTCTAATCCTTTGAATCCTTCACCACAACAACCTGAGATGAACTTAACAGAGTTTTTGGAAAACTCTATAGAATTGGTAACAGAGAGAACTACTCTTATAGTTTCCTTTGCACTTGAAATGGATAAGATGAATACCTTTAAATTATATTTTCGTCATTTGAATGATAAATTTCTTGGGGAAACTGTGCGTATATTTCCTGATTTAACCAGGGAGACTCAAGCCCGTCGGCGGGAGTTTTTGAATTTAAAAGCCAGAACCCTTGCAAAAGGGGGCTCGTTTAAGTTAATATTTCCATGTCGCTGTATAATATCCCTGGATTCTGTTAACTATATATTTATGGAACCCAAGAAATTGAGAGAATTATTATCAGCCAAAGAAAGTAGTGAAAGATTAACCCAGGATGACCAATAGAGAGAGAAAGTGCTGAGTTCTCCGGCTGCGGGTGTTCCATATGCCTCTGCCCTTTGGTTTGCTTTTTTTTCCCTATGAGTTTACTCAGAAATTTTTACCTTGTATCTTGTCCTTAAGTTGTGGTCTACAAGATGTAAATTTACCTATGTATAATTGATACTACTATTTTAATTTTTCTTTTCTTTCTGTAAATAACATTTCATGTTATTTTTGATGATTAAATAAAAATTATAATAAAAAAAAAAAACTTTAGGCACGGTTTATAGAATATGGGTAGCCACGTTTTCAAATACACAAAAAAGTGGGAGCAGAGGAAGGTTTGACAAAACTCAGGAACAATACAATTAAAATGAATTACTTAAAATATATATAAATAGCATAAAACAAGTACACAAAAAATATATACAATAATACACAATGACGTAAATGTACTAAAAATCATATAATGTACATTAAAAGATAATATCAAAACTCAAGACTCGACGTGGCACCGTGTTTCGGCATGTAGAGTGCCTGCCTCAGAAGTCTTATTATTAGTATGTCAAAAAAGCAAGGGAGTCTTTAAAAAGACCATGCATGTGTGGAACTGAGTCACAAAATAGGAAACAGCAATATTAAAAAGCAAAGGCAATCGTATCACAGAAGACAAGGTAGCAGAATCTCAGGCTAACTCGTTATGTTCGGGAAAAAAAGCCACGTTTTCCATCAGCACCAATTTTTGTGTCAGAGGTACCAGTAATTGGCATTTAAGTGCACAAGTGCTAGGCATTATTCTATAAAGTATGAGCCAAAGTTGCTTAGTGCATACTTGCAAGAGTGGTGTACACATGGGTGGAGCATAGGCGGCTATGAGCATGATACCAAACAATACTCAACTCAGAAAATACTATCGGTTATGCATTTTCATGGTGCACTTAGGTACACCAACTTACACCAGCCATTGACCTTTTGTAAGTAGGCTAAATGGAAATTTAAAAAATATCACAGTATAACCACAAGGGACTCAGGCTTCCTGATATGGCAAAATGCATACAAACACCAATATATAGACAGAACAAGAAAAAAAGGGGAAAGTGATGAAAAAGGGGTTGGGAGAAGGGGGAAAAGAGAAAATTAAAAGAAGGGAGGGAAAAGGTGGAGGAAGTAGAAGAAAGAAAAAATGGTATTAATTGACAGAACGATATTTTATGGTGTGCATGTGTTTCTTATTCTTTTGTATGTTAGCATATGCTGTGATTGTCATATGATATTACAATAATTATACATAAGTGATATAGCATGCAATTCATTTTTTATTATTTATTTTAAGGCATCTCCATATAGTAACATAGTAACATAGTAGACGACTGCAGAAAAAGACCTGCACGGTCCATCCAGTCTGCCCAACAAGATAACTCACATGTGCTACTTTTTGCGTATACCCTACTTTGATTTGTACCTGTGCTCTTCAGGGCACAGACCGTATAAGTCTGCCCAGCACTATCCCCGCCTCCCAACCACCGGCTCTGGCACAGACCATATAAGCCTGCCCAGCACTATCCCTGCCTCCCACCATCGGCTCTGGCACAGACCATATAAGTCTGCCCAGCACTATCCCCGCCTCCCAACCACCAGCCCTGCCTCCCGATCTCGACTAAGCTCCTGAGGATCAATTCCATCTGCACAGGATTCCTTTATACTTATCCCCGCTTTAGCTCCAGCCTTAAGAATCTGTTGACAGTGATAGCAGCCAAACTTCCAAAATTATTGAGAGTGCTAAACCCAAAATAAAGGGCTTCTCTCTGGACACCGTCAAGGAGTTAGTCAAGCATCCACAGAGCTGGCTCCTACGATAACAGTAAACGTTTCCCTTTCGTTCAGAGTTGCACTGATCTTCCCAAAACGACATTCTTGAGAACCAACTCCAGTGCCTGAGGTCTACAGTATAAGCTGTGATTGTCATATGATATTACAATGATTATGCATAAGTGATATAGCATGCAATTCATTTTTTATTATTTATTTTAAGGCATCTCCATATGGGAGGAGTCTGCTGAAAGGAAGCTGATAGGGTGGGCGCTGGCTGAAAGGAAGCTGATGTAGGCAGGCAGGTGCATAGGTAGGGGTATCTGGCTGGTAGGGAGCTGATGCAGGCAGGTACACAGGGGGTAGCTGGTTAGAAGGGAACTGAACAACAAAGTAACCAGATGGAAACACTTCACAGAGAGAAAGCAAAGACACGAGCACAGTGGGGTGGGCGAAAAAGGCTGGAGCTTTTGTTCAGAACTTCTCAATGACGTGACACAGACCATGTTTCAGCGAAAAGGCCTGCTTCAGGACTCTACACACATACAGAATAACAATAGACTCCTGATGCAGGCCTTTTCGCCAGAACACGATCTGTGTTGAGTCATTGAGAAGTTCTGAATATAATCTCCAGCCTTTTTTGTCCACCCTGCAGTGTTCGTGTTTTAGAAGGGAACTGATGCAGGCAGTGGGTAGGAGCTGGCTGAAAGGAAGCTGATGCAGGTGCGAGGAGCTGGCTGAAAAGGAGCTGATGTGGGTGGGAGAAGCTGGCTAACATGGAGTTGATAGAGGTGGGAGGAGCTGGCTGAAAGGTAGCTGATGTGTACAAGGAGATCATGAGGCTTCTGAAAGGGAGTTGATGCAGGTGGGAGGAGTCAGCTAAAAGGGAGCTGATGTAGGCAGTGGAGCCAGTGGCTGAAAGAGAGCTGATGCAGGTGGTGGGAGAGCTGCTGGCTTAAAGGGAGCTGATGCAGGCAAAATAGGATCCAACAGAAAGTGAGTTGATGTGGGCAGGGGGGAAGCTCATATTGGCCCCAAGATAGGGGCACCAAAGCAAAAGCTGACTCAGGGTGCCACAACCCCTTGAACCAACCCTGCTAAAACTAGCCAGTGCAAACCTGACTTGAATAAGTGTGAAGACATGTCCATATTCTGACTACATCCTTACGGGATGAAATATACTTCTTACACAGAAATATAACTCCCTCCCTGTAGCTCCTCAAAACTGACCAACTCTGCACTTTCTGGAACCTAACCTCTACTTATATAAATTTCTGTCATAGGCCCTGTGCTGGGTAAGAATTAAAAAGGCAATAAGAAAATGTAACCATGCATATTCATACTATGCAAATATTGGAAGAGATCAGAATGTCTCATATAGAAACAATTTTACCAGACATAATCATGTCTCTAATACAGAACTGCAAGTTACAATCTGCCATATGGCTCACTGCAGTCTTGTAAATGAAATACAAAATATAGAGATGAGGTCCATTTGAGACATTTGAGCCCCAGATCAGAGATACTTCGACAGTCCTGGAGCAATGACAACCAGAACACAGCAGGAGCCAAAAAAATAAAAAGAAAGAATGAAATCACTCATCTCCCTCTTCCTCAACAGGGGAATGAGTGCCAGGAATGCATTCTAAAGAGCATTGCAAGGAATAAGCATGAGGTAGGAGTTATAAAGGCCGTAGGTTATTTTCCATATGTTTATGTTTTTGCATAAGATGGTAGCAAAGGTTGACTTTTATGTTTATTATGAGTACTTGATATACCGCTTTATCTGGGTAGCAAGTCAATGCAGTTTACATAATCAAATTTGAAATAAAAAAAAGGAATGCCAATTGTGTAAAAGCAAAAACGTAAAAGATCAATATACCATAAATATCACAGAGCTTATCTAAACTAAGTAATAGTATATATAATATGATATAGGGCTGCAAGAACCAAATATGATTTCTCAAAAATAGGGAGGAAAAGACCTCATAACGACCCAAATCCACAATCTGTGATGACTTAAATTACAGCATTTCATAAATTTATTTATTTATTTATTTGTTGCATTTGTATCCCACATTTTCCCACCTATTTGCAGGCTCAATGTAGTCGGTCCATCAATAATCATAGGTCAGAAAAACCTCCCAGAAAACACTTTTAAACTTTGTTTCACAATTGACATCCACCAAAATGAGCAAAAGAAAATAAACTTAGCTTAGTCTGAAGTGCACAGCTAGTTTTCCACATCATCCATAAGGCTGGGGTCCCGACGGGGACCCATTTCGCGACAGCTTCTTCTGGAGACCCAGCCACAGGATATCTATACTGTGCAATGGCTACTTCAACTAGCTCGCAGCAAAGTGTGTAAAAGGAAAGGTCAATCAGTCCTACCGGCTCAGAGACACAACTGAAAGGCAGCATACTAGGAGAGGGACTATCCAGAAGAGCAATAAGCAACCAGGGATACATCAGATCATATGACCAAAATTAGCCTTGAAAATATGTCTTCAATAAAACTTTAAATCTAGAAATGGACTATTCTTGTAGGAGGAATTCCATAGTTGTGGTGCAAGAAAAAAGAAAGCTGAGCGTCTGGTGGACTGGAGGTGTGCAATACGTGGGGAGGGCCGTACCAGGCGGTGAGCATCTAGAGAACGTAGTGAGCATGTGGGAGTATAGGAGATTGTCCATGAGGACAAAGGAGGAGTTCCTAAGTAATAAGCTTTATGGGTGAGAGAGAGAACCTTCAATTGCACCTGAGTATGGACAGGCAACCAATGCAGGTGGAACTTGTGGAGATGCATAATTAGACCATCTCGCACCACACAGAAAATGTGCTGTGGTGTTTTGTAATGTCTGGAAGCGCCTAAGTTGACACTTTGCCAGACCGGCATAAGCAATGTTGCAGTAACAATGCGTGACATCAGAAAGACATGTATTAATGTATGAAGTGCGGAAGTGTCAAGGACATTATCAAAGGAACCTGGGGAAAAGAAGAAGCAATATGGATTGTCCTGGAAACAGAAGATGGAACCTGCATCTGTATACAGAGAGAATGACAATGGCTTACAAGAGAGACTGGGAAAATGAACGAGGGGAACAAAGAAAGGTATATATTCTTTACAATGCTACGGATAACAGTTTTTAGACCTAAAAAGAAAAATAGGCTGCATCCATCAAATCTTCATAGCTATAGGCACCAGCTGTATGAATGCTATGCTTGCTTGAACATCACCCCTCTCTCTGTCCTCCCCCTATATCAAGTGATTTTCTGATTTACCCGCTGTATCACCTCTTCAGGTTCAATCTTACCTTTCCTCTCAGCTGTCAAAGGTTTGGGAGACTGAAGAGGTGACACGAGAAGCAGCCCTCATAATGGGGATGCTGAACCCCCACCTCACCACCTATGGGATGTCTTTATGGAGGCACCCAGAAAAGCTGTGTACTACTACTACTACTTATCATTTCTATAGCGCTACTAGATGTACGCAGCACTGTACACTTGAACATGAAGAGACAGTCCCTGCTCGACAGAGCTTACAATCTAATTACAGTACGAGACAAACCAACCCAAGAGGCCAAAACAGAGGAAGAAAAGGAATGTGCAAGAACAAATTAAAGAGAAAAAAAGAAAAAAGGTGAGAGACATATGAAAGAGAAAGTAAAGGTGAAGCAGAGCAGAGAGCTGTATAGACAGAGCAAAACAAAATACAAATGCACAGAGAAGGAGGGGGCAGAGGTGAGGTGCTAATCAGCAGCATCTCCTCTATCACTTCCCCCTAGGCTTCACTTTCTGCTGACTCCAGAAAGGGGTGTGTGTGTGTGAGAGAGAGAGAGAAAAAGAGAGAGAGAGAGAGAAAGAGAGAGAGAGAGAGAGAGTGTGTCTGTCTTTATGTGTGTGAGTGTGTGTGTGTATCTGTGTGTCTCTGTGTGTGTGTGTGTGTGTGTGTGCATGTGTGTGTGCGAGTAAGTCTGTCTGTGTCTGTATCCATGTCTGTGTGTATCTGTGAGTCAGTCTGTGTGTGTGTGTGTGTGTGTGTATGTGTGTGTGTATGTGTGTGTGTATGTGTGTGTGTATATCTGTGAGTCTGTCTCTATTTGTATATGCATGTGTGTACGCATGTGTGTGTGTGTCTGTCTGTGTGCATGTGTATGTGTGTGTGAGAGAGAGACAGAGAGAGAGAGTCTGTCTTTATGTGTATGTGTGTATCTGTGTGTCTGTCTGTGTGTGTGTGTGTATGAGAGAGAGAGAGTCTGAATTTATGTGTGTGGGTGTATCTGTCTGTGTGCACGTGTGTGTGAGAGAGAGACAGAGAGAGAGAGAGTCTGTATGTGTATGTGTGTGTGTGTGTGTATCCGTGTGTCTGTCTCTGTGTGTGTGTGTGCACGTGTGTGTGTGAGAGAGTCTGTCTGTGTCTGTATCCATGTCTGTGTGTGTGTGTGTATCTATGAGTCTGTGTGTGTGTGTGTGTATGTATATCTGTGAGTCTGTCTCTATGTGAATATGTGTGTGTGCGCGCATGTGTGTGTGTGTGTGAGTCTGTGTGTGTGTGTGTGTGTGTGTGTGTGTGTGTGTACACATGTGCCGGGAAAGAGCCAGCCAGGCTGCTGGTCGGGAAACATTTGTGCTATTAAAAATCCTGCTTTTATTTAGTGCCTTTTGCTTTGTTGATATGAGTGGATTGAAATGTCTGACTTCATCATCACAGCAGGGGAAGAAGCTGCCAGTGTCAGAGCTTGGTGCAAACTGGTTTTTCCTATAATTGCTGAAATTACATCAAAGCTTATACTTTAACAATACATATATATATAGAAAGAAGCTAAAATTCAAAAGCCTTTATCCAGTCAGCATTAAGAGCTTTTTTAGAAATGTGCTGCCCTGGACAATGGATATATTTTAGCCATGTAAATGCTATATGGCCAAATTCTTGGCTGGATTTACTAAAAAATGCTACCGTGTTAGCACATGCTAATGTCACTAATGCAGATCATTTTAACACAGGTCCAGGATTAGAGTGTTCCAGGTGCAGGCCAGCAACAATATAGAAAGTGGCAAAATGTAGCTGTTGTCCATGTAAGAAAAGTTATGCTTGTGTTTTCAGCATTCAGACTTCAATGCGTAGTTCCCCTGAAAGCCCACATAAGGATATACAGACTTTCCATACATAAGAACATAATGTAAGGGGTTCTCATACCCATGAACTGACCTTACCCTACAATTTACCAGATCTGAAATCATGACAATCACAGGGCCAAGATCTGCCTCAAGTAAGATGCCCTGGAATTGGAGGATCCACCTCATAAAAAAAGAACTTTGTCCTTCTCTCTCAAAGAAAGAAAGAGGAATATTTGAAATTAGTTTGCTGCTACAAGTGAATTTAGTGCAGACAGAGAAAAGGTGTTACACTCTGCTAAATATAGATATCAGGATAAGATGGTATTGTAATAAAAGTCAACAGATATTTATGGATAGAATTAAAAATGTATTTAAATAAGATGTTATGAAGATTTAAATTTAAATTAACTGTTTGAACTCTTTGAAACTATTCAAACCACAATGAAGTTCCAAAATACAAGGTAGAACGTCTTATAAGTTTATTTTAAGCATCAATTCCCTTTTAAATAAATTCACAGTAAGGAGTGAATTTAAATTCAAATTTGGATTTGTATAACACTAATATCCCCATGTTAGGCTCAGTGCGGTTTACAGAGAAATTAGGACATTAGTTAGAGTAGGCATGAAGAAGTTTGAGAGGATGGAAGAAAGGGTAAGCATGGCTAGGAGTAGGAAAAGGTCGGGTAGGAGGTTTGTGGTATGGGACGGAGGTCAGGGTGGGAATTTAGGGAAAAGGAATATTACATATCCTGGGGCAGACAGTGGGAGTGAGCACCTGCGGCTCTCAGACTTTGATCCTGGGGAACTGAGTTTGATTCCCATTGCAGCTCCTTGTGACTCTGGGCAAGTCACTTAACCCTCCATTGCCCCTGGTACAAAATAAGTATCTGAATATATGTAAACCGCTTTGAATGTAGTTGCAAAAACCTCAGAAAGGCGGTATATCAAGTCCCATTTCCCTTTCCCTCATCTCCTGTATCGGTAGTCTTTGAAATGGAACCACAGCTGGAAGATGCCATTGGAGAACTCGCAACAGAAGCCGTGGCGGTGCGAATGCTCCCACTCACAGCTGACGATCTTGAAGGTGACGTCCTCGTAAGGTGGCCCAGCCTGGAAGCGCAGAGTAGTAAAGTCTTTGTTATCTTGGCACACCTGCAGGAAGTACTCTGGCGTGGAGCGCTTGTCGATCAGGTCTGGATAGAAGTCTGTACATGATGCCAAAAAAATCTGCATAGAAAAAAAGCTATATTCTGTAAGCCGCACTTAAAGTTAGGCATGGATTATAGAATAGCACTTATGCCTTGGAATCGTGCCTAAAACTGAAACATGGTGCAAAATTTAAACTCTTTTCACTAGGATTTAAAAGCAGTCCCATCCAGTCTCCTATCAGTTAATCAGGAGCATACAACTTGCCTTCTTACATAGGCACACGGGATTCTTAACCCAATAGCAGAGGAGGATCTTGAGAAAATCCTGAGAGGCCTTCAACCAACCATCTACTCCCTCAACCCATGCACATAAAAGACAGTGCAGCTGACAAGCAGAAGCCTCATAGAAGGGACCATATAAATCATGAACTCTCTTTCTAATGGGCAACTATCAACAATATTAAAAAGGTCAGTAGTATGCCCTCTGCTAAAGAAGAACAACCTTGACCAAGACAAGATCAAAAAAGTTACCAGCCAGTATTTAACATCTCATTTTCAGGAAAACTTATACAGTAAACAGTCTGCATTCAACTCAGTGATTGGTTAGAAGAAAGAAACCAACTAAATCTGTGGCAATCTGGATTCAGACCTGGTTATGGAACAGAGACAGTCCTTGTATCCATACTAGGTAATCTTCACAGAAACCAAGACTAGGGATTCACTTTGATGTTAATACTGCTGGGTTTCTCAGTTGCTTTTGATATTGTGGACCAGAATATCCTGTTATCAAGACTGGCAGAAACAGGTATCAGTAGCACTGAACTTGCTCAAATCAAATCCTATCAGCTATAATCCATAATGTTTGCTAGCACCTCATCACCAACATGGGTGCTGACCTGCAGGGTACCACATGGATCAATAGGGCACCTATTTGGTTAATATCTACTTCAAGCCACTAGCCAAGTTGATTTAGTCGAGGGATACTCAGTTCTCCATCTATGCGGTTGATGTACATCTACCCATTAAACTAGACTTACCTATAGCCCTGAATAAACTATGTGTTTAACAGCAATTCAATAATGGGCTACAACAATTCAGGAATGGGCTAAAAACAAAATACTTTGCCTAAACCTAAGTAAAACTGAATTCCTGCGGGTTCCTAACAAAAGCAGTCATGTATCTGACATCAAAATCCCTTTTGGGCGCTACAAATTCCCCCTTAAATCACAGGTCAGAAAGGGTTATAGCTAGACTCAACCCTTATGCTCATCCACCATATCCAAGCAACCTTCAATAGTTGCTTCTGATCTGTGACAATTACACTGCCTCTTCATACCTCAAGAAGTCAAGCCTCATCACAGTGGTTCATGCCATAGGAGCCAGTTCTATGGGAGCTGTGGGTCCTTGAGCATCCCCTATGTTGAGCAAACTTCTTGAGTGTGTCCAGGGAGAGCAAATTCCATTGGGTTTAGCACCTTCGGTCATTTTGAAAAGTTGGCTCCTATGGTTCACGCCATGAAACATCAAGGCCAGATTACTGTAATGCACTCTACATTGCACATTGCACCATCTCCATTTGATTCAGAATACTGCAGCACAACTGATAAAAGATTGTAAGTCACTGGCTACCAGTACAATATAGGGCTAAATTTGAACGCTACTGTATGTGTGATCTTCAAGTCTTTACAGGAAATGAGCCAGAGTACTTCAACAGGATCATCCTCTGCATGCCTCTAAGGTTGCTAAGGTCCTCTCAAGGAATATCCCTAACCACACTCTCTCAAAATGAAATCATGTGAGGTGACACCTAGCAACAAGCCTTCTCCAGAGTGGTTCTCGCAATCAGGAGCACATTTCCAGAAAGGCTTCACTTAGCTCAAGACTATTTCTACTTCAGGAAGCAGGTGAAAATTTATCTTCTCCCAAGCTTTTAATGGAAGAAGAAAATAACTAGCTAGTCACACATAAAAGAACTAACACCAGCTGCACATACCGTAGCAGGCCTTGCTTCTCCACTTCTACTCTAGCTGAAATCATTTACCTGCACTTTTTTTGTCTTCACGTGACACAGCAGATAAAGATCTGCATGGTCCATCCAGTCTGCTTAACAAGGCGAAGCTGCACCCACCACTCTAAGCAGGTTATAGTTATTCATACTTTAACATTGATTGGCAATTTTTCATTATAACTAAAAACTCCAGTAATATACCAAAAACTTTAACTTTTATTTGCACCAATTACATTACTACAAAAGCAGATGACATACATCATTTAACTGCACTCACATTCATCAACATTCATCCACTACTCGCCCTTACTGCCTAATATAAACTTCACGTGTTTATCAAAATGGTGTAATACAAAATATCACATGATATGTGTCATACAGTTCATCGATCTTGCCTTCACAACATGACTGGTGTCTTTCCAGACGCTCTGCTCTTAAAGCCAGCTCATTTGCTTAAGCTGCATTTTCATTCACGCAGCCTGCTTCCGGTTTATATTGCTTGTACTGGGACCAAGTCCCCACTGCCTCTGTGAACACAAAGTCCATATGCTTCATCTAGACACTCCAGCGTGCTATAGAGTTTTCTTAAATCCAATTAATACTAGGCAATGGCGAGGGACTACAACAGCCACCCTCACGGCAGAATCATTCTGCTGTTCATGTTCACTAGCGGTTTTTCATTATGCCAACCACAAATAGATAGTTAAATAAGATTTAGTCTAAGGACAATATTTTACAACCCGTGTATTGCTAACAGTATTTAACTGTTAAACCCAACATTAAGAAGTTTTACCTCCCCTCTTGGGACGCACAGCACTCTCACTCATAGAATATGATAATAAAATGATATACAATATGCAGACTTGCTCTTCATCTGTCTTTTGTCATTTGTAGGACCCAGACCCTAGACGTCCGTCTGGCACTGGCCTTAGTTTCCTAATCCACACCTGTCTTTTGCTATTTGCAGGACACAGACTGTAGAAGTCCATCCAGCACTGGCCTTAGTTCCCAACTACTCTTGTCCAACCCAATACCTCAATGGCCATGTTTTGTTTCTGTCTTCATTCTATTTAGGCAACCCTTGTGTTTATGCCACATATTTTTGAATTCTCTCACAGTTTTTGACTCCACCACCTTTCATTGAAGGGTGTTCCAGGCATCCACTGCCCTCTCTGTGAAAAAGTATTTCCTGACATTATCCCTAAGTCTACCATCCTGCAACCTACAATCTGATATGACTGCTGATTTGACAAAGTAGATCATGAGATTCTTCTTTTTAAATTAAGTTCAATAGGAGTCTCAGATAGGGTTCTGTCTTGGCTTTCAGAATTCTTATCAAATAGATGTTATACTGTAAAGACGAAGGAAGCCTTCTCAGAGAGCTGTACCCTGCCTTGCCGGGTCCCACAGGGCTCACCTTTATCTCCTATTCTACTTAAAGTCTCTATGGCATGTTTTGATTAAGGTTTTTCATCTCTGAAGGTTAATGTTTATTCATATATGGATAGTATGTTAGTATTAATCCCTATGGCTGATACTCACTCTACTATGTTGTCAAACATTGCCTCTTGCATATCCATTATCGAATACTTTAGTTTCATCCATGGATTTAAACTAAGCAAGGATAAAACTAATCTCCTCCTCCTTCTACTGCATTTATTCCAGATCTATTATGATCTTTCGTTAAAAATTGAGCAAACATCTAAGGTGCTAGGTTTCATTTTAGACTAAACTCTGTCTTTTGAACCTCAAGTTAATTATATTGTTAAGACGGTGTTTTTTAAACTGTGACAGCTACGCAATGTACATCCTTATTTTGATAAGAAAAACTTTTCTATTTTGGTTCAAGCATTGACATTAACTTATCTAGATTACTGTAATAGCTTGTATTCTACTTTTACAGTCAAATTATGCACTAAGGTTCACAGTCTTCAAAATATGGCCACGAAACTTATTCTGCATATGAAGAAGTTTGATAGAGTGACCCTGGCCTTGATTTCTTTACACTGGCTTCCTGTACAGGCTCAAATCTATTTTAAACTTGCCTGTTTTGTGTTTAAAATGTTTAATTGATTGTCCCCTGTTTATCTGTTAAATTTGGTTGCTTTTCTGATTCTTGGAAGGTCTTCTATATCCAGAAATCATTTTCTCCTTTTATTTCCATCATTTGTGGGGATCAAGTTTAAGAAAAACTTGGGCAATTCTAGTAGCTTTTAGCATAGGCGGTTGGTGGTCCAACTGTTTGGGGAAGCTAAAGGGGCGGGGTTATGGATGGGGCCAGGGGTGGAGCTTAAATCCATAATTGTCTGATAACACACAGAAAAAATAAATAAATAAAAATAAAAGTCACAATACCTTTTATTAAATTTAGATATTAGATATGTATCATATGTCAAAGAATAAAGTGGTTGCTCAAAGCATATTCTAAGCACAATCGCTCAGCTGCAAAACGCTATGCATAACTTTGTGCAAAAACACACTCAGAACCTAACTGTACCATAAATATTACACTGGGCAGAACCTAATACACCAATATACCACCCATACGGAAAATGCAGACCGTCAACAATATGAAACAAGGGATCAAATCATCACAATTCTCATGTAGAGCCACAAAACACCCTAATTCATGTTTAATGTGGGATAAAATGCCATAAATAAGTAAATAAATATAAACTTTTAATGTTGAGCACCTGATTCTCAAAGTGGACATATTCCAAACAATATAATGAAAATAAAATGATCTTTTCTACCTTTGTTGTCTGGTGACTTTTTCTGATCATGCTGGCCCAGTATCCGATTCTGCTGCTATCTGTCCTCAGTGCAGGTCAGGAAGTCATCCTCGTTAAATATCTCCCTGGCAACCCAAGACACATCCAGCCAACCCCCCCTTTCTCTCCCAGCAGTAAGGTAAACAAACCATAAACCAATTTCTACAACTGGTTACACAAGGCTAGAGGGCTTTCAGAGCACAGCAGGGGAGGCTTAGCCTCTCCAAGCCTCTTATACCGGGCGCCTATGGCTTTTAGGCTGTACAGTTATGGCTTTCATTACCTGCTGTGTTACATGCAACTTCTTGTTATGGTTTTTTCAGAAAAGAACTAAAGATGTTTTTATCATCATCATCATCATCATCAACCTCCATTCGTGTCCTCTAGTTCTACTACCCACAATCCTTTTCTGAAACTTGTTTGCATATTAATACCTTTCAAAGTACTTAAATATCTGCATCATATCTCCTCTATCTTTCCTTTCCTCTAGCGTATACATATTCAGATCTTCCCGTTTCTTCTCATATATGTTATGGCGCAAACCCTATAGCATTTTTGTCACCTTCCTCTGGACCACCTCAAGTCTTTTTTATGTCCTTGGAGAGATACAACCTCCAAAACTAAACAGTACTCCAAGTAGGGCCTCATCAATGACTTGTACAGGGGCATCAACACCTCCCTTTTTCTGCTGTTTATGCCAGAAATTGTAGGAAAGGAAATAGTATTTTTTTTTTACTATCCATTTCCTAAAGGTATAAAAAGGTTAAGAACATTTGAGTATCTTCTTGCTTTTCAAGCTGCAAAATTAGGTAAACAAATTTCGGTTATGATTGGGTCTTCTATCTCCTATAAGGAATTTCAGAGAACTATTAAAAGGTTTCTTTTTAATAAATATGCTATAACTTCTATATCACAATATTATTCTTGTTTAGTGTATGTATATTGCTATTAAGGGTCATTGTTAGCCACTCTGAACTGCAAGGCTTGAGCGGAGTACAAGTTATGTGGTTATTATTATTATTACTTTTACTGCTGACTGTAAAATGGCCGCATTTTCCATTTCTTCAATTTTTTTTTTTTTTGAATATTGTTTATTTGCACAACTTCATACAATGCAAGATATTGTAACCACAACATTGAGAAAACAAAACCCCCCACATGCTAATTTCCCAATTAGCATGTGGCCATTAGAGCGGGAGCCCTTATCAATACCTATTTACTAGGTGGTAAGGGCTCCCATGCTAACCATGCACTAATTGGTTAGCGTGCAGTGATGCAGTTGTACTGATTAGCACTGGGCACATCTACTCTGCGCCCCAAACAACCTCAGCTCTAAAAAAATATTTTCTATTTTGTAGCGCGAGCGTAGCACACACCAAACGCAAAACTACTGTGGGAAGCCTGAGTGCACCACATGGTAGCATTTTGTAACCTGCGGTAAGCAAGCATTAGTGCTTACTGCAGCTTAATAAAAGGGCCCATCAGTTAGCTTCTTAAATTGTACTTTAAAGTTTGTACTCCCGCAGTAAGGACTAGATTCTATAAATGGCACCTAAAAATTGGCGTAAAAAACCTAGCGCTTAGCACTATTCTATAAACCATGTTTACAGTTAAGTGCAGTTTATAGAATAGTGCTTAGCGCCGGGAACCATGACTATATCAAGCAGGGACTGTCTCTCTGTGTCAGGTGTTCAGCGCTGCGTGTGTCTGGTAGCGCTATACAAATGTTAATAATAATAATAATATTTAGGCATGACCATTTACACCAATGAAAACCTGGTGCAAATCCCCATGTGTACATTAGGCACGGATCCCACTAATTCTATAACAACATGCATAAATTTTAGGAATACCCTTGACCTGCCCATGGCCTTGCCTCCTTTATAGATCCATGCAGTAGAATTTACGCACTTCTATTTATAGAAATCTGTACCTAGTCCCCCCCCAGTCAGGGTTATTTCCCAGAAATGTGGTCCCAGAACAGCGATGTTATGGTCCTGGCTGCTGTCAGGGTACACAGTCAGGAATAGGGGACTAGTGCAGGATATTATCCTCATCTCCCGCCCTCAAAGGACGGAAGAGGAATTAAAACTAAAGTTTAGGATTTTCCTGAAAAAGGAGAACAAACTCAGTTTTCTATTTTAGTTGGAACAGTTTTAATACAACAACTTTAACATTCAAAACAAACGTAAGCTTAACTACCTTGCAACATTAATTAAACTTAGTGTAAAACTCTATAATAAAACCCTCAATATTCTTATTGTTCAAATTACTTTTTATCTCCCTGTAGGTAAAACAGTCAACTTGCCGCCAGAGCACATCAGATAAGTGTCTCTTATTATAACTTTTCTTTGGAAAATGTAGATGTTTCATATATTTTAAGTCTTGTAAACAGATATTGCAAGAATTTGATTCTTTGTTTCCCTTTTTCTCTTCCTTTAGGTTTTCCGTCAATCTTCAATCACCAAGGATTCTGGGTAAGTATATATTTTGTTTGTTATTCTTTTAATTCCCTCTCCTGTATGTCTGTGTGTGTCTACTTTTATGTTACTCTGTTCAGCATGCACAGTTACTTAGCTGGGGTAGACTTCTGTTTTTCTCTCTTTTTCCTGGAATGCAGACTTTCTTGCGTTGGAGCTCGTGAGTTGTTCAGTGGTCCCACTCCTTGCGGAATTCTTCCTCCTACACCTCACTCTCAAACAAAATAATTGGAAGCAAAACCCTAAAACTTCCTCTTCTATTTTTAAGGGACTACATAAGGAATGGTTTTTTTCAACTGTGGACATTGCTAACTATCAAAATTAAATAAAATTAAAGTTCCTTTCCTTTCCAGTGCCTATCCTAAAATTTTCCTTTCCCTAATCACTATCAGAGTGGTAGGTCTCAATTGCCAGTGAAGCGCAGCTCTCTACATTCCACAGTCAGCTCAGCTCTCAACATTCCAACTCACTGCATCCACTACACACTCACTCTCTTTCATAGTTCTTTTCCCAGTCACAGTATTTATTTCCCAGAAACTTTAGCTCCTACTCACTGCTCAACCTCCCTTTTCCAATATTTACATCTCAATTAAACCCTAGCAATTGGCTTTTACTCCCAAACTCCACCACTCACACCCAAACACACAAATCTTAAGAACAAAACACTTTTCCCACAGTACTTTCACCTCTCCTATAATGCTCTTCCACCCTCAATCACCAACACTTCCCTGTTCTTATGTTTTCCTTCTTTCTCCCACTCCAATCCTCCTCTGTCATTCACAATCAGCACAGCACGTCCTCACCCTCTGAGCACCAAACCCACTCTGCCAACTGCCAGCTGCTGTTACCAAGCCAACAGAAGCTCAGGTCTCAGCAAATTCCAAGGACCTATGCTGCTGGTCACAACGGAACTCTGGGACTCAGATAATTTTATTTATTTTATTAACCCCTAGGTTACATTACGCCTAAAAAGATGCGCACGTAAATTCTATTTATTGCAAATTAGTGCCAATAATTGCTTGTTGCCCAATTATTGGTGCTGATTGGCTCGTTAATCAATTAAATCGTGTGCACAAATTAGATGTGCATCCATTTTGCATACACAACTCAAAGTGCCATACATAGAATCTGAGGGTAACTGTGAACAGGTACCACATGCTAATGGGAACATTAATACACAATCTGAATTTTAAAAATATCATAAATGGCTTCACTAATTGCCATGTTAGATTTGCAGTTAATATGCAGTAAAATCCCATGTTGAGCTACGTTAACTGAAAATCATAACACACTTTAGTAAAAGAGCCCCTAAATTAGTACAGATGGGGGACACATTTATTTTATGGTTTCCTTGTGAGTGTGTTATCAAGGGAATAGGTACAGTATATTTTGTTTGATTCATATCAGTTTTCAATAGGGTCCTTTTGCTAAGGTGCGCTAATGGATTTAAGAGTCCTTTTACCAAGCAGCGGTAAAAGGACCCCTGCAGTGTCATTGGCATGTGGTTTTGCTATATGCCAAGGCCTCCTTTTACCACCACCGGACATTTTTAAAATGGAAATGGCAGATGGGCATGTCAAGATGGCGGCACCCTGGCTGAGCTCTTTCGCTGGTTGCTCTGTATTTACAGTTTTTCCTCAATTCTGATGCCTCATACTAAACGTAAAGAGATGGTTAAGGCTGGTTCCTCGATGACCAGAACCTCCTCTCCACAGCAGCAATCAACTGAGAGGTTTGCCACAAGAACCCCCATTCAAAATACCGGGAGGAGCCCTGCTGTTGCTCCAGGAGGAGGAGACCCTGGAGACTTGGGGCTGGATGTCACTCTCTCTCCCCCAGTACTCAACCCACCGCCTCCCCCGAAGGACGCTTATCCCAGCAGAGGTCCCCCGAATCGGAAAGTGTTGAGGGAAGGCATCTGGATCAAGGTACTGAGAAGGCAGGTCCCAATGGAGGTTTGAGGCCTGTTTGTGTCTCAACTGAGCGTGTTGCTCTAACTCAAAAGCCAGAGACGGTAACTTTGGATAGCATATGGAAGGCTCTCCAACAATTGGATCTCACAGTGGCCAAATCTACAACAGAAGTTTCTGCTTTAGTGAGTACTGTTGATACCTTATCTAACTCTTTAGAAGACATTAAGACAGCGTACAGTGTACAGTGACGTTCATGAGTATATTATAGTAAAGCTGCTTATTAAATTCGGCCTGGTGTCTGGTATAATTTTGAGTGCAAGGGTTTGCTATAGAACTCAGAAAGCTACAATATTTTGTGATACCAGCTGTATACCTATTAGCCGGTACACGTTCCAGAACCCTGATTCCAGATACAGGAGAACTTATGTCTACAAACCCAAACTCCTCATACCTGAAGGTGTGCCAGGGCATAATCAGTCTGTGAGGGAATGAGTGGTATAGTGGCAGGTGTCCATAAGAACATTCCCTCACTGAAGGCCACGTAAGGGCACACTAAGTAAGGCCATTTTTTACCCCAGCTTAGTAAAAGTACCTCTTCCTTTAAGTAAATAGCAAGAATTAAAAATTGATGAAGTCCAGTGAGTTTCAACATTGTGCTCTTTTGGAGCAGACTGGCTGATACCCTTTGGGGCTAAGAATGGAATTCAGTAGAAGTAAGGGATCATCCAGAGTGGACATCATCATATTCACGACAGACCATATGCTGCCAGGCCTCATCTCACGGGATTTGGTGCAAATCTTTTTAGTACCAGTGGTGACATTCAGACAAGATAACCTATTGTCAATATTGGTGTGGTCTAAGAAAACTCAGTTTGGCATGTGAGAAGGCTGTTGCTTGGATCTGAGATTTTTCATTTCTAAAATACATCTCTAAAAAAAACCAAGGCAAGGCTACAATGTAAAGCTACCAAGAAGTGGTCATAGATGGACTTCAAAAATAGATAAAAGATATCTTTTGAGATCACAAGAACTATCCAGAGTGCATGGATTCAGAGCTTCTCTGATCTCAGAATGATTGCTTCACAAAAGCTCCAATGTCCCTTGTGTTCCACAGATCACACTCATTCTGCTAGCGTTTGTAGCTCACGCTAAATGCTGAGACGCCCATTATATTCCTATGAGCGTCTTAGCATTTAGCGCCAGCTCATTTTTAGCATGAGCTAAAAATGCTAGCACATCTTAGTAAACGACCCCCATAGTCAGATCTCTAAAAAGAAAATTGTAAGACAAAGGTGGGGGAATTATCAATAAGGGCTACTGTTTTAGCACAGGGTCCCACTGCATCAAATAACCCAACTTGTGGTAAAATAATCCAACATAACAGTAGCCTGTGTTGATAACCCCCCCCCCCTCCCCCCCACACACACACACACAAAAGCAATTGTTATGTATAAACCCCTGGATTCTGTATAGCGTGCCTGAAGATCAGTGCTGAAATCGGCACAGATTCTATAACAGTGCGCACAATTTAACAAGCTAATGAGTGCTGATAACAGCACTTAAGCAATAATGAGCACTAATTGGCATTAATTAGAATTTAGGCACGCAACCCGTTAAGCGTATTCTGTAACAATATGCACTGAACTTCTAATGCACACAGGCAAAAAAGGGCATGGTTATAGGTGGGGAAATGGGCGTTTCATAAGTGTTCTGAAATTTCCATGCGTAGTTATAGAATATGGCTCTGTGCACCTAAATCTACACACCAGGATTTACACCACGTTTTCCTTGATGTAGATTTAGGCGCTGAAATATCAACTAAACATATTATATATCTATAATCGGCACCTAAATCTAGGTGCCGATTATAGCATGCACTTAGCATTGATTTCGTCGCCGATTTTTTTAGGTGCCATATATAGAATCTCCTCCAGAATGCTTTGCTTTTCAAAACTGAGTAGCCTTGAGGACCAAAACCCATTATTGTGAAAGACAAAAAGAATAAAACATTGGAAATTGAGATCAGACAGGAAGGAATATTTATTATCTTGAAGGCATGAAATATTTAAAGCCTTGATTACTAAGCAGTGTATTTTACAGCAGAGGTTATGATCTCAACTTGAGCACCCTGTTTAATTAAATAGGACAATGGTGATGTAAGCTGCACTGTTATTTATTATTGCAATCATAATGTGTCTATTGAGATAATATTAGTTGCACTTCAGTGCAGAAAGTACATTCATAAAGCTGTTTAAATATGCGTGTCATAGAATATTGTTTGAATTGTACAAGGGAATAGAACAATAGTAGCTGTATCAAATACATTGTTTTAACTCAATTATGTACTGATTATGCTTGTAACATTTTTTAATTTTTCAGTTAGAAAAACTCCTGTATGTCACAGCACAACATGTATTTTTCTCACAGGAAGTGATTAACCAGAAGTAGACAGATGGAGGGTAATTCTATATAGGGGCATTTATTTTTAGGTACTAAGGTAATACAGACATTCAAATATTTGAAAGGTATTAATCCACAAACAAACCTTTTCCAGAGACGGGAAGGTGGTAGAACTAAAGGACATGAATTGAGGTTGAAGGGGGGGGGCATCATATCTGGCGCTACAAAATTAAATTTATTTTTGTAGCGCTGGGATGTACCCAGCAGTAATCGGGCAGTGCCACGCACTGCCTGCTTACCGCCAGGTTAGCACGGGAGCTCTTACCGCCACCTCAATGGGTGGCGGTAAGGGCTCCCCCTCCCCAAAATGTCAGCGTAGCTTTTTACCCGCTGCAGTAAAAGATGGCCTCAGCACGTGTGAAAAAATATGCCGACGCCAGTGTAGGCCCCCTTTTCCGCAACTTGGTAAAGAGGCCCTAAGTCACTTGGCAATGCCGATACAGCCCATTCAAAGTCAATAGGCTGTGTCGGTATTAGCGCATCGCAGTCGCTAGCGCAGCTAAGTAAACAGGGGGGTTAGTAATCTGTAACATCATTAAAATTGTCCATGGAAACTGAAGATTGAAAGGTGGCTATGTAACACCAAATTTTTAAATGGGTTCCAGGAGTGATCCAGAAAATTACAAAGCAGTAAGCCTGACGTCAGTGCTAAGCAAGATGATAGAAGATATTACTGTATAAAGAGCAAAATTACTGAATATGAGAAGCAGCATTTTAGAAAGGATGTCTAACTCAACATATTGACTTCTCACATGTATAGCCTGTTCTAAAATATATGTTAAGGGTCAACTCACATTATAGCTTTTTGAATATTGATGTGTTTCCTTTTGGATCTCCTTATGTTTACTGTTAACTCTCCTCATTAGTTGTGGGCTAAGAAGGATTATTATATTGTTTCCTTACTTAGGGCCCCTTTTACAAAGCTGTGGTAGTGATTCCCGGTTCGGCAAATGCGACAAAACCCATTCAATTCCTATGGAGGGGCATAATTGAACGAAAACGCCTATCTCCATGGGCGTTTATCTCCAAGAACGGGTCCGTGAAGGGGTGGACCGAACCGTATTTTGGGAAAAAATAGACGCCCATGTTTTATTCAACAATGTGTGAGCTGGGCGTTTTTGTTTTTCAGCGATAATGGAAAATGAAAGCGCCCAGCTCAAAAACGAATAAATCCAAGGCATTTGTTCGTGGGAGGGGCCAGGATTCGTAGTGCACTGGTCCCCCTCACATGCCAGGACATCAACCGGGCACCCTAGGGGGCACTTTTACAAAACCAAAAAAAAAAGGTAAAAGAGCTCCCAGGTGCATAGCACCCTTCCCTTGTGTGTTGAGCCCCCCAAATCCCCCTCAAAACCCACTGCCCACAAGTCTACACCAATACTATAGCCCTAAGGGGTGAAGGGGGGCACCTACATGTGGGTACAGTGGGTTTGGGGGGGTTGGACGACTAATAAGCATTAAGCAGCACAATTGTAACAGGTAGGGGGGATGGGCCTGGGTCCACCTGCCTGAAGTCCACTGCACCCCTTAACAACTGCTCCAGGGACCTGGGTATGACATTTGAGGGTGAAAATAAAAAGTTGTGAAACATCATTTTTTGTGGTGGGAGGGGGTTAGTGACCACTGGGGGAGTCAGGGGAGGTCATCCCCGATTCCCTCCAGTGGTCATCTGGTCATTTAGGGCACTTTTTGGGGCCTTATTCGTGAAAAAACAGGGTCCAGGAAAAGTGTCCTAAATTCTAGCTAAAAACGCATACTTTTTTCCCATTATCGGTGACATGCGCCCATCTTTGTTCGGCAGATAACCACGCCCCAGTTCCGCCTTCGCCACACCTCTGACACGCCCCCATCAACTTTGTCCGCATCCGCGACGGAGTGCAGTTGAAAACGTCCAAAAATTGGCTTTCGATTATACCGCTTGATTCGTTTTTGTGAGATAAACGTCCATCTCCCGATTTAGGTCGGAACTTGGGCGTTTTTCTCGTTCGATTATAAGCAGGATGGTCTTTGTTGTATTTGCAGAACGGAAATCACTAACTCGACTTTCTAAAAAGAGCCCTTAATGTTATTTGTTGATTTTGCCTTTCCATGTTGCTTGTTCAAGTGCAATTCTTGTGAGATTATCTTTCAATGTAGTATATGTCATCCAGTGTAAAAAATGTAATGAAGGATGCTATATTGGAGAAACAAGCCAGATGCTGAAGAAGAGATTTAATTTACATAGACATCATATGAAAAATGCCAGTGCCAACCAGGATGTTACCTCTGTGGTACAGCACTTTACAAAACCAGAACACTATACTAATGATTTTATGGTGAGAATACTTAAGGGAAACTTTAAAACAATACAGGAATGCAAGACCTTTGAAGTCAAAATGATTAAATATTTTGACACCCACCAGACAGGACTTAACAAAGATCTGGGTTTTCAAGCCCATTATAAACCATGACATTTCACTGCTTTGTCACCCTCTGATCACCATGCATATCTCCCTGTCCCTCATCCTCTCAGCCCTCTCTGTTTCTCACCTAGCCCACTCCCTCGTCCTTTCAGACTGTCACTGAAATACTTTGATGTTTCACTTATATATGCTGTTACTTATCAAAATTTGCTTATTTCTGATCTGACGAAGAAGGGCTATCTTCGAAAGCTAATCAAAAATGTATTGTTAGTCCATTTCTATGTTTTATTTTATTCTATTTCTTTGGACTGAGATTATTTTTGAAACTTATAAATGAATAATTTTTAAAAATACATTTGAAATGGATGGCCATATGCTGAAAACATCCAGCGTGAATGTCATTTTACAAACTGAAATGTTCAGAATATGAATGGGGAAAAGAGGGGAAATGGACATGGACATGTGTGTGACAGCATAGGAACATTCATCTTATAAAATGGCTACACAGATTTTATGCTGGAGTAGAGGGTAGCAGTGGGTTGAGAAGCAGGCAACCCAGGTTCAAATCCTACTTCAGCTGTTTATGATTATTTGTTTTAATTGTGAGCCCTCTAGGAATGGAAAAATACCTACTGTACCTGAATGTTCCTACCACCTTAATAGCCTTCGGGCTTGTAGATGTCTTATATATTCAGGTACAGTAAGTATTGTTCTGTCACTGGGGGGCTCAAATTTTTTTTTTGAAAGAGCTGAAGCATGACTTGAACCTGGGCCCCTTGGAGCTCAGTCCACTACACTAACCAGTTAGGTTATTCCACAGACCTGCTTCCTGCTTTGTTAAGAATGTCCATAGTACCTGAAGCTGTCATAGAGCCTAGTATCCATTGCTAGTTTCACATTTGGAGGAGAGGAAGGGGAACAGCAACCACTGGGGGATTAAGGAGGTGTCTTGCCTTAATTCCTCCAGTAGAGATCTGCTCAATCAGATCACCTTTCTGTAACCTGGACATGCCAAGTACCAGGTCGAATCAACAAAATCCATCTTTTTAGATTATTATTATTTTGTTATTATTTGTTATATTTGTATCCCACATTTTCCCACCTATTTGCAGGATCAATGTGGCTTACATAGTATCGTAGCAGCGTTCATTGGTTCCAGTCTGAACAAATACAAAGTGTGCACAAGTACAAGGTGTGATTGTGATAGAATATGGTTCATATATGGTAGATACATTGGGGAAACATTAGGTAGGAAGAGAGAGAGTTGGGGTGAGTCCATTACATTCTTGGTGTTGTTATGTAACAGGTATTCTGGTTCTTATGTTGGGTTGGTGGGGTATGCCTTTTGGAACAGGTTCGTCTTTAGTTTTTTCCAGAACATTAGGTGGTCATACGTTGTTTTTATTGTTTTTGACAGTGTGTTCTATAGTTGTGCGCTTAAATAGGAGAAGCGCATATGTTGTTTTGTATTCGAGTCCTTTGTTGTTTGGGTAGTGGAAATTAAGATATGTTCGAGCTGATCTTGTTGTGTTTCTGGTTGGTAGGTCTATGAGGTCTTTCATGTATCCTGGGGCTTCGCCGTAGATAATTTTATGGACCAGGGAGCAGATTTTGAAGGCAATACGTTCTTTGATTGGGAGTCAGTGTAGTTTTTCTCGGAGGGGTTTGGTGCTTTCAAGACTCGATTTTCCAAATATAAGCCTGGCTGCTGTGTTTTGAGCAGTCTGGAGTTTCTTTATAATTTGTTCTTTACTGCCCACGTAGATTCGGTTGCAGTAGTCTGCATGGCTCAGTACCATTGATTGTATCAAGTTGCGGAATATTTCCCTCGGGAAGAATGGTTTCACATGTTTAAGTTTCCACATTGAGTGGAACATTTTCTTTATGGTGGATTTCGCTTGATTCTCTAGTGAGAGATTCCAGTCGATTGTTACTCCGACGATTTTCAGACTGTCTGCGATAGGAAAGGTGTAACCTGGGGTGTTTATGTTTGTGGGCTTATATGTGTTATGTTGGGATTATGAGACACACTTGTTTTTTCTATGTTGAGTTTTAGTTGGAATGCGTTTGCCCATGAGTTCATGATGTTCAAACTGAGCTTGATTTCATTGGTGATTTCTGCCAGGTTGTGTTTGTAGGGGATATATATTGTGACATCATCAGCATATATGAATGGGTTAAGGCCTTGGCTGGCTAAGGACTTGGCTAGTGGGGTCATCATGAGGTTGAAAAGGATCGGTGATAATGGTGATCCTTGTGGTACTCCACAGTCTGGTTGCCAAGGTGATGATATGTTTGTGCTAGCTTTCACTTGATAGGTTCTAGTGGTTAGGAAGCCCTTCATCAATTTGAGTATGTTTCCACTGATTCCAAAGTAGTCTAGGAGTAGTATATTATGACTGACCATGTCGAATGCACTGGACATGTCAAATTGTAGTAGAAGTATGCTTTTACCTATTGCTATTTCCTGCTTGAATTTAGTTAAAAGGGTGAGTAGTACTGTTTCGGTGCTGTGTAAGGGACGGAATCCTGATTGTGATTCCTGTAGTATTGTGAATTTGTCTATGTAATCGTTAAATTGTTTGGTTACCAATCCTTACATTAGTTTGACTACTAGTGGGATGGATGCTACTGGACTATAGTTGGTGATGTCATTTGTTTTTTTCTTGGTGTCTTTTGGTATTGGGGTGAGTAGGATGTTGCCTTTTTCTTTAGGGAAGGTTCCTTGTTGAAGCATGAAGTTTAAATGGGATGTGAGGTCTGTTATGAAGCGATGGGGGGGAGATTTTATTAGGTAATGTAGACAGGTATCCAGTTGACAGTGGCTGTTGGAGTACCTCTTGATTGCCTGGGTAACTGTATCGGCGGTGAGGAGAGTGAATTTTGTCCAAATTCGGTCCGCTGGGTATTCACCAGGGGGTGGGTCCAGTTCACTGATGAAGGTTTCAATGTCCGTATTATCCTGAGGCAGAGTTTTGCATAGATTTGCAATTTTTTTCGTTGAAGTATTTAGCAAGGCTGTCTGCAGATGGGATGTTGATATTGGTTGTGGTGATCGGTTTTATGTCTAGTAATTTGTTCACGATATGATATAGTTTTTTCGTGTCTTTGTATTCCGGCCCTATTTTAGTTTTCTAGTATGATCTTTTGGTCTGTCTTATTGCGTATTTGGATTAGTTTCCATTTGTTGAGTGTATATTAATCTTTTATTTTTTTCCATGCTTGTTCCAGTTGTCTTGATTGTGTTTTTAATTGTTTCAGTTCCTCATTGAACCACGGTGTCGAGTTATGTCTGCGTGAGGTTCTTGTTCGTAAGGGTGCTATTTCGTCTAATATGTGACTACATCTTTTATCCCATTCTGAGAGGTAGTGTGTGGAGTCCGTTTGTGCTGTCCAATCATTATTGTATACCTGTTTCCAGAAGGTTTCCACATCTATTTGGCCACTCGTGGTATAGGTTGTATGTTCTCGTTTGTGGCTGGAACCCTTTTTCCACCATTTCAGGGCTATGTTTAGTTTATAGTGGTCAGTCCATGTTGTTTCTGACAATTTAGTTTCTGTTATTATTAGGTTTTGGTCAGTATACAGTTTATGTGAGATGAGGTCGAGTGTGTGCCCTTTCGCATGGGTTGTTTGCATGTGCAGCCATTTAAGTGCACATAAGTGAAGGAAGTCCTTGCAGTCATGTGCGTTGGTAGAGTTTGGGTCTTCTAGATGAAGGTTGATGTCTCCTAATACTAGTATATTGGAGTTGGAAACACAAGTATTTGAAATTAAGTCCATGAAGTTTGGCTGGCTTTCCTTCCAATTGCATGGTGGTCTGTAGAACAGGACACAGTTTAGATGGTCGAGCGGGGTTTTATGTTGGATTCTGATTGAAGCTATTTCGAGTTGGGTTGTTGTGGATTCATCAGTGGTTTTGATGGTGAAGTGGGATCGGTATATGAGCGCTATGCCTCCGCCTCTCTTTTCCTTTCTGGTCCAGTGAGTGATTTTATATCCTGGAGGGCATAGGTTAATATGATTGGGTCTTCTTGATTATGGATCCAGGTGATCAGAGCTGGATGTCCATATTTTGACCCCTCCGTAGTCACACTCAGAACACACCCAGACCATTCCCCTTTGCCATGTATATGTACTGCAGTGTTAGATGCTCATACCATGGCTTTATTTAACAGGATGTAGATATCCGTGCAATATGGACATCCATATGCCAGTTTTCAGACATCCAAAACAAGAATAGAGCTTCTACAATAACCACCATAGTGTATCTGGATTTTCAGAAAGCTTTGACAAAGTTCTTCACATGAAACTTCTAAAAAGACTCCTGGGATAGGAGGCAATGTTCTGTTGTGGATTGGGAACTGATTAAAAGATGCAAAATGAAAAGTAGGGTTAAACGCCAATTCTCTCAATGGAGGAAGGTGAATAGTGGAGTGTCAGAGATCTCTACTAGGATGGGTGCTTTTTAACATATTTATAAATGATCTTGAAATGGAAACAAGTGAGGTGGGTAGATCTGCCGATGACACAAAACTATTCCAAGTTGTTAAATCGCATGCAGACTGTAAGCGATTGCAGGAGGATCTTAGAAGACTGGAAGACTAGGCATACAAATGGCAGATGAAATTTAACATGGACATGTGCAAGTCGATTCACATTCAGAAGAGTAACCCAACTTATACATTGATTCCACATTAGGAGTCACTATCCAAGAAAAAGATCTATGTGTCATCATGGACAATATATTGAAATTTCTGCTCAGTGTGTGGTGGTAGCCAAAAAAGCAAACAGAATGTTAGGAATTATTAGGAAAGAAATAGAAAATGAGGTATATTATAATGCCTTTGTATCATTCCATAGTGCAACCTCACTTTCAGTACTGTTTGCAATTCTGGTCAACACATCTGAAGAAAGATGTAGTAGAATTAGAAAAAGTACAAACCTAAATAATTAAGTTGATGGAACTCCTCTCATACGAGGAAAAGCTTAAGAGGTTAGGGTTCTTCAGTTTGAAGGAAAAAAAGGCTGAGGGGGGGGGGGGGGATATGAAAGAGGTCTACAAAATCCTGAGTGGAGTAGAATGGGTAAACATGAATTGATCGCATATTCATTGACAAAATACAAATACTAGGGGACACATCATAAAGTTACGTGGAGGGGCATAATCGGACGGAGACGACCATCTCTAAGGACGTCCCGGCGAATGGGCGTGGAAACCCGTATTATCAAAACAAGATGGGCGTTCATCTTTCGTTTCGATAATACGGTCGGGGACGCCCAAATCTCAACATTTAGGTCGACCTTAGAGATGGTCGACCTAAATGTTGATCGTCGACCTTAGAGATGGTCATCCCCAGTTTTCGGCCATAATGGAAACCGAGGATGCCCATCTCAAAAACGACCAAATCCAAGCCCTTTGGTTGTGGGAGGAGCCAGAATTCGTAGTGCACTGGTCCGCCTGACATGCCAGGACACCAACCGAGCACCCTAGGGGGCACTGCAGTGGACTTCACAAATTGCTCCAAGGTGCATAGCTCCCTTACCTTGGGTGCTGAGCCCCCAAACCCACTCCCCACAACTGTACACCACTACCATAGCCCTAAGGGGTGAAGGGGGCATCTACATGTGGGTACAGTGGGTTTGTGGTGGGTTTTGAAGGGCTCACATTTACCACCACAAGTGTAACAGGTGGGGGGCGGGGATGGGCCTGTGTCCGCCTGGCTGAAGTGCACTGCACCCACTAAAACTGCTCCAGGGACCTGCATACTGCTGTCATGGAGCTGGGTATGACATTTCAGGCTGGCATAGAGGCTGGCAAAAAAAAAAAATTAAGTTTTTTTTTAGGGTGGGAGGGGGTTGGTGACCACTGAGGGAGTAAGGGGAGGTCATCCCTGATTCCCTCCGGTGGTCATTTGGTGAGTTTGGGCACCTTTTCACGGCTTGGTCGCAAGAAAAAATGGACCAAGTTGGTCAAGTAATCGTCAGGGACGCCCTTCTTTGTTCCATTATCGGCCGAGGAAGCCCATCTCCTAATCATGCCCCAGTTCCACCTTCGCTACGGTGCCGACATGCCCCCGTGAACTTTGGTCGTCCCCGCGACGGGAAGCAGTTGAGGACGCCCAAAATTGGCTTTCGATTATGCCGATTTAGTCAACCCTGAGAGAAGGACACCCATCTCCCGATTTGTGTCGGAAGATGGGCGCCCTTCTCTTTCGAAAATAAGCCTGATAGCAATACTTTCTAAACAAATTTCTGAAAATATTAATTAAGCTCTGGAACTCATTGCCGGAGGATGGTGTGAAAACAGTATCAGGGCTGCCGAGAGGGGGGACAGAAGGGACAAAATTCCCTGGGCCTCCAAGGGGGCCCGGTGCCACAGTCCCCGGTCTCACCCGCCTGCGGCTCCATCGACAGCTCCTCTCCATCCGCCACCGGGCCCCCTGCATTCAAATCGGCAGCACCGCACCTCCGTGTGAAAGCGCAGCAGCAGATCGCCTCCCTTTGGGCCTTCCCTCCCTGTGTTCCGCCCTCATCTGATGTAACTTCCTGTTTCCACGAGGGTGGGACACAGGGAGGGAAGGCCCGAAGGGAGGCGATCTGCTGCTGCGCTTTCACACGGAGGTGAGGCACTGCCGATTTCAATGCAGGGGGCCCGGTGGCGGGCGGAGGGGGGCTGTCGACGGGGCTGGGGGTGGGCGGGTGGAGACTGGGGGCTGCGGCGCCGGCAGCCTGAGTAGCGATTGGGGGGCAGCGGCCACGTGGGCAGGGGGGGCCTTGCCCCAGGCCTGGCTCAGTCTCTCAGCGGCCCTGGTTAGCATAGCTGGCTTTTAAAAAGTTTTGAATAATTTCCTGGAGGTAAAGTCCATAAACTGTTATTATGATAGCCCACAAAAAATCACTGTTTATCCCTGGGGTTGGTAGCATGGAATCTTGCAACTCTTGGATTCTGCCAGGTACTTGTGAACTGGATTGGTCACTCTTGGAAGCAGAGTACTGAGCCAGATGGACCTTTGTTCTGATCCAGTATGGCAATTCATATGTTCTTATGACCTAGACAAATAAGATAAAGCACTCTTCCTTAAAAGGAAAATTGAGCAAAATAAAATATCTGACTGATGACTGTAACATAAAGGAATTTGAACTAGACTGTGTTTATAGAAATGTAGGAAAGAGCCTCAACCCAGCACAAATCACTGAGAAAAGAGATCAGCAAAAAATATGGGACATTAAAATTGATACTGAAAAGTGAATTAACATTATGGAATAAGATACAAGCCATTAATCAACTGGTAATTCCTGTATGCTCATATAACTTTGGAACTGTATACTGGCTTCTTAAATATCTTGAACATAAACATTGCTACACTGAAACACACCAAAGGTCCATCAAGCCCAGTATCCTGTTTCCAATAGTGGCCAATCCAAGTCATAAGTACCTGGCAAGATCACAAAAGAATAATACAGATTTTATATTGCTTATCCTAGAAATAAGCAGTGGATTTCCCCAAGTCCATCTTAATATTGGATTACGTACTTTTAGGAAAGTATCCAAACCTTTTTTAAATCCTGCTAAGCTAACTGTTTTTATCACATTCTCTGGAAACACTTTTCCGGAGTTTTAAAGATTACTACTTAATAGTTTTCATTGCATGCCCCCTAGTCCTTGTATTTTTGGAAAGTGTAAACAAGCAATTCACGACTACCCATTCCACTCCACTCAGTATTTTATAACATAGTAGATGACGGCAGAAAAAGACCTGCACGGTCCATCCAGTCTGCCCAACAAGATAAACTCATATGTGCTACTTTTTGTGTATACCTTACCTTGATTTGTACCTGCCCTTTTCAGGGCACAAACCGTCCCAGCACTATCCCCACCTCCCAACCACCAGTCCCGCCCCCCACCACTGGCTCTGGCACAGACCGTATAAGTCTGCCCAGCACCATCCCCGCCACCGGCTCTGCCACGCAATCTCGGCTAAGCTCCTTAGGATGCATTCCTTCTGAACAGACCTCTATCATATCTCCCCTTAGCCATCTTTTCTCCAAGCTGAAGAACCCTAGCTGCTTTAGCCTTTCCTCATAGGGATGTCATCCCATCCCCTTTATCATTTCAGTTGCCTTCTTCTGTATCTTTTCTAGTTCCATTATATCTTTTTTGAGATGCAGTGACCAGAATTGCACACAGTATTTGAGGTGCGGTCACACCATGGAGCAATAAAAAGGCATTATAATATTCTCTTTTTTTGATCTCCATTCTTTTCCTAATAATTCCTAACATTCTATTTGCTTTCTTAGACACTGTTGCACACTGAGCAGAGTGTTTCAATGTATCATCAATGATGGCACCTAGATCCTTTTCCTAGGCGATGACTCTTAATGAGGAACCTTACATCACATAGCTATAGTTCAGGTTACTCTTTCCCACATGCATTACTTTATAGTTGCTCACATTAAATGTCATCTGCCATTTGGATGCCCACTGTCATAAGGAGTGGAGGAGGAGCCTAATGGTTAATGCAGCGGGCTTTGATCCTGGCAACCTTCGTTTGATTCCCACTGCAGCTCCTTGTGACCTTGGGCAAGTCACTTAACCCTCCATCTCCCCAGGTACAAATACTTAGATTGTAAGCCCCCTAGGGACAGAGAAAGTACCCGTATATAATGTGTACAGTGCTGCATATGTCAAGTAGTGCTATAGAAATGATTACCGTATTTTTCGGACTATAAGACGCACTTTTTTCCCCCCAAATTTGGGAAGAAAATGGGGGGTGCGTCTTATAGTCCAAAGGTAGACGTCTCCCTACTCACGCGATCTTCCCTGGTGGTCTAGTGACATCGGGGAAAGGAAAGACCCTCCTCTTTCCTGCCCAGCGCGCTGCTCTCCATCCTCCTGTATGCAGCCTGACGGTCTCGGCGAGATTCAAAATGGCCGCCGAGACTTCAATTCTCGGCGGCCATTTTGAATCTCGCCGAGACCGTCAGGCAGCAATGCATACAGGAGGATGGAGAGCAGCGCGCTGGGCAGGAAAGAGGGGGCTCTTTCCTGCCCCGACGTCACTAGACTACCAGGGAAGATCGCGTGAGTAGGAAGAAGTGGTGACAGGGCCGGGGGGAGGGCAGGATTCGGACAAGACGCACCGGAGCACCTAGGTTTTAGAGTTGGGAAAAAGGAAAAAAAAAAATTTCCTATTTCCCTCCTCTAAAACTTAGGTGCGTCTTATGGTCCGGTGTGTCTTATAGTCCGAAAAATACGGTAGTAGTAATAAGATTTCTTGCAATTTTTTCCAATCCTCTTGTGATGTAGCAACTTTAAATAACCTTGAAGCATCAATACATTTAATTACCTCACTAGTTACTCCCATCTCTACATCATTTATAAACATGTTAAAAAGAAGTGGTCCCAGCACAAACCCTTGGCCAACCCCCCCCCTCCCCCCCACTTACCCTTCTCCATTGACAATACTGACCAGTTATCACTACTCTCTGTTTTCTATCTTTTAACCAGTTCTTAATCTACAGTATGATGTGGAAAACTGGATGTGTGAACAAGAAAATTCCCCAATGCTCACAGGGTCATTAATAAGAATCAGTGTATGCCGAGACTTCTACGGTGTACTCCATGATTGTAACTGAATAGAGTGGAGTGTAAATTTTAAGGGGCTTCAATGTTAACTTCAGAACTTTTAGTACAAGAACAGTGCTAGGCAGACTTATACGGTCTGTGCCCTGAGAATGGCAAGGACAAATCAAACTCAGGTATACATATAAAGTATCACATACCATGAAAAATGTGTTTATCTTGTTGGGCAGACTGGATGGATCATTCAGGTCTTTATCTGCTGTTATTTACTATGTTACTATATGTTAGGTCTACAAAATCCTGAGTGGTGTAGAACGAGTACAAGTGAATCGGTTTTTTACTCATTCCAAAAGTACAAACACTAGAGGCACTCATGGAAGTTACATGGAAATAATTTTAAAACAAACAGGAAGAAATATTTTTTCACTCATTGAATAGTTAAGCTCTGGAACTCTTTGCCGGAGGATGTAGTAACAGCAGTTAGTATATCTGGGTTTTTTTTTTTTTTTTTTTGTTTTTTTTTTTATTTATTTATAAGATTTTACATATATAATCAAGTACATACTTGTTTGAAAAGCAATATGTTACAGAATCAATAAAGAAGAGAATTAAATTACAAAAAAGAAAAAACTTAAACTTCTGCTCAAGTCCACAATTTGAAAACAAGGTGTTTTAGAAATGGAATATGTTTTATGCGTATATTTTTTAAGATGAAACTAACAAAAATAACAGGCTAGTGTCAACAGCGTTTAAACTAAATCAACGGGTAGGTGGTAAGGTACCCCTATTTTGCCTTGAGATAAGAAATGTTGTTAGTTGAGCAGGATCAAAAAAGGTAAATTTATTTGACTGGTATCTTACCACACACTTACATGGATAAAGCAAGAAAAATGTAGCACCCAGCTGCGTTACTGCTGGTTTCATTAATAGAAATAGTTTCCTACGTTTTTGTGTCTCTCTAGAGACATCAGGGAACATCTGAATTTTCTGACCAAGAAATGTTTTATGCTTATTTTTAAAAAACATAGACATCAACCATTGCTTGTCTGGTGCAAGCGCCACAGTCACTACTAACGTAGTGGGTATTATATCTTCAGTGTCTGTTGATTCTAATAATGCCGTTACATTCAGCGAGTGATCTTGTTCTTTTTTTTCCTCCAAGTTTTCTTTAGTTGGTAAGTAGTAAACATACGTAAAAGGGGGAATCAGCTCCTCTTTTATTCCAAGTATCTCCGTCAAATATTTTTTCCACATTTCCCTAGGGGAATCTGTTTAGGAAAATTTAACAACCGTATATTGTTATTTCTAACGGTATTTTCAAGAAGTTCAGTTTTTCTCCTTAATGAGGACAAGTCCTTCATCATTGCTTCCTGGTGTGTTTGAAGTGTTTTCATATCTAAGTCATTTTTTACCTTTGATTTTTCCAATTCCCCTACTTTTATATCCAATTTTTTTATTTTTTCCTCATGATTTTTCATTTCCTGGTTTAACGTATTTATTTGAGGAGTAAGTGACTTCCCTAAATCTGCTATCAAGGTCCACAAACAGTCCATAGTTACTTCAGCAGGCTTTATAGTTTGAAAGGAAAAAAGTGGTGGTATTACCTCTTCCTGTGAAGACAAATCCACGTTCAAACCAGCAACATTTCGTTCCGAAATCGTTGGTATGGTCGGTGTCTCAATCAAGGCATATTGCTCTCCAACCGGCAGTTGTTCCGCCTCCCGACTCTGATCGGTCTCACCACCGTCGGGGGAACGATTCAGAGTCGTCTCCGAAGGAGTGCTAAAGCCAAACGGCTGTGGGGGCGGTTCCCGCATGTCAGGGCTGAGCGTAAGCTCGAGTCCAGGAGACGCCGCTGTGCTTCCATCTGCACCAGCGTGTATCAGCGGACTTATTCCCGACAATCCTGGCGCTGTACGAGATGATGGCGCAGTCATCTGTAAGAAGGAGCGGATGTCTTGCAACGAAGATACCGTACGCTCTGGGGCCCGGGAAGCAGACTTGCCTCGTCGTTTCGGCATCTCTAAGGTAACACTGACGAACTGCAGGAGCACTGCCTGCTAGCGTGTTAGTTCAGCAGCCATCTTGTTTTCCTCGTATATCTGGGTTTTAAAAAGGTTTAGAAATGTTCCTGGAGGAAAAGTCCATAGTCTGCTATTGAGACAGACATGGGAAAGCTACTGCTTGCCCTGGGATTGGTAGCATGGAATGTTGCCACTATTTGGGTTTCTGCCAGGTACTTGTGACCTGGCTAGGTCACTGTTGGAAACAGGATACTGGGCTAGATGGAACATTGGGCTGACCCAGTATGGCTACTCTTATGTTCTTATCCATTTAAAACTTTGTAAGCATTACATCACCGAACCAGAAATCACTGGAATCACAATCTTATAAGATTTATGGAAAGAAAGGTATTATGATCACCTGGAACATTCCAACTCCAACTGATAAAAAGATTGATGCAAGAAAGCTAGAGCATTGAGGGTCCTTTTACTAAGCCGCATAAGCATCTAAGCACGCCCAACGCAAGCCAAAATGGAGTTACCGCATGGCTCTTGCGGTAATTTCATTTTTGGCGCTCGTCCGATAGGCACGTCTGGAAAATATTTTTTTATTTTCTTCCACGCATAGCGGACACTCGCCAAGTGGCATTTGACAAGTGTAGGTCATTACTGCCTGGTTACCACATGAGTCTTTACTGCTAGGACAATGGCTGGCGGTAAGGTCTCAGACACAAAATGGACGTATGGCAATTTTCATTTTGCTGCACATCCATTTTCGACAAAAATTTTTAAAAAGCCTTTTTTACAGGTGCGCTGAAAAATGGATCGGCGCATGCCCAAAAACCCATGCCTACACTACCACCAGCCATTTTTCAGCACACCTTAGTAAAAGGACCCCTGATAGAGGCATCTAGAGATACTGCCCCATGTGAAAACATCATTCCAGCAGAAATGGTAGCATAGGTGCAAAAACCCAAATCAGTCACCTTGTAATCATTCCAAAGCTTAACACTGAAACTATCTGATCAGCATTAGATTTACATGTATTTTTTTACTTTAGAACTGCAGGATATATGTATTGATTTTGGAACTGTATAATTGTGATATTTATCGGTAAAAAAAACCACTGTTCGGCAGAATTGGATTCTTCACAGAACTTTTGGCCAATATAAGATAACTGTTTGTTAAAGAAATTGTTTGATGGAAAATGATTGAAAGCATTGTAAAAACTATACACGATTAAATGAATGGACAATAAGGATGAATTTTCAGACCTGTGATTGAGAAAATCCATGACTAGTGTGATTTTTTTCTCACAGTCAATAAGTTGTTAAAGCTCTAGTTTCTAAGGATTTTTTTTTTTATTTTTGTATCTATACAAAAAGTGAAAAAAAAGAGGATAAAATTAAATTCATTTCTTCCTAGTGGTTAGAGCACAAGTGCTGACAGCCAACAAAGTCTAGTTCAAATCCTGCTCCTGCTTCTTGTGATCTTGAGCAAGTCACTTCGGAGCCCTTTTACTAAGCTGCGGTAAAAAGTGGCCTTAGCATGTATTTATGCGTGTCATTCCCACACGCTAAGGCCATTTTTGCCATGTGGGTAAAATGGACGATTTTTCTATTTCCACCATTAATGATGGTGTGCTTAATTTTACCTTCAGTGCATGAACACTTAACTATTTTGTAGGAGTTGAGTGCTCACATGCTGAGCACATGCTAATTGGTTAGCACATGTGGAGGCGTGGCCTAGTGGTTAGAGCACTGGTTTTGCAATCCAGAGGTGGTCAGTTCAAATCCCACTGCTGTTCTTTGTGATCTTCGGCACCTAACCCTTACCGTTCAGTGAATCCAGACTGCCCCAATTTGACTGCCCCTATCGGACCGACCGTTCACTTGTCTATTAGATTGTAAGCTCTTTGAGCAGGGACTGTCTCTCTTTGTTAAATTGTACAGTGCTGCATAACCCTAGTAGCGCTCTAGAAATGTTAAGTAGTAGTAGTAGTAAGTCACTTAATCCTCCATTGCCTCAGGTCCAAACTTAGATTGTGAGCCCTCCTGGGACACAGAAATATCCACCCTACCTGAATGTAACTCACCTTGAGCTACTACTGAAAAAGGGAGCAAAATATAAATAAGTAAACATGAACTCAGACCGTGCCTACTCTCCATCCCCCTGACCCACCCCAAAATAAAGTTTGGGTCCTCTTTACTAAACTTTGCTAGAGGCACACTAGCATTTTTGGTGCACGCAAAGCATTAGCCCACACTAACCAAGTAAATGCCCAAAACATTCCTATGGGTGTCTACATGGTTAGCACGTACTAAATTTTAACACACGTTAAAAACTCTAGCACACTTCAGTAAACAAAGCCCTATATTTTTTAGCATGTGGGTAGCATGCACACATGCAAAAATTGCCATGGGACACCTGTAGGCACTTTTTTGCTGCGGTAAGAATGCGTTAGTGCTTATTGCAGCTTAGCAAAAATGCCCCTTAATCTTCCGTTGCCTCAGATACAAAGATTAGACTGTAAACCAATGATTCCCAAACTGGGCTCCTAGGAGCCCCAGGGTTCCTCAAGAAATTACATTATAGAATCTGTTTGTATAAACATATATATATTTATATAAATTGAGGATTCTTCAGTGTATGAAAAAATATTTTAGGAGTTCTGCCATAGTAGAAGGTTTGGGAATCACTGCTGTTAAGCCCTCTAGGGACAGGAAAATACCTACGTACCTGAATGTAACTCATCTTGAGCTACTACAGAATAAGGCAGTGCCAGCCCTACCATTAGGCCAACTGAGGCGAGGGCCTCAGGTGGCACTCTTCATACAGCGGCATCACTCCTTTCCACCCCCCCCCCCCCCCCCACACACTGGCAGCAATCTGACTTCTCCCCGCTTCCATTCTCAACTCCCTTTCCCGAGTCTACCTAATTTTTATGTTTTCCAAAAGGCGGCGGCGGCAGCAACGATTCTTATATGGTGCCCTACCATTGGCACCAGCTTTTTCTCTGTACCGCAGCCCATCTCTGAGGAAACAGGAAGTTACATCAGAGGGGCACGCCATAATACAGAGAAGAAGCCGGTGACAGCAGCAGGGCAGCATATGGGAATCACTGACGAAAACTATTTTTGGAAAACAAAAAAGGAAGGTAGACTCAGGGAAGGAGGGATAAAGCCAGACTGGGAGTTGGAAGAGAGAGAGAATGTGAAGGGAGAGATGTTGGACTTGATGGGGGGGAGCTCCATCTCATTCCTTTCCTCAGGAGGCAGATTGCCTTGGGCCGCCCCTGGAAACTGGTCTGACATGTGTAACCTGGGTCTCACCTGTATGCTAGCTCCGGCCCTGAGCCACCAAAAAACCCCCACAAACTTCACAGTCTTCTCTCACTCTCACCACACACCTCATTTCCAGTCCACTTTCAGTCAAGATGGGGTGGGTCAATAGTTAGGAATAGCGATCTGAGGGGTTTGGGAGACACTTTTCCAGTTCCGGGTTTCAATCAGCTCTTCAGTCCAGGAACCACACTGCACTCTGAAGGATTTATTAACAACTTCAACTTTATTGTAACTTCTACAACATGCAGTTTGCAACTTCAATGAGTCTTCACAGCAGTCACTTATATAAATTTTTAATTAAATCAATCTCATACTTCTGCCATTCCGTGGGGAACACCTATATCACTTTCTTCCTGGGCATATGTACAGGAGATTCTTTTCTTTCTTTTCTTTGTCAGGACTATTCACATATTCACAAACACCCATGTCCCTGCCTATCCTGTTCGCCAGATGTAGCCTCAGGGCTGTTCTCTTCTCCATCAATTCACTCCGCTACCACCAGGCACAGTCCCTTATGGTTGTCCTCCTTCCGTGGGTGTACCTCACAGGGCGGCACCCCTGCCTTGAGCTGGCTACGTCCTGGCCTCAATCCTGCTTACGAGCCGGACTCCCCAATCCACTCGAAGCTCTGGCTCCTTCAGCAGTTATTGTGAGTGGGGCAACAACTGCTCCTCATCTCTAGCCCAATCTTAAGGTGGCGCTCCAGGATCCCCCTTCTCCTTCTTCGGGTCACTTGGCCGGGGCTTGCAGGCAACCAAAGACACCCCTAAAGGGCAAACTATCATTTTTATCATCTCTCAATCTCCTCCCCCATCACTCTTCAGAACCAGAGCACTAAGGTTTCCATATTTGCTCCCTCCAAAAAGAGGACACATGCCCCACCCTGCCACACCCCACCCCCTGTCACACCCACCCCACCTCTTCACACACACCCTGCCCCGTCACACCCCCCTAAGGGTATCCTATCCTCCCCTCCCCTCCCCTTACTGTACTGCCCTTGTGGTCTAATGACCTCTTCATGGCTCTTTCCTTCCCCCGAAGAGGTCACTGGACCACCATGGCAGTATAGTAAGGTAAGGGGAGGGGGCTAGGATAGGATACCACTAGGCCTGCCTGCCCGCCAGCCTGCCCGTTTGTCCAGAAATCTGGACAAACAGGCAGGCTGGCAAAACCCACCCGGTTGCCCGGCCATGTCCTCAAAAAGAGAACGTCCAGGTAAAACCAAACATATGGAGGGTCATAATCAAAAGGGACGCCCAAGTTTTGCTGAGGACATCCTCGCAAAATGTCCCAATGGAGGGACGGGGAAACCTGTATTATTGAAACAAAATGGACGTCCATCTTTCATTTCGATAATACGGTCGGGGACGCCCAAATCTTGAAATTTAGGTCATCCTTAGAGATGGTCATCCCTAGACTTGGTCGTTTCTGATTTTCGGCGATAATGGAAACCAAGGACACCCATCTCAGAAACGACCAAATGCAAGCCCTTTGGTCATGGGAGGAGCCAGCATTTGTAGTGCACTGGTCCCCCTGAGATGCCAAGACACCAACTGGGCACCCTAGGGGGCACAGCAGTGGACTTCATAAAATGCTCCCAGTTACATAGCTCCCTTACCTTATGTGCTGAGCCCCCCCAACCCCTCCCCCCCCCAAAAAAAAACCAACTACCCACAACTGTACCATAGCCCTAACGGGTGAAGGGGGGCACCTAGATGTGGGTACAATGGGTTTCTGGTGGGTTTTGGAGGGCTCACATTTACCACCACAAGTGTAACAGGTAGGGGGGATGGGCCTGGGTCCACCTGCCTGAAGTGCACTGCACCCACTAAAACTGCTCCAGGGACCTGCATACTGCATACCTGTGATAGACCTGAGTATGACATTTGAGGCTGGAATAGAGGCTGGCACGACACATTTTTAAAGATGTTTTTGAGGGTTGGAGGGGGTTAGTGACCACTGGGGGAGTAAGGGGAGGTCATCCCCGATTCTGTCCGGTGGTCATCTGGTCAGTTCGGGCACCTTTTTGTGCCTTGGTCATAAGAAAACACGACCAGGTAAAGTCGTCCAAGTGTTCATCAGAGACATCCTTGTTCTTTAATTATGGGTCGAGGATGTCCAAGTATTAGACATGCCCAAGTCTCGCCTTTGCTACGCCTCCGATACACGCCCTTGAACTTTGGTCATCCCTGCGACGGAAAGCAGTTGGGGATGTCCAAATCGGCTTTCCAATTATACCGATTTGGGTGACCCTGTGAGAAGGACGCCCATCTTCAGATTTGTGTCAAATATGGGCGTCCTTCTCTTTCGAAAATAAGCCTGATGGTAACCCTACAGAGCACTATCCCTCTACATTTTATTTCAAACGCCTCCCCACCCAGGGACCTCCTAGTCACTCCCCCACCCCAATGACTCTCCACAGAGACTTACTCTTCTAGTAATAACAGGGGATTACACATGTTTGATACCTTTTGCCATTACTTCACTTTGGTCCCTTTTACTAAAGCTGCTGCAAGCACTAACATGTGCGGACCGCAGGTTAAAAACCACTATCACAGGGCACGCTCAGACATCCCATGGTAGTTTTCGGATTGGGGCAGAGAGTAGGTGAGTTTCACAGCTACTTTGCCACAACTAACCGATTAGAGTGTGATTAGCGCAGAAGTATTTTCCACCTAGAAAATAGGTGTCGGTAAAGGCTCCCGCACTAATGGCCACGAGCTAATAGGGAAATTAGTGTGTGAAGCCAACACCAACAGAAGGTGACCTCTCCACTAGAGAGTTAATGCCAAGCAAAGAAAAGTGGATCCAAGAAAACCTCTCTCAGATGATGTTCTCAAACAAGGTCTTTATTCAAAACGATAAAATAACGACCCGACACGAGTCGTGTTTTGGCCTTTCTGGCCTGCGTCAGGGGTCTATAAACAAATATAATACCATGAACATAAAATATAATATGTAAAAACAAAATATAAATTAGTGTGTGACCATTAATAGAGGAAATGGAAAATGCAGCCATTTTACAGCTCCGCATTAGTGATAGCATAGGCCACTTTTTCAGTGCAGCTTAGTAAAAGGGACCTTTTATTTTTAAGGACAGTATGCCTTATTTTCATAGGTATAATTTTTTATATTATTGTATATTTAGGGGAAATCCAGTAAAGGGTATTTATCATCTTAACCATGATCAGCCTCCTCCAAATAATTTTCCATTTTGGGATTCGTGTGCCTGTCTAGAGGTTTCCTCTTCTTTTTTTTTACTTCATTTTTATTGCATTCAGAACTGTACAAAGTATAAACATAGCCAGCATAAACGTTCTAAATGCATAACATTTTTAGATAATTCTACCCCAACTAGCCCCCTCCCGCCCTCAAGTCACCCCCCCCCCCCCCACCCAACCCCTATATTCAACTTTAACAGTTCAAAATCTTGCTTCTTGCAACTGGGGTGAGAGAGTCCCAAAACGGAGACCAGATATTGCAAAACTGTTCGCCTCTCTTGGAGGCCAAATCTATGACTCCTTTCTTCTCTAATGCGCAAAAATGGATCATTGCCGATTTCCTCTTCTGTAAGCAGTTAGCCATCAGCAGGCCATTATGTCTGTTCTGTGTGCTTGGGGGAGATTTTTCAGAAGACTTTAATTTTATAGTCACAGACACCAAAAATAATTTGTATATCTGCCTCAGAGTCCCCCTCAGCCCCAGTGCATCAGACATTGGAGCTGCCATAGGGCTCATCAGGGCAGCCCCCTCCCTCCTACTACTAAAAAAAAAAAAATAGAAATTCTCAGGTGTTTACAGTAGCAAAGAAAAAGAAAGACAAAAGGGATCAACAAACACATCAGAAAACAAGAGAAAGAAGGAGAGAATGAGAAAATGAATGAAAGAAGACATTAAAAAATGTTAGAGAAGAAAGAGCAGCATGAATGAGAGAAAGTATTGTTGAGAATAATATAATGCTTATGCATCGCTCCATGGTACTACCACACCTTGAATACTGTGTGCAATTCTGGTCACCGCATCTCAAAAAAGATAAAGTGGAATTAGAAAGTTACAGAGAAGGGTGATGAAAATGATAAATGGATGGGATGACTTCTCCATGAGGTAAGGCTTTTCAGCTTGGAAAAGAGACCGCTGAGGAGAGATAAGATAGAGGTCTATGAAATACTGAGTGGAGTGGAACAGGTAGACATGAATCATTTGTTTACTCTTTCCAAAAATACAAGGACTAGGGGGGCACGCAATGAAGCTGCTAAGTAGTAAGTTTAAAACAAATCAGGAAAATATTTTCTTCACTCAACATGTAATTAAACTCTGGAATTCATTGCCAAAGAATATGGTAAAGCAATTAGCTTAGAAGGGTTTAAAAAAGGTTTGATACTTTCCTAAAAGAAAAGTCCATAAACCATTATTAAGATGAACTTGGGAAAATCTACTGTTTATTTCTAGGATAAACTGTATAAATCTGTTTCACTCTTTGGGATTTTACCAGGTACTTGTGACCTGGAATGGTCATGTCTGGAAGCAGGATGCCAGGCTTGATGGACCTTCGGTCTATCACAGTATGGCAATACTTATGTTCTTATTGTAATACCCTATGATAAGGGTATTACTAGTGCCAACAGGGAGGATTTTCCAGAGGCCCTGGGTGGAGGAAGGTCCCTGCCAATGGGCTGGAGTGAGATTGGGAGGCTTGCCCAGGGGAGGGGTTGGCAGAGAAGTTGCAGAGATAAGGTGAATCCCTGTGGAGAGTGACAGCAGGGGTGGAGTTTGGAAAGTCTGGATTGAGGTACCTAAGGTCTTTGGTTGCCTTTACCCTCTCCAAGACCCTTAGGAGTATTGGAGGATCCTAGAGTGAGAGAAATAAATACAGGCTGATTGCAGGAGCAGTTGCTGCACCTTTAAGTGGCAACTGAGAAGGAGATAAAGGGAATCAGGTGGATAAGGGGAATCCAGCCTGGAAGTGAGAAACCCAAACAAGGAAAGCCTGTTCAAGGCCAGAGTGTAGCCCTGCGAGGTCCACTGCTGGAAGAAGGACTGCCTAAAGAGTCCGTGCTTGAAAAAGTTGGATTGGTATCAGGAGTAGCAGAAACAGCCTTGAATTTATTCATGACACAACAGAACGGGTGAAGGACAGGAGTTTGTGTAAATATGTACAGCACTGATTGAATACAAGAATGAAGGGAGTGGCTGAGATTATCACGGATGGTCTTGGATATACAATATACATAAATAATTCTAAAGTTATTTTGCATTCAACAAATTCCTGGAGTGCAGATTGATTTTTGGTGAGAGAGTAAGTGTGCCTGCAATGGACTGAGAGAGGTGCCAAATTGAGTTTCTCCAAGCTGTCCCAAACCCCGGATCTCTATTCCGGACCACTGACCCACTCCCAAGCTCGTTGGATGGAAGCTGTGACAGTGTGAGTGATGTGCAGAATGAAGACTGAATAGAACACTGAGAGAGAAATAAGTTTTCCCTGTGAGGTTTTGCGAACCTGAGCTAGTAAGGAGCGAGACCTGGGTTACATTACATTCTAACAAAAGGGAAGAAATGCGTGGCAAAAGTGAAAGCCAGCGGGGGAAAGGAGAGGTAGAAACAGATAAATAATGGAGAAAAGGAGAGGGGGGAAGAAAGACAAGAAAAATCTGAGAAAGGACAGTGAAAAGCAGAAGAGAGCAGGTGGAAAGAGATGTACAGCTTTTACTAAGCTGCTGTCCCTAACGATGCACAATAGCTCCCTCTGCTGGAAGACTAAGTTCCCAAGTAAAATGCTAAAAAATGTTAAAAGACAGCAAACTGGTGCTGTGTCAGCAATACATTTTGGAGACAGAATTTTAAAAATCCCCCAAAGGTATCTATTCCAGTAGGTGCTAAAAATATCCAGTGGAAACTGGAAGGCAGGCTTTGGCCATGGGCTTTCCCCTGGGTCTTATGTAAAAGAAAACGAAAGACTACATAGAGATCAGTAACATCTGTCTTGCCTGAAACTGCAGTGTTAAGCTTCTAGTGTAAATATAAGACGAGCTGCTGATTTTCCTGCCAATTAGTACAGTCCTAGAGGCCCTCTACATGTCATCCGTACATATAAATAGTAATGAGCAGTGAACCTGAGAAATGACGGAACTTGAATAATGAGCACAGATAGCTGACTCATGATTTATCCTCAGTACCGAGGAATGTATAACAGAAAATGGTAGGTCTGAACTTAGTGGTGCAGGAATAATTTATTCTGGTTGTCTTCACATCAGGAGAACAGACCGACATGATCTCAAAAGCTTATGCACATCTAAATAGGAAGCATATTTTTTAAACTATTTCCTTGGATAAAACAGTGCTTTACTTGCAGAAACTGGTTTTTAAATAATTACTCGCCCAACAGCATGAGTATGGTTTGAAGGCCATGGCAGACCAATGCTCTTCCCCTCTCTTGCCCCCCCCCCCCACCCCAAACATAACAGGAGTACACTGTATAGCCAGAAAGTATAAAGCTCTTTTCTGCTGCCAATCTCTTTGCCTTCATGCCCCTGCCAGGCGTGTGTTTGGAATGGCTGCTCCTCCTGATCCATATTCATGCTTTTAACCATGTAAAGACTCTTCTACAGCAGGGCCAGAACTTATTCTGTTCTTCCTGTGGCCCATGTGCAGAATTTTTAATGCATTTTGTGGTAAGCCTTTTTTCCCACGTTAAACGCACATCAACACTTAACACAGTTTAGTTTTAAAAAAGCTCCTTATTTAATTGCTTGGATTTTATGTTGTTCAGCAGAGGAGGAGATGCATGCTGATTCTACTGATTCTGCTGCTACATATTTCTATTTTCTGTGTTTAGTGAGGGCTTGCATAATGATAAAGTAAGGTCTTTTTCTGGTGTACAGTTTCAATGACGGGTTCGACACAGTCTGCTTTCCTTTGTTTTCCCCAGTAGAAGGCATTTTGATTTTCATATGGCCCACTGTACTGTTTTGTAGTAGAGTTTGTGCGATGTTTGTGTCCTGGAGAGAATAATATTATGATGTAGCAGGTCTGTTGCTTAGGTTCAGAGTGTGTTTAGTAGGATTTCATATTTCCCATGCACCCAGAAGTGGATGATGTTCTAGCACTGCACACATTGTTAGAGGAATCGCTGTAGATGCAGATACTGATGTGGCAAGAAGAGACAGACCAAAGTGATTCAATATGGTCCAAGAATAAATTATTCAAATAGCAACAACACTGATGGAGTATAGAACAAATTGTCCGACTTGGCCAAATTTTGTCCTTCTTTGGGCTGTGTCAGAGGCAAGCGGTACTGTTAGGATAAGACAGTATCAGTAATTTTGATAAAAGTATTTATACAACATCAATAATTTTAATATTAAAAGTATAATTCAAACAACATAAATAAATCATACCTCTAAATAAATTATCAAATTGTAAATTGTACATATAAATAAACTATAAATGAAAAAAATAAAAGAAAGAATGCATAAAAGTTAACCAATGGGGAATGTGTCCTTAAAACAAAACAGAAGGGCACAAAAGGGTTAAAAATAGAAAACCTCATTACATACCCAAACTGGTATATTCAAAAACAAACACCAAAGTTGATAAAAGCTGTGGAACAGAAAAGACAATACCTAAGTCAGAGCATATAAATAAAACATATTTGATATGGATCATAAATATCACCTCCTGTCTCTGCTTTTGTTGATGCAGGGTACTGGTACAGAACTTGAGGTGCACAATTCATGTTAGGGGCTCTGTTCCATCCTGTACACACACCAGACTTCACACCATGTTGCCTTCCTGACTTTAGAAAGGAAAGACATTGTAGGTTCAAAGGTATGGCAGAGTTCAGGGGTATCTTAATGTCATAAGGTTAGACAGAATCCTATGCAAACTGAAATTGGGTCAAAAGGATGTCCTGATCTTCTGAATCATAATAAATACATGTTCTTCACTAGCATTAGAATGGGGCAGAACCAGGGCTATCTCCACCACTCTGAAAAGACTAGCAGGCTCATTTTCGAAAGAGAAGGACGCCCATCTTTCGACACAAATCAGAAGATGGGCGTCCTTCTCCCAGGGTCGTCCAAATCAATATAATGGAAAACCGATATTGGACATCCCAACTGCTTTCCGTCGCAGGGACGGCCAGAGTTCAAGGGGGCGTATCAGAGGTGTAGCAAAGGCGGGACTTGGGCGTGCTTAACACATGGACATACTCGACCCATAAAGGGAAAAAAAGGGCGTCACTGACGAGCACTTGGACTTTAGCTGGTCCTGTTTTTTTTACAACCAAGGCGCAAAAAGGTGGCAGAAATGACCAGATGACCACCAGAGAGAATCGGGGATGACCTCCCCTTACTCTCCCAGTGGTCACTAACCCCCTCCCACCCTCAAAAAAATCTTTAAAAATATTTTTCCCAACCTCTATGCCAGCCTCAGATGTCATACTCAGGTCCATCACAGCAGTATGCAGGTCCCTGGAGCAATTTTAGTGGATGCAGTGCACTTCAGGCAGGTGGACCCAGGCCCATCCCCCTCCCTACCTGTTACATTTGTGGAGGAAACAGCGAGCCCTTCAAAACCCACCAGAAACCCACTATACCCACATCTAGGTGGCCCCCTTCACCCGTAAGGGCTATGGTATATATTTGTGAGTGACATTGCCGAAGGTTTAGAAAGTAAAGTTTGCCTATTTGCAGACGATACTAAGATTTGTAACAGAGTGGACACCCGGGAGGGAGTGGAAAACATGAAAAAGGATCTGCAGAAGCTTGAAGAATGGTCTAAGGTTTGGCAAATAAAATTCAATGCGAAAAAATGCAAAGTGATGCACTTAGGGAAGAGAAATCCACGGGAGACGTATGTGTTAAGCGGTGAGAGTCTGATAGGTACGGAAGGGGAGAGGGATCTTGGGGTGATAGTATCTGAGGATCTGAAGGCGACGAAACAGTGTGACAAGGTGGTGGCCGTAGCGAGAAGGTTGCTAGGCTGTATAGAGAGAGGTGTGACCAGCAGAAGAAAGGAGGTGTTGATGCCCCTGTACAAGTCATTGGTGAGGCCCCACCTGGAGTATTGTGTTCAGTTTTGGAAGCCGTATCTTGCGAAGGATGTAAAAAGAATTGAAGCGGTGCAAAGGAAAGCTACGAGAATGATATGGGATTTGCGTTACAAGACGTATGAGGGGAGACTTGCTGACCTGAACATGTATACTCTGGAGGAAAGGAGAAACAGGGGTGATATGATACAGACGTTCAAATATTTGAAAGGTATTAATCCGCAAACGAATCTTTTCAGAGATGCGAAGGCGGTAGAACGAGAGACATGAAATGAGATTGAATGGGGGGCAGACTCAGGAAAATGTCAGGAAGTACTTTTTCCACGGAGAGAGTGGTGGATGCTTGGAATGCCCTCCCGCGGAGGGGGTGGGAGATGAAAACGGTAACAGAAGTCAAACATGCGTGGGATAAACATAAGGAATCCGTTCAGAAGGAAGGGATCCTAAGGAGCTTAGCCGAGATTGGGTGCCAGAGCCGGTGGTGGGAGGCGGTGCTGGGGTTGGGAGGCGGGGATAGTGCTGGCCAGACTTATACGGTCTGTGTCAGAGCTGGTGGTGGGAGGTGGGACTGGTAGTTGGGAGGCGGGGATAGTGCTGGCCGACTTATACGGTCTGTGCCAGAGCTGGTGGTGGGAGGCGGGGCTGGTGGTTGGGAGGCGGGGATAGTGCTGGCCAGACTTATACGGTCTGTGCCCTGAAGAGGACAGGTACAAATAAAAAGTGCACATATGAATTTATCTTGTTAGGCAGACTGATGGACCGTGCAGGTCTTTTTCTGCCCGTCATCTACTAGTTACTATGTTACTATGGTAGTGGTGTACAGTTGTGGAGTGGGTTTTAGGGGGGGTTTGGAGGCACAGCACACAGTGTATGGGAGCTATGTTCCTGGGAGCATTTTATGAAGTCCACTGTAGTGCCCCTAGGTGTCCGTTGTTGTCCGGGCATGTCAGGGGGAGCCAGTGCACCACAATGCTGGCTCTCCCCGACCAAAGGGGCTTGCATTTTGTCGTTTCTGTGTATGGCATTCTTGGTTTCCATTATCACCGGAAAATCAGAAACGACCCAGTCTAGGGATGACCATCTCTAGGACGACCTAAATTCAAGATTTGGGACATCCTGACCGTATTATGCGAAACGAAAGATGGACGTCCATCTATTTCGATAATATGGGTTTCCCCACCCTCCATCGGGAACGTTTTGCGAGGATGTCCTCAACAAACTTGGGTGTCCTTTCGATTATGCCCCTCTATGAAACCAAGTCCTATTAGTAACATTCTTTGAAGGGATGAACAAACATGTGGATAAAAGTGAGCCGGTTGATATCTGTATCTGGATTTTCAGAAGGCATTTGACAAAGGGACCTCATGAAAGCCTCCAGAAGAAATTGGGAGAGTCATTTGATAGAGGGTAGTGTCCTATTGTGGATCAAAAACTGGTTAAAGATAGAAAACAGAGAGTAGGGTTAAATGGTTAGTATTCTCAATGGAGATGGGTAGATAGTGGGGTTCCCAGGGGTCTGTGCTAGGACCGCTGCTTTTTAACATATTTATAAATGGCTTAGACATGGGAGTAACTAGTGAAGTAATTAAATTTGCTGACAACAAAGTTATTCAAAGTCGTTAAATCGCAGGAGGATTGTGAAAAATTACAAGAGTACCTTACGAGACTGGGCGTCTAAATAGCAGATGATTTTAATGTGAGGAAGTGCAAAGTGATGCATGTGGGAAAGAGGAACCCGAACTATAGCTACGTAATGTAAGGTTCCACACTAGGAGTCACCGACCAGGAAAGGGATCTTGGCATCATCGTTGACAATATGTTGAAACCCTCTGCTCAGTGTGTGGCGGTGGCTAAGAAAGCAAATAGAATGTTAGGCATTATTAAGAAATGAATGGAAAACAAAAATAAAGACATTAAAATGCCTTGTATCGCTCCATGGTACGACCACACCTCGAATATTGTGTTCAATTCTGGTCACCGCATCTCAAAAAAGATATAGTGGAATTAGAAAAGGTGCAGAGAAGGGTGACAAAATGATGAAGGGGATGAAGGCTAAAGCGGCTGGGGCTCTTCAGCATGGAGAAAAGACGGATGAGAGGAGATATGATAGAGGTCTATAAAATAATGAGTGGAGTGGAATGGGTAGACGTGAAGCGTCTGTTTACCTTTTCAAAAAATACTAGGACTAGGGGGCACGTAATGAAGTTACAAAGTAGTAAATTTAAAAATCCAATCGGAGAAACATTTTCTTCACTCAATGTGTAATTCAACTCTGGAATTTCGTTGCCAGAGAATGTGGTAAAGGCGGTTAGTTTAGCAGAGTTTTAAAAAGGTTTGGGTGCCTAAAAGGAAAAGTCCATAGACCATTATTAAATTGGACTTGGGGAAAATCCACTATTTCTGGGATAAGCAGCATAAATGTTTTGTACTTTTTGGGATCTTGCCAGGGTATTTGTGACCTGGATTGGCCACTGTTGGAAACAGTATCTGGGCTTGATGGACCATTGGTCTGTCCCAGTATGGCAATACTTATGTACTTATGTAACCTTCAGTTAGCCAAGATAGCTCTAAAGTACTATCGGACCGACCGTTCACATTGTCTATTAGATTGTAAGCTCTTTGAGCAGGGACTGTCTCTCTTTGTTAAATTGTACAGCGCTGCGTAACCCTAGTAGCGCTCTAGAAATGTTAAGTAGTAGTAGTAGTAAAGTACGTCCATATGGATATTCTAGAAGGGTTTCACCATGTAATCTTGAACCTCTTGACTTGCTTCCATGACTTCTTTTGGAATATCATCATCATTTAAGAGCTGATAGTCTGTGAACTCTCCTACAACTTTACCTACATCATACTGTGAAAACTCTAGAGCGCCACAAAATATTCAATATCTCTAATGGGAAAGACAAACAGCATTGTATACTTAAGTCCTTAGTATGCACAAGGTTCCGGTTTTAGAGGCTGTGATAGAAGTTGACTTCGATGTCATAGTGATCATGGAGACATGGTTCATAGAGACCTATAATTGGGATATAATTATATTGGGCTATAATCTATTCAGGAACGATAGGATAGGAAGAAAGGGAGGAGGAGTGGTGTTATATGCTAAACATAATATTATAATGACTGAATTGCAGGGTTTATGGAATGAGAAGGAGGCACCTTGAGTTCATCTGGAAAGAGAGAACAGAAAATCTATTTACATTGGTGTGATACACGTGGCTCCTTCACAGACAATTGATATTAAATTGAAAACATTTATAATTTAATTTAATTCTTGCATTTCTATTCCACTTAACCAAAATAGCTCAAGACAAATTACAAAAATATCATACAGTAAAAAATCAATACAGTAAAAACTAACTTCAAAACAAGTAAAGATAATAATGACCAGAAGATTAAAATAAATTAAACTAAAAAAAGCAAGAGATTGTAAGAAAGATTAAGCATTCATAAATATTTTCTAAGCATAATTAGGCTGATATAAATCAAATGGCATGGAGTTCCATATCTCTGGACCAATACCATCCATACAACATTTTCTTTGTATCTTGAAATCTAAAACTACAATCCATAGGGAAAGTAATTCTATATTGGTCAATTGAATGTAACCATCAATCAAAACAAGTTTTTATGTAATCAGGGGGCCAAACCATGCAAGATCTTAAACAGAACAAGCAAAAGCTTTAAATAGTACTCTAGCCTAACATGCAAACCAATTGAAGGGAGCATAAATAAGGCATAACCCTATCTCATCTAGATCCCCTAAATATCAACATACTGCCACATTTTGTAGCACATGTAAACACTGAAGTTGACAATCTGCATACCTAACAAAACAAAATTATTATTGTCCACTGTAGACAAGACTACTTAAACACCAATCTTATTTCATGTTCTACTAGACAGACTCTTACCTGTCTTATTTATTGTAATTGTCCATAAACTTGCTTAAGTAAAGATTCCAATAAGGTACCATTGTCAAATGAGCATCAGTTGTAATTCCATATAACTTCATTTCTCCTTTAATGAATATCAATAGAAATCAAACAAAATAAAACATGGAAAAGAAATAAGATGATACCTTTTTTATTGGACATAACTTAATACATTTCTGATTAGCTTTCGAAGGTTGCCCTTCTTCGTCAGATCGGAAATAAGCAAATGTGGTAGCAGGTAGTATATATAAGAGAAACATTAAAGCATTACTTGACAGTCTGACAGCGTGGGAGGGTGGGGGTATGCATGGGGACATCAAAGCATTTCATTGATATTCTAACAGAATGGGTGTTGGTAGGTGAGAGGAGGGTAATAAACAGAGAAATAACAGAGAAATACAGCTTTATGGTTACTAGTAAGAAATGCCCATTTCTGGCAAAAATGAAACAGGCGCTACAGTAGCAGGGTAATCCCCCCCCCCCCCCGTCCTCCCTCCCGAGTTGCAGACACCCCTCCGTGCCTCCGTTCCGAGTTGCACACCTCTCCTCTTCGTCCCTTCGTTCCTCAGTGACGTGGTTGCGAGGGCCGCCCCGCCCTCAACGTCATCGCGTTTTGACGCGAGGGGCGGAGCTACAGTGACTGGAGCCTGCAGGCCAAACCGGATATCTCGGGCGCCTCAAGTTTCCGGCTTGAGGCTTCAAAGTGCCTTTATATATATAGATAATGGTGTTAAAAGTCCTGTTTGTTGGGTGTCAAAATATTCAATCATTCTTATTTCAAAGGTCTTACGTTCCTGTATTGTTTTAAAATTACCTTTCAGTATTCTTACCGTGAAATCACTGGTGCAGTGTTCTGGTCTTATGAAGTGTTGGCCCACAGGGGTGGGGGCTTGACTGGCACCGGCTATTTTCATGTGATGTCTGTGCAGGTTGAATCTTGTCTTAAGCAACTGGCCTGTTTCTCCAATATAGCATCCTTCGTTACATTTTTTACACTGAATGATATATACCACATTGGAAGATGAGCATGCAAAATTGAGGATGGGAGCCGACAGGAAAGCCTTCTTTAGAGCAACAAATGCCTCCAACGCCGGGTCTGGCCAGTGCTGTACATCCGCTCCCTTCCGGGTGAGAGCTGTCAAGGGAGCCGTGACCAGGGAGTAGTGCTCGATGAACTGGCGATAATAGTTTGCAAAGCCCAAAAATCTTTGTAGGGCCTTTAAGTTCTGCGGCTGCGGCCAGTCCCGAATCGCTCTCACTTTGTCCGGGTCCATCTGGAACCCATGCCCGGAAATGATATAGCCCAAGAAGGGCACCACTACCTGGTGAAATACGCACTTGCTTAATTTGGCATATAGTCGGTGTTGCCTTAGGCGCCTGAGGACCTCGGTTACATGGTCCACATGTTCCTGTGGAGACCGGGAAAATACCAGGATGTCGTCTAGGTAGACAATAACAAATGAGTAGAGGAGATCCTGAAACACGTGGTTGATAAACTTTTGGAAAACCGCCGGGGCATTGCATAATCCAAAGGGCATGACCAAATACTCGAAATGCCCTTCGTGAGTATTGAACGCGGTTTTCCACTCATCTCCCCATCGAATCCATATAAGATTATACGCTCCTCTCAGGTCCAGCTTCGTGAATACCCGGGCTCCCTGGAGCCTGTCAAATAGCTCTGGAATTAAGGGCAACGGGTACCGGTCCTTAACCGTGATGGCGTTCAGGGCCCGGTAATCGATACAGGGCCTGAGGGTTCCGTCCTTGCTGACAAAGAAGAAGCCTGCTCCCGACGGGGAGGACGATGCTCGGATGAATCCCTTCTCCAGGTTTTCCTTAACATAGGCCCGGGAGGTGGCATCCAGTCCAGCAGGAGATTAATAGCACAATCAAAATGCCGGTGCGGGGGCAACCTGTCCGCCTCTACCGGGTTAAAGACATCGGCATAGGCCTGGTATTCCTTAGGTAGGGTCGCCTTGCAGGCCTGCAGTCTTCCCGGCAGGGCCGGTCTTAGCAAGTGCGGGGCCCTATGCAGACCAATTTGGTGGGGCCCCATCCTAGCCCCACCCCCACCATAGCCCCGCCCCATTGTAGTCCCGCCCCCACCCTAGCTCCACCCCATTGATAAAATTATTCCATTTTTAGAACATTTTTTTATTTATGAAATTTCAAATAAAGACAAATGAAGCTAAACTTGTACAAAAAACTGATTGAAATAATAAGCACAATGCTATCATGAAACCTCCCCTCCCCAGAAATTATCAGTTCAAGTCCACTACAATTAGTAGTTCCAATTCTCATAACAAAGGAGAATAAAGGAAAAATATTAAGAAAAGATTCAGTACTTTCAAATTCCCCTATTACTCTGTAACCCATATATGCAATAAAATAAAAATGAAATGAAAAGATATACAATAAAATTAAGTGATATGTAAAATATAATGTACAATATAAAAACATATAGACCACCAAGGTATTAAAATTGTTTTAAAATATATACCACAACTCTCTGACTCAAGAAGACTCCGACTCTGTCATCCATAATTGTCTGACAACACACAGAAAAAATAAGTAAAAAAAAAAAAGTCACAATTAATACCTTATACACCAATATACCAGCCATAAGGAAAATGCAGATTATCAACAATATGAAGCTAGCAAGGGATCATAATATCACAATTCTCATGTAGAGCCAGAAAACACCCTTTTAGAGAGAGTGTGTCATGATTTAGGCTCTACACACCCTTTCCGATGTTTGGTGCCACCTTAGTAAGGCCAACACACAATCTCTCCACTGCAAAACACTATACACAAACGTGTGCAAAAACACACTCATAACCTTAACAAACCATAAACAGCACTAATTCCAAGGACAGGACGAGCTACAACCTTATGCGTGGCGTGGAAAGGCAACTGTAATTACACCGGGCTCTAAAACACCAGTGCACAACCTAGTGAAAAAAAAACAAACAAAAAGGGCTGCAAACTATACGCTAGCAGAATACTGCACCTTCCTTGATCATACCTGAAAAACACATGAATGCAAAATACTGAACTGGAAAGTTACCTCAAGAAGTCAGACTCAGTATGTAGCAATACTACAAAAATTAAAACTTACATGAAAAATATCACAGATGCACATTTCCAAAAACTAACATATTCCAATTAATAAATCCTGAATAAAATAGTTTTTTCTACCTTTGTTGTCTGGTGACTTTGTTTTTCTGATCATGCTGGCTCAGTATCCGATTGTGCTGCTATCTGTCCTCTTAACTCCGTTTCCAGGGCTTTCTTTCCATTTATTTTCTTTACTTTCCGCCTTTCTTCTTCATTTCTTGCCCTACATCCGTAAGTAAAAGCTGGGTCCTCCGCAGACTTGACTGTCCAGTGGATCCAGCTTCTGCCTATTTTCTATATCCATGTGCACTTTTTCTCCTCTCTTCCTTTTCCCTCACCTCATCTCCTTCCTCACTCTTCCCTCGCCTCCATCCATGTCCAGCATTTCTTCTCTCTTCCTCCATCCACCCATGTCCAGCGGCCCTCCTGTCCCCCCTGCCATCCATCTATGTCCAGCAACCCCCCCTGTCCCTCTGTCCTCCCCTGCCATCCACCTATGTCCAGAGACCCCCTTCCTTCCATCCACCCATGTCCAGCAACCCTCCTGTGCCCCCTGCCCTCTACCTATGTCCAGAAACCCCCTCCCCTGCCATCCACCCATGTCCAGCGACCCTCCTGTCCCCTTTTCCATCCATCTATGTCCAGCAACCCCCCCCTGTCCCCTCTGTCCTCCCCTGCCATCCACCTATGTCCAGAGACCCCCTCCCCTCCATCTACCCATGTCCAGCGAACCTCCTGTGCCCCCTGCCCTCCACCTATGTCCAGAAGCCCCCTCCCCTGCCATCCACCCATGTCCAGCGACCCTCCTGTCCCCCCTGCCATCCATGTCCAGCAACCCCCTGTCTCCTATGCCCTCCCCTGCCATCCACCCATGTCCAGCGACCCTCCTGTGCCCCCTGCCCTCCCCTGCCATCCACCTATGTCCAGAAACCCCCCTCCCCTGCCACCCACCCATGTCCAGCGCCCCTCCTGTCCCTCCCTGCCATCCCCCTATGTCCAGAAGCCCTCCTCCCCTCCATCCACCCCATGTCCAGCGACCCTCCTGCCCCCCTTGCCAACTGCCATCCACCTATGTCCAGTAACCCCCCCATCCCCCCTGCCCTCCACCCATGTCCCGCGACGTGAGTCTCCTCGTTCCCCCTCCCTCCAGCCACCTGAGACATCTCCCGTCTGACACCCCCCCCCCGACCCGCCAAACGACCCTCTTCTGTCACCCGCACCTCACCTGACCCGACCCAGCATTTTTAAAAAACCTCCAAGCGGCGGTGCCGGTGCCTCGCGTCTGAGGGCAGAAAACTCGCTTCGTCGTTGGCCGGCCTTCCCTCAAGTCCCGCCCTTGCGGAAGTTACATCAGAGGGCGGGACTTGAGGGAAGGCCGGCCAACGATGAAGCGAGTTTTCTGCCCTCAGACGCGAGGCGCCGGCACCGCCGCTTGAAGGTTTTTTTTTTAAATGCTGGGTCGGGTCAGGTGAGGTGTGGGCGACAGAAGAGGGTCGTTTGGCGGGTCGGGGAGGGGGGGGTCAGACGGGAGATGTCTCAGGTGGCTGGAGGGAGGGGGAGCAGCAGGGGAACGAGGAGACTCGTGTCGCGGGACATGGGTGGAGGGCAGACGAGCGTGGTCGGCGAGGCAGAGGCGAGGCACGCCGCGCGGGGCCCCCTTAGGCGCGGGGCCCTATGCGGCCGCCTCGGTCGCCTCTGCCTAAGACCGGCCCTGCTTCCCGGAGTGGTTGCCAGCACCGAGCAGGGGTCAGACAATGCTCCGAGAAATACTTCTCCCAGCCCCGTATGTGCCCCGACGTCTAATCAATCAGGGGTGAATGGCGGCGTAGCCATGGCAGGCTCAACACCAGGGGATGAATGGACTTAGGCATTATCAGGAATTGGATCTTCTCCTGGTGCTGCTGGGCCACTCTTAGCTCGACCGGCGGAGTGAGTCGAGAGATGGGATTGGGTAATACTGTTCCCTGAATGGACGTCACCTGCACAGCCGGGTTGCAATCCTGCGCTGGTAGTCGCCATTGTTCAAACAGTTCCAAACTAATAAAGTTTCCCCCAGCCCCTGAGTCCAACAGGGCCTGGGTTTGGATCGAATGGTCTTGCCACTGGAGAGTCACTGGTATAGTGAACAAATCGTCGGGAGGGGGCCCTGAGTGACCCAAGACCAGCCCCCTCATGGGGCCTTGGGTTCGGCGTTTCCCGCCGGTCGAGTAGGACATGCCTGAATCAAGTGTCCCGCTTCCCCACAGTAGAAACACAGGTTATTCCGGCGTCGACGGTTACGCTCTGAGGCAGCCAATCGCTGCCGGCCCACGAGCTTGGGCTCCTCCGGGACACTGCCCTGCCCAGCGGAAGTGTCTCGAGGTGAAGGAACCCTCCGTGGTCGCGGCCCAGGACCCGCCATCCTGTGCTGTTCGGCCCGTTCCCGGGCCCTCTCCCGGAAGCGCGTATCAATCCAGGTACAGAGCGTGATCAAGGCATCCAAGGTGGGAGGAAGGTCCCGGCCGGCCAGTTCGTCCTTGATGCGACCCTGCAATCCCTGCCAGAAGATCGCAGACAGTGCCTCAGAGTTCCACCGCAGTTCTGAGGCTAAGGTGCGGAACCGCATGGCGTACTCGCCCACGGTCCCGGGCCCCTGCTGAATCCGCAGGAGTTCCGAGGATGCGGAGGACGGTCTTCCAGGAACATCAAAGACGAGCCGGAATCGGCGCTGGAATTCCTCATAGTCCGTGAGCATAGGGTCCCGCTGTTCACAGAGGGGTGAAGCCCAGGCCAAGGCCGAACTGGTGAGTAGGGAGATCACATAGGAGACCTTCGTTCGGTCCGAGGTGAAGGCCTCCGGTTGCATCTCGAAGTAGAGATTACATTGGTTCAGGAATCCCCGGCAGTTCTCGGGGGGGTCCCGTTGAACCGGCTAGGCTCAGGAAAGCGGGGACCCGAAAATGTGGCACTTGCACGGGGACCCGCTGGTGGAGCCTGCGCCTGGGCTTGCCTGGAGTTGATCTGTGAACACACATTCTGGAAGGCCCCTGAGAGGGCATTCAGTTGCTCCTGCTGCTGCTGCAGGATCCTCGCCAGGTCCCTCAAGTCAGGTGGAGTCGGCGAGCTCATGGCTTCGGCTCATGGCTCCGCCAAAGGATGAGCAGCTTGCTGGTGTGAGCCCTTGAATCCGGCCGGAGACAGCGGAGTAAACCCCTCCTCCAGAGGACAGCCGACCCACCCCCACTCTTCGCCTGGGAAGGCCGCCGTTCCCTGGAAGTTGAGCCTCCAGGTGCGGGCAGCCTACAGGGCTTCTGGAACAGGGGGCGGACAGGCCCCGCAGACAGCGCGGCTCTGGATTCCTGGAAGTCAACTGGTCCAAGGTCCCGGGGAACTGGCACGCCGGCGAGGAGGACAGCGGTGGTAGAGGAAGAAGCAGACAGCGGTCAAGGAGAATCAGTAGCAGGCAGTGGTCAAGGCAGGCAGCGGTCCAGGAGAGTCAGTAGCAGGCAATGGTCAAGGCAGGCGACGGTCAAGAGAATCAGTAGCAGGCAATGTCCGATAGCAAGGTACAGAGTTCCATCCAACGATGCGGAGCTCTCAGGAACGAGAAGCAGAAGCACTGGCTAGGAGGAGTAGTGCTCCTTAAGTAGTCCTCCTCATTAGTGCAGGGCCCCAGCTGGTGCTTCCTGAGGTGAGTCTTCAGGTAACCAATCCGAGGTGACGCTAGTCACCGCTTCCCCTGCTTGCTCCCGCAACCAGAAGAGACGCCGGCTATCCTCCGCCGGCGCCATGTTGCTGGGGTTCCATCCCGGAAGTGGAAAGCCAGCCATCGGCGGCAATGAGGCGAGAACAACCGGCGATCCTCTGTAGCCGGACTGAAGGCAATGGCCGCCTCTCCCCACTGGCTGGCGATAGCCGGCCACTGGAGGATCTGCGGCGAAGGCCGGCCATCCATGGCGGCCCCGGGCCCCATGGCCCACTGGTGCCAGCGGCGAGCAGATGCGTGTTGGTCCCGGCGGAAGACAGGACACCAGAACACTGCACCAGTGATTTCACAGTAAGAATACTGAAAGGTAATTTTAAAACAATACAGGAACGTAAGACCTTTGAAATAAGAATGATTGAAAATTTTGACACCCAACAAACAGGACTTAATAAAGATCTGGGTTTTCTAACCCATTATAAACCATAAAGCTGTAGTTCTCTGTTTATTTCTCTGTTTATTACCCTCCTCTCACCTACCAACACCCATTCTGTTAGAATATCAATGAAATGCTTTGATGTCCCCATGCATACCCCCACTCTCCCACTCTGTCAGACTGTCAAAGTAATGCTTTGATGTTTCTCTTATATATACTATCTGCTACCACATTTGCTTATTTCCGATCTGACGAAGAAGGGCAACCTTCGAAAGCTAATCAAGAAATGTATTATGTCCAATAAAAAAGGTATCATCTTATTTTCTTTTCCATGTTTTATTTTGTTTGATTTCTATTGATAACCTTTAAGAGTGGACTAACACGGCTACCACACCTCTCTCCTTTAATGGAATAATCACCCCAGCAATAATAGGATTTTGAGAGGGTATCACATCTTATTTATCTCCCACCCACAGAACTTTAGCTTTTTCTGGATTAATTCTCAATCCACAATTCTGTATCCAACAAAAAGTAATAGAGCAAGCCTTATTCATAAAATCATAGGTTTCAACAATGGTATTCATCTTAGGAAATATCAGTACAATGTCATCTGCATAAGAATAAGTTAGAATACCAAACTTCTGTATCAGTTTACCTATTGAATGAAAATACACAATAAACAAAATAGGAGCGAGTGGGAACCTTGAGGGACCCTACAAAACAATCTCTATTGAGTTGAGATCTCACTGTTCCAGCTCACCCTTGTACCTGAAACCACTGCAATACATTAGCAGTTAAGCTCATCTCACTTCATTCTAACAATATGCCATGGTTGACCAAATCAAAAGCTGTTGTCAAATCTAATTGCATTAGGAAACCTTGTTCTCATTTATCTAATAATAGTTTCAGGTCCCTCAACAGAGCTTGCTAACAGAGTTTCAGACCTCTGCTAGCATCAAAAGACAGATTGTAAACTGTAGGGTCATAATTATACAAATGTTGCTGCAAACTATGTGAAAACTATCCCTTCAATCACTTTAGTAATAGGAATTTTGGCTACTCGGGAATACGTGGATTAGGAATTAGAATCTAAGAGGAAGAGTTATCAACGTGGGCTTATCATTAAAATGGGCATTTTACCCAAGTCATGCTTTTTTTACATAGGGTTTCATTGCATAATGGGATCCTGTGATAATATAGCATGAGTTAATGGTAAAGTAACCCATCTTAACGATAGCCCACATTGATAACTTCCCCCCTAAATTCTCAGATTTCAGTAATGGTGACACCAAAAGGAGCCCTCTTGCAGAGAGATGTTAACTAAAGTTGTCAACCACAGAAGCAAATTAAAAGGTGAATCTTTATATGAAGCAATAATTCAAAATACAAGTTTAGTTCCCTTGGCAAAGTTGCTTACAAGCCTGCTTTTTCTTGAAGAAAAAAAACCCATAGGTTAAAAGGATCCCAAAGGCAGTTAAAATTAGCTGTGACTATGGAGCTCATTTTCAAAAGAGAAAAACATCCAAAAAGTAGCATAAATCTGCATTTGGATGTTTTTCTCACAAAAACGTTCAAATTGGTATTTTCAAAACCAATTTTTAGACTTTTTTATGAAGTCCATCAGAAGTGCGTTCAAATCACAAGGGGGACATGTCAGGGGCATGTTAAGAGCGGGATCTGGGCGTTGCTAACACTTGGATGTTTTTTCAACCATAATGGAACAAAACAAAGCCATCCAGGACAAAAACTAAGACGTTTTGAGCTAGACCTGTTTTATAAGGAATAAGGCACAAAAGGGTACCCTAAACGACCAGATGACCACTGGAGGGAATCAGAGGTAACCCCCCAATACCTTCCCAGTAGTCATTGACCCCTTCCCACCCCCACAAATGTGAATACAAATATGATTTAGCAGCCTCTATGACAGCCTCAGATGTTAGAGCCAGGTCTATTAGAGCAGCATGCAGGTCCCTGGAGTAGTGTAGTGGTCAGTGCAGTGCACCATGGCATGAGGGACTCTGGTCCCTATCTGCCTCTACCTGTCACATTTGTGGTGGAAACTGTGAGCCCTCCAAAACTCACCAGAAACCCACTATACCCACATATAGGTGACCCCTTCACCCATAAGGGCTACTGTGTACAGCTGTGGGCAGTGGGTTTGGGGGGCTCAGCAGACAAGATAAGGGAACAACAGTGAGATGTGTACCTGAGAGCATGTTTTTGAAGTCCACTAGAGTGCCTCATTTATCTCCTGGAGTACTGGGTTGTCTGGGAGACCAGTCTACTAAAAATGCTGGTCCCTCCTACATCCCAACGGCGTGATTTTATACTTTTTTCAATTGGATTTTTTTTTTTTAATGGACCAAGAAACAAAAAGTCCAAAGCACAAAACCTTTTTAGAAACAGTATTTTCAAAAACAAAGATAGATGTTTTTCTTTTTGGAAAATTAACTTCTTTCTTATTCAGATTTTGGACTAGTTTTGCACAATGTCTAAAGTCGGACTGCGACATCATATCGAAAATGCCCCTCCACGGTTCCTCAGCTGAATGACAACTGACAGTAGGAGTTTTCTGAACCAGTGTTATTTGTAAACTGCTGGTTGATATAATCACTGTTTGTTAAAAAAATTGAACAAAAGTATTAGCAATCTGTGCATTATCAGAGGACACCATTACTATGAAAGGCTTATGGGTTAAAGACTTAGGGGCCCTTTCACTAAGTTTCGCTAAAAGGTGGCCTGTGCTATGACTATTGTGTGGGTTTTCCCATATGCTGAGGCCACCTTTAACGCAGCTGTAAAATGGTTCAATTTTCATTTCCTCAGTTAATGGCTATGCACAGGGCCGTGCCTAGGGTCTCCGGCGCCCCCCTGCAGTTGGCGCCCCCCCTCTCCGGCGCCCCCCCCTGCAGTTGCCCCCCCCCCGAAAATGATCGCTACACTACCCACCCTCTTCTCCCCAGATCCTTTTCTTTTTTTTTTGTTTAAATTTACCTCTGTCCGGCGGCAGCGTAGCATTAGTGAGAAGGAGGCGGCGCTCCCCTGCCCCGACGTGTCAGACAGTCTTCCCTTTGCTCAGTGTCCCGCCTTCTTCTGACGTCATTTCTGATGTCAGAAGAAGGCGGAACTGAGCGAAGGGAAGACTGACACGTCGGGGCGGGGGAGCGCCGCCTCCTTCTCACTAACACTATGCTGCCGCCGGACAGAGGTAAATTTAAACAAAAAAAAAAGGAAAAGGATCTGGGGAGAAGAGGGTGAGGTAAGCATGGTGTGGCGGGGCGCCCCCCCCCCCCCCCCAGAGGATGGCGCCCTCCTGCCATGCTTACCTCGCTTACCGTGTTGGCACGGCCCTGGCTATGCACTAATTTCCCAATTAGCATGTGGCCATTAGTGTGTGAGCGCTTATTCACACTTATTTTGCAGGTGTCGGTAAGGGCTCACCATGTACTAATCAGTAGGCACGCAGCAATGTAGTTGCACTAACTGATTGGCGCTGAGCATGCCTACACGCCCTCAGCACTAAAAATTCAAAAGTATTTTTAAGCACCTTGGAAGCGTGCACAGATGCCAACAATATTGTGGGATGTCTGAGTGTGCCCTGCGGTAGTGCATTTTCCTACACAGTAAGCTCACAATAGTGCTTACCACCACTTAGTAAAAGGACCCCCTTAACCACTTGGAAAAGTTCATGTAAACTATTCCAATATATTACAATATTATTAGTAAAATATTTATTTTTCTCTGATATAATTTTTTATATTAATTAACGCCAAAATGAACTGATTATCTAATTTAATCTATAATTTACTCTACCATCTATGAACTTAATGCAATACCACTTTGTATTTCTCATTCCGGAAATGGCGATCGCCACTACGGCATACTGTAAGCCACATTGAGCCTGCAAAAAGGTGGGAAAATGTGGGATACAAATGCAACAAATAAATAAATAAATGTGCCAATTTTGTTTTGTTTCCTCAGAGAGAAAACCCGGAGCCACACTAGTTGTCTATATTCTTTCACTGCTTTCAGTTCCATCATATACCAAGAATAATATCTAATACAAGCTAGCTTTCTCTCCTCCCATGGTGCAAACTGATCTGTAACCTCAGCTGGCTATGAAAGGGGAAGTACTACTAATAGGTGATTTCAATATGCCAGATATTGATTGAGGCATCCCTGTTGTGGGGTGTCTATAAGTAGGGAGATCCTTAGATTCTCTACAGGGAATGTCTGTTTGGTCTACCCTAGGCCTTGACCAAGGTCCTTCCTAGGCCTCAGCCAAGGCACAAGGGCTCACGATCAATCTAACAGATACTGGGCTAGATGGATCATTGGTGTGACTCAGTAAGGCTACTCTTACGTTCTTATTCCATTATCATCTGATGGATCTGTTCCATAGTAACCTAAGGACCCTGTTTACTAAGCCACATTATAGGTGCATTAACATTTTTAACACGTTAGCCATGTATGCATGTTAACTGTGTACGCGCCTACAATATCCCTATAGGCGCCTACACAGTTAGTGTGTGTGCTAATTGTAAGCGCGTTAAAAATGCTAACATGCCTTAGTAAACAGGGCCCTAAGTGTTTTAAAAATGAGTCCCTAGGTCTACTATGGTCTCTATTGCAACCGCTATCGGGCTACCCTATCTTCCCTGTTTTGGTGATATCTTTGAAAGATACCTTGTTCCGAACCATTAATTTTTTAAATAACTGTTGGTCTTCTCCCCCCCCCCCCCCAACTGTGGCAATAAAGCACAGCAGGCAAGTCTCTTATCTAAAAAGAAGCTCTGGAATGTGGGGGCATAAGATGAAAGTGAAAGGGGATAATCTAAAGAAATATTTCTTTACAGAAAGGGTGGTTGATGTATGGAATGGCCTACCAGTGTATGGATGTCTGCTGGATCACTACTCATGGGTGGGGGGGGGGGGAAGAGATTTTGTTAGGTTGGGAGGGAGAGAGTAGTTGGGAGAAAACATGGAGAAAATATGGTCACATTGATGACCTGGTTACGATGTTTGGCATTTATAAAAATTAACATTTTTGGAATCCTGTTCAGAAGAAATGGATCCTAAGGAGCTTAGCCGAGATTGGGTGGCAGAGCCGGTGGCGGGAGGCAGGGATGGTGCTGGGCAGACTTATACAGTCTGTGCCAGAGCCGGTGGCGGGAGGCGGGGCTGGTGGTTGGGAGGCAGGGATAGTATTGGGCAGACTTATACGGTCTGTGCCCTGAAAAGGACAGGTACAAATCAAGGTAAGGTATATACAAAAAGTAGCACATATGAGTTTATCTTGTTGGGCAGACTGGATGGACCGGCAAGGTCTTTTTCTGCAGTCATCTACTATGTTACTATCCAGCTTATAATCAAAAGTGATCGCCGGCCATCTTCCGACACAAATCGGGAGATGGCCGGCGATTTCTTAAAAGCGGCGAAATCGGTATAATCAAAAGCGGCATTTTTGACAGCATCGCCGCTTTCCCGTTGCTTCGCCAGCGAAAGTTCAAGGGGGCGTGTCGGTAGATTAGCGAAGGTGGGACATGGGCGGGCATGGGCGTGGCTACCAGATGGCCAGCTTTCGCCGATAATGGAAAAAAAAAGCGGCGTTAAGCAGTATTTTGCCAGCTTTACTTGGTCCTTTTATTTTCACGACCAAGCCTCAAAAAGGTGCCCCAACTGACCAGATGACCACTGGAGGGAATGGGGTATGACCTCCCCATACTCCCCCAGTGGTCACCAATCCCCTTCCAAACTAAAAATATAAAACTAAAAACCTTTTTTGCCAGCCTGTATGCCAGCCTCAAATGCCGTACCCACCTCCATGACAGCAGAATGTGTTGTATCCTCCGACAGCCTTTCCCTGGTTGCGATGTGGCTCTCGGGTGAGTGTGACACCTTTTCTGTTAGGTGCCCTGCAGAGTCACATTAGCAATGCATTGTGGTGGGTGTAGGGTACTGGGCTCTACTCCCATGGTGCTTTCTTCCCCTGCTAACTGGGTCAGAGTGTGCCCTGTTTTGTTTCCTGTTGTAGTCCATGCGATAGTGGCCATTTTTGTAAGCCAGTTTTAGTTCCCTTTCCTGTGTTACCCACGTTAGAGAACGTAGTTCTTACCTTGAATGGTGCTGAAAGAGGGCATTGTACACCATTGTGCTAGCTCTGACCTACTGCTAATCTTAGTACCAGGGGACTCTTTGCCAGTGGGGCACAACCCCTGATCTGCAGTTAACTGTGAGTAAACGTGGTTATTTCAAGAAAGGACTTTTTCAGAGAGATTAGTCTTCAGGTGTGAACTGGTGTGCCAAAGTTATACAGCAGCAATAAGTCCTAGAGGCTGTATGCAGGTCCCTGGAGCAATTTTAGTGGGTACAGTACATTTGTGGGTAGTGGGTTTGGCAGGGGTTGGGGGGCTCAGCTCCCAAAGTAAGGGAGCTATGCACATGGGAGCTTTTCTGAAGTCCACCGCAGTGACCCCTAGGGTGGCTGGTTGGTGTCCTGGCATATCAGGGGGCCAGTGCACTAAAATGCTGGCTCCTCCCACGGCCAAATGCCTTGAATTTGGCCGGGGTTTGAGATGGCCGACATAACTTTCCATTATCGCTGAAAAACAAACCCGGCCATCTCAAACCCGGTGAACTCCACGGCATTTGGCCGGGCTAAACCGTATTATCGGAAAAAAAAAAAAGATGGCCGGCCATCTTTTTCGATAATACGGTTCCGGCCAGCTGTAGCACCGCCGCCAACATAGATCGTCGGCGATCTATTTGCCCAGCGACGTTTGATTATGCCCCTCGTCACATTACTCTTAAGGGAGTGATAGAGAGAGTAGATGGCATGGATGGGCAGACTGGATAGACCCATATGGTCTTTAGCCACCTACATTTTTCTTTGTTTTTTATGTTTATAATAAAAGAGAATTTTAAAACATTTAAAATCATCTGGGCTATTGTATCATTATTTAATTAGGAATACTATCAAAACTTACCAAGATTGCATCTCCTACAAAACATTGCTGTATGACTTATATTAAAACTTCTAAACATAATAGTGCTTCACCATTGATAAGTTACATTGGTTACCTGTCCAGGCGAGAATCATTTTTAACATATTACGTTTTGTTTTGTTTTTTGTTAATAGTCTTTCTTTGTATTATATGCTAGCATTAGTGCTTTTTCCAGAGATTGAAAGAGCTTTACGCTCTAGCAAGCGGCTTCTTTTAAACTATCCCACTGTGAGGAATGTCCATTTTAAGAGTATATTAGATCATTTATTTTCCTACCAGGCCACAATGGAATAGCATGCTTTACTTAAAGAGGTCAGGATCATTAAGTCTTCATTTTGTTCTATCACAATGATTGTATTTAGGAAATTTTGTTATAATAATTATGCAATTGTTAAATGTTAATGTTATGTGTAATTGATAATTTTTGTTTAATGTTCTTCTATGCTATTATATTATTCGTTGTATTTACATTTTTTTCTATTAATTTTTGCTAGATTAAATAATACAAATTAATCTACTATTTTGTTGTTTGCAAACTGTTATTAGGGGTCAGCTTGTTATTTTTTATTCTATGTTTAGAAGCCACTAAGTACTATTCTGATATAGCAGGTTAAAAGTCATTAATCATAATGGGGTAAATTTCAGCCAGCGACGGTGAGCATTTTGCTGACCGCCACTGGCATATTTCCCAGATATTAAATGCCGAGCCAGCATTGAATATCCGGTTTATGCAGAGCCAGCTAACGTACAGCTGGTTAAATCAATATTCGGAACTTAAGTGGCTATGGGTTACCGCATAAAGGGGTCCTTTTACCAAGCTGCGGTAAAAGGGGCCCTGTGGTAGCATCAGCACATGGATTTGCTGTGTGCCAAAGCCCCTTTTACTGCAGCAGGTGATAAGCCAAAAAAAGGAAATGGCTGTGTGGTAAATAATGTCACGGTATGTCTCGATTGGTCGCTTGAATATCGGACACAGACCCAAGAAGTGAGCCCTTATGCCGATCCCAGGGCAGAGAACCAGGCCCGAAGCTGAGGAGTCAGATAGGCCCAAGGCTTCACCTGCGGTGACTGCCGTTCCCCAGAAGTTGAGCCCTTGGGTTCAGGTGGCTGGCAGGACTTCAATGGAAATTGGGCTGGAAGAGGCTACCCAGGAAGTACCTGTCTTGTCTGTGAGGAGACAACGGGGATCCTGGTCAACCAATAGTGAAGGCAAGCCACGGTCCAGGAAGGGTCTGATTCAGGAAAAGGTCGAGGCAGGCAGCAATCCAGGAAACAGAGTCAGGTTCAGGCAGAGGTCAAGTCAGGACAAGTCAGCAAGAAGAAATGCACCAGCACAATCCAACAAGATTGTAGCCGAGGCAGAGAAGCAGAGACAGATTCCTCGTTTTAAAGCAGGTCCCTGGAGCAGTTTTTAGTGGGTGCAGTGCACTTCAGGCAGGCGGACCCAGGCCCACCCCCCCCCCCCCCCACACCTGTTACACTTGTGGTGGTAAATGTGAGCCCTCCAAAACCCACCCGAAACCCACTGTACCCACAAGTAGGTGCCCCCCTTCATCCCTAAGGGCTATGGTAGTGGTGTACAGTTGTGGGGAGTGGGGTTGAGGGGGGGTTGAGGGGGCTCAGCACCCAAGGTAAGGGAGCTATGCACCTGGGAGCAATTTGTGAAGTCCACTGCAGTGCCCCCTAGGGTGCCCAGTTGGTGTCCTGGCATGTGAGGAGGACCAGTGCACTACGAATGCTGGCTCCTCCCATGACCAAGTGGCTTGGATTTGGTCGTTTCTGAGATGGGCGTCCTCGGTTTCCATTATGGCCGAAAATCAGGGACGACCATCTCTAAGGTCGACCATCTCAACATTTAGGTCGACCATCTCTAAGGTCAACCTAAATGTTGAGATTTAGGCGTCCCCGACCGTATTATCGAAACGAAAGATGGACGTCCATCTTGTTTCAATAATACGGGTTTCCCCGCCCCTTCGCCAGAACTTCCTTAGAGATGGATGCCCTTAGAGATGGTCGTCCCCGTTCAATTATGCCCATCCTAGAAGGTCTAGTCTAGAACAATTAAATCTCAGGAAAAGTTTTATTAAAGTAGCAAGATTAGAGCTGATTTAAATTTCTTTTAAAAGAAGCCTCCAGGCAGAATATGTCAGCGTGAGGGACCTAAGACCCCTTTAGAGGAGAAGAGGCTTATTTGTCAGAATTTGTAATAAACATAGGATATAAATATTGGTTTGTGTTTAAGGAATTAAGAAACTGCTCCTGTTTGGGGTAGTGACAGAGAAGCAATGGGTTTGCAGTGTGAAAAGGAATGCAAAAACTGCTAGTGCTTGGGACAGGGACAGAGAAGCAATGCGTTTGTTGTGTGAAGTGTTCTGACTAGAAGCCAAAAGGACCTTGGTTTAAAATATTGCTAGAGAGTTGTGTGACAGTTGAGCATTGCTGACCAGAGGACCCAGGTGGAATCATCGCCTAATTAGAATAAACATGTGATTTGGGGCTTTGTAAGTAGAAAAGTATTTAATTTTGGGGAATTCATTTTGCACTTCTAAGGTAGGCTGGCTCAGAGTCGAGCAAGTAAAAGTTCATGTAAGCAAAGATAAGCCAAAGGATGAAACTATAATGGACATGTTACAGCCTGTATGGAAAACAAGTATTTTTAAAAGATAACAATTAACTAGGAATGGGATGTTTGAAGCTACAAGCTCTTAGTTTGATGATCAGAGTCACAATCTGGAAGTGTTCTGTTAAAGTTGCAGGCTACAGCTTAAACCAGGTACAGTCTGGTAAATATGAAGGCTGAAGGAAATCACCTCCAGCAAATGTGGAAAGTTGTAAGTAAGAAGTCTATGGAGAAACTATTCACTCATACTTAAATAATTCTTGTGAACAGTGTACCAGTGTTTTTCCCATTCATGATAAAGGAGAATAGTGCTGAGTTCCTGTCCCAGAGAGCTGAGCTAGAAGGTTCTATTATGACTATATGGGGTCCTTTTACTAAGGTACGCTGAAAAACGGCCTGCACTAGTGTAGGTGCGGGTTTTGAGCACACGCAGGTCCATTTTTCAGCGCACCTATAAAAAAGGCCTTTTTTAAAATTTGTGCCGAAAATGGATGTGCGGCAAAATCAAAATTGGCGCGTGTATTTTGACAATAGTGTCTTTACCGTGTCTAGTTGGGGTGGTTTGACGTGATCCATATTCTGTCATGTGTTTTGCAGTCCTTTAGGAAGTCTGTGAAGTTTATTTGTGGTTTTGCAAGGTTTGATCTTGTGTTTGTTATTTTGTTTTTCAAGTATTGCGCAAGCTCGTCTGCAGTTGGTGATGTTTCAGTTGTTACCAATATGTTCTGGGTTTTCAGTAGTTTGTTCATGAGTTCAAATATTTTTGTCGTATTGGTCTGGTCGAGGTTCTTATATGTAATTTAGTGTTCTGCTTTTGCTTTCTTTATGTTGTTTGTGTATGTTCTTATGACTTTTTTCCATATGGTTTAGTTTGTGTCTGTTTTGTTTTTGACCCATGCTCTTTCGAGTTTCCTACAGAGTTTCTTCATGTGTAGTAGTTTGTCACTAAACCAGGGATGTGGTTGTTTTGTGATTTTTGTTTTTGTTTTGAGTGGTGCTATTTTGTTTAGTGTGTTTTCACTTGTTTTATCCCAGTTTCTTATGAATATTCAGTAAATAGTGCCCAAATTTGGGCACTGGAAAATATTGGTGTGGAGTGCTATTCCATACAGAGCACTGCAAGCTGAGCACTCTTCAAAGAATAGCGCTTAAGAGCCCATTACCTTGCCCAAATTTGGGTGCTGGTGTTTATGCCAGCTGAAACCTGGTGTAAATGCTGGCACCCAACTCTTGGTACATGGGCGTGGGACTGGAGGTATTCTATACATTCTTGGAAATCCCTACTATGCCCCTGGACACAACCCCTTATGAGTTGCATGCTAGGGGATTTAGATGTGCAGTGTTATAGATTAATGTGCAGAAAGAAGCACACTCAAAATCTAATTAATGCCAATTAACTGTAATAATTGATTGTTGACAGTTTATTGCTAATTAATGGCTTTTTATCTAATTAATTTGTGTGCACATCAGTGCCCACATTTGGGCACTATTCCCCCCTCCCCCCCCCCCCCGATTCTATATAGTGCAACTAAAGTTGCAAGCACTGATACAGTCATATTCTGTATTTGCATGTGCAACTTAATTAGTTAACAAGCCAATCAGTGCTGATAATTGCCACTTAACAAGCAATTATTTACACTAATTGGCATAAATTAGAATTTACATGCACAGCTGTCTATACGTATTCTGTAACGTGATGCACCTAAATTCTAAGTCGCATAGTTGAAAAGTGAGTGTGGCTATGTGCGGGTCATGGGTATTCCTAAAATCTATGCGTATTGTTATAGAATACGCCCGATCTGCATATAATTTAGGCATCGACATTTACACCAAGTTTTACCAGGCATAAGTGGCTGCGACTAAATTTAGTGCAGATGAACGCTGGTCATATTCTATAAACTGCGCAGAACGTTAGGTGTATTCTACAAAATTTAGGAACACTTTACAGAATACACCTAGGTGTACATTTTTTCCATGCGGAATTTTCAGTCACCATATATAGAATCTAGCCTCGTTTATAGAATCTGGAGATAAAATTATAAAATACTTCTTAGTGCTCAACTAGCACTTATGTGCATGACTATCACATAGGACTAGATTCAATAAATTAAGCACTGAGCTATATTCTATAAAGGATCCACACCCTTTATAGAAGTGGCTAACAGCATAAATGGCGCCTAACTTAAGACACCGGCAATTACACTTGCTGAAACCAGGTGTAAAAGCCAGTGCTTAAGTTAGGCGCCAATTGGGTATATTGTGTAAGAATGCGCATAAATTCTGGGAACACCCCGGCCATGCCCCCTTCAATTTACGCACTGTCCCCCGGATTCTATATAGCGCGCCTAGAGTTATGTGTGATTCCGCCTATAAATCTAGGCGCATTTTATAACTATGCACATATATTGTTTTAACAAGCTGTTAAGCGTTGTTAACGGCTCTTAACAAGCAATAACGAGCACTGATTGGCAAAAATTAGAATTTACACGCGTATATTGTTAAGCGTATTCTGTAATGTACTATGCTTAAATTCTAGCATGCACAGGTCAAAAGGGGCGTGGTTGGGGGCGTGGAAATGGGTGTTTTGTGGGTGTTCCAAAATCTATAGATAAGTATTTTATGCAAATCTGACCAGCTTCTCTTAGAGGCCCTTTTATTAAGCTGCACTAAGAAACGGACATAGTATATCCTTATGCAAGCTTTTCCTGCTTGCTAAGCCCACTTGTTTCATCTGTAGCCATGCGCTAATCTTAGCAGTAGCATGTGGCCATTTAAAAAAATTAGTACAGGAGCACTTACTACCTCCTATTTAGGAGACGCTAAGGGCTTCTGCGTTATAGACACACTAAACCAGTTGGCGCAGCGCTAATGTCAGCGTGCTAGCTGATTAGTGCATCCATGCCCATTCTCCACCCCTGACACTCCTCATTCAACAAAAAAAAATGAAAGAACAATTAATAGCTCACGCAGATGGCAAAACTAACACATTACACTTTTGTGCAACTTGTGTTAGGCCATTTTTGCTGCTTTTGGTGCTCATTAGTGCCTGACACAGCTTAGTAAAAGGACCCCTTAGTGATTTTTCCTGAGTGAGCCAGGGGCTTCCCATGCTCTCTCTGTGTCTGTCCCTTCTTCAACCCCTGCTATCCTGCTTGCAGAAAAAAAAAAATCAGCTCTGAGAGAGAGAAAAGGGGAAAGAGGAAGAAACTGACAGAATATGAGAAAGATACTTTCATATTCATTTCATTGTCTTCCCTTCATGTCTCTCTGTCTCTTTTTCTTTTTTAACTCCCTGTCTTGTCTTGTCTTCTTTCCTTCTCTTTGCAACTTGTATACCTGTGTTTTTCTTTTGGTCCTCTCAAACATGTCCTCTCTTTTCCTCTCTCATTTCCTTGACTTACATTTTTTATTCCCCTTTCTCTTTCTCCCGCTTTGATAGTCTCTCACTCACTCTCTCTTCATTCAACCAGGTATTTGTGACCTGGAATGGCCACTGTTGGAAACAGGATGCTGGGCTTGATGGACCTTTGGTCTTTCCCAGTATGGCAATACTTATGTACTTATGTAACCCATTTTTTTCCTTCTTTCTTCACTCACTCCTTCCCCTGTTTACAATGGATTTCCAACCTTGGTCAAAGGCAGCAGCATTAATTTAATGTACCTGTCTATAAGTTCCCCCAGGATGCCTGTGAAGTCTAAATAAAGACCTCAGCCTCAACCTCTCTCTCTCTCTCTCTGTTACGTCTGCTAATACTCTACTTATACATAATGAAACAGCCTTTTATTTATGAATTTTCCTGCCCTGGAGGACCCTGAGCATCTACCAAGAATACAAATTCCAGTATACACAACCAATAAAAGTTAAATAACAATATATCTATATAATAAAACTCACCCTCAACGTTCTGAAGACACTGACGTCACTGAAGCCAAGCCACTGACGTCACTTCTTTCATGAAGGGTTCGTGGTGGTGAAGCCACCGAAATCACCAAGTCACTGGGCCCCGCCCTCGCGTCAAATGTGATGACGTCGAGGGCGGAGCAATGGCATCACACATCGAGGGCGGAGCAATGGCGTCAGTGGCTTCACAACGACGAATGGGTAGGAAGGGGGGGGTTGGGGAGGAAAACCTTGCTAGCGCCCATTTCATTTGCTCCAGAAATGGGCCTTTTTTACTAGTATGTATATATATGCATCCAGACATACACTTAACATATCTCCTGGCTCCATGTTAAATCTCTTATAAACAATGGAAACGTGATAATGGATTGCTGGAGATAGACAAGAAGAAATGTAAACCTTGCATGTTGTATACAAGAAAAGAGGTCCTGAGCAGGTAACATACATAAGTACCCATGTTCCCTCTTGTAAGAAAGTCAAAGTTGGTATTTCATAGCTGCCTGTTACTGATCTTAATACTGAGACACAGATACATTTTATATAGGTCAAGGGTTCTCAATCCAGTCTTCTGGTTATGCCTAGCTAGTCAGGTTTTCAGGTTATTCCCAATGAATGTGCATGAGATAAATTTGCATGCACTGCCTTTATTATATGCAAATCTATCTCATTCATAGTCATCATGGATATCCCGAAAAACAGACTGGCTAAACATGTCCTAAGTACTGGATTGAGAACCCATGATATAGATTAATCCCAGTCTGATACAACATAATTCAGGCAGATACTGAAACCCCTGTTCAGGCCTTTCGAGTGGTCAGCTCTGCAATAGGCCTTGCCAAATAAGCTTCAGAATTACAGTGGTCCAAGTTCTGAAAGCTCTGTGTTCAAGTCCTTCATCTCATTGGCTTCTTTAACAACTACCCTCAATTATATCATTCAAGACATCTCAGTTGGGTTTTCCCAAAACACCTTGCAACAGCGACGAAGCTCACTGCCCGAAGCAACAGTAACCAGCAAACTATGAGCTGCACATAGTCCTACTTTTTGTTTTTACCTGTGTTTGTAGTCATGGATTAGCCAAGTTACCGCAGACTGCATTCAACTCACAGGAGGGAGGAATAAAAGAAATTACTACACCCATAATAGATGTTTCCGGTTGAAAACTAATATAAATTATAGTGTGTGAATGAAAGGCTATTAAGACAATCAGTTGATGTTACAAGTCTCATATATCACATACACAGGTAAGAATTGATAAACCATTCAATAAAGTGCAAACAGTTAATTTATTGCACCTGTCATTAATTATAACTAATTAAAATATTAAAACTTCTTAAATATCTTAAAAGGGGACAATAAATAATTAAAATTCAACCTACTGCATCCAGATACTACAATTCTAATACTCTTTCTTCCACAGGTGTGTATATCAAACATATAAACGGCAAGTGACCGACTCATCTGCAAATGCGCAGTACAGACTTCCCTCTCTGTCCCGCCCTCGCGTCAAGACGTCATGACGTCAGAGGGCAGAACAGAGAGGGAAACGGAGTCGGACTGTCAGACGCTGCTGCTGCCGCCTGGAAACGAACATCACGCGAACCAACCTCCACCCTCCCCCCATCCCCGCTGCCGCTCCCACCCCCCTCCGTATCGAGCTCCCTGCACTGACCTGACAGCGCCTCTCACCTCCGTGTGGAAGCACTGCAGATAGCAGCAGAGCGATCTGCTGCTGCCTGTGGCGCTTTCACACGGAGGTGAGAGGCGCTGTCAGGACAGTGCAGGGGGCCTGGCACGGAGGGGGGCGGGAGCGGTGGCGAGGAGGGTAGCCAAACATGGGGGGAGGGCAGAGGGGAGAGGGCATGGTTGCTGGACATGGGGTGACAGAAGGGCAGAGAGGAGGGTTGCTGGACATGGGGGGAGGGGGAGGTCACAGGAAAGAGGAGGGTTGCTGGATATGGAGGGGAGGATTGGTGGACAGGGTGAGGCCAGGGGAGAGAGGAGGGCTGCAATACTCGCCTGTTTTTACGGGCTTAACGGCTAGTATATATATAGAACACTCAGGTAATTATTGCACTAGAAATATGTTACTTAATTTTTTTAAGTGAACAAAGCTAAATGAGTTTACACTTAAGTGAATTCTTTCCCTTTCCTTACAGAGTGTATTAAAGAAGTAAGTATAACTTGTAATTTACTTCTTAAATTTTGTATTACATTAAAAATTAAAATATCTTAACACATTTCTCTCTCTCTCTCTCTCTCTCTCTCTCTCTCTCTCTCTCTCTCACTCTCTCTCTCTCTTTTTTCCAGGTCTAAGGTCTATAAGTAGGGGTAAATATATGTAAAAGTGTAAATGTGTATATTCTTTTATAAGTCCTAAAGTCCTTTATAACTGTTTTTCTTTTTCTTTACTTATCTTTATCTTTAAGCTCTCTTGGGTTTCATTTCTTCATCTGTCTTGGATGACTTTATCTTTATCTTCTTCCTAAACCTTTTCTTCAAATAAAATATGCACAGCATTATATAAATGCCAGATGCACTTCACGCCCCGCCCTTGGGTGATCCATGAGGGCTGTCCTGTTTTCTATGACCCCCCTGCGGAGGCACAGGCCTTTTTGGACTCATTCTCTGTGGAAAACAGCCCACTCTCTCCATCCACATCAGAATCGAGAGCTTGACTTTATAGCTTGGATTAATTAATTTTCTCTCTAGCCTCTACTGGAGGCCTGTGGCACATGGCCTGGCTATTTCAACATCTCCTTAAACAGAATGTGGACATTATCTGAGGAACTTACTGAGAGACTAAATTGCTGGCTTGGGACTTGTAGTTTTGTAATCTGGCTAGTGGTAACTTTTCAGTTTTGCCTTGGATTTGCTTGTTGAGCTGTATAATGTGGAGCCAGATTTGGGGATGGTATGTTTGGGGGATGATTGTCTGTATGAGCTTTGATTGGAGGGGGGTTGGTTCATGGGAGAGACTTTTTTCTGGGTATGTGTGTTAGGGTGTTGGGGACTTTGAGGGGTGACAGTTGGATGGGACGGTTGTTTTTGGAGTTGGAAGTGTACTTCAGGTTTGCTTGTGTGGATGGCTGCGAGTATTGTGTATCTTGCTAATGGTCTATGGTATGATGGGGGAAACATGAGGGAGGCTGGGCACTGGGAGACCCCAGGAAATCTGTTTTTCTTGTTATGGATGAGTATTACCATTGTGCAGTGGGAACCTCCCTGAGGGTTTGTTTCTTAGAATGTGGCAGATATTAATTCGCCCATTAGGAGGATAAAGATCTTACAGGAGCTAAAGAAAAAGCATGTTCATATTGCCTGTCTTCAGGAAACCCACCTAAACGATGAGGAACACCAAAAATTGAAGCGTAGCTGGGTGTGGGGCAGTACATTATTCATCTGACACTACCCATAGAGCAGGGATGGCACTCTTGATTAATAAATCAATACCACATCAAATTTATAAGGTGCTGGTAGGATGGGAGGGTTGATATATGTTGGTCCATCTGACTGTTCAGAACTCAGAGCCTGCCATTCTGAATGTCTATGCCCCTAGTGTTTTCACTGTATCCATTTTTTAGACACTGATTAAAGTTGTGGCACCATATCTACATTTGCCTCTTCTAGCTCTGGGGGATTTTCATATTGCAATGGATCCTTTTGTAGATAAGAAGAGTGGAAGGGGTCCTATTGACCTTAGACCTAGTTGGGGCCTTCAATATTTTTGCAAAGTCCTAGAATTGGTGGATCCCTTGTAGATTTTTCATCCTCTAGACAAAGATTTTACCCATATTACTAGGACACATTCAGTCATGTCTCACATTGATTATATATTTGTGATATCCACCCATTTCCATAGGCAAATATAGACCTCCTCTCAGATCACTTCCTTATTTGAGTTGATCTGCAGGGTGTAATGGATGAGCAGAGTTCTAGACTTTAGTGTTTTCCATCATATTTGTACTGGGATTCTTCCTTTAGATCTTATCTTGTCCAGAAGTAGCAATATTATTTTTCAGATAATGAGCGCCATGCTTTGGACCCTATATTATTTTGGGAAAAAGTGAAGACTGTTTTGATGGAAACAAGCCAAATAACTGTTGTATTTGGAACATCAGGCTGACCGATGTAAGAAGGAGTGGATTAGGTATCCTTCTATGATGGCCAAAGACAATCTACAAGCAGTTAGTGTGTCCCTCAATTCTCTAGTGCATGACCAGACCATTAAGTCCCTTGTATATTATAAACATAAGCTATATAGACATGGGAATCAGGTTGGGAGACTGCTAGCCCACTTAGTCCATCCCTGGGAGGGTCCTCGGTTTTGTAAAGGTATACGTCATCAAGAAAAATTTGAGTCTAATAAGGACCAGCTGATACATTTCTTTTCCCAATATTTTGCTCGCTTCTATTAGCAAGCCTCTGTCTCACTTGAAACTGTTCAGTCATATGTCTCTACTCTGGCTTTGCCTAGGATAGACCCACAGGTGGCTGGGAGTTTGCATGAGCCGATTTCAGTTTTGGAGATCCTTCAGGCCATAAAACAGGCCCCATTGGTGAAGACTCCAGGCCCTGATGGACTAAGTGCCAAATTTTATAAGCTTCTCCAGGATCATGTTTCGTTACCATTGGAGGAATGTCTTAGATGAGTTTGTGATACCGTTGCTTTTCTGGCTCATGCAAAATGGTCAGTTATAGTGGTATTGCCTAACCCTGGTCGCGACTCCACTCAGCTGGACTCATATAGACCTGTTTCTTTGCTCAGTTTTGAGGTGAAGCTGTTGGCTAAGATCTTAGCGACTCAGGTGTTGGGCCTGCTGCCAAATCTTACATCAGGATCAGATGGGCTTTGTACAATCCTGTCAGGCGGTTTGGAATGTCCATATGGTTATGGCAGCTACGGGACATTGTGCTACTGAAAATGTTCCTGCTCTTTTAATCAGCCTAGTCACCCAAAAGGCATTTGACTGTGTAAATTGGGACTATTTGTTTCTTTTATTGGATAAATATGGATTTAGGGGTCCATTTTTGGACATGATAAAACTTTTATGTATTAACCCTCTCTCTGTGGTTCTAGTCAATGGGGGATTCTCGGATTATTTCCCTTTAGTGCGGAGCACCCATCAGGGGTGCCCTCTGTCGCTTTGCTTTTTGTGTTAGCTTTGGAGTCCCTGTTGATTGCACTGTGGGCAGACTCAGAGATCAGCAGCCTTAATGTTGGGAGGGAAGTGGTAAAATGTATGGCAGTTGCGGATGACATGCTGTGTGTTCTTACACACCCAGCCCAATCACTGTGGAGGCTTTTGCACCTGGTATACTTTCATGGCATGGTATCTGGTTTCTCTCTTAATCATAGTAAATCTGAGGCCATGGCCCTGGGAGGGTATCAATACGCTGATTGGGGTGACCCATTTCCATTGAAGAAGGTGCAGCATAAAATGAAATATTTGGGAGTTTATTTGACCAGTAAGGTGACAGAGGCCTATTGGAAAAACTACAGTTTTGCTCAAAAAGACTTTGGATGTTTTTGCCACTGTCCCTCATGGGCCGAATAGCCTTATATAAAATGGTGTTTTCCCGCAATGGCTCTATGTTTTGCAGACCTTTCCTATGTACCTTACTAACTAGGATTTTGTCTCTTTCAGAGTCTTAATAAATTTATTTGGCATAATAAAAGGCCTAGAGTCTCTTTATCTAGGGGGGCTTAAAACTGCCTGACTTGAGACGTTATAATGTGGTTTGCATTGCGAGGCATCTAGTGGACTGGATAAAAGGAACAGCTCGGTTTACCCCTATTCAACTGGACCAACAGTTGGTGGTGCCAACATACCTATTGTACTATCTTCATACTGCACACCCTAAGCAATTGATGACTACTACAGCACATCATATTTTAAAAACTATGCGCCAAGGTTAGAAATGGATTTGTAAGCAGCTGAAGCTTCCCAGAACCAAGTTGTTTTTAAAGCTTTGCTCACGTCATGGTTTGACTTATGTTCACGACCTGGTGATGGATGAAGGATCCATGAAGTCCTTTGAATAGCTCCAGGAAGAGGGGGGGTCTGCAATCTGGTGACTGGCTCACTTACCATCAGATGCACCACTATGTACATGCGCTGGATGCTTCTACCTTAAATGAAGATGCTGCAGACTCACTTTCTGAAACTTTGCTCTTATCCCGCACTTCTAAAGCAAGTTTATCACGTTATCAGATCAGCTTACTCAGTCTGGCACCTGCCTTTGACTATGACTCTTTGGCTGATATTTGGAACAGGACTTTATTGATGGCAGAACAAGTTACAAGTGATCAGCTGCAGTTGGTCATGAAGCACTTGAAGCGTCTTACACGTTCATCAGTTTTTCAAGAACAACAATATAAGTTTTTTCTCCATTTGTACATTTCCCCTCATCGGGCCTTTTTGGCGCAAATTGTGGCAACAGCAGAATGCCTGCATTGTAGAACTGAGTCAGAAACATTAGTGCATATGTTCTGGATCTGCCCCTCAATAAGACCTTTTTGGGCGCGGATGCAGAGCCACCTTTCAGTAATATTGGTTAGGTGTTCTTGAGTCTGAGATCGGGGCCTAATCTGCTGCATAAGGCAATTTCTTTTTAGACAGAAAGACTATCTTGATGTGCTGGAGACAGGCTACAACCCCATCAGTTACTGCTTGGAGGAATTAACTATTCAATTTAATGAAGACGGAGAGATTGGATACCAGTTGATAGTCTCCTAGAGCCTTGAAGTCCTTTCAACAAACTTGGCCCACAGTGTGGGAACGTTTACCACACCATGCTCGTAGCTATCTGTTGAATCTATAACTTGAAGCATTGACTTTGGAGAGAGGAGGAGGATGCTAAGGTTCTGCTTTGTTACTAGTTACGGCTTAGACTGCAATGAAGAAACAACATGTGCAGTCTGGTCTATGCAGTGACTGTATGGGAGATGGGAAGAGGGCAGGGGGGGATGAAACTTGAAAAATTACTATGCTGTGTTGTTATATCTCCTTTTATGGATGTTATTGCTCTTGCCTTTGTGTGGTTCTAATAAAGATAAATATTTTTTTAATAACTTCTTATACTCGCCTATGTCTAGCCCTAGGTGGCTTTCAAAAAATACAAAACATCACATAACAAGACAAAAAATTTTTTTAAATAGTAACATAGTAGATGACGGCAGAAAAAGACCTGCACGGTCCATCCAGTCTGCCCAACAAGATAAACTCATATGTGTATACCTTACCTTGATTTGTACCTGCCTTTTTCAGGGCATAGACCGTACAAGTCTGCCCAGCAGTATTTCCCGCCTCCCAACCACCAGTCCTGCCTCCCATCACCGGCTCTGGCACAGACCGTATAAGTCTGCCCTCCACTATCCTTGCCTCCCAACCACCAACCTCTCTTCCCCCACCTGCTCCGCCCCCCCAATTTCAGCTAAGCTTCTGAGGAGCCATTCCTACTGCACAGGATTCCTTTATGCATATCCCACGCATGTTTGAATTCCGTTACCGTTTTCATCTCCACCACCTCCCGCGGGGGGGGGCATTCCAAGCATCCACCACCCTCTCCGTGAAAAAATACTTCCTGACATCTTTTTTGAGTCTGCCCCCTTCAATCTCATTTCATGTCCATCATTAAAATCATTTGAGCCAGCAATCTCCACATATTCACTCTGCTAATTTCTTCTATCAAGACACCAAAATTTGGAATTCTCTTCCTAAATCAATCAAGTTTACGGATGATTACCTAACTTTAAGAAGTCTTCTAAAAACACATTTCTTCAGTCTGGCCTTTCTGAATGCAAAGAACCCTATTTGAATTTTACCCACACCCTTTTCTTAGTCTTGTTTCCCATTTAGTCCTGCCTAATTAAGCTTTCACCTATTTGTTTGTCCTTGAGATAGTCTAAATCCCTGGTTACGTACTCTATATGTATTAATTTGCTTCTTGAACTTATTGTAATTTGGGTTATATTCTGTACATTATTATGTTTTATTCACTTTATTGTTTGTTTGTAAGCCACATTGAGTCTATTTCGGGCAAATGTGGGGTATAAATGTCATGAATAAATGAATGAATAAATAAATAAATAAATAATGTAAAGCTGCTTCACTATTGCGCCACGCATATCAAGGAAAAGCTTGTTAATATTTGCTATAAACCTATAGTTGTATAAGCTGAATAAACTTTTAAATATTGTCAGTCTTTTTCACTGTCACACTTGTTTTGGTTTTACCCAGGGGTAAGGGAGGGAAATCCCACCTGCTAACACTCTTCTTCCTCAGATGAAGGCACTAGGTACCAAGTATTCAGGAACCAACAGAGCTTGCCCAAGGGAAACTCCTGTCAGGTCAGCCCCAGATCGAGGGACGCCCAAAAGGGGGCACTACAATTGTAAGTAAAAATATTTATATAAGCATCCAACAATGGGCTCTATGACCCTGTATCTGAAAGCTGACTAATGAGATCATCTTCTTATCAAATTTAAAAAAGGCCCATTTCTGACACAAATGAAGCAGGCGCTAGCAAGGTTTTCCTCAGAGTGTGTATGTTTGAGAGAGAGTGTGTGTGAAAGATGGAGTGTGTGTGTCATAGAGAGAATGAGAGAGAGAGAGACAGAGACAGCGTGTGTGTGTGTGTTTGTGTGAGAGAGAGTTTGTGAGAGACAGAGTGTCTGTGTGTGTGAGACTCTGTGTGTGTGACAGAGAGATAGAGTGTGATAGGCAGGGAGTGTGTCAGAGAGGGTGTATGTGAGAGATAGTGAGTGAGTGAGTGTGAGCCCCCACCCCCCTCTCGCAGGGCCCCCCTCCCCACCCCCTCTCTGGTCTTAGGACTTCCTGCCCACCCTCCAGCCATCCATGTCCAGCGACCTTCCTCTCCCCCTGCCCCCCCTGCAGCTACCCATGTCCAGCGACCCTTCCCTCCCCCCCCATGTCCAGCAACCCTCCCCTTCCCCCCCCCCCCCGGTGCATCAAACCCCCCCTCCACCCGCAGCTGCAATTGGTAACGCTGTCCAGCCGCTGCTGCTTCTCCTGTTGAGCAGCAGCAGCCGCTTCAAAAAGAAAAGAAGCAATAAATGTTTTTAAACCCAGCCCAAATCATTCGGAAATGCCCAAGTCTTAAAACGCAATCTCTGCAGCCGCTCCTCCTCTCGCCTCCATGTCACTGCCCCTAGAGTAAGACCCCGTAGGCGCGCAATGACGTGACAGGCAAGAGGAAGAGCGGCTGCAGAAACTGCCTTTTAAGACTCAGGCATTTGCGAATGATTTGGGCTATGTTTAAAAGCATTTTTCACTTCTTTTCTTTTCGTAGCGGCTGCTGCTGCTCAACAGGAGATGCAGCAGCGGCCGGACAGCGTTACTACTGGCATCTGCGGGTGGCGAGGGGGTTTGATGCACCGGGGGTTGTGTTGATGTGCTTCGGGTGGGGGGAGGGGGTGTTTGATGTGCCGGGGGGGGCTTGGGTGATGCACCGAGGGGGGGGGGTTCTGTGGTGTCACGCTTGGAGGAGTAGGGAAACACGTTGGTTGGTTGCCTTGCCTCTCACTGTTCCGCCCTCGAGGGCGGAACAGAGAGAGATGGTGATAGACTGACAAACCTAACGAACCTTACGAACCCTTCACTTCAGTGAAGCCATGGAGTCAGCTTCAGAACGTTGGCGGTGGAAATTATTATAATAGATGTATTTTAAAATGTTATATTCTGTGCTATCCTACAATTCTAAGCAGATTACAATATCACATACATAATTAAAAAAAAAACATACAATACAAACATATGGATTCCAATCAGAGCTTAATGTAGCCGTAAAACAGTTGACGTTGGCTGCATTCAACTAGACAAATATCTAAACAGCAATAAAAGCTTGATTAAAAAAATATGCTGTTAAATGCTTACAAAACTAAAGAAGTGAGGTAATGTTTCATAAGTCAAATGGCAAGGTGTTCCATAGTCCAGAGTCTAGCCCAGTGGTTCCTAAACCTGGTCCTGGAGGCACTCCAGCCAGTCAGGTTTTCAGGATATCCATAGTGCATATTCATTAGAGAGATTTGCATGCAGTGGAGGCAGTGCATGCAAATCTGGCTCATGAATAGTCATTGTGGATATCCTGAAAACCTGACAGGTTGGGGTGCCTCCAGGACCAGGTTAGGGAACCACTGGTCTAGCCCCTTCAACATACCCATACATCTGTCTACTTTCCACAAACACATCACATGCATGGCCAAACATTTATGCACTGCAAATACAATTTTTTTAATATATGAGACACACATTTTCCTTTCACACTTGAACTGTTCTCCTGCATTAGGTGCTTTGTCGATGAGACTGGCATATGAGGGCAGCAGGGGGCATGCTCCCATGGATTGTTTTCCTCCCATGTGCTACATTTCTGCTCAAAACAATGGGAGTGCAAACATTATGAGAACAAGAACTTCCTTTTATGAGCTTACAAGCTGAGCAGAATAATTAAAAGACAATTACAAGAAAGGAGAGACGACAACAGAAAGAAAAGACGCAGGCAGCGAGACGGGTTCTGCTGGGATACCTCTCCAACCATGCTTTTATGACCTTAGTAAGCAGCAATTTAAATTCTAATTGTCCTATGAGCTCAAGACAAATCAATTAGTAATAAGGGATGTTAATTGTGTATGTGTAATGGGTGGGGGGAGTGGGAAGTATGATTTCTGGACCTCAGCATAGGGTTAAAAGCTCAAAGGATCCTGTCTGATGGCTGTGAGCATTAATGAATCCTCCCTTTTTAATTGCATTCCTGTTGAGCAGGAGCTATCAGGGTCCATTAGTGTTCTGGCTCCACTGAATGAGGAAGCATTTTCTCCTTTGCTCCCTTTCATAGAGCTGCAGAGAAATCACCTTCAGGAAGCAGCCAGTACCCACCAATAGTATTATTATACTGTTAATATAAACATTAAATTATAGTACTTGGATGAACGTTATCTTACCACAACTTCACTATGTATTTGTTTACACCGGAGTCTGCAATCACCTCTCCGGTACTATGTAAGCCACATTGAGCCTGCAAATAGGTGGGGAAATGTGGGATACAAATGTAATAAATAAATACAATCATATACACTATGTTTTAAAAAAAACAATACAAAGCTTTTTTTTGCATAACTCTGTCAAAACTTGACCAATTTCAATGAAATTCGAGATATATCATCTTGAATAAATTTGCAATAAGCCTAGACACACAGGCCAGTCACTTCACTTCACTACCTGGTTCCTCAATTGTTGCGATGCTTCGTCAGTGAAAATTGATCGGGCCCTGCCGCTTCCTGACTGGTCATTAGTTGATCTTGTTTCTCACAATTTCTACAAAACATATTCTACACTTACCCTCTTCCACCTCTTTTCTGGAAACTCTTGCACCAGTCTATGAGACCTGTAACCTTTCTCCAGATACTTATTTTAATAAGGATCAGATCCTCCTGACTGAAAACCATGGTAACTGCTTATGTTTAAAGCAAAATGGCATCTGTGCACATCATGACGATAATTGCTAGGTGCTGATGTTACCATTTAGGTGAGGTGGCTGGCATGGGTGTTGGCAACCTGTACTAACTCATTCTCATTAACCTGTGTCTACATGGTCAGTAATTCTTTTTTTTTTTTTTTTATAGAACCTCTATCATTTTGCCAGACACTGACTTCAGGCTCACAGGTCAATAGTTTCCCAGATTCAAAAATCATTGTTTTATTGACCAACCTGTACCCTCAGGTGCTGCAGCTGTTTTAAAAGACAAGTTAAGTCATAACTCCGGGGTAAATGCCATCTGGTCCTGGTGATTCATTATTCTTTAGTTTGCCATTTTGCTTTATTACATTTCTTTTGTTATAGTGATTTGCTTTAGCTGCTCCAAGGTATCAACATCAAAAGTTTCCAGTGTGGTTACGACTTCAACATCCTCCTCAGTCCAGACCAAGGTAAAGAGTTCATTTATAGGGTAAGTTACAATGTGGGCTATCGTTAAGATATGTTATTTTACTGTCATGCATTAATCCCTCCAGTGGACAGCTCAATCAGAGCACTTTTTCTGTAATTCCCAACCTCCTCCTTACTTCCACTCTTGTGCAAAGGGACCATCCACCATTCTCCAGTACTCCGAGATCACTCCAGACTGTAAGGAAGCATTGAAGAGGTCAGTCAGTGGAGCCGCCAGAACTTCTCCGAGTTCCTTGAGCACCCTCTGATGTATGCTATCAGGCCCCATCGCTTTAGCCACTTTTAGTTTAGCTAGCTCTTCACAAACACAGTCCTCTGAGAACAGGTCTTGGTCTACCATACGTCCATCCCCATTTGCATTTGTTTTCGGCAGTCCTACCCCCTGACCTTTCATTAGTGAACACAGAATGTCAAGTCAAATGCAAAGCGTTGATAAGGAAAGCTAGGAGGAACTTCGAAAAAAAGATTGCGTTGGAGGCAAAAACATATAGAGGGGCATAATCAAACAGGGATGACCATCTCTAAGGGCGTCCATCTCTAACGACGTTCCGGCAAAGGGGCGGGGAAACCCGTATTATCGAAACAAGATGGATGTCCATCTTTCGTTTTGATAATACGGTCGGGGATGCCCAAATCTCAACATTTAGGTCGACCTTAGAGATGGTCGTCCCCGGTTTTCGGTAATAATGGAAACCGAGGATGAACATCTCAAAAATGACCAAATCCAAGCCCTTTGGTCATGGGAGGAGCTAGCATTCGCAGTTCACTGGTCCTCCTCACATGCCAGGACACCAACCGGGCACCCTAGGAGGCACTGCAGTGGACTTCACAAATTGCTCCCAGGTGCATAGCTCCCTTACCTTGGTTGCTGAGCCCCCCAAACCTCCCTAAAACCCACTCCCCACAACTGTACACCACTACCATAGCCCTTAGGGATGAAGGGGGGCACCTACATGTGGGTACAGTGGGTTTCGGGTGAGTTTTGGAGGGCTCAACATTTACCACCACAAGTGTAACAGGTGGGGGGGGGGGCCTGGGTCCGCCTGCCTGAAGTGCACTGCACCCACTAAAAACTGCTCCAGGGATCTACATACTGCTTTTATGGAGCTGGGTATGACATTTGAGGCTGGCATAGAGGCTGGAAAAAATGTTTTTAAAATTTGTTTGGGGTGGGAGGGAGTTAGTGACCACTGGGGGGAGTAAGGGGAGGTCATCCCCAATTCCTTCTGGTGGTCATTTGGTCAGTTCAGGCACCTTTTCAAGGCTTAGTCGTGAAAAAAATGGACCAAGTAGAGTCAACCAAATGCTCGTGAGGGACGCCACTATTTTTTCCATTATCGGCCGAGGACGGCCATCTCTTAACCATGCCCTCATCCCGCCTTCAGTACACTGCCGACACGCCCCCGTAAACTTTGGAAAGCAGTTGATGACGCAAATAATTGGCTTTTGATTATGCCAATTTGGGCGACCTCGAGAGAAGGACACCCATCACCCGATTTGTGTCGGAAGATGTACATAAGTACATAAGCATCGCCATGCTGAGACAGACCAAGGGTCCATCGAGCCCAGCACCCTGTCACCGACAGCATCCAAAAGAACAAGCAATTTGTCCCACCCATCCTAGAAATACTGTATTATTTCCTCGCCAATTCAATAACATTCTGTAGCTTTTTCCTCCAGGAAGCCGTCCAACCCTTTTTTGAAGTCCGCTAAGTTAACCGCCTTAACCATCTTTTCCGGCAGCGAATTCCAGAGTTCAACTATGCGTTGAGTGAAGAAACATTTCCTCCGATTCATTTTAAATTTACCACACTGCAGCTTCATCGCATGCCCCCTTGTCCTAGTATTTTTTGAAAGCGTAAACAGACGTTCCACATCGACCCGTTCCATTCCACTCATTATCTTATAGACCTCTATCATATCTCCCCTCAGCCGCCTTTTCTTCAAGCTGAAGAGCCCCAACCTCTTCAGCTTATGCTGATAGGGAAGTCATCCCATTCCCTGTATCATCTTTGTCGCCCTTCTCTGCACCTTTCCAACCACTATGTCTTTTTTGAGATGCAGCGACCAGAATTGAACACAATAATCTAGGTGCGGTCACACCATGGAGTGATACAATGGCAGAATAATATCCTTATTTTTATTTTCAGTCCCTTTCCTAATGATACCCAACATTGTATTTGCTTTCCTAGCCGCAGCAGCACATTGAGCAGAAGTTTTCAACGTATCATCAACGAAGACACCTAGATCCCTTTCTCGGTCCGTGAACCTTGCATGACGTAGTTATAGTTTGGGTTCCTCTTTCCCACATGCATCACTTTGCACTTGTTCACATTAAACGTCATCTGCCATTTAGATGCCCAGTCTCCCAGTCTCGTAAGGTCCTCTTGTAGTTTTTCACAATCTTCCCGCGATTTGACTACTTTGAATAACTTTGTGTCATCAGCAAATTTGATTACCTCACTAGTGACCCCATCTCTAGGTCATTTATGAATATGTTAAAAAGCAGAGGTCCCAGCATCGATCCCTGAGGGACCCCGCTAACTACCCTTCTCCATTGCAAATATTGACCTTTTAATCCTACTCTCTGTTTCCTATCTTTCAACCAGTTTTTAATCCACAGTAAGACACTACCTCCGATCTCATGTCCCTCTAATTTCCTCTGTAGTCTTTCATGAGGGACCTTATCAAACGCCTTCTGGAAATCTAGATACACAATATCAACCGGCTCACCTTTGTCCACATGTTTGTTTACCCCTCCAAAGAAATGCAGCAGATTGGTGAGGCAAGACTTCCCTTCACTAAATCCATATTGACTTTGTCCCATTAGTCCATGCTTTTGAATGTGCTCTGTAATTTTGTACTTGATTATAGTCTCTACCATTTTGCCCGCAACCGACGTCAGACTCACCGGTCTATAATTTCCCGGGTCTCCTCTGGAACCTTTTTTAAATATCGGTGTTACATTGGCCACCCTCCAATCTTCGGGTACCACGCTCGATTTTAAGGATAAATTACAAATCAATAACAATAGCTCTGCCAGCTCATTTTTTAGTTCTATCAGTACCCTAGGGTGAATACCATCTGGTCCAGGAGATTTGCTACTCTTCAGTTTGCAGAACTGCTCCATTACGTCTTCCAGATTTACAGATATTTCAATAAGTTTTTCCGACTCTTCAGCTTCAAATACCCTGTCCGGCACCGGTATCCCACCCAAATCTTCCTCGGTGAAGACTGAAGCAAAGAACTCATTTAGTTTTTCTGCTATTTCTTTGTCTTCCCTGATCGCCCCTTTTATACCCCAGTCATCCAGCGGGCCAACCAATTCTTTTGCCGGTTTCCTGCTTTTAATGTATCTAAAAAAAATTTTACTATCAGTTTTCGCTTCTGTCGCTATCTTTCTTTCAAAATCCTTCTTTGCCTTTCTTATCAGCACTTTGCATCTGACTTGGCATTCCTTATGCCGCTTCTTATTTTCCTCATTTGGTTCCTTCTTCCATTTTCTGAAGGATTCCTTTTTAGCTCCAATAGCCTCCTTTACCTCACTTTTTAACCATGACGGCTGTCGTTTGGTTTTCCGTCCTCCTTTTCTGATATGTGGAATATGTTTGTCCTGGGCCTCCAGGACGGTGTTTTTGAACAGCATCCACGCCTGTTGTAGGTTTCTTACCCTCTCAGTCGCTCTTCTAAGTTATTTTTTTACCGTTCTTCTCATTTTATCATAGCTTCCTTTTTTAAAGTTAAACACTAACATATTTGACTTCCTATGCTTACTTTTTTGAAAGCAAATTTCAAAGGCGATCATGTTATGATCACTGTTGTCAAGCGGCCTCCAGACCGCTACCTCCCGTACCAGATCATGCGCTCCACAAATGACTAAGTCTAGAATTTTTCCTTCTCTCTTCGGCTCCTGTACCAGCTGCTCCATAAAGCTGTCTTTTATTTCATTGAGGAAGTTTATCTCCCTAGCGTGCCCTGATGTTACATTAACCCAGTCTATATGGGGGTAATTAAAATCACTATACAAAGTTGGAATATGTAGAATACACTAACCATAATATTCAAAAAAATTCTACAATAGTAAACCACGAGTATTCAAGGGTGAATGTGGACTTTGTTGAAAGATAGTGGAGAAAAAAAGACCTCAATCGAAACCGGTCCTTCCTCTTTTTAAAGGACACGCCTTTTAGGTAGAGAGGAGACCTCTTTAATCACCAGTCTTCAATAAAACTCCACTTAACTTACTTTCATCTTAAGTGTGCAAACACACCCTTTCAAACACTCATAGGGGCAGACACTGTTGCTAAATGCGATGTAACAAAAACTCCACTACTTATCTTGGACGGTGGACAGACGTGGCCTTCTTCCACGAATCAGTGCAACTTCTTAATTTTCATTCTGCACCTTCCTTCTATTCCTGTTAACTCCCGACATGGAAGCCCTGTTTCACCACAATATGGCTGCGTCAGGGGAAAATATTCGAGATAAACACCTCCAAGAATTTAACCCGCCTGCATAGTGTCATCTGGCATCTGCATCACAATGAGTGGCAGAAAGGGTTCCCCCCAAAATGGCCACACAGCAAGTGGTTCACTTACTGCACTGCCATTTCTTTTCCAGCAAAAATGACAGCCTTTTATCTACTGTGATAAAAGGGGGCCTCAGCACGCTTCAAAAACACGCACTGACTGTAGCGCAGGCCCCCTTTTACCACAGCTTAGTAAAAGGATCCCTGAGACTGTGTGTAGGGGATAGTTAGACAGGATCTGGGGACCCTAAGTGATATGCCTTATGTGCTAGGCACAAGATTTTAAACCATACTAGAAAATGCATGGGAAGCCAATGTAATCATAGGAATCTGGAATGCACTCCCCAGACCTATCCGATCAATCAGTAACTATCTGCCCTTCCGGAAATCACTAAAAACCCATCTGTTCAAACAAGCCTACCCAAATGATCCAGACTAAGCCTATTTACCCATCTATCCAACACATATCCAGGAAACAATGACAGTGACCTAGACTACATCTCCCACCAAATTTCCCTGTGCTCATCCTGTGTCCCATCCCCCTCCCGCCTCCTCTATCCCTCCTCCAATGCTCACCTACCCTTGCTCTTACCTCTCCTCTTCACCCTTGCCCATCTCTACCTGCCTATCTCTCTTACTATTCTGCTACACTTAACTTATATTTTCTTTATCAATACTTTGTAATCCCTATTACTATGTAAGCCACATTGAACCTGCTTTGAGTGGGAAAGCGCAGGGTACAAATGTAATAAAAAATAAAGGTTTAAGGTGGTTTTGATGTGTTTGAAGACATTTCATATATGTTTAGAAATACCTATATAAACTGAATTGCAGTCATCCAGTTGTGACATCAAACATGCTTGAATGAGTGTATGAAGAGTGGCAAAATCCAGATAATTGTGCAAATAACGCAATTTGCATAGTGAGAAAAAAAACAGTTCTCTGTACAAATCTCTTGCTACAGTGAACACCTAGCACTAATAACTGTAATATGCATAACCCAATGTTGCACTGTGTTATTAATATGTTAGGGGTCCTTTTACTAAGGCATGACGAAAAATAGCCTGCGGTAGTGTAGGTGCGTGTTTTGGGTGCGCGCAGAATCATTTTTCAGCGCACCTGTAAAAAAATGCCTTTTTTAATTTTTGCCGAAAATGGATGTGTGGCAGAATGAAAATTTGCCGCACGTCCATGTTGGGTCTGAGACCTTACAGCCAGCCATTGACTTAGCTTTAAGGTGTCATGCAGTAACCGTGCAGTAATTGTCTATGTGTGTAGAATGGCGATCATCACCCGGTTTTTGCTGTGCGCACGTCAAAAATGAAATTACCACAAGGGCCATGCAGTAGCCTGGCAGTAACTCAAAATCGATGTGCATTGGACGCACATTGGATGCACATAGGCACCTACATGACCTTGTAAAAAGTCCTCAGTCACCACAGGAAAGAAAAAAATCTATCTTTCTATACGTGGTTCGCTTCTCATTCATTGGTCATCTGAAAAAAACTCATTATTTTTTAATTATTTTTTGTGCTTATAATAATAATGCAAACGCTTTATGCAAAAGTTTTTTTATATATCAATATCTTTCTCAATCAAAATTTTTTCTTAAATACATTTCCAAAACTAACTCGATGTCTTAAACAACAACTTATGTCGAAATAATTTAACTAGAAAAATCACATGTAAGCTCACAAAGAGATAATTTAGGGGTCCTTTTGCCAATCAGACCTGTCAAATGATATTTTGACCTTTGCTGGTCCATTACACCTTCCACTTGACAACAATTAAGAACTCAGTACCCAGAACAGGAATTTGAACCCACCTACCGAACAGGAGGCTACATATTCCTAAGTATCAGTAATGGAAATGAAATAGTTCTGTAAATGCTGAGGTTCTTTCAACATGTCCCATTGCAGACCCCAAACTTCTTTGATATAAAGGACAATTTTAAAAGCCATTTCTACATGTAAAATAGTCTTTATTAGTGGAAAAAGGCATTAATAAAGTTGCCTGTCCGATATGTGTGTAAAGTTACCCACGTACAGCCTGTGGACATAACTTTACACAGACTGAATGAAGTCATTCCCAGAGGTGGGGTTTGGGATGGGTGTGTAATTATGAGCACATACATAAGACATAAATTAACACAGAAAAATTGAGCAAGGAACAGATGCAAGCACGTACGAGGGTTAAATGAAAAGTAATGCCCCCACCTCCATAATTCATCAACAGATGGCAGCACTGACGTACTACATATGTTCTTTGAACCAGGGCCAGTCTTAGGCAGAGGCGACCGAGGCGGCCGCATAGGGCACGCCTCGCCTCTACCTCTCCGACCACGCTCGCCTGCCTTCCACCCATGTCCTGCGACGCGAGTCTCCTCGTTCCCCTGCTGCTCCCCCCTCCCTGGAGCCACCCGAAACCCCTCCCGTCTGAGCCCCCCCTCCCCGACCCGCCAAACAACCCTCTTCTGCCACCCGACCCGCCCGCACCTCACCTGACCCGACCCAGCATTTTAAAAACACCTCCAAGTGGCGGTGCCCGTGCCTCGCATCTGAGAGGAGAAAACTCGCTTCGTCGTTGGCCGGCCTTCCCTCAAGTCCTGCCCTCTAATGTAACTTCCGCAAGGGCGGGACTTGAGGGAAGGCCGGCCAACGACGAAGCGAGTTTTCTCCTCTCAGATGCGAGGCACAGGCACCGCTGCTTGGAGGTTTTTTTAAAATGCTGGGTCGGGTCAGGTGAGGTGCGGGCGGGTCGGGTGGCAGAAGAGGGTCGTTTGGCGGGTCAGGGAGGGGGGGCTCAGATGGGAGGGGTTTCGGGTGGCTCCAGGGAGGGGGAGCAGCAGGGGAACGAGGAGACTCGCGTCGAGGGACATGGGTGGATGGCAGTTGGCAGGGGGGACAGGAGGGTCGCTGGACATGGGGTGGATGGAGGGGAGGGGGCTTCTGGACATAGGTGGATGGCAGGGGCTGGCAGGGAGGACAGGAGGGGCGCTGGACATGGGTGGATGGCAGGGGAGGGGTTTCTGGACATGGGTGGATGGCAGGGGAGGGGGCTTCTGGACATAGGTGGATGGCAGGGGCAGGCAGGGAGGACAGGAGGGTCACTGGACATGGGGTGGATGGAGGGGAGGGGGCTTCTGGACATAGGTGGATGGCAGGGGTGGGCAGGGAGGACAGGAGGGGCACTGGACGGGTGGATGGCAGGGGAGGGGGTTTCTGGACATAGGTGGATGGCAGGGGAGGGCATAGGGGACAGGGGGTTGCTGGACATGGATGGCAGAGGGCACAGGAGGGTCGCTGGACATGGGTGGATGGAGGAGAGAGAAGAAATGCTGGACATGGATGGAGGCGAGGGAAGAGTGAGGAAGGAGATGAGGTGAGGGAAAAGGAAGAGAGGAGAAAAAGTGCACATGGATATAGAAAATAGGCAGAAGCTGGATCCACTGGACAGTCAAGTCTGCGGAGGACCCAGCTTTTACTTACGGATGTAGGGCAAGAAATGAAGAAGAAAGGCGGAAAGTAAAGAAATAAATGGAAAGGAAGCCCTGGAAATGGAGTTAAGAGGACAGATAGCAGCACAATCGGATACTGAGCCAGCATGATCAGAAAAACAAAGTCACCAGACAACAAAGGTAGAAAAAACTATTTTATTCAGGATTTATTAATTGGAATATGTCAGTTTTTGGAAATGTGCATCTGTGATATTTTTCATGTAAGTTTTAATTTTTGTAGTATTGCTGCATGCTGAGTCTGACTTCTTGAGGTAACTTTCCAGTTCAGAATTTTGCATTCATGTGTTTTTCAGGTGTGATCAAGGAAGGTGCAGTATTCTGCTAACATATAGTTTGCAGCCCTTTTTGTTGTTGTTTTTTTCACTAGGTTGTGCACTGGTGTTTTAGAGCCCGGTGTAATTACAGTTGCCTTTCCACGCCACGCATAAGGTTGTAGCTCGTCCTGTCCTTGGAATTAGTGCTGTTTATGGTTTGTTAAGGTTATGAGTGTGTTTTTGCACACGTTTGTGTATAGTGTTTTGCAGTGGAGAGATTGTGTGTTGGCCTTACTAAGGTGGCACCAAACATCGGAAAGGGTATAGAGCCTAAATCATGACACACTATCTCTAAAAGGGTGTTTTGTGGCTCTACATGAGAATTGTGATATTATGATCCCTTGCTAGCTTCATATTGTTGATAATCTGCATTTTCCGTATGGCTGGTATATTGGTGTATAAGGTATTAATTGTGACTTTTTTTTTACTTATTTTTTTTCTGTGTGTTGTCAGACAATTATGGATGACAGAGTCGGAATCTTCTTGAGTCAGAGAGTTGTGGTATATATTTTAAAACAATTTTAATACCTTGGTGGTCTATATGTTTTTATATTGTACATTATATTTTACATATCACTTTATTTTATTGTATATCTTTTCATTTCATTTTTATTTTATTGCATATATGGGTTACAGAGTAATAGGGGAATTTGAAAGTACTGAATCTTTTCTTAATATTTTTCCTTTATTCTCCTTTGTTATGAGAATTGGAACTACTAATTGTAGTGGACTTGAACTGAATAATTTCTGGGGAGGGGAGGTTTCATGATAGCATTGTGCTTATTATTTCAATCAGTTTTTTGTACAAGTTTAGCTTCATTTGTCTTTATTTGAAATTTCATAAATAAAAAAATGTTCTAAAAATGGAATAATGGGGTGGGTGGAGCTAGGGTGGGGGCAGGGCTACAGTAGGGGTGGGGCTATGGTGGGGTGGGGCTAGGATGGGGCCCCACCAAATTGGTCTGCATAGGGCCCCGCACTTGCTAAGACCGGCCCTGCTCTGAACTCTATTTCTTCACCACAGTTGGCAAGAAATATCTGTGTGAAGAGACTGTTTTGCTATTGCTTATGAAATGGAAGCATGCAGTGAGCACTCATCAGTGCAATTTATGCAACACGTTGTTATAAATATTCTGACCGTTGAAGGAGTCTCTCCAATTGAAATTCATCACTGCATGCAAGTTGTTTATGGTGATGACTGTGTTGATGTGAATACTGTGTGTCACTGGGTCATAAATATTAAAGACTGTGGACTGGGAAGGGCTGATTTGTGTGGTCAAAAACGAAGTGGATGACCTGTGTCAGCAATGGACGACTCACACAAGACAGGTTGATGAACTCAAAGAGGACAATTGAAGGATCACTGAGCTGTGGTAAAAAGGACCCTGTGCTAGCAGTGGGGGCCATTTTTGCCATCGTGGGTAAAATAAAGTTGAAAATAGCCATGGCCATTTGGTAAGATTGTCTTACCACATGGCCATGCAAGTGAAAGCACTTACCGCCACCCATTGAGGTGGTAGTAAGGGCTCCCGCCCTCACCTGGCAGTGACCGGGTAGCGTGTGGCACTGCACGATTACCACCAGGTTAGCACTATGCTATAAAATATGGACCAATTTTCCCTAGTGTGGGAAATGGTGCACATCAGGGCAGGAACTACCTGCCAGTGCCCACATTGGGCCAACAGTGGCTCCAGATTTGCCTGCGTTGGGCTTACCACTGATTTGTAAAAGTGCCCCTGAACGCATTACTCTGAAACTTTGAAAGAACGATTTTGAAGAGTTCAGAAGTACAAGAAGGAAATTTTGTTGCAACAGGCTTCGCACAGCACGGATGCAATTGCGAAGATGGAACTTACAGTCTTACTCCATCCACTATACAGGCCATACTTAGCACCATGCAAGTTCCATCTTTTTCCAAAAATGAAGGAATGCCTTCAGTGGATCTGTTTGACTTGAATGAAGAGGTGGACAGGACTGTGAGCAAATGGTTGAAGAGACAAGATGTGCAATTCTTTCGCAATGACTTTCAAAAACGTGCCCATCGTTGACAGAAATATGTGGTAAATGATGGTGACTATGTAGAAAAGTAAATACATGTAATAAAAGAGCACATGTCAAGCATTATTTTTGTTTTTTATCCATTAAATTATCTTCATATAAACAAAAATTCTGGAGGTGGAGGCATTAATTTTCATTTCACTCTTTAGGGTAATTTTCTAATGGAAAGTGTCAACTTTCTGTCTTGCCTCTGAGACAGAAGTAACCTTCTGGAGGTCTCCTGGGGGGGTGGACCCTCGAGTAAATCTTTACTCCCCCAGGCAGAATTCCAGGCAAGAAAAGCTCTGGCTACTAAATAAGTATTAGACATAATAAATGTTTATTCAAATTGTCAAAGAAGCCAATCAGTAATTATTGAAATAGTAACAAATAAACTCCCAATACAGTATAATATGTAACAAACAAAAACAGAGTTTTCCCTGGGAGCTGACAATATGTCCACCTGCTAGTGGACACACTGAGGCTCGCCATCCTCAGTTCTGTTTCCTCTTAAATACTTTTTCTTCCTTTCTTCATTATCTTAATTATAATTACCCTTCCTACCTAATGAATATGCATCTTTCCAGAATATTCTGTTTCCTGTTATGATGAATCATGTTCCAACACATTCCATCAAATTCTATAATTTATTCCTTTAAATTGACAGGGCCTGTCATGCATATAAGCCTACGTTTTCATTAGGTAATGGGTATGTTACCATGTTAGTGCCCCCACCCTCTTGCTATGGATACAATTTTACTCACACCCACTTACTTCTCCTTTTGATTGTTTATCTGGCTACAGCAGATGTCCTTAGTCATAGGAGTCTCTGTCATAGTTGCTGACCATCAACTTATCACAAGTTAGCATAGGCCAAATGTCAAACCACAGCCTTAGAAAGGTATTTTTCAGAAAAAGCACTTTATAGCTCTCTTGCAACTCTTAAGTCTGCTCCCAGCTCAAGAAAAGCAAAAAGGCTATATTAAAATAAAAACTAGAAATATGTATGGTTTGCACCTTTTCATGGCCTCTCTGATATACAAAAGTCTGTGCATACCTTTGTTTTGAAAATACAGCAGAACCTGCCCAGGGAAATGTATGTGCATATCATATCTGTGCATGTGTGCTTTTGTAAAACCTAACCTGGCAATTTCATGATGTAGTGCTTTCATTTGTTCTGCTCCTACTTTGTGGAGTGAAGTCCCAGTAGAACTGAGCACGGAGACTAGTTATTTCCAGAACGGTGTTAAAACCTGGCTTTTCGAGTACCTTTCCTAAGAGTAAGCATAGGAATCTCTCTGCTTGAAGTCTATTGCTCAGTTGTGCTGCTGATCTTTTGTTTTCACTCCAGTCACAAGCAGTAGGAATCTTGTTACTAGTGTTGATGTTCATCTTGTGTTTTTTTTATTGATTAAAATTGAAATAAATGCAGTAATATTATTGTAACTCACTTTGTGCTGATTGCAGGAAAGGCATGTAATGAAGTTTGAATGAATAAATAAATAAATAGGAATGTGTACCTTTTCAGAAAGCGTAATTAGAAAATGTTTATGGAGCATCCTGATCAATCAAAACAAGCTACAACCTCATACAATATTATATCAGGTCAATATTTAAACTCTGCAGTCAGTATTACCTTTAAACACCATCCGTGACACTTAAACATCTACCTGGATATTCAGTGCCAGCCATATCTGGATATCGGTGCTGAATATAAAGGATTCTTCTGATGGCCTTTGGTATCCACTTTGGCTCCTGTCTAATCCCTAAACTCTCTCTCTGTCCTTAATCTATTTCTTCTTGAACATGTCCTCTAGTCCCAGTTCATCTCTTCCACATACTTTCCAAAAGACTCATACTTCTCTAATCCCATCCCTCTTAGTCTCAATGTCCACCAGTCAGCCTCCACTGTCCTATCTTCACCCCCATCCCCTTCAAAATAGCTCTCCTCCAGGTTTGTTTGTTTTTAATCTCCCTATACTTTCTCCAGAGTCTTGCTGGTGACACTACCTTTGGAAAAGTGGGTATTTTTGAAAGAACATCCAAGTCAGAATTGGGGTGACTATTGTTTTTTTAAAATTCCGTATGAACTATCTCCAGAATATCTCAATACCCTGATTTAATTATTTACCCCAACAAAACTTTGCATTCTTCTTAGGAAAATCCATTGACTGTTCCATCTAATATTATTTATTGGAAAACGTTTATAAGAAATAGATCGTTAGTAGGTAGAGGACTAGACAGGTGGAACAAGACATCAAAAACCTTGAGACCTGTAGACCTTTACCATTTCTTTAGACGTCACTTGAAAGCACATCTATTCTATCAACATTTGTCAAGAAATTAGATATGTTTGGAACCTCCATACAGGCATTGTTTACTTATGCTATGGTAATGAATTATGTTTTCTTGGGAATTTAGCCCAATTTCTTGCACTATCTTCCTTGAGCCTTATTTGATTAAGTGATATATTTGGTTGCGTGAAATATAAATGTCTATAGTAGATTAAATTTAACTTTTTTTTTGCTGTTCTAGGTTTTCCAGCTAGTTATCTGGATACCAGTGCTGAATGTCACCACTATCCAGATATTATCCAGCTCTGTTATCCAGATAAGCCCTGCTGATTGGGACCTTATACAGGTTTTCAGAGGCTTTATCTGGATAATGTCTTTGAAAATCACTATAGACTGCCCCACACTATCCAGATAGTGCCTGGGCACAGCCAGAGATTTTTAGAGACCGGTGAAGCCAGCACTGGTACCTGGATAACTAGTCAAATAACTTAGGACTGCAAAACGTTAGCCTGTAAATTATCCAGAAAAGAGTATTGGGATATTCAGCACCAATATCCCAATATTGGTTGGCATTGGATATTTGAGTATAATTTCAAATGCTGCTGTGGTGTTTAAATGAAATGCTGACCACAGAGTCTGATTATTGACCAGATAGTTTATACATCATATTATTCTGTGGAAGGAATTGATTGTTGAGAACTAAAATACTATATTATTCATCTCTTATTACTAAACCAAATAAATGCCCCTACAACTGTTTTAACTTTGCGCAGTCTGAAAGAGGTTGCTGCTGTTTCCACTTTAGAGGCCTTTGCCAAGTTTTTGTTAAAGACACAAAAGATTGAGGATGATCTAGCTTTAGGGAATGATGCAGTTGATCCCGTAAATAACAGGAGGGAAATATTCTCCCTCACTTTCGAATAAGGTTTAGAATCCTTTTCATGGATGTGCATTTGAAAGAGGCAGTGTTCTTGCTCCTATCATCCAAAGAGAAATTCTATAATCTAGGTGCCCACATGAGGTAGGTTCAGTAAATGGCACAAAAATAAAGGCATTGAGATACAGGGCACTAAGGGCTAGATTCTATATACGGCTATTCTTTAAGCCATGCTAAAAGTTAGGCACAGTTTATAGAATAGCGTTTATGCCCAGGAATTGCGCCTAACTTTAGGAGTGTCCATTTGCACCAACTGAAACGTAGTGCAAATGTACATGCCTACATTAGGCACATATCCCTGTTATTCTATAACAGTGCATGTAAATTTTAGGAACACCCTTGTTACACCCATGACTCACCCATTTTGTGCCCCCATTTTTTTAGATCACACATAAATTTTAGGTAAATTTACATGTAGAAATGTCAATTAAATCTAATTAGTGCCAATAATTGTTTGTTAAAAAGCCAATTATTGGTATTAATTAGCTCATTATTCAATTAAATTACATATGCAAATTGGGCATGCGCCCTAATTTGCGCGCTCAATTTTTGGCAACTTTTATAGAATTAGGGGGTAAACACGGATTTTATCATGGCAATTCCACATGGAACTGCCGTTACAGAATACTACCTTAATCCTATTTCTTGTGCTTACCTACTGACATTTTATTTATTTATTTATTTTATTCATTTATTTGTGACACTTATTTATATCCCACATTATCCCAAACAAATTTGAGTTCAATGTGGCTTACAATAAACAGCATAGGATACATAACAAAGAATAATGCATAAGAAAGTAATTTGTTGTAAAACTCCAATTTTACAATACAATATTATAAACATACTGGGATAACTATGGATGTTTAACATTTAGAAAATCTATTATAAATGAGAAATTGTACTTGAAACAAAGAGAAAGTTAATGGTAAATAGAGTAATTTAGGTGAATACCTAAATAATGGGCACATCCCTGACCCACTCTTGCCTGTCCCATGGCTATATTATCCCTTAGGAAATGCATGCTATAGAAATTAGGAACGCTGTTTATAGAATAGGGGCGTAGATCAGTTATACACATATGAGTGCCAATTAGTGCTTGTCAAGGCCAATTATTGATAATTATCACCAATTAAGTGACAATTGAGCCAATTAATTTATGCACACAAGGGTCCCTATTCTATAATCGCACTCCCAATTGTGCACTTATCTTTCGGTGTCATTTATAGACTGAAGGAAATTTTGCATTCAAATGTTTAGAATACTAACACATTCACATGCAGGTACTTTCACATGTAAGTGCTAGCATGGCACTTCAGTGCTGTTCTGCAAATACCTGCTCAACAAAGCACAGATTTGCAAATGGGTATATACAGGGCAGATCATAGGCGGAACTATCACTCAACACACATACCTTACACGTTTTTCTATTGTTTTGCTTACAATCTCTTATTCACTCAACAGGGTTCTCTGATCTTTAAATTACCACCGTCTTGTTCTACCAGGCCCCAAGCTTGAGCATTTTGAGTCAACTAGGCGCAGTGTTTTCTTTTTCCTTTTATCGCATACTTGGAATAGCCTTCCTTTTTCTGTTTGTGTTCATAGCAATTTATTGTTTAAAAGCTTTAAAGCTGAGTTAATGTCCTGGCTATTTAATGAAGCCTATGGAGGGGCAGTGTGACCTGGCTTGCCAGATGGAGTTAACTGCTAAGAGTGTTAATAAAGCCCAATAAATAAATAAAAACTTATATGCACAATTTTGCACGATAGTCACACAATTGTGCACCAGGTTTATAGAATTAGGGGAAATGTGAGCATGAGCACATACAAGAATTTCAGGAGCTCCTACCTGACCTTTCCAGAGCACAAAGTCCACATGCCAAAATATCTGTCACATTGACCCAGGAATTTTGTTGGATTCACAAAAAACACACAGATTTCCATTCTTGGTTTTACTATACCAGTTTTCTTTTTATAGCTAGTCCCAGGGGTCTGGTCTTCCTGTTTGTCTATCCTCAGGCTTCATCAATGCTTTTACAGACTCATCAATAGAATTGACTGACTTGAGATGATAACTTTCTTTAGGACTGCAAAACTAATTCATCCTTAGTATTCAGTCAGTACTCTGCTCTCTCTTAATCAGAGGGGTCCAACCTTGGCCCATGACCAGTCAGGTTTTCAGGATTTCCACAATGAACATGCATGAGATCTATTTTCATACAATGAAGGCAGTGCATGCAAATAGCTCTCATTAGGGAAATCCTGAAAAGCCAACTGGGTTGCGGCCCTAGAGTACTGAGGTTGGACCCCTCTGCTCTTGATAATCACAAATGGGTCTAACTATGAACCCTTAAACCAGACTATCAGTTGCTTCAAAAAGAGTTGAAGACCTGGATGTTCTCAGGGCTGGAGGGGATGAAAATTTTAGGAGGGTCTCCTTGCTGCTGCTAGAAGAGTAGGGAGATGGGGGAGTTAATGGACAAACACGAATGATATTTTTATGTTGTATTTATTGTTGTATATAAAAATGTTTAAATAAATAAATACTGTAGAGATTTAATTGTCTGCTGCTTAAGGGTAAAAATAACATAAGGAGGAAAAGACCTCAAAACAGCCCCAGTGCTACAGCGACATTGTCACTGATAACTTCAAAGCATTTGCTAGGCAGTTGTGTCATCAGTGGCCAAAAACCTCCTTCAAATTAATACTTTTTTCCCCTTTTTTCTTTTTACTTTTTTTGTTATTGTTTTTCCTTGCTCAAAGGACCACCCAACTATCAATGATACCACAAAAAATATAAGAAAATGGCCACTTAGCTTCTTCAACAGATTCGGCCAATTCACTCCTAGTCTCGTTACTCCCGATGGGAGTTGAATACTGCTATTGAGTGGGCAGCGTTTTTATAATTTTGAGAGAAGTTTTGAGAGAAGTTTTTGGTTCCTATGGACTTTCCATAGTTTGATCCTGCAGTAGCTGATTGGTATGACGCTGAATAACGTCTTACTAAAACAGAGGCGCCATTTTTGAAAAAGTATGCTGCGAATTGAATGTGAAGAAGACAAGTAAGTTAAACAGCTTATTTTGAACTTATGTTGCACTTGTCCATCGATGTCTGTCTGATGAAGGATGTTTCCAATATTGCACATGGTTTTAACATTGCACCTGTTGTTTTTTAGAACGCCTTGGTGATCGCCCCGTTCTCCCTTGAGAAAGCCGGTGGGCGAAATGGGTCCCCGTTGGGAGTAACGAGACTGAGAGTGAATTGGCCAGATCTGTTGAAGAAGCTAAGTGGCCATTTTCTTGTATATTTTGTGGCATTATTGATAGTTGGGTGGTCTTTTGAGCAAGGAAAAACAATAACAAAACAAAAAAAAAAAAGAAAAAAAGGGAACAAACATATTCATTTGAAGGAGGCTTTTGGCCAGTGATGTCACAACTGCCTACCAAGTGCTTTGAAGTTATCAGTGATAATGTCGCTGTAGCACTGGGGCTGTTTTGAGGTCTTTTCCTCCTCATGTTATTTTTACCCTTAAGCAGCAAACAATTAAATCTCTACAGTGTTTGGTTGCAAGTCTTTTGAAGTTTCTGTAGAAGAGCATATACATAATTTTGAAGTAAATAAATAAATATGCAAGCTGTATGATCTATCTCCCCAGGGCACAGCTGTCCTGTTACCCAATTCCAACAGGGATATTTCAGGTCAATCCTAGATTTTGGGCAGCCCTAGCCTAATGCATTATGGGGCATGCAGTATTGATGTCAATGGGTAAAATTAAGGATTACAAATACCACACTGCATTGGAATCTCGGCATCATTGTTGATGATACATTGAAATCCTCTGCTCAGTGTGCTCCGATGGCTAAGAAAGCAAATAGAATGTTAGATATTATTAGAAAGGAATGGAAAACAAAAGTATCGGTCCATGGTACGACCGCACCTCGAATATTGTGTTCAATTCTGGTCACCGCATCTCAAAAAAGATATAGTGGAATTAGAAAAGGTACAGAGAAGGATGACGAAAATGATAAAGGGAATGGGACGACTTCTCTATGAGGAAACGCTAAAGTGGCTAGGGCACTTCAGCTTGGAGAAAAGACAGCTGAGGGGAGATATGATAGAGGTCTATAAAATAATGAGTGGTGTGGAATGGGTAGACGTGAATCGTTTGTTTACTCTTTCCAAAAATACTAGGACTAGGGGGCGTGTGATGAAGTTACAAAGTAGTAAATTTAATTTGAATCTGAGAAAATGTTTCTTCACTCAACATATAATTAAACTCTGGAATTCGTTGCCAGAGAATGTGGTAAAGGTGGTTAGCTTAGTGGGGTTTAAAAAGGGACGGCTTCCTAAAGGAAAAGTCCATAGACCATTATTAAATTGACTTGGGAAAAATCCACTGCTTATTTCTGGGATAAGCAGCATAAAATATATTGAGCTTTTTGGGGATCTTGCCTTGTATTTATGAGCTGGATTGGCCGCTGTTGGAAACTGGATGCTGGGCTTGATGACCCTTTGGTCTGTCCCAGTGTGGCAATACTTATGTACTTATGTAATGTGAGTTCAAAACCAAAATAGTCTCCCTCCTGGAGCTGGGCAATTTGGCAGCTCTGTTGGGGAGGAGAGAGGACTTCAGCCTCCATTCTCATTTTGTCCTACGTTTTCTCTGCCACACCAGTAACTAGTGTGCCAAAAAGCATCAGCACAACCTGTGATGAGATGCAAAGCCAGTCTATGTTTCCCTTCTGCACAGGTTTCCCCTACTGATTGCTGCTCTAACAGACTCAGCTCCTGCCTAGCCCAGAGGGACATCCATCTCCTTGAATGTGAGAAGAATTCCATCTCTGTCTCCCTTAAATCATTGATTTACCTTGTAGGAATTCTTTGTTTTTCTGATCAGATCAGTAAAAGCTAATTTGCCCAACAGAAGGGAACAAATAACTTCTCAAACCCTAATTAAACTGGCTCAGACTCTGTAAAACCCAAATAAGTTGAAAGATCAATATTTCTATTCATTTAGAAGCATAACGAGGTTAGGAAGGTGAGCCAAGTAAATAATTAACTAATTTGCAGTCTTTCTTTTTTTTTTTTACAGAAAGAGTAATTGTAATCCCTGGTGTAATTAGTTTTTCAGCAAACATCAGTCTTGGCCCAGGCAATTATTTAAAGCATTTGATTAATCAATCTAGAAAAAAAATCCAGTGCACCATGACATACCCTCTCACCCCTCCATGATTGCCAGTTACAAGGACCTGCCTCCCCCTGTCACCCTCATCCTCAACAATGCATAAGAAGCCATTGCTCTAACTCCATACTAGCCGGAGAAAGCACAAGATAAGCACCAACATTTCACTACAAAGCTATATTAAAAGATATAAAGGCCCTTTTTACATAGAATATTGAAATCAGAATTCAGATGTTTTGGTGGGGATGTGCTGCACCAGGATTTTACAAAGGCTGTGCTGATTGGGAAGTCTTTTGTAAAATACTTATAAGGACATATGTTTACAGCAGTTAGTGTATCTAATTTTAAAAGGTTTGGACAAGTTCCTGGAAGCAAAGTCCATTATCTGCTATTAAGGTGGACATAAAGCAACTACTTATAACTGAAGTCAGTAGCATGGAATCTTGCTATTCTTTGGGATTCCGGAATCTCACAACTCTTTGGGGTCTGGAATCTTGCTACTCTTTGGGGTTCTTGAATCTTGCTATTCGTTGGGATTCCAGAATCTCACAACTCTTTGGGGTTCTGGAATCTTGCTACTCTTTGGGGTTCTGCCAGGTACTTGTGACTTGAATTAGCCGTTGTTGGAAACAGGATACTGAGCTAGATAGGCCACCAGTCTGACCCAATATGGCTATTCTTATGTTCTTAAAGATATGCAGAAGTGCCCATGTATTTCCCAGCATGCACAGTATTAGCAGCCATTTTACAAATGTACACATGGAAAAAATAAGCGACACGAACTCAGCATTTCCACATGGAAGCAGCAATGTCTTGGCACCTGAAAACAGGTGCTCCTTTATAGAATGACCCTCAATGTAACTGTTATCAGACATGTTTCTTATTGAAAGATTGTGAGTTTCCCTTCAGGGTCTTCAGAGTGCTCAGAGAGGAAGTATGTATGTAACTCTTGAATCTTGTAAAGTTTAAAGCCTTGACTGGTATTTTTAAAGAATTTGTTTTTTGAAGGCCCCAGCTGCTTTAAAAGCAAAACTGATATATATTTTCTTTTTTTACCCTGTGCTTTCCCACTCATGGCAGGCTCAATGTGGCAGGCAATGGAGGGTTAAGTGACTTGCCCAGAGTCACAAGGAGCTGCCTGTGCTGGGAATTGAACTCACTTCCTCAGGACCAAAGTCCACCACCCTAACCACTAGGCCACTACTCCACTTCATAAAGTATGAAGTTACATAAACACTAAGTTCCTCCCAGGATTTTTTTCCTAGACCTATTAAATGTTTCTGAAGTACTCAGATTTAGGAACAAAACATTTTTTAGTTCCCTGTCCTGTGGAATAAAGCTCCCAGAAAGCTGACATCAGGTCTCGGCTATCTTGCTTTTCAAACGGCTTATTTCAGGAATTTTATTGCAAGGTCTATAGTATTAAAGAGTATTTTTCCTGTATTTATTTTTGATTTATGATTATATGTGGTTATATGTTTCTATTATAGGTATTGCCTCTAAGTTGCCTGGAATGCTTTTTTATGGGTAGGCACCTAAAAATGTAACATTAGCAGTAAACTTGAGAGACTGAAATCATACCCAGGCTACCCTGGCTTAGGAGTGAGATTCAGTACTGTTATGGTCTTGCAAAATTAACCCATTTAGAGGTGTTGCCCTAAATCAATCCAGTATCTCCTGAATAACACCTAGGCTGTATTATTATCAGGACCAGCATTAACGGGGTGCAAAAGAACAATTGTCCTGGGCTCCAAGGCTGCATGCGATCCAAGCTCATCTGATGCAGAAAAGGATTTAGCCTGATAGTGAACTTTGGGGCCTTTCCAAAATTTCCCCAGTAAGTTTACCACAGCTCTAATTATTATATCACACTAGCAGAACTGAATGTGTCATACATCAATATGGCACTGACTCCTCTGAGTGAGGATGCGCTATGGGTGGGAATGAGAAAAGAAACAAACAAGCTAAAACCATGACCCTGCAGTCCTCAGTGCTGACAAAGTATATTGTTCAGTGGCTTTACAATAAAGAGGTCAACAAAGTAATGCTGAGAATTAGAACCAAATCCTGTAACAATTACACTACCCCTCCCTCGCATTCCCCCATTCATTCACAGTGCCTTCATTCCCTCTCCCTTCCCTTAACTTCTCTCCTTGTCCTCTCTCTCTGTCTTCCCCCCCCCCCCCCCCCCCCACCCCCCCCCCCCCCCCCCCAACAGTGGCATGCTTCTCTTAAGAGAACAACCTTGGAAATCTGCCAGTGTTATTGTTGCAGCAGGGTTCCCGCAACCAAACAGATATGTGACCTGCTCATTCCAAGCACTACATGCTGACCTTTTCCCAGATTCCTTTCCAATATAATTATATAGACATCCCCTCTCTCTTTCCCTCTCTGTTGATCACTCTCAGGACCCTCAAGGGAACCTCACAACCCTTCAATAATAATAATAAACAGTTATAACATTGTCTGAATAATACATCCCAGTATCTAGAGGTGGGGTGAGATATTAAGTCTGCAGGAGAAGGCCTAATAGATTTAGGGCTCATTTTCAAAACCAAAAAACGTTATAAGGTGGCAGACGGATGTTTTTCTTTCAAAAACATCCAAGTTACAGTTTTTGATTCCCTGATTTTAGGCATTTTGTTCCATAGTTCATCCAAATTTCAAGGGGGCCTGTTTGGAGCAGGACATGAGTGGCACCAAAAGGTAGATGTTTTCCTGTAATAATGGAACAAAATTAATACATTTTTGGCTAGACCTGTTTCAACCATGACTAAGTGACCAAAAAGTGCCCTGAATTACCACTGGAGGGGTTAAGGCATAACCCCTCTTGTTCCCCCAGTGCTCACTGACTCCCTCCCACCCCTCACCCCCCAAAGCTATGAAAGAAATAGTACATACCAGCCTCTATAACAGCTTCGGATGTTATGGCCAATCCTATTAGAGCAGCAAGTAGATCTCTGGAGTAGCCTATTGGTCAGTGCAATGGACTGTAGAGAAGGAGACCCAGGCCCATATCTCACTGTAACTGGTACACTTGTGGTGGAAAGTGTGAGCCCTCGAAAACCCACTAAAAACCTACTGTACCCAACTGTACACCACTACAGTAGCCCTTATGCCTGTAGGTCTCACTTATATGTAGGTACAATAAGTTTTTGGTGGATTTTGGAGGGCTCACTGGGGGGGGGGGGGGGGGACAGTGAATGTGTACCTGGGACCTTTTATATGAAGTTCACTGCAGTGTCCCCTAGGGTGCACTGCTGGAATGTCTGTGCGGTCATTGTACTCAGAATGCTGCCCCCCCCCCCCCCCCCCCCCAATATATTCCAATGGCTTGTTTTTGTGTGTTTTCCCTTGGACTTTTTTTTTCAATAATGATCCTAATAGATTGACTCACTGAGCACAAAAATGTCTAGCAAATAGCCATACTCAAAACAAAAAGTTGGACATTTTACTGGTTTGAAAATGGCTATGTTTGCTACTGGAGTTTTAGACATTTTTCACAAAATGCCCAAAATTTGATTTAGACGTCATATTGAAAATGCCCCTCTTAATAGTCACCCAATCCCATTCACAAGAAAATGTAAACGGGGAGTTTGAAAAGGGAACTGGAGTGGAGGAGTAGCCTAATGGTTAATGTAGTGGGCTTTGATCCTAGCAACCTGAGTTTGATTTCCACTGCAGCTCCTTGTGCCAGTCACTTAACCCTCCATTGCCTCGGGTACAAAAAAAAAAAAAAAAACTTAGATTGTGAGCCCTCTAGGGACAGAGAAAGTGCCTGCATATAATATGTACAGCACTGCATAGGTCTAGTAGCGCTATAGAAATGATTAGTAGTAGTAGGAAGTAAGAAATTAATTTTAGGAGCTATGGCACTGACTACATTTTCAGTTCCCAAGCATGATCTTTAGGAATGCCATTTCCCTTAGCACAATGTCCTTAAGAGCTCTGCAGTGCCTTTCTGCTCTGTATTCCAAACATGGAGAATCCTAGAAACCTTTTATCTGTATAGTGGGACTCCAGTGCATTAATGGCTTAAAAGTGAAACAAGGTCATTGAGAATACAAGCTAGCAGTGCTCCTGCTCTTTTTCATCCCAGTCAGTCATGCCAAGATCTGGGGCTATCTGGCTTCTCTCTCTCTCTCTCTATCTATCTATCTCTTTAGAATGTAGAGCATACCTATAACATCCTCAACATTTCTTATCAATACAGCTATTGGTCTAGTCAGAATTCACTTTTTTTATGTGGAAAGGACTTAGAAGGAGTGAGGCTGTAAACTAAGAAAAAAACAAACCTGCAGGACATAAAACACATCTTGGAGTCCCTATCGGTTGAAATTCCATGTGTAAAGGATGGCCAGGATGAACAGATAGATGTAGAAATGTTATCAGAAATTAAGGAGGCTAACAAACTGGGTAACACAGTAATAATGGGTGATTTCAATTACCCTGATATTGACTGGGTAAATGTAACAACAGGGCACGCTAGGGACGTAAAATTCCTTGATGAAATCAAGGACTGCTTTATGGAGCATCTGGTTCAGGAAACAACAAGAGGGGAAACAATTGTAGACCTATTCCTTAGTGGTTGATGATATGTTGAAACCCTCTGCTCAGTGTGCTGTGGCAGCTAAGAAAGCAAATAAAATGTTAGGTATTATTAAGAAGGGAAAGGGAAATGGGACTTGATATACCACCTTTCTGGGGTATTTTGCAACTACATTCAAAGTGGTTTACATATATACAGGTACTTATTTTGTACCAGGGGCAATGGAGGGTTAAGTGACTTGCCCACAGTCACAAGGAGCTGCAGTGGGAATTGAACGCAGTTTCCCAGGATCAGAGTCTACTGCACTAACCACTAGGCTACTCCTCCATGCTAGTGGAGGAAGCTTCGCTGGAGTTGATGCGGGAGCCGACTTCTCACTGCCGTTCTTGAGGACATGGCTCCTCCACATTGAGACAGGTTCAGTCACGATACTCCCATGAGGAGGTATTGTCTGACAACAAAGAGGAGTGCTCATGGGATTCAGAGGAGGATCCAAGGTACTTTTCCTCAGATGGAATTCCCTCTTCCTCCCCCCTCCATTTGAAAGGAGAAAGCCTTTCCTTTCCATCTTTTCTCAAGGAAATGGCTGATGCTATTCCATTTCCTTTAGAAGTAGAGGATGAGCCCAGGGCCAAGATGCTCAAGGTCCTGGACTACACATCTCCTCCTAGGGAGACTGTAACTGTCCCTCTCCACAAGGTGCTCCAGCAAGTCCTCATTAGGAACTTGGAGTCCCCTCTGTTGGTCCCAGTCATGCCCAAGAAGATCAATACCATGTACCAGATCCATAGTACACCTGGTTTTGACAAGCCTCAGTTGCCTCACAATTCCAAGGTGGTGGAATCCGCTCTCAAAAGAGCCAAGAGTTCCAGAGACTATGCCTTGCCACCCCCAGGTAGAGAATCTAGAACCCTGGATTCTTTGGGGAGAAAGATGAACTAGGCTTCAATGCTCATCTCTCAAATACAATCAAACCAGCTCTTCACAAACATCTACTTGAGAAACTCGGTGCACAAGTTGTTGGACTTCGCTGAGACGCTCCCTTTGGAGCAGGCTGAGTAACTTCGTCAGTAGGTCAAGCAGCTGAAAGTATGTTGAAAGTTCTTGGCCAGGGGTACTTACGACACTTTTGATGTGGCATCCAGGATCTCTGCCCAGAGTATAGCAATGTGCAGATTCTCATGGCTGCGTGTTTCTGACTTGGAACATTCTGTCCAGCAGAGGTTGGCAGATGCCCCATGCTGGGAGGATAACCTTTTTAGAGAGAAGGTTGAAGAGGTCGCTGACCAAATCAAAAAACATACTGATACCATATCTTCTCTCTCCCATCAGGCACCATCTGCGTCTACCTCCTCAGCTAGGAGGACTTTTGTCAAGCCAAGGAGGAGTTCCTATTACTATCAAAGGCATAGGTACAACTCTTCAGCTCACCAACCTGCTCAGGCTCATCCCCAGTGTGGTCTTTCATGTCAACAGCGTACGCCAAAGGCCCCTGCTGCTCCCCAGGCAAAGCAAGGGATGAGCTTTTTGACTGGCTCCAGCAGAGCATAGCCACAGTAAAAGTGTTCATCCCAGATGGCTTGCCAGTAGGGGAGAGGCTGAAGTTTTTCCACAAAAGGTGGCCCCTTATAACCTCCAAACATGACCTGGAATTCGTTGCCGGAGAATGTGGTGAAGGCGGTTAGCTTAGCAGAGTTTAAAAAGGGGTTAGACGGTTTCCTAAAGAACAAGTCCATAAACCACTACTAAATGGACTTGGGAAAAATCCACAATTCCAGGAATAACATGTGTGGAATGTTTGTATGCTTGGGAAGCTTGCCAGGTGCCCTTGGCCTAGATTGGCCGCTGTCGTGGACAGGATGCTGGGCTCGATGGACCCTTGGTCTTTTCCCAGTGTGGCATTACTTATCCACTTATGTACTTCCTCCCTACAACTTAAAAATAATTCCCTTGTGTTCTAGCAGCACCCTTCTGTCTCCCTGACCCCATGACCTGACCCCCTACCCATGCCATTCAAAGAAAATTCCCTGGTAGTGTAGCAGATGTTAAAAAGAATATCCCTGGGAGTCTAGTGAATCCCTTCCCTCCCTGAACCTCCCAGACACACCCCCAAATACCTCAAAAAGTATGAAGGCAGCAGCAATGCTCACTCCTGCTTCCAGCACTGCCATTATTCAAAATGGTAGCACCTGACCCCTAGTAGTGCATTGTAACACACCACTAGAGATCAGTCTACCAAACAAAGCAATATTTGTCTTTTTAGTAGACAAACCCCTAGTGGGGCATCCCAACACATTAGAAGAGCAGGCTACCAAATAAGGAAATACTTAATGACGGTGGTGCCAGGGGTGGGGCAGAAGCGAATGGACATCACTCCTGACTATCCACTTTTGAGGTGCATGGGCAAGTCTGGGGGTTGGGGAGGGTGTGACAAAGCAGTGGATTTTTAGCCTATAAAACTGAATCATTTCTTGAAGTGTATTTCTTTGATTGGTCAGCAGGTGGTGTTTCCTTGCTTTAAAGCTGTTACAGAGAAATAACTGTTCTTTCTTTAATCTAACACAGATAGGAAGTAAGATGCAGTATACTTTTGAAAACTTGTTGTTCTGGGCTCTGATTTGCCCAGGAGCTCAATTCATCTGGGATGTACTGGCTTTTATCTTCAGCCAGGAAGAAAAGAGAGTAGGATCTCCTTGCTGGGGCTCATAAGCACATAAAAAGACCAAGGGTCCATCAAGCCCAGCATCCTGTCTCCAACAGCGGCCAATCAAGGCTTCAAGAACCTGGCAACCCCCCCCCCCCCCCCAAAAAAAAAAATAATATTCAATGGACTATTCCTTCAGGAATCTGTCCAAACCCCCCTTAAACTCCATAAGGCCAGCTGCTGCCACCACATTCTCCGGCAACGAGTTCCAGAATCCAACTACACGCTGAGTAAAAAAAAACTTTCTCCTATTTGTTTTAAATCTACCATATTCTAGCTTCATCTTGTGTCCCCTGGTTCTATTATTGTTTGAAAGTGTAAACAAACGCTTCACATCTGTCCGCTCTACTCCGCTCATTATTTTGTAGACTTCTATCATATCACCCCTCAGCCGCCTTTTCTCCAAGCTGAAGAGCCCTAACCTTCTCAGCCTTTCCTCATAGGGAAGTCGTTCCATCCCTTTTATCATTTTCGGGCTCGGTGAACAGTTATGTGTCCTGATCTTCCCAGGTACTACTTAGCTAGTATACAAATGTTTAGTTAGTAAAGTAACAGTAAAGAGAGTCCTTTTTCATTTTTAATTACATTTCAATTGATACAGTTTTAAGATTATTTTTTATTATTTTTTAAATTACTTATTCAACTTCATTCATATTATTTATATTTTTGTATTTTCAACCAGATCATCTCACTCTATGTGAGATCCTTTTTGGAGGAATACTAGCACAAACCAGTCCGAAGGTATGATAAATATTAAATAACACTTATGTAAAAGTTGGTCTTCACATATGTTCATGTTTACCTTGATATCCATTTGGACTTGCTATTTTGTCGTTTGTATCTCTATATGGATCTTCAGTCATTCTTTATATTTTGAAATATATTTTATTGTTCGAAATATATTTTATTGCTCAACATATCATGTACGGCCATCATAAGATTACTATTCTTATGTGTCCCTTCTATATTACATACTTTGTTTGAATATCATTACATATACATTACATAATCCACTGTTATAATTTACTTGCGCTCTCATACATGTATATTTTAGATGTTAAATGTCATTTTAAAGCCACCATTATTATATTATATACATTAAATATAACATATACATTCTTTATGTTTTTATATTGTTTTTATATTATTATTGTTCTTATTATGTGATATTATACATGTGGTATTTTTACTTTAGACCCCTGAGGAAGGCCTTGTTGGCCGAAACACGGACCGTGTTGGGTTGTAATAAATCATCTTGGTTTCAATATTTGTGGCTTCAGTCTGGTCCTTCTGGATATCTTCCGCTCATTTTTGTTGTATCATAGTTAGTAAAGTAACATGGTAACATAGTAGATGACGGCAGAAAAAGACCTGCACGGTCCATCCAGTCTGTCCAACAAGATAAACTCATATGTGCTACTTTTTGTGTATATCTGACCTTGATTTGTATCTGCCATTTTCAGGGCACAGACCGTAGAAGTCTGCCCAGCACTAGCCCCGCCTCCCAACCACCAGCCCCGCCTCCCAACCACTAGCCCCGCCTCCCACCACCAGCTCTGCCACCCAATCTCGGCTAAGCTTCTGAGGATCCATTCCTTCTGAGCAGGATTCCTTTATGTTTATTCCACATATTTGGTGGTAAATTTGAGCTCTTCAAAATCCACCAGAAACCCACTGTACCCACATGCAGGTGCCCCCCTTCATGCCTTAGGGCTATGGTAGTGGTGTACAGTTGTGGGGAGTGGGTTTTGGGGGGGGGGGGCTCAGCACACAAGGTAAGGGAGCTATACACCTGGGAGCAATTTCTGAAGTCCACTGCAGTGCCCCCTAGGGTGCCCGGTTTGTGTCCTTGCATGTGAGGGGGACCAGTGCACTACGAATGCTGGCTCCTCCCATGACCAAATGGCTTGGATTTGGTTGTTTCTGAGATGGGCGTCCTCGGTTTCCATTATCACCAAAAATCGGGGACGACCATCTCTAAGGGCGACCATTTCTAAGGTCGACGTAAATTTCGCAATTTGGCCGTCGATTGTATTATCGAAACGAAAGATGGACGCCCATCTTGATTCGAAAATACAGGTTTCCCTGCCCCTTTCTCCGGGACGTCCTGCGAGAACGTCCTCAGGAAAACTTGGGCACCCCTTTCGATTATGCCCCTCATAGACACATATATGACATTTTTTCTTTTCTTTTTTTTTTTTAATAATTGAAGGGGTTGATATTCAGCGTGGTTTAAGTGGGCAATTTCACAAATCACTCACCCTTCCTATCCAAGGAGAATGTTTTATTCAAGAATCAGTATTTCTTGGCACCCACACACACACTCCAGTTTTTATTTTATATAAAAATCTGAATTTGACTCACCAACTATTTCCACACTATCTCAGCTAAATTTCTTCTTTGAACCAGCTGCTTGAGCCATTAGCCATTAGCCAATCGAATGGCTTTTAGCTGTCTCGTGATATTGTTATGCACACTTCCCTGCAGGCATGCCCTCCTCTCAGTGTACATGCTCAGCACAAACTTTCAACCAGCCACAAAATCTACAGATTTTAAACAACACTACTATTTATTTTTATCACTCCCCAGTCTCACTTGCACACCTCTTCCAAAATCTTCTCTTTAATTTGAACATTGTTGAAGCACACCCTGACCTATGAGTTCTTCCTGCACCAGGGCATATATATCACTAGCTATACTCCTTCAAACAACTTTAGCACAGGCAGAGTCTGTTCACCACACTTGTATGACGTTTGTACTTCTATAAAGTTAGTAATAAGTGCTAAGGAACTGATAAGAATAACCAACAGATAAGATGACCTGGTTTAGTGATTGCATTTTGAAGTCAAAATTTCTTATGTATAAGTAAACATATGCATATGCATACTTCTGAGTTTTCAACTATTTGCCCCCACTGTGCCATTGTTTATAAATGTTGGAGGACTGACCTGGCCCAAACATGATTGTGCCTAAAATCAGCTGAAAATCTGATTGAATGCTCATGCTGTGCCAGACTTTTAATGTACGAAGAGTTGTTGGACAAGTATCTTTCCCCACAGAATGACACCTTTTTAGAAGCCACATAAGATAGCTCAATTAGACTGGACCCATCAGAGTTTGCCTCCACAGTTGTCTAGAGCTGATACAGATGGTTCTGAACCCACTCAATAGCAGTTCTCACTTGTAGTGACTTATAATACATCCCCATATGGGGCACGCCAAGAACCCTGCTTTCCTATTTCAAACCAAGCTTCTTCTTGAAAATCTAGATTGTTTGTGCCCCCAAATACATTTCAGTATACTTTCCTGAAGTCTTTCGAGCTATTTCCTCGGCACAGCTATTGGCAACACTTGGAATAAATAAAGAAATCTGGGTAAGATATTCACTTTGACCATTGCAATTCTTTCAAACCAGGAAGACTTTAGGTCTATACGTCAAGTTAGTGTTATAAATGATCCATACTTCAGTTACCTGTTATTGTTCTGCTGATTGCACTTTTTCTGTTTCACTGTTCAGTTTTGCAGACAATAAACATTTCTTTTAGTTTATTGCCTCTGCTTGTCTGGACTGATAAGGATTCCTGGTGGTTTGTGTGTTGGGTCTGTGAGTGTTTTCTGGGAATTGTGGGACCACTGGGAGTATGGCCCCAGTAGCCTAGAAATCACTGGGGATCATTTGAGAGCGGAAGACTCGCCCAGAGGCGGTGGGGACCCAGTTGGCGGGAGGAGGGTGCTAGTGTAGAGCACAAGTGGCAGGTGCAGGCAGACCTGGGCTGTGCTAGGGATAGACCATCTGACTACGGAGTAACCCCAGGTGGGTGGCTAGGCGTTTCTTCACAGAGGGTATTCACCAGACTACCAGGGATGTATTTTTTTTTTATGTCAGAGGCAGGAGTGTTGGTCAGGTCAGGAGGAGGGAAGAGGCTCCTAGTCTACCAGGGATTTGTGGTGTTAGGGGAGAATGCAGACCTAGTGACTTTATTTTTTCATGTCCCCCTTTCTGTCAGTGTATGAACCAGTCACCACTCACACACTGACAGATAGGGAGACATGTTGGCAATGAGCTATACACTACTCCCATATTTTTTAACAAGGCAGTAATTGTAATCTGCATGCTTATTGATTACTACATTGCCATGGTATATTTTTGGAGCTAATTTCATGGTGGAAGCCGTGCACTAAGCCATCAGCATGCAGCTCTATTACATGGCTTCTGCATCGACCCCTGAATACAATAACAGTGCTATGCAAAGATAAAACAATAATTCTCCCTTCCCCTATGCAAGTTGCTATGTGGCTTATGTACTAGCTTGGGCAGTCAAGCATTTCACTCCAGAGGTGGCTGCAGGCGTGTTTCCAATGGGCTCTGAATATAAATGACTTACTGCAATATATAAAAGCAAATTATTGTCGATACTGCTCAGCAGCTCAGTCTATAACATGGCAGGCATTTGGGTCAGTGCAACCGTACGGTTAAGCAATATGTTTTAATGAATGACAAACACAAAGACACAGCTAAACCGAAAGCCCCCTCTTATAGAAAATGAGAATAAAACCCATCTTCTCTCCCGCTTCTCCCTGTCACTTTCTCCTTCTAAAATAGCGTTAATGTGTAAAGTATTGAAATTTAAATCACAGCTCGGCCTAACCTCAACTGACAGCCTGAGTGATGCAATAATCTTGGGTTCTCTGTGCATACAGCATACCGACTATGGGAAAGGGATAAATTTTCAATTTTCTCTTAAAATATACCAGATGGAAGATTTTATAGGAGTCATAAATATGTCAGAGGTAATGTGTGTATGCGAACAGGAGCACCTGGCCCCCTCCAAGGCAGACCTGCTCCCTGTTTGGAAATTCTATTAGACCCTTTAATAAGAGGCTCCAGTTTTGACTGCAGTAAAATACTCACTGTGTTAAACCAATTGAATTCCAATTTGCCAAGACAAGTTTTTCTTTAAGCTTCCAACTTGGAGCATTTTTATTAGGCTACTCTGAATGAATCTAAAGTAATGATAGGGCAGGCGGTTTTGCTGCAGAAGGAATGGGAGGTGCACAGTAAGAAGGCATAAGGAATGGGAGCTGGAGGCAGCAGACATGCCAAGTCTCCCGCATTCGGTGGGAGACTCTTGCTTTCACATGTTATCTCCCTCCAGGATGCAAATAACTCTTGCTCAGCAGCCGCCTCCTCCATCGGCAGCAGGAGATGCATTAATATGATGTCATCTCCTGCTGCCAAGGAACCAGCTCTTATCATGAGACTGGTCCCATGGCAACAGGAGATGACATTTCATTAAGGTATCTCCTGCTGCCAGAAAGAGAGATAGCTTGTTGTTGCCATGGCAGAGGAATTTGGGTGAGCCAGGCAGATTGGGTGGGACTGGGATGGGGCTGTGTGGAGTGGAGTAGGGCTGGTGGGCATGTCTTAAAATCTTTTTTTCAAAATCGGGCCCCCTTAGTAGCTCTGAAGCATCAGGGAAACATGGCATTTATGCTGCATGCAATGCTCAGGAATGCACATAGAGCAGCCTGACAAGCATCTTTTGAGTGTAGGATTTCCAGTCCATGTTATCAGAACGGCCTTGTTTTGCCCTGTTGCACATCTAGACTTCCCTGAGGGATCCAGTGGAATAATCAAGGCCTGGAGCAGCTTATTCTGAAAAAGTGGAACTGGTTGGCAACTCAGCTTAAACGGAGAACTTTTTATCTGCCATCCACATAGCTGAAGATTCGGTTCTTCCGGAGTGTATAGCACTGAAAACTAATGTACTCACTTGTCAATATTCAGCAGGTAGCAGTTAACATTTTTTTTTTTTAAATGCTGACTGCTGCAGGCAGCCTAATGGTTAGTACAGTGGGCTTTGATCCTGCCAACCTGGGTTCAATTCCCACTGCAGCTCCTTGTGACTCTGGGCAGCTCACTTAACCCTCCATTGCCCTATGTACAAAAAAAAAGCCCTTAGTTTGTGAGCCCTCTAGGGACAGAAAAAGTGCCTGCATATAATGTGTACAGTGCTGCGTACATCTAGTAGCATAATAGAAATGCTTAGTAGTAGTAGTAGTAGTAGAATTAGCTCCAGATACTCAATGCTGGGCCATGTCCAGGCACCAGCATTGAAAATCCAGGGGTAACTAGTTATGTGCTAGCTGCCAGGTGTTATGCAGGTTACAACTGATATTATGCAGGTCCCATCTGAATATTGGCCTGGACCCACATAAGGATATCTGGCCAGGTCCAAACCCCTCCCACCCCCCAAGGATTCAAATCCCCTCTCGTACCCCCTGAAGATCCAGAAACCCCCTCTTCAAATCCCCTCCTTCCTTCCCACTATCCTGGAACATGCAGAGTCCTGCCAGAGTTCCCTCTCCCTCCCTCCCTCCTTCCCACTCCCCCGCCCCCGGTCCTACCTGCTTAATCCCTGGTTATCTAGTGGGAAATGGGCAGGAGTGATACCCACTCATTCTTGACCATCATGACTGCCCCTTCAAAATGGCTGCTGCAATCTCTAGCAACAGCCTCACACACTACCTGAGAACTGCACGCTTCAGACCAGTACCCAGAAGTTCTGCAGTGCCAGCTGATATTCAGTGCTCATGCTTGTATAGCTAAGCAACCAAATAGGACCACATAAATAGGCCGTATGGTCTTTATCTGCTGTCATTTTATGCATTTCTATGTAATCTAGTAGTAGGGGTATCTGCTTAGATTACCACGGTCACTACTTTAATCAATAGAATTTCATCTTTTGTCTGACCTCAGTGGTAGGCAGGTAGAGCAATATCTGACCAGCTAGACATTCTGACATCTTCCAAAAAGAGATAGAAGCTAAGATTGACATGCTATAATCAGAGGAACCTGGATTGGCCACTGTTGGAAACAGGATGCTGGGCTTGATGGACCTTCGGTCTGTCCCAGTATGGCAATATTTATATACAGTGAAACCTCGGTTTCATCAATAATTTGTCCGAAACCATCGACGAAAACCGAAACCGAAGAAAACCGAGGCAACAAGCAATTTTTCTTTTAAATGAATAAAAAAGACTAATGTATAGAATAAATGAACATTTAACATGGCATTTAACATGGCATTTACCTTTCTGAAGACTCTTCTAGGTGTATGGAAGATGGAGAGAGAGGAGCAGAGATTATTGTTTGGAAGGGGGATTGCCCTCCATAAGGACACTATCAGGCACTCAACCAGCTGTAGTAGTAGTAGTGTGGCAAAACAACGAAAATTTGGTCATAAAACAGCAGCAGTGTGATCCCACAACCGGAAACAATGCCCCAGAAGAACGACACGTGAGAACGCAAGATTAGCTGCGTGGGCACGCCGACGAAATCCGAGGTGATCGACCAAAACCGAGGTGAAAATTTCGCGAAAGAAATTGACGATAACCGAAACCGACGAAATCCGAAGTCAACGAAAACCGAGGTTTCACTGTACTTATGTAACCTAGGAGACTTTGTATATACTTTATTTGTTACTGTTGCCTTTGCCACTGGCACATTGATTGTGACTATCAAGAAAATGACTTTAGTAAATAGTTGCTTTAGAACAACTATGCATTCAGCTGAGTTATTGAGTGAGTGGAGTGAACAAAAGTCTGAAGGAAGCTGTTAACCAGCCTCCTGGTGTAAGCCAGTCCTAGCCCTGGTCCCAATATATGAACTGTTTATCTGCAGGGCTATTTGCTATTTGAGTACACACTAGGTGGCACACAGAACACCCCCTGTCACAATAAGATTCCAGTTTTCTGTCATCCAGAAGGCCATTCAGTGCCTGCTAAAGGTAGAGCTACCAAGTTACTCCGTGCCAGGAGGGAGATTTTTTTGGCTGGTCCTGGTTTTGATGTTACATCTCAAAGCAGTGTGGTATTTGTAGTCCCCGATTCTAAACATTGAACTCAGAGCTCCAGGTCCCATAATGTTTCAAGTTAGGGTTGTCAGAAATCCAAGAGTGACCTAAAATCTCCCTCCATGAACTGAGTAACTTGGCAACTTTGTAAAGGAGGACTTGAGCCTCTGAATCAAAGGAACTGCACTCAGATATAAATGAGGTTATTAATCATATCTATCTTACTAAGGTTTTGAGTCTAATGGAAATTTGTATTCGTCAGTGGTCCATACCAAGTCTTCTGGATAGCCTAGGACAGTGATATTCATTCCCAGCCTTTGAGAATCTTATGGGATCAGGTTTACAGGTTCTCTCTAATGAATATACATGAGATAGATTGGCATACAAGGGATGTAGCATGAATACAAATCTATTTAATGCATATTTATTAGGGATATGGTTTTTTTTTTTTAACTGGCTCATTTGTGGCCTTCAAGAACTGGGAGTGAACATCACTGCCCTAGGAACTCCTTATAGGTACTGTTTAAGGTTTTCACTGGTGCTGTACATGAATCGCTGCTCAGTAGTGTCCCAGAGGCTGATAAGAGATATATAATGTGCATACTTGAGCAAGTCAGAAAGCTGATCCCATTCCCATTTGTCCCCAAGTTTCAGTATAAAATGGCCCAGTTTAGAAACATAATTCAACCAGATACAAATAGAGAGATGCCCCACTGCAGGAAGCACAAGTCACCAAAAAAGAGCAGTGAGAACACAAGGAATACAGTCCAGGATAGAAATTAAAATTTATTAAATTTTAAAGACCCAACAAGTTCCAGCTAACTGCCTGCTTCAGAGGTACAGTACGTCATAACTTCGCTAACATACACTGAAAACAATGTTCATGTTCATACTCTTTGCCAAGAAAAGATGTACATGAGAGGCCTTATCTTAAAGGAACTCCATAGTGTATAAGATCTTCCACATAAAGAAAAGTATTAAGGGAAAGGTACCAGTATCTTCACCTTGCTCCCGGAGCCTTCCTTTTACCGTGTTCTGCCCTGCCAGAAATAGGAAGTTAATCAGAAGAGATGAGATATGACATAGAGAAGGCTCCAGGCCAGGCGCAGGCAGCAGGTGTGAATCGCTGCCGCTGCCAGCACCCTCTAGGACATGGATTCTCAACCCTAGTTCTTGGCACACACCTAGCTAGTCAGGTTTTCAGGATACCCATAATGAATATGCATGAGGTAAATTTGCATACCATAGAGGTAGATCATGTAAATCTATCTCATGCATATTCATTGTGGGTATCTGGAAAACCTGACTGGCTAGGTGTGCCCTGAGGACTGGATTGAGAACACCTGCTCTAGAGCATTTGAAGGTAGCCTGGGAGTAAGGGTTGAGAGAGGGGGGATGCTGGACTGTGTGCGGGGGGGGGGGGGGGGGGGAGAAGATGCTGGACTGGGATTTTGCAGCCCTTTATCACTGGCACCTTGAGCCAGTGCCTCACCAGGTCCATAGGTTGAGCCAGCCCTGCTGTGTTCCCTTTCAATAATAATCAGTCTTTTGGGGGTAAAACGTTTCACATGTACCAGGGCAAACCTGTTCCCTTCTGAATCAAACACACAGCCTATCCTTTCTGGGTCCACTTCTACACAGATTCTTCCCAATAGGGGTAGTAATCTTGTACACAGTTCTTTCTCCAGTAGTCCAGCCCCTGTGTGGGGCTTCTCTCTCCTTGTCCTTCAGCTTGAGGATCAAGCTGCTGCTCCACTCCTTAACTAAAGAGCAGGCAGAGGAGTGGGTAAGACTTCTGTTTTTCACATTCACTTTACACTGGACACAAATACAAACTCATAACTCAAGGGAGGCTTCACACAAGACACAAACTAATGGGGGTCTTTTACTAAAGCTTAGCTCGAGTTATCTACAGCAGGGCCCATATGAATAAAATGGGCCCTGCTGCAGATAACTTGAGCTAAGTTTTAATAAAAGACCCCCTTAGTTTGTGTCTTGTGTGAAGCCTCCCTTGAGTAAAAGACCCCCTAAATAGGCCCAAAGGCTGAAAGTTAAACATACATTGCAGTACTTAGTATAGACACAAAATCCAGCATTCATTTTCTAGGGGTCTCTATATGTGCAGGCAGTACCATTGCATTTGCAGCCATCTTGAAGGGGGATAATGTAACCATTACGGACCACCTTTCTGCTCTAATTTGCTATGATCCTAAATGCAAGAGCATGCTAGGCTAGTGAGGGTCCTGAAAGCTTCCTTACGTTTGTTTCCCCAAATTAGTACAATATAGTGGGATAGGAGAAAACTATGAGTGGATCACGACTTCAGGATGACTTGGAGCTGGATAAGCTCATACATAAGAAATGGTCTAAGGCAGTGTTATAAATTACAGCACTAATGAAATTAAATGCTTCCTAGTGATGATCGCACTGCCATCTGTGTCGTTTATGAGTTCATAAATTGTGCCCCTTAACAAATAGATGCAGATTCATTAAATACACAGTTAGTGGGGTCTATCCATCACGTGAGTCCTGCCTGAATCATTTCCCTTCTCTGCTGTCAGAGCATGAGGGAAGGGAGGAGAGAGAGAGAGGCTTGCTGTCCCTAGCCCTGGCTCAATGAAAATGCTGGAAATGCTACTTTGTGAAAAAGTATCTATCAATCTGTTTTTCCCCATAGTGATGCTGCTCATACTGCTTTAATATTCACTTTCAGTACTTATGGGCTACCAACAGGTCAAGTTTTCAGGATATCCCTCATGAATATGGATGAGAGATTTGAATCCCTTTATCTTTATTGTATGCAAACTTCTCTCATGCACATTTATTAAAGATATTCTGAAAACCTGACCTGTTAGTAGCCCATCAGGCTTATTTTCGAAAGAGAAAGACGCCCATATTTCGACCCAAATTGGGAGATGGGCGCCTTTCTCCCGTGGGCGCCCAAATCGGTATAATCAAAAGCCGATTTTGGGCGCCTCCAACTGCAGTCTGTCACGGGAACGAACAAAGTTGATGGGGGTGTGTCGGAGGCATGGTGAAGGCGGGACTGGGGCATGTTTATCAGCCGAGGAGAGATGGGCGCCCTCGGCCAATAATGGAAAAAAGAAGGGCGGCAGTAGCGAGAATTTGGGCTGCTTTTTTTGGACCCTTTTTTTTTCACAAACAAAGTCCCCAAAAAGAGCCCCAACTGCCCAGATGACCACCTGGATTCCTGTCAGCGAGATGAATGCCCCTGCATACGTTTGTTTAAACTGGGTTGTTCCTGATGAATTCCAGAAGCGGGTGAAACGATAAGGGCCCCGTTGAACACAATTAAGCAGTGGGAATGAGGGGTGATTAAGCCAGCTAAGAAAAGCTAAGTTATTTTATGCTAAAGCTGTGCTTTTGAAAATATTTGATTCTCAGTGAATATGTTTGCATTATGAGAAAACTTTGATTGTAAGCATGTGAGATTAAATTTCTTACCCAATGAAAGAGATCAGACCACGGACACCAAAATCTTATATAGATAACGGGTCCTGTTGGTCAGACCTTGGTTTACACCTTGGTTTCTGAGGGTAATCTTCATGCTTTCAAGTATTGTATGCCTTTTTATGACCTTTTGGGATTGAATTTGGCTGTTGTTCAGTTTGTTTTGAATTAGTTTACGCAACTTAGATCAACAGCTCATACTGTTACCTATTTATTAGCAGTATGCAGGTCTCTGGAGCAGTTGTTAGTGGGTGCAGTGCACTTCAGGCAAGTAAACCCAGGCCCACCCCCCCACCCCCCACCTGTTACACTTGTGGTGGTAAATGGGAGCCCTCCAACCCTCCCCCCCAAACCCACTGTACCCACATGTAGGTGCCCCCTTCACCCACAAGTGCTATGGTACTGGTGTAGAGTTGTGGGGAGTGGGTTTTGAGGGGATCTGGGGGGCTCAGCACCCAAGGGAAGGGAGCTATGGACTTGGGAGGTATTTTACTGGGTTTTTTTTACTTTTTACAAGTGCCTCCTAGGGTGTCCGGTTGGTGTCCTGGCATGTGAGGGGGACCAGTGCACTATGAATCCTGGCCCCTCCCACGACCACATGCCTTGGATGTGTTCATTTTTGAGCTGGGCAGCTTCGGTTTCCATTATCGCTGAAAACCGATACCACCCAGCTCAAATCCGCCCAAATCCAATGCATTTGCCCGGCACCAACCGTATTATCGAAACAAAAGATGGACGCCCATCTTTTTTGAAAATACGGTCTGTCCCGGTCCTTCACGTACCCGTCCTCGGAGATAGTCGCCCATGGAGATGGGCAACCGCGTTCGATTATGCCCCTCCATGAGTACTAAAAATGAATACTAAAGCAGTATGAGCAGCATCACTATGGGGAAAAAACAGATTGGTAGCAGATACTTCTTCACAAAGTAGCAGCCCTCAAGACTGGGAATGAAATAACACTGTCACATTTCCTGAAAATCAGAGATTCTCCCCCTCACAGACTGTTACTGTAGAGAAAAGATCCAGCACTTAGGGGTCCTTTTACTAAGCTGTGGGAAAAAGTGTCCTGAGGTAGTGGCGGGGGGGGGGGGCATTTTTCCCACGCGCCAGGGCCCTTTTTATTGCAGAGGGTAAAAAGCTTCCCCCAAAAAATGGCCATGTAGTAAGATAACTCTTACCGTGTGACCATGCTGTGGGTAACAAAAAAAAAAAAATTCTGGACTAGAACCAAGAGACCAGGCAGCAGTGACTGGAGTGAAAACTGGCAAAGCATAGCAAGACACTGAGGTCAGACTATGGACAATTGGGCAGGTATTGTTGCTTCAGCGGAGCTGTGCTCTCACTCTTTCTCCCACTATGGAAACTGAAGGAAGCCATCCAGAGGAAGGTTTATCTTTAGGAAAACCAGATGTCCCACCAACGTTGGTGTTAGCTATGAAAGATGTTGACTCACAATATCTCTTGTCATTGAGGATAGTGATCACTGGACATACTGGCTGGTAGGCAGGAAAGAAAATATTGGGTGAGTGGGCCAGATTGTGGACTTGTGTGCCCAGTATCATCCTTTGCCTCCCCAAATGAAACAGTCAAACTACGCCCATGGACTCCTGTCCAGAATATCTAACTGTAAATCCCTAACTGAATGTTCTTTTTCTATCCAAAGTCGTACCAAAGGTGCACTAATAATTGTGTATTGATGCAACTTTTGTGCTCAATAATTTGAATTTTGACCATGTGTTTTGTTTTACCTATAGATACCAGATTACAAGGGCAGAGAACAACATAGATAACCTGTGTGGTGTTACAGTCAGATGAATGACAATTTTCAAACCTCTTTTAGTTTGTGGATCTGTGAAGGAAGTTAATGTTAGAGAGTGTTGGCACACTGAACAGAGTGTCCCTGAGTAGGGTCAGTAGTGGTCTTTATCCTTCTTCTTCAATATACTATGCAAATGTTAGTGCCTTTTTTATTAGAATTACCTGCTAGATGGATTAAGCACCTACCTAGTGTGATGGAGGGAAGGGGAGTGAGGAGAAATGCTGGATATGGATGGAGGGGAAATTGCAGAATTTAAGGGCTGATTGGAACACTTTGAGGGCAGATGCTGAAACTGCAGGAAGGATAGGGACAGGGCTACAGATGGTAGACAGGACACATATGGACACAGGAGGATGGTGGATATGGTGAGAGAAAAACTATCAAATGGAAAGAAGACGTTGCAAAAACAGAAGACACTGGGACCAAAGCGAATAGAAAAACTAAATGATCAGACAACAAAAGTAGAAAAAAGTATTTTATTCAGAATTTATTAATTAGAATATGTCGGCTTTTGGAAATGTGCATCTGTGATATTTTTCATGTAAATTTCAATTTTTCTAGTATTGCTGCATGCTGAGTCTGACTTCTTGAGGTAACTTTCCAGTTCAGTATTTTGCCTTCATATGTTTTTTATTTATAGTTCCTTGTGTCATATCTGTTTTGTGCCATGTGTTTTTCATGTGTGATCAAGATGCAGTATTCTGCTAGCGTATTCATTATGGTTATTCGCAAAAAAAGTCAGCTCTTTCTTCCTTCCTTCCTTCCTTCCTCCATATTAGCATATTCATTTGCATATATATATATATATATATATATATATATATATATATATATATGCCCTGCCCCATCCTTTGCGCCCTGCAAATGAAACAGTCAAACTACGCCCATGATGGGAACCCTTCATTCTTAAGGCCAGACAAGCAGACTTCCTTCCTAAAGACTTATCAATCCAGTTACCCCAGTGTAAAATTGCCCATGAGATGATGAATAGTCTGTTGTGATAGAGACACCAAGAATTGCTACCAGCTTCAGCTTCATCTCCACTTTAAAGTGTGACTCAGCTCATCACTGTTCTGTTTGGTTGGAGGCCAGTAACCAACAAACACAGGCAACTTCACTGTTCTTTTAGGTCAAATTCACTGAATAGCAAAATTTGAAATGATCCACTGTTTGTGTGTCATGACTTGACAAGCTTTTTCATATTTATAAATTCTCTCAATTGGGTCGGAACAAAAAACACATACTTTGTACCTAAATATTTTACAACACACTTGCAGGGATAAGCAAGTAAAAATGTTGCCCCCAAAGACCTGGTTTCCTCCCTCATGTGTCCACCACTCTTTCCGTGAAAAAGTATTTCCTTAGATTACTCTTGAGTCAATAACCTCTTAAATTCATCCTATGCCCTTTCATTCCAGATTTTTCCTTCATTTGAAAGACGCTCACCTCCTGTACATTAATTCCACAGAGGTATTTAAACATCTTTATCATATCCCCTCTCTACCGCCTTTCTTCCAAAGTATACATATTGAGAGCCTTAAGTCTGTCCCCATACGCTTTATGAAACCACTGACCTATTTTGTAGCTACCCTCTGGACCGACTCTGTCATGTTTATACCTTTTTGTAGGTGCAATCTCCAGAATTGCACAAAGTATTCTAAACGGGGCCTCACCAGAGACTTTTTTCCTGATGGTCATTCCTCTCCCTATGCACCCAAGCATCCTTCTGGCTTTGACAGTTGCCTTTTCTACCCGTTTGGCCACCTTGAGATCATCATACACAATCACCCCCAAATCTCGCTCTTCTTTCATACACAGAAGTACTTCACCCCCTATAATATACCTTTCCCTTGGAGTTTTGCAACCTAAGTATATGACCCTGCATTTTTTAACAAAATCACTCACAAAGATGTTAGAAAGAGCCAGCCCAAGGACCGATTCCTACGATACACCACTGATAATATCTTTTTCCTTGGAGCAAGCTCCATTTACCACTACCCTCTGTATCCTTCTATTTAACCAGTTTTTAACCAGTCAGTCACTTTGGTGCCCATACCAAGGGCACTCAGTTTATTTATTAGTCACCTATGTGGAGCTGTGTCAAAAGCTTTGCTAAAATCCAAGTACACCACATCTAGCATCCCTCCCATATCCAACTGTTTGTTCAGCCAGTCAAAGAAATCAATCAGTTTTGGCTGACAAGACCTGCCTCTAGAGAAACCATGCTACCTCAGGTCCTGCAATCCATTCAGTTCTAGAAACCTCACAATCCTCCACTTTAGAAGCGTTTCTATTAGTTAACTCACCACTGAGGTCAGACTAACAGGTCTGTAATTCCCAACCTCCTCCTTACTTCCACTCTTGTACAGAGGGACCACATCCGCCCTTCTCCAGTCCTCTTGGGACCACTCCAGACTCTAAGGAAGCATTGAAGAAGTCAGAGAATGGAGCTGCCAAAACTTCCCTGAGTTCTTTGAGCACCCTCAGATGTATCCCATCAGGCCCCATCGCTTTGTCTATTTTTAGTGTAGCTAGCTCCTCAAGAACAGAGTCTTCTGAGAATTGATCCTGGTCGAACGAACATCCATTCCCATTAGCCAGGGCCGTGCCTAGGGTCTCCGGCGCCCCCCTGCAGTTGGCCTCTCCAGCGCCCCCCCCACCCCTCAGTCGGCCTCTCCGGCGCCCCCCCCCCCGAAAACGAGCGCTACACTACTAGCGCTCTTCTCCCCAGATCCATTTTTTTGTTTAAATTTACCTCTCCGGCGCTTGCAGCGTAGGCAGCGTTAATGAGAAGGAGGCGGCGCTCCCCCGCCCCGACGTGTCTTGCCTTCGCTGTGTCCCGCCTTCTTCTGACGTCAGAAATGACGTCAGAAGAAGGCGGAACCGAGCGAAGGGAAGACACGTCGGGGCGGCCGGGGGAGCGCCGCCTCCTTCTCACTTACGCTGCCGCGCGCCGGAGAGGTAAATTTAAACCAAAAAAAAAAGGATCTGGGGAGAAGAGGGCGAGGTAAGCATGGTGCGGCGGGGCGCCCCCTAGAGGATGGCGCCCTCCTGCCATGCTTACCTCGCTTACCGCATCGGCACGGCCCTGCCATTAGCATTTATTTTTTCAGTGTTCTTAGCCCCGGCCTTTCATCCGTGAATACAGACGAGAAATAATTAAGCAGTTCAGCTTTATCCTTTTTAGCTTCTACATATTCCTCCCCTTCACCCTTGAGCCTCACTATGCCATTTTGGCACTTCCTCCTATCACTTACATATCTACCAAATGTCTTGTCCCCCAGTTTTACCATACTGGCTATCTTTTCTTCCATTTGTATCTTTGCTTTCCTGACAGCTTTTTTTAGCTTTTCTAGGTATTTTTGCCTGTCTTCCTTTCTGTGTTGTCTTGTAATTTATGAAGACTAACCTTTTTTCTCTTACCTTTTCAGCTACTACATTTGAGAACCAAAGCAGCCATCTCTTCCTCTTACTTTTACATACTTTTCTAACATAAAGGTTTGTCACCTTTAAAAGAGCTCCTTTCAGTCTTGCCCACTGCTGTTATACTTCCTTCAGCTGTTCCCATCCAACTAACTCTTCCTTGAGATATTCCACCATCTTGGCAAATGTCTTTCTTTTGAAGTCTAGAACCTTCAATCTTGAATAAGCCCTCTCCTCATGTGTCTTAATATTGAACCACACCATCCAGTGATCACTAGATGCCAATGATCAACCACCGTAACATCAGAAACACTTCCTGTTTGTAAGCACCAGGTTCACAATAGCTTCTTTCGATGTGGGTTCCATCACCAACTGCTGAAACAATTCTTCCTGTAGAAAATCCAAGATCCCCTTGCTTCTAGACAACCTCGCAGCAGGGATGCCCCAATCAACATCCGGCATATTAAAATCACCTATCAGTAGACTTTGCCTTTCATAGCTATCTTGTAAATGTCTTCAATTAAATCTCTTTTCATTTCTTCTGATTGTGAGGGAGGCTTGTATATCACACCACTATAAATACTTTTTCCATTCCCTGTTTTATGATTAACCCACAGTGCTTCTTCCTTACCCCATATTTCCTGCAATTATGTCGCTTTAATGTTATTCCTAGCATATAATGTCATTCCTCCACCCTTTTTTCCTACCTAGTCTTTCCTAAATAGATTATAACCAGGTATAACTATACCCAGTCATGGTTCTCCATAAACCACATCTCCATGACTGCCACTAAATCCGAGTCAGATCTAGAGCTTTTTTTCCATACTACAGGCATTGGTATAAAAAGCTCTCCAGATATTGCTTTTTTTTTTCTCATTTCTAAAAAAGTATTCGATATCTTATATTCCTGAAAGTTTTAATAACCTTGGGGCTTTTCTCACCCATCCCCAGCGAATCTAGTTTAAAGCCCTCTTTAGTACATTAGCCAGTCTGTTATGGAACACACTTCGTCCCTTCTTTGATAGATGGATGCTATCTCTGCTCAGTATGTCTTGGAAAAGCATCCCGTGATCAAGGAAACTGAAGCACTCATACTGGCACCATCCATGTAGCCATATATTCAGCTCTAGGATGCAAGCTTCTCTCATTTGACCTTTATCTTCAACAGGAAGGGTCGATGAGAACACCACCTGTGTACCTAACTGCTTCACCCTCTGTCCCAGAGCCATGAAGTCAAGTTTGATATGTTCAGCAGGATACCTAGCAGTATCATTTGTCCCAACATGGATGAGCAGCATAGGATAGTGGTCAGTAGGTTTGATGAGTCTTGATAAACTTTCTGCTACATCCCAAATTTGACACGAGGCAGACAGCACACTTCCCTGAACATAATGTCTGGGCAGCAGATGGGTGCCTCAGTACTCCTGAGAAGAAATTCACCAATTATGACTACCTTTCACTTCCTATTGGCCACTGATCCAGCAACTTTGAGGTTGTTGAGCTTTGTTTCCGCCTGTTCTTGAGATATTTTCAGCTCTTCTACCTCCAGGGCTACAAACTGGTTCTTCAGTTCAACAGAAGATGGAGTGTGGGGGTTGATTTTGCAGGACCTAATGATCTGTGTCCAGTTGGAGATCCCCAATGCCTTGAGATGCATTTCTGGGATGGATTTCTGGTGGTCACAAATGCTTCTTAGTCTTGCCACCTTAGTTCTTGTACTTCTTTCAAGAGACATTCAATGTGCATACAGTTAGCACATGAAACCAGTCCCTCACCTTGTATCCAGCTTTCAGCCATCAGAACATAAGCGTTTGCCTTACTGGGACAGACCAAAGATCCATCAAGCCCAGTATCTTGTTTCCAACAGTGGCCAACCCAGGTCACAAGTACCTGGCAAGATCCCAGAACAGTAGAATATATTTTATGGTGCTTATCTTAGAAATAAGCAGTGGATTTTCCCCAAAGTCATGTTAATAATGGCTTATGGACTAACTGCTTTTCAACATTCTCTGGCAACGAATACCAGAGTTTAATTACATGTTGTGTGAAGAAATATTTTCTCCAATTTGTTTTAAAATTACTATTTTGTAGTTTCATTGCATGCCCCCTAGTCCTAGTATTTTTGGAAAACAGTAAACAAGCGATTCACGTCTGGACAGCAGCGGAAGCTGTAAGGAGAGCAGCAGCTTTGGGGGCCCAATGTTTCTTAACCATACTTCAACTGTAGATGCTTTTTGTACCAGAAAGGAAAAGTCCCAAATTCCAGATCCTATTTTATCCCTCAACTATTCTGTATGTTACAAGCAGGTTGTTATATTAATGTGAGATCTAAGTACCTGTTCAGATCCTCTATGTGGGTATAATTCTATGTACTTTCATGCACTGATTTAGCCTATTGTTTCATGCTTTAGAATTGTATTATATGAATCTGATGTGTAGTGTAGTTTGTTTGCTTTGCAGGCTTAATTCAAGGGATTAATCTTGCAAATTAGAGACCCATAAATAAAATCTGATCACTATTAATAGTTAACAGATATGGGAGGGCTTTGGGAGTTGAGGGGGAGAGGCTGGTACTGGGAGAAGTGGGGGTTCAGAGGCTGTTACTAAATGAAAAGAATGGAGTAGTCAGAGATGAATTTAGGGGTAAAATATCATTAGAGTGAGTGGGAAGGAGAATATATGATGAATGAGAAATGGAGGCAAGGGAGGTAAACACATAGAAGGTGAGTGAATGCAAGAGGGAGTGAAGAAAAAACATGGTGGGGTCAATAAAGAGAGAGTGTGGGTGAGGGGGAGAAAGCATGTGGGTTGAGTGAGTGGAGGGAGATAGTATGGGGTGAATACAGTAGGACTGCGGTGGGGAGATGAGTGAGAAGGGGATTCGGAAAGTATAGGTGATGGGAAGTGAGCAAGTGCAGAGTAAAAAGAGAAAAAGCCTGTGGAGGAGTGTGTGAGGAGATGGGGAAGAATGTGGAGTTGGGGGGGTGGGGGAGAGAGAATGGAGTCAGGTAGATGGAGAGGGTACAAGAGAATTGAAGTTACCATTTGCCCTGGAGCCAGTCTTGCCTCTGTTGTCTTCCTCTTCCTTCAGCACTGTGAACCATAATGTCATGCTTGCATAGCTGGAAGAAACAGGTATCAGTAACACAGTATTGGCATGGTTCAAATCCTATCTGTCAGACAGACAACAATCCGTTCTGTTCAGTAACAGCATATCATCACCTTGGGCACTGAACTGTAGGGTACAACGGTGATCCATATTGTCACCTATTTTATTTAATATCTACCTCAAGCCTCTAATTGAGCTGCTTCAGGTGACAGACACAAAATTCTATATCTATGCCAATGATGTACAGCTACTCATATCCACTGAACCAGATCTATCCACAGCTTTGATGAAATTGACTGCCTTACAGCAATTCAGGAATGGGCAACAAAAAAGCAAAAACAAACTCTGTCTGAACCAAGTGAAATAGAAATACTTTGGGTTCCTAACTCAAACAGACAGGTACCTGACTTCAAAATCCCATTTGGGAGGTATGAACTCCCCATAAAATCACAGGTCAGGAATCTTGGGATACTGCTAGACTCATCACTACTACTACTAATAATAATAATTTCTATAGCACTACTAGACATATGCAGCACTGTACACTGAACATGTAAGGGACAGTCCATGCTCAACAGAGCTTACAATCTAATCAAGACAGACAAACAGGACAAATAAGGGATAAGGGAAATTACATAAGGTGGGTGAGTACTGAACAAGTGAATAAAAGAGTTAGGATTTAAATCCACCTCGCCACTCTCCAACTCAGCAAAAGCACAAATGGATCCAAAGACAGGTTGTGGCTTAAGTTATTCACTTTTATAGCAGGTCTAAATTGAGATGTTCTCATTTCCACCAGAAAATGCCTCCCCACTATCCGTTATCGCTGACACACATTCATCTCGTAACAGCCCCAAAACGCCAGCACGCACAGACTTTGACGTTTTCAAGATTTCAGTTTGATTACGGCGATTTGTGCATTTTCACCAGAAAAGCATCTATCTTTCAGATGTTTTTCGACTTTGAAAATTAGCTCCTTTGAGTAAAGTGCTGCTGCTCAGAGGTTTTGGATGTAAGCTAATTCCAGCATGTTTCTGCACAATCCATATTCACTATTTTTAATTTGTGGATGCAATACCTAAACTTGCCAGTGGAGGGCACCAGCTCCCCCTTCATTTATCCTGCCTTCAGTCAATCCCCCTTGCTCTGGATTTCCCACACATCTGCTCTGTGCACACATTCTTCCCCTTTCACATTCACATTTTTCACATTAATGTGGAATATTTACATCAAACTGCAGACAAGAATTCATCCCACACATTTTTAGCATTCTTCTCACATTTTCCCTACCCCCTTCCACTTGTCCATGTTCTGATTCCAGGTCCTTCACGTTTGCTTACAATAGCCATTTTAAATAAAGAAAGTATCAATGTTTGCTTACAATTATATCATTTAGAGTTTTACAAGTGGCTTTATTCTGAGTCCTCTCTTGAACTTGAGGAGTAGCCTAGAGGTTAATCCAGCAGACCTTGATCCTGGGGAACTAGGTTCAATTCCCACTACAGCTCCTTGCAACTCTAGGTTTCTTAACCCTCCATTGCCCCAGGTACAAAATAGGTACCTGCATACAATACATAAACCACTTTGGTTGTAACCACAGAAAAGTGGTACATAAATCCCATCCCCCTAAACTTCATCGTGGCCAACTCCAGTACCACAAAAGTTTGCATTCAATTATCATATGTAATTTTGCATATGCACTTTACCTAGATATGACACTCTAAATTGATTAAACCCAAGATCTCTGTATAAACTACTTGTCCAGACTAAACTGGATTAGCCCATGCTTCCTTTCTGCATAGAGTTGTCCCTGCCTAGTACAGGGAGTTTTTTTTTTTTTGGGGGGGGGGGGTTGTTTGTTTGTTTTTGTAATATATGGATAGATTGATATGCTGGGGAATAGTGAATGTGCACATGAGTATCCATTCTGATCAAGGGCCTTTGACTGGAATATATTTACTAGTAATTACAGATGTTAATGGTGGTAGCACACATTAGTTTTAGGAGACGAAGGCAGAAAGCCATGCGTTAGAGCTCTTTGCCATAGTTTAGTGCTGGGTTTTCTAATGCATGTGTAAAAAATAAATTATGCACCCAATGCAGTAAACACATAGTATGCAAATAGACTGTGAGCAAAAAATGTACGTTAACAGGAGACAGCACACCAAACACAAACATACACGGCTCTGTGCTAGCGGCAGCTATATTTTGCACACACGGCAAAAGGACCTGGCATCCGGAGTTGCATGCACATAGATCTGTGGATGTTCAGGAATGCTATTCTGTGCACACAGTTTTTACAATACCAATGTTTGTGCACAGAATAGCATTCCAGCACATGTGCAGATGAATGCACATTCAGCTCCGGGTGCCAATACAACTTTTGCAATACTAAATATTTATCAATAGTTGAGCACTTTTTCTTCCTGCACACCTCCCCCTCAGCTCTGTCTTACTTTTTTTTCTTAACCCATCCTCTTCAACAAAGCTGGAAAAAAGTCCTGGGCATGCTTGCAGTAAAGAGAAGAAACAGACATGAAATCCTCATTAACGCTGACCACACAAGAAGGAGCTAACTTCTTATTCCTCCTTGCATTAAAAAAAAAACCTCTGTGCTGAGCTTTCAGTGCTTCTGTGCACTTTTCTACATCTGCCTTTAACAGCTAATGCTTTCATATCATTACCATGGGATTTCAATCAGCTTATGCACTATCAGTCTTTGTGCACAGTTAGCCTCAGGCAGTGCCGTAGCGAGGGCTAGTGGCACCCGGGGCGGGTTGCCGCTGTGCACCCCCCCCCCCCCCGGGTGCAGCACAGCGTGACCCCCCCTCTGTGGGGCGATCCCCCCTCTGCAGTGCAACCCCCCCCCCCGGACCGCATTCTTACCTGCGGGAGGGCCGATCCGCCCCGAGTGCACGTCACTCAGAGCTGCGTCGGCCCTGCTGGTTCCCTGCTCTCTCTGCCCCGGAACAGGAAGTAACCTGTCCCGGGGCAGAAGGAGCAGGGAACCAGCAGGCCCGGCACCCACCGAGTGCGTGCACCCGGGGCAGACTGCCCCTCCCGCCCCCCCCCCTTCCTACACCACTGGCCTCAGGTGCAAAACTCATTCCTCACAAGGCACCCACAGTAGCACACTAAATTGTACACAAAAGCCAGGCTAAGCTGTATGCAGTGCCTCTCATATTGGCCCCTCAGGAAGAAAAAGCTGGCAGGTACAGAGCTGCCAAGTTACCCAGTTCCAGGCTGGAGATTTGGGGACAGGCTTTAATTTCTGACCTCCTGTTCTGGTGCATTACAGGACATACATAGAGCATTGATTTCAATGGGGAGGATCAGATACTACAAGTCCCACACTACTTTAGTATGCAAGTTCCAAACCAGGATCGTCTCAAAGCACCTGGAACTGGGAAACTAGACATCTTTCAATCCCACTGATAACTCCTTGGACAAGTCATTTAACCCTCCATTGCCTTATGTTCAGACTTGGATTGAAAATCTGTGTACCTGAATATAACATGCCTTGAACTAATACTGAAAAGATTTGAGTTATATTTTTAAAAACAGATGCACACACAAGTGGGGAAAACTTGTAGACATTGTAGTTGTAGAGTATGGCTCATGGAATTCTTTCGTATATATGTATATACAGTGCAATCCACTTAAGTGCAAGGGTCTGGGACCAAAGAAATACATGCAGTTAACCGGAGCATGCACTTAACCGTTGTGACCCAAAGAAGCTTGACATTTGATAAACATATGTACAGTACTGTTTATTATATGTCTCTGTTAACTGACGTTAGGCTTACTTTAAGTAATCAGTCATAGTTCTCTGTACATTCTTGTGTCTGTGAGTTCCATAGACTACGTCTGCCAGACGGTAAAAACTGTCATAGCACTGACATCCAGTGGCCTCCAGATAGGCCCGCACGGTGTTGAGACTCTCCAGCGCTCTTGCAAAAGTGACAGGAGGAGGTTGTTGAATTTCGTCAGCATGTGCCTCGCTGCTCATTTCATCATCTGTTTCATCATCAGCCGTTGCCTGCGTGTAGGCGCATATCTAGACATCAGTGCTGTCGTCAGCTGTTTGTAGATCGTAATCAACAGCTACGTAGTGATGAAACTCCTCTTCAGTAACACCAGCTGGGATGTCAATAGCCTGTTCATCTGATGCGTTTGCAACAGCTGCATCTTTTTCGCCCCTCTCCACATCCTTAACAAAGCTTGCTCGTTTGTAGCAGTTCACAATGGTTGCCTGTGTAACATGATTCCAGGCTTCTTTCTGCATATGTAGGGAATCCAACAGTGATAGATTATGAGCCAGTTCAACAGCAAGTTTATCCTTGCCAGTCTGGTCATCCATAACGCTCATCAGACGACGTAGCACAAGAGCCCGATTATCACAAAGCAACAAAATCTGACGTTTTTGTGCCCGCATTCTAGTGTCTAACTTCTTTAGCCACTGCTTCCAAATATCCCCAGTCAGCCATGAATTTGCGTTAGCCTTGTATGACATAGGAAGTCGCTTAACATTCTTGAAACAACGGGGCTGTTTGCTCTTTCCAATGACGAGGGGTTCGAACTTCTCACTCCCATCCATATTGCAGCAAAGCAGGATCATCAGTCGGTCCTTCGACGTTTTACTTCCTGTAGTTTCAGCTTCTTTGAATGCAAGTGTTCCATCAGGAATCGCTCGCCAGTAGAGACCGTTTTCGTCAGCATTGAAAATGTCACGAGGTGCAAACTCATTCAAGATGGTAGGAAGAACTGAAACAACCCAATTTTCAGCACCAAAGTCATCAGTGTCTTGTTTTTCACCATGCTGTTTCTTGAATTTTATGTTGTTCCTCTCCTTCCATCTTTCCAACCATCCAACAGTGGTTTTGAATTCAGTTACTCCAAAACTTTCAGCTAGCTGATTAGCTTTCTCCATAAGCAGTGGACCACTGACAGGAAACTGTCTGCTTCTGACTTGAGAAAACCACTGAAGAAGAGCATCTTCTACATCCTCAGCTTTTCCCGCCCATTTTTGTTTCCTGTGTGGATTTGTATTGTTTTGCCAGTCTTCCAGAAGCTGATCTTTCTGCTTCAAGATACGTGAAATTTGACTGGGATTGACACCATATTTTTTAGCAATAGATGCTTAATTTTGTTTTCTAATTTTTTAAGAACTTCTAGTCATTCAGCCAGTGTTAAAGTATTACAGTTGCGCAACGACGACAACTCCAGTGTACACTCTAACAACATTCTTTCGCTTATTCTGCCTGTGGCAGTTAACCAACGAGATTTCAAATTTACCGCCCCTTTGTCACGTGCCAATCGGCTTCCATATTCTGTGCGTGTGCTTATGCGAAGTCTTTCCTGCAGAGGAGCAGTCTTAAACCATGCATATAAGCGAATCTTGCACTTATCAGTGGTGCGCTAAACCAAAGTTTGTCCCCATAAAAATTGATGGCACCAAAAACAGGACCGAAGTACGGCATGCAGTTAAACAGAGCATGCACTTATCCGAGGAGCTTAGACATCCCTGTACCTTTATAAATAGATGCCAAAGCCAGACCCTAAACTCCTGGATTCTGTATAGCATGACCAAAATTGCACATGCAAATCCAGTCGTATTCTGGATTTGCACATGCAATTTAGCTACTCAACAAGACAATCAGCACCAATAATTGCCATATAACAAGTAATTGATACTAATTGGCATTAATTAGAATTTACATGCACAACTTGTTAGGTGTATTCTATAAGTGGCACGTGTAAATTCTAATGTGTGCTGTCTAAAAGGGGGCAAGGCCATGGGCGTGGAATGGGCAGCATGTAAGCATTCTGCAAATCTACACACGTGGAGGGGCATAATCGAACAAGGCGCCCAAGTTTTCATGAGGGCATCCTCGCAGGACGTCCCTGCGAAGGGGCGGGGAAACCTGTATTATCAAAACAATATGGGCGTCCATCTTTCATTTCAATAATACGGTCGGGGACGCCCAGATCTCAACATTTAGGTCGACCTTAGAGATGGTCGACCTAAATGTTGAGATGGTCGACCTTAGAGATGGTCGTTCCCGGTTTTTCGGCCATAATGGAAACCGAGGACGCCCATCTCAAAAATGACCAAATCCAAGCCCTTTGGTCATGGGAGAAGTCAGAATTCGTAGTGCACTGGTCCCCCTCACATGCCAGGACACCAACCAGGCACCCTAGGGGGAACTGCAGTGGACTTCACAAATTGCTCCCAGGTACATAGCTCCATTACCTTGGGTGCTGAGCCCCCAAACCCCCCCAACCCACTCCCCACAACTCTACACCACTACCATAGCCCTAAGGGGTGAAGGGGGGCACCTACATGTGGGTACAGTGGGTTTCGGAGGGCTCACATTTACCACCACAAGTTTAACAGGTGAAGGGGGCCTGAGTCCGCCTGCCTGAAGTGCACTGCGCCCACTAAAACTGCTCCAGGGACCTGCATACTGCTGTCATGGAGTTGGGTATGGCATTTGAGGCTGACATAGAGGCTGGCAAAAAAAAATTTAAGCTTTTTGTGTCGGAATATGGGCGCCCTTCTCTTTTGAAAATAAGCCTGATAGTGTCACAACTGTGGTCATGACCCCACTTTCAGACTCACCTTGTCTTCCGGTGGTCAGCTTCAGAGGTGGCTCCAGTCTGTTTTTTCCTTGCATTGTTGCCTCTACTACCACTTCTGTGTTTCAAGCCTTACTCTTGTGTTCTGTGAGCTTCAAACTTCACTCTGGTATTCAGTGTGTTTCAAGACTCACTCTGGTGTTCAGTGTGTTTCAAGCCTCTTTCCTGTAGTCATGACATCATCAGTGAAGGCCTTCATAAGGAAGGTGAGGACATTAATTCAGGGCCTTTGCAATGCCAAAGGTCTCCAGGTTTGCCTGTGTGTTTGTAGCACTTCTGCCTTGTTTTATTGCCTGTGTAGGCACTTCTGCCCTGTTTCCTTGCCTGTGTGCCTGTGTGGGCACTTCTGCCTTGTCTCCTTGCCTGTGTGGGCACTTCTTCTCTGTGTGGCTTCCCTTTTCCCTTTGAGTGGCCATGTGGCCTGGCTTTGTGTAGCTTCTCTTTTCCCTTTGAGTGGCCGTGTAGCCCAACCTTGTGTAGCTTGTGTGGCTCCCTTTACCCTTTGAGTGGCTGTGTGGCCCAGCCTCGAGTTGCCGCCTTGTTTCTTTTGTTTGCTAGTGTGCCTGTGTGACACTTCTGCCTTGCTTCTTGTTTGCCTGTGTGCTAGGGTTAGCACTTCTGTCTTGATTTTTGCTTGTCTGTGTGTGCCTGGTTGGCACTTCTGTCATGTCCCTTGCTTGTTTGCTGGTGTACTGGTTTAGCTCTTCTGCCTTGCCTCGTGTTTACCTTCATTTGTTGTGCCTTGAGTTCTCCCTAGGTCCTTGTTTATATGCTTGGGCTTACCTTTAGCCCTTGTGTTTCTGTGCACTCCAGTGCAGCTTTGCTGCTTGTGTGTGTTCAGTCTTCATGTGTTTGCCTCTCCCTGTGTGTACATGCCTTCTCTTTTGCCTTCTGCTTTTGTGCTTGGATTCCAGTTTGGACTTGCGGCCCATATGAGAGGGCTGTGGTGTGCAAGGGTTCCAGTTTGGCCTTGCGGCCTGAATGCCTTTTTTCTAGCTTTACTTTACTCTGCTCCTGTGCACTCTGTTCCTGCCTAGCCAAGCTCTTCCCATATGTACCCTGTTCCTGCCTAGTCAAACTTGGCTCCTGTGTACTCTGTTCCTGCCTAGCCAAGCTCAGTTCCTGTGTAACCCATTCCTGCCTAGCCAAGTGCTGTTTCTTAGTATTGCCTGCGTGCTTATTGCACTTCTGGTCTGTTCCTGCCTGTGTGCTTTTGCACTTCTAGTCTGTTCCAGTCCTGCCTGTTTAGTCCAGTCCTGGTTGGAAGGTTCGCTGAACAGCAGCAGCCCAAGAGCTCATGTTTCCCTGAGTCTGTGATACACAGTTATAGAATACACCTACTCTGTGCCTAACTTAGGCGCTGGTATTTACACCAAGTTTTACTTGGTTATATGGATGTACCTAGAGTTAGATCAGGCATGGCTACTAGGCATATTCTATAAAACACAAGTATAATCTAGGCACGGTTTACAGAATATGCCTAGGTGGAAATATTTTCGGTGTCAACTATTCAGGCGTCATATATAGAATCTAGTCCATAATGTGCAAATGACCACACACAAATTTATACCTGCTCTGAAACAGATGTAAACGTGTGCACATATGCTATGCTTTGATATTATTACTTAAGGGCAGTATAGCACATATTGAATGAACATTAACATGATGGTGCAGTTGTGGGGGGTTAATATTTGAGGATGGTGCCAGTTAGTGGAAGTGTTTGTTTGTTTTGGAGTGAGGCAGTTTGCAGAGGGTAGTTTTAGTGAATGGGGGCAGCTGGTGGTGGTGCAACAGTTGCAAAGGATATTGTTGGGTGTGGGGCAATATGCAGGGTGGTATGGGATAGTTGCAGGGGGTAGCTATTGGGATAGGACAGATGCAGAGTGGTGGGACAGGGGGTAGTTTTGGGAGATAAAACAGTTTGTGGGGCAGTTGCAGAGGAATGGTTTGTGAGGTGGAGCAGTGGTGAAGGGGGTAATTTTAACCAGGTTTGGAAGAGAGAGGAATTCCACCTTTTAAACTGCATTGCTGTATTCCCTGACTGCTACAATTCACTCTATGTTTCTATGCCACAGAAGCTGGAACTTCTTCCATTGTCAAACTCATATCTTGTTGCCAAATTTATTCCACACTTGCATTCCATTCAGTTAAATTTTTGAGAGTTATTTTGCCCTCAAACAGACATTCTCAACCCCCTTTGTATAAGTCTTTCCGACTTCCATTGGGTTAGAAAAAAATAAAAAATATTATGACAGATTCTGAGTACAATTAATGTGAGAGAGAGAGATGAGGTTACATCTCAGTGTTTAATTTGATGCAGCATCCTGACTTTATTCTTCAGCACATGGTTCTTATACACATCATTTGTTTTATTTCTTGTGCCAAGAGCTTTGGCAAACTGCTTGGGAAGATGAGAGAAACATGCAGTTTTCGAAGCTCCCTGACCTTCACAATCTGCTGAAGGAGGGAAGAGACAGCCAGGCAGCATGAAGTCTCCTTGGCTTGGTACCTTGTCCTTTCATCCTTCTGATAATAACAGAACATCTCTATCATTTGTCACAAGGAGGAATGCCAAGGCCACTTGTTTCCAGAGAGAGGAGCCCCTTCCAGGATACCACAGTCCTGCACCAGTAACAGCACCCCCTGCAGTCAAATGCTCACAATATAATGCAGTCTGTATACAGACTAAAGGTTTGAGTTCCATCAGAGTATGTGCGTTCTCTAGCTCTTTTATAAAATTATATAATAAAGCAAAATAGTGCAGAAAAGAAGAGGATATGATTTTGCATCGTAAAGTATTTCTGGAATAAGCAGCATAAAATGTGTTGAGTTTTCTGGGATCTTGCCAGGTATTTGTGACCTGGATTGGCCACTGTTGGAAACAGGATGCTGGGCTTGATGGACCTTTGGTCTGTCCCAGTGTGGTAATACTTATGTACTTATGTAAAGTATAGGAGAAAATGTAAACTTCCTTCTGGGGATTGGAGAACGGCGGATGTGGTCCCTCTTCACAAAAGTGGAGATAGGGAAGAAGCTGGAAACTACAGGCCGGTAAGCCTCACCTCAGTTATTGGAAAAGTATTGGAAGCGATGCTGAAGGAAAGGATAGTGAATTTCCTGGAAACCAATAAGTTGCAAGATCCGAGACAACATGGTTTTACCAAAGGGAAATCGTGCCAAACGAATCTCATTGAGTTCTTTGATTGGGTGACCGGAGAACTGAATCAGGGATGAGCTATATGTCGCGTTCTCGAGGGCCTCGGCATACTGTCAGGTCCTCGAGGCAGGACTGGAGTTCGTGAGCCCTTGGGCCACTGCCGAGGAGTGGCAGCGGCAGGCAAGACCACCTTGGAACTGGATACCCCGAAGAGCAGTACTGGAACTCTGGACTGGAGTAGTACAAGGCAGGCAACTAGAACAGATGAAACAGGAACAGCTTCACCTGCACTTAGCCACCGTTCCTCCGGAGTTGAGTTCCGAAGTGCAGGTGGCCGGCAGGACTTGCAGGATAAGGCAGGAACTGAAGATCCAGAGGACCCACCCTGGGTCTGGGATACACGAGGGAGACCAGACTAGGAACTAAACACAGACAGAAGCCAGCAGAGCTGCTGACCCCCAGAAAGAAGGTAAGGCTGAGGGTGGTCACGGCCACAGATGTGACAGTACCTCCTCCTCAAGACCCCCCTCCCGGTCCCATGAGGTTTTCAGGTGCCCAGGGGTAACTGTGGTGAAACCTCCTGATGGGTTTCAAAACCCAGACATGGATCACTGGACTGGAAGTCCCAAGGAAGTTCAAAACTGGCAGACAGGAGCAGAGCTTGTAAACTGGAGGCTCCTTCAAATCACCGCTGGGCAAACTCAGGAACTTGGATGCAGCAAGAGGAACAAAGTTCAAGAGGAACCCTTCTCTGAGGGAACCCAGACGGAACTCAGGAAGCAAACCGGGACTGGGACCCGGACTGGAGTCAAAAAGCAAACCGGGACTGGGACCCGGATGGGCGTCAGGAATCAAACCGGGGCTGGGACCCGGGCTGGCGTCAGGAGCTTGACTGGAACTGGAACTCAGCACGGCCTCAGCATCTTGGCTGGAACTGGAACTTGGAACGGACTCCGCATCTTGGCTGGAACCGGAACTCGAAGCAGGCTCAGCATCTTGGCTGGAACTGGAACTTGGAATGGACTCAGCATCTTGGCTGGAACTGGAACTCTGAACAGGAGATGAACCGGGACTGGGACCCGGACTGGAATCAGAGTCTTGACTGGAACAGGAACTCGAGGCACCCTCTGCCTCCTGGCAGGGACAGAACTTTAACTGAGGCTTGGCAGCAAACACCCTTTGGACAGGAATCTGAGGCTCGATCTGAAGCGCCAGTCAAACTGGCCTTAGGAGCTTGATTGGAGGTGCCCTCTGGACTGGACTCAGGCACCAAGGTGGCGGCACTACTTGGACTGGAATCAGAGGCTTGGTCTGACATCTCACTCGGCCTGACCTCCGAGACTGCTGAGGAGCCCTGAGCGGAGAAATCCCACAGCGCCCTCTTTCGGCCTTAGCCTCAGGAGCTGGACTGGAACTGGAACTCTGACCCGGAGCTGGACTGAGACCACTCATCCACCTCCTTGCCGCATGGGCCTCAGGAGTATTCCGCAGAGCTGGATCCGAGAGAAGTTGGAAGCGGTAAAGGAAGAGCTTCGTAGAGGGATCCATAGCAGAAACTGGGTCTTCAAAAAACCCTCGCCCAGAAACGCGCTCTCTCTCCGCTGCTGCCTCAGGAGTATCTTTCAGGGCTGGATCAGACAAAAGTTGTACCCGGTAATCCTGGAGGGTCATTAACGAATCCAAAGAAAAAATCAGGTTGGAACTGGGATCTGAACTGGAATCAGGAGCTACACCAGGGTCGGAACCCAGATTGTCCATAGGGAACGAAGTCATGGGCAGTCAACCCACCTGGACCGATGATCTTGCCGGACTCATGGCCTTTGCATTCTGTCGCGTTCTCGAGGGCCTCGGCATACTGTCAGGTTCTCGAGGCAGGACTGGAGTTCGTGAGCCCTTGGGCCACTGCCGAGGAGCGGCAGCGGCAGGCAAGACCACCTTGGAACTGGATACCCCAAAGAGCAGTACTGGAACTCTGAACTGGAGTAGTACAAGGCAGGCAAATAGAACAGACGAAACAGGAACAGCTTCACCTGCACTTAGCCACCGTTCCTCCGGAGTTGAGCTCCGAAGTGCAGGTGGCCAGCAGGACTTGCAGGATAAGGCAGGAACTGAAGATCCAGAGGACCCACCCTGGGTCTGGGATACACGAGGGAGACCAGACTAGGAACTAAACACAGACAGAAGCCAGCAGAGCTGCTGACCCCCAGAAAGAAGGTAAGGCTGAGGGTGGTCATGGCCACAGACGTGACACTATAGATGTAATCTACTTAGATTTCAGCAAATCTTTTGACACAGTTCCCCACAGGAAGCTCTTAAATAAACTGGACGGGCTGAAGATAGGACCCGAAGTGGTGAACTGGATTAGGAACTGGTTGACGGACAGACGCCAGAGGGTGGTGGTTAATGGAATTCGCTCGGATGAGGGAAAGGTGAGTAGTGGAGTGCCTCAGGGATCGGTGCTGGGGCCAATTCTGTTCAATATATTTGTGAGTGACATTGCAGAAGAGTTAGAAAGTAAAGTTTGCCTGTTTGCGGATGATACTAAGATCTGTAACAGAGTGGACACCCGGGAGGGAGTGGAAAACATGAAAAAGGATCTCAGGAAGCTAGCAGAATGGTCTAAGGTTTGGCAATTAAAATTCAATGTGAAGAATTGTAAAGTGATGCACTTAGGGAGTAGAAATCCACGGGAGACATATGTGTTAGGCGGTGAGAGTCTGTTAGGTACGGACGGGGAGAGGGATCTTGGGGTGATAGTATCTGAGGATCTGAAGACGACGAAACAGTGTGACAAGGCGGTGGCCGTAGCTAGAAGGTTGTTAGGCTGTATAGAGAGAGGTGTGACCAGCAGAAGAAAAGAGGTTTTAATGCCCCTGTATAAGTCATTGGTGAGGCCCCACCTGGAGTATTGTGTTCAGTTTTGGAGGCCGTATCTTGCTAAGGATGTAAAAAGAATTGAAGCGGTGCAAAGGAAAGGTACAAGAATGGTATGAGATTTGCGTTACAAGACTTATGAGGAGAGACTTGCTGACCTGAACATGTATACCCTGGAGGAAAGGAGAAACAGGGGTGATATGATACAGATGTTCAAATATTTGAACATCCGCAAACAAACCTTTTCCAGAGATGGGAAGGCAGTAGAACTAGAGGACATGAAATGAGATTGAAGGGGGGCAGACTCAAGAAAAATGTCAGGAAGTATTTTTTCACGGAGAGAGTGGTGGATGCTTGGAATGACCTCCCACGGGAGGTGGTGGAGATGAAAACGGTAACGGAATTCAAACATGCGTGGGATAAATATAAAGGAATCCTGTTCAGAAGGAATGGATCCTCAGGAGCTTAGCAGAGATTGGATGGCAGAGGTGGGGCTGGTGGTTGGGAGGCGGGGTTAGTGCTGGGCAGACTTATACAGTCTGTGCCCTGAAAAAGACAGATACAAATCAAGGGACTGGTGGTTGGGAGGCGGGGCTACTGCTGGGCAGACTTATACGGTCTGTGCCCTGAAATTGACAGATACAAATCAAGGGGCTGGTGGTTGGGAGGCGGGGCTAGTGCTGGACAGACTTATACGGTCTGTGCCCTGAAAAAGACAGATACAAATCAAGGTAAGGTATACACAAAGAGTAGCACATATGAGTTATCTTGTTGGGCAGACTGGATGGACCGTGCAGGTCTTTTTCTGCCGTCATCTACTATGTTACTATGTTACTTTGAGCAGGGACTGTCTTTCTTCTGTGTTTGTACAGCGCTGCGTACACTTTGTAGCGCTCTAGAAATGTTAAATAGTAGTAGTAGTAGTAGTAGTACTTGAGGGATACACCAACTGAGAGGCATGTTGCTGTCCATTTTCACTGTACATGCTCCTTGCGGGTTGCTTTTTCTTACTGTTAACTCTACCTTCCTTTATATAGAAACGTTTTAGCCAGTCAGTTGTCAGAACATGTATGTTACCTGAGCACTGTGGACTTTATGCAACTTCAGACAAACATTTTATTTTTCAAATGCAACCCAACAGGATTAAGCCATAGGGGCATGATAGTTTGCCAAAAGCAGATCAAGGGAAAATAGATGATCACTCCAAGCATAGGCGCCAACTCCGTGGGTGCTGTGGGTGCTCGAGCACCCCCAATATTTCACCCACCGGAAGTTCCCTTCGCCAGCCCAGAATTTTAAAAGTCCCTCCCTTCAAGTTCCAGGCCCCCTCCCTCCCTCCCTTCCTTCGAGTTCCAGGGCCCCCCCTCCTCCCTCCCTTTGAGTTCAGGGCCCCCTCCCTCCAAATTTTAAAAGTTATCTTACCTCGTCGGGGTTACAGCGGCAGCAGCAGCAGTGAAAAGCGTGCAGGCTCGGCACTTCAGCCTTCCCTTCTCTCAGCTCTGGTCCCACCCTCATTTCCTGTTTCCGCAAGGGCGGGAGCAGAGCTGAGAGAAGGGAAGGCTGAAGCGCAGAGCCTGCATGCTTTTCACTTCTGCTGCTGCCGTAACCCTGACAAGGTAAGATGACTTTTAAAATTTGGAGGGAGAGGCCCCGGAACTCGAAGGGAGGGAGGGAGGGGGACCCTGGAACTCAGAGGGAGGGAAGGAGGGAGGGGGAACCCTGGAACTCGGAGGGAGGGGGGACCCTGGAACTCGAAGGGAGGGGGGACCCTGGAACTCGAAGGGAGGGAGGGGGGCCTGGAACTCGAAGGGAGGGAGGGAGGGAGGGGGGGGGGGCTGGAACTGGGAGGGACTGGAACTGGGAGGGAGGCATGGAACTCGGAGTGAGGGGGAGGGGGACAGGGGGAGGGAGGGGGAACGAGGGACAGGGGGGAATGCACCACCTGTAAAAAAAAATTTTCAGCACCCCCAATCATTTTGAAAAGTTGGCTCCTATGACTTCAAGAGCATTAGAGCTCTGCATTGCTGCTCCTGGATGGTTATACAGTGGACATGGCAGTGTTTTGCCCAGCAGGGGCTGCTTTAGGGGCTAGACATTACTATCACCATCTCTGCTTTCATTCCTCTTGAAATTTGTAGACTGCCTACCAGTCTGTTTTCTAGGATATTCACCTTGGATATCCTGAAAATCTGACTAGCTTGGTCTGTCCCAAAGACTGGGTTGAGAGCCTCTGCTCTAGGGTATACAGAGTCAAATATTTAAGTTTCTTCTCATATGTCCATTGTTGCAAACTCCATACCATTTTTGCTATGAGTGCATGGAGTCCTAATGAGAATGAATACAGCATTGCCCAGTAAAGGTCTTGGGAGTTATCTTTTCAACCACAAATTGTTACTGTGATTCGTAGATGTTACTACCAGCTAAAGCAAATTAGGCCAATTAAATCCTTAATACATCCTCCAGCTCTAGATATTCTGATCCATTCTTTTATTATCAGCCAACTTATTGCAATGTACTTTATAACGGGCTCACCCAAAAAGATACACATCGTTTATAACTCATACAGAATACGGCTATCAAACTAATTACATGATCAAAAAAGTTTGATCACATTTCACTACTTCTTCAAGCAGCACACTGGTTACCTTTACCCCAATGAATTATGTATAAAACATTGCTCCTAGTACACAAAAATTCTTACATCCACGAGCCCCAAATACCTTGCACGTCTACTGACTCCTTACACTCCTTCACGAGTGCTAAGATCCACCACTCAACAACACCTTGTAGTTCCCTCATTTAGAGAAATTTTTCATGAGCACACACGAGCCATTATATTTTCCATACAGGGCCCCAATTGGAATGTTACCACAATCCCTTTGCGACCAAAAGTCACTCCAGCAATTTAAAACAAACTTTAAAACTTTTCTCTTCCAAGATGCCTATAACTGAAGGTTTCCCCTCCCAGAGATAGATCTGAAAAACTCTCCCCCTCCTTCCGTATTTACCTCTCCTGTCCTATTAATATTGTAGTTCTACTCCTCTTCCTCTTGTTCAAGTCTCGTCTCCCCTCTTTTTGATTCTTTCCTTTTAGAATGTAAGCTGCCTAGATGTACATGCGATGAGTGGGGTAGTAAACTCCTAATAAACTTGAAACTTTTAATTAGATCCATAAAGATGAGGTTAGCTGAACAGAAAGGAGTTTCAAAAACACTTTATTCTAATACCTAAAACTCATAAAGAGGAAGGGGAACTTAACAATTCATTTTTTTTTCTTTCCCCTGACTTGAAGGGTCTACAAAGGGTTGGCAGCATAGCTGTCATGTGAAGTGATGTAATTCTTCTCTTGTGACATCACAATCTGTTACCATGGAAATGACTAACATGCCACAAAGAGATGAGAACATAAGTATTTAGCCAATGGACAGCAGATGCCTTGAAAGACTGCAAAGAAGGAAGAAATGGAAGAGAACAGAAAACATAAAAACGGAAAATGTTGATGGAAAGTTAGGAGCAATGATATGCCAGGGGAGCTGGCATGTGTGCCTGGGGGTGGGGGGAGGGGGGAGGAAGCTCCACAAACCCTCTTGTTAAAATATTTTAGGCAAACAGCTTCTCACTTAGAGCAGAGCTGGCAAGAACCTCTTGGTAAGGGATTTATAGCACATTACGGGCCCAGAGGGGAAAAAAAAGATAGGCCAGTCCACTGGTTTTAATGCTGAAGGAGCAGATTTGCCAGCATATCATTCAGAGACCTTCCTGCTATCACTCCCTTTCCGCATGGGTCACACATCCTGTTGCAGTCACCTTTGACACTTCAAACCCTGTGACACATTCTGCAGCTGCTTCCTCTATGTTTTCAGCAAGTAAAGGGCAGAAACCACATAGGACTTATCACAGATTATTTTTATATAATGTTATAAATGACAACTGTTATTCATTCTACAAAAGCCTGTGACTTAGGAAAGAACATCTGGTGGGGGGAAGGGATTTGGCCCAATACTTTCTTTTGAGCTTCCAGCTCAGTCAGAACTAGGATATAATTTCACCTTTTAGATGCTCTACTATGCACTAGGGCTTACAGTGATCTGGGCCCCTGGGCAGTGAAGGTCATTGGGCCCTCCTGGTCGCTGCCTGCCATCCCCCCACTACCGCTTCTGCTGCTGCAGCCCCCTTCTGCACATTACAGGCTCCCTACCACTGCAGCTGCTGCTCCCTCCCACTACAGACTCCTGAGCATCAGTGGGCTACTACTACTCTCTCCAATCCTACCTTAAATTGCCCTGGTGGTCTAGTGGCCTCTGCAGGAACAGGAAAGAACCCCACTCCTGCCTGCTGTCACTACTCTGACTGCCACCACTGTGGTTTAAAAATGGCTGCCAAGACTGCGGGAAGTCTCGGCAGCCATTTTGGAAACACAGTGGCTCCAGGCAGAGTAGCAGCAGCAGCGAGCAGGAAAGAGTGAGGCAGTGCCGTAGCAAGGGCTAATGGCACCCGGAGCGGGTCGCCGCTGCGCACGCCCCCCCCCCCCCGGGTGCAGCATGGCGTGACCCCCCCCCCCCCTCTGCGGCACACTCCCCCGGACCGCATTCTTACCTGCGGGAGGGCCGATCCGCACCGAGTGCACGTCACTCGGAGCTGCGTCAGCCCCGCTGGTTCCCTGCTCTCTCTGCCCCGGAACAGGAAGTAACCTGTTCCGGGGCAGAGAGAGCAGGGAACCAGCGGGGCCGGCACCCCCCGAGCGCGTGCACCCGGGGCGGACCGCCCCTCCCGCCCCCCCCCCCTTCCTACGCCACTGGAGTGAAGTTCTTTCCATCCCTGAAGCCACTAGACCAACAGGGCCTTTCAAGGTAGGACTGGGGAGAGCACACTGAGGCTCAGGGGTCTGTAGTGTGCGGGAGCAACAGCTGTGGCAGTAGGGGGCAATGTGTGAAAGAGCAGCAGCAGCGGTGGTGGTGGTGGTGGTGGTGAGGGGGACAGCAGGCAGCGGCCTGGGGGCCCAGACATAGGAGCCAACTTTTCAAAATTATTGGGGGTGCTAAGCCCAATGGAAATTACCCCTCCCTGGACACATACAAGGAATTTTCTCAATATTGGGGGTGCTCAAGCACCCACAGCACCCACAGAGTCGGCTCCAATGGGCCCAGATTACAGTCAATCCACCCCTGGTGCATATGGTCTGATATTAGCAAATAAACAGTGGTGTTCCTAGGGTGGCTGATACCTGGGGCGGATCGCCGATGCGCCCCCCCACCCCCGGCGAAACGACAGACACCTCCCTCCGTCGAAGCGACCCCCCCCCCCCGGGTGCATTTTTACCTGCTGGGGGGGGGGGGTGCCGCACACCTGTCGGCTTCGCTCGTTCCCTGCTCCCTCTGCCCCAGAACAGGAAGTAATCCGTTTCATGGCAGAGGGAGCAGGAAACAAGCGTTGCCGACAGACTCGCGGCACCCCCCCCCCCCCAGCGGCGTGCACCCGGGGTGGACCGCACCCACCGCACCCCCCCCCCCCTTGGTACGCCACTGCAATTAAACAAGACATCTTGGGGTCAATATTCAACATGATTTAACCAGCCAGAAATGCCTCCTAGCCTGGGCTGACTGGTCATTTTCAGTGGCAGTCAACCGGTTAACGCTCAACTAAAAAATGGATATTTTGGGGGAATTCAAGGGGCAGAGTCAGCATGGCAAGTTGATTGCTGATATTCAGAAATTAACTGGCCAGGTTCACTGCATTAATAGGACCGTATAAAGCACAGTCCTATCTTTCTGATGTAACTCATATCCGGTTAAGTACTAAATATCTCAAGTAACTGGCTATGTGTTAGCCAGCTCTGCAAACCCAGAATTCAATGCTGCTGCCTGGATATGGCCTGGCATTGAAGTTCAGGTTTTAATGTGGACAGTGGGCAGCAATACATTGATCATCACCGGCTGAATATCGGGTCCCTTGTTTTCAGTGGTTCTACAAATATCTATCTTTGCAGTACAATTTGTTTACATTGCAGAATCTCCAAAGGAAGTGACATCACAATGTCAAATGGCAGTGTAGTGGGCCAGCTCTACTGGGATTCCAATTAAAATGCTCCTGTAGCTAGTCCTTTAGAGGAGTTATGCATTGGGACCCCATTGACAGTGCAGAAGCGTAGCCAGGCCTCAGACTTTGGATGGGCCACTGGACAAACTAGGTAGGCACATGTAATCTCTACATCCCTCACCCCCACTCAACACCAACAAAAAAACATTAAATACCTGAGCCAGTGGGAATCCCTGAGCCCCACCAACTGCAGAGGTCCTCAGGCAGCAAGAATAGCTCTCTCTCCTTCTTGCTCCAGAATCGGCACTGTGCAAGTGCTGCTTCTGCCCTTCCCCCTCATGCATACTCGAATTTCGGACATGTGCAAAAACTGAGTACGCCTGGCAGGGGGATGCCAGTGTGACAGCAATGCATACACAGTGCCACCCAAGAAGGTTTGGTGCCGCTGATTGGACCAAGTTGGAAAGGGATCCTCCGGTGGCTGTTCATGCCATCAGAGGATCTCTGTAGCAGATGGGGCTTGGGGATCCCTGCCCAACCATAACAAGGGTGCTAAAATTTTGGGTGGGCCTGAGCATAAAGTGGGTGGGCCCAGGCCCACCTGTGGCTACGCCTCTGTGACAGTGTTTAAGCACAGGACATTTTCATGATCACAACTGAAAAGAGGTCTGATCTCAAAGCATTTCCTTTCACAAGTGCTGAGTTGTCTCCAAGGAGCAACCACAGTGAAAGGCAGTACTAGAGAGAGTGCAGTGCAATGAGCCAGCACATGAGCACAGAACAGATCAATTGCCCAGGTGCATGGAACTGAGCAAGTGGTTTGAAGAACTTAAGACTGTTAGAATGTAGGGAGATATCCAGAGCAGTCTGAGAGAGCTGCTGGTGGATATAAGCAAAATCTGATGCCAAGTAGAGGAGAAGGTAGGTTGGAGGAGTGTGGAGAGAATATAGAACAGCTGTAACCACTTTTAGCAGAGCCGGGGATGATATATGAGGGCATCCTCTTGAAAACTGAGGACTTGAACCACTTTACACCAAATAGTCTGAGGCTGCAGCAGGTGTTGTCCTTAATGAAGTAATTACCTGGGAAATATGTATTGTGATAATGAGAGCAGCAGGGAGTGAGGAGGATATGCCCAAAAGAGAGAAACAAGCCAAGAGACAGTTTTGCATGGTTTTCATAATTTCTCTTGACAAATAAAAGTTTTGTTGGCTGCTAGATAACCCTAGGTGCATTGAATGGGAGGGAGTGTAAGATCAACAAAGTGTTCGCAAACACTGCTCCTTCTACTCTGTGCGAGAAGAGAGAATTCAGGAACTGACTAAAAATGTGAAAATGTGTGCTGCAGATGATTGTATCCGTTTGGATTTGGCATTTTCCATCAAGGAGAAATAAGATTTCTGAGGCAACAAAGGCATTATTGCAAGATGGCTTGATGGGCTTTCAACAGATGACACCTATCACACCTGCGATGAAACAATCATCTACAGAGCAAACACCCAAGTGGGCAAAGGTGGTAAATGACTGAGGAAGACAGGAGATACCAATACCTCTGCAGCGAGCAGCTCTTGGGAGAGTGTGTGGATAGAGCAACCAGAACTTTTGAGATGGAGATATTTGTTGGGATCATTGGTTCTTATATAGCTCAAAAGTTGATGATTGCTGTAGTTGGAGAAACCTTAAGAGTGGAGTTCTGTGGGTTTTGCCATATTGTGGTGAAGCAAAAGTGTACTAATATGTTCAAGTAGTTAAGGGGCCTGGGTTGGGGGACTTCTGAGTTAGTATGCCCTTTCTCAAAGTGTTTCTTGGGGAAGGACATGCAGGCCATATTGGAGAGGAAAGGAGAGGAGTTTAGGGTAGGAAGTTGAAGAGGAAAAGAAGCATGCGGTCTGAACAGTATGGAGTAAACACAGTTACATAGTAATATAGTAAATGATGGTAGATGACCTGAATGGTCCATCCCATCTACCCAACAAGGTGGCCAGAGTTCAAAGTGTGAAGATCGCTTAATCTTGCTTTAATTCCATACTCTCTCTATATAGGGTTCTTCTGTGTGTATCCCACACATCTTGAATTTTGTACTGTTTTTGTCTCCACCACTTCCCCTGGGAGGGTATTCCAGGCATCCACCACCCTCTCCATGAAAATATATTTCCTAATATTATTCCTATGTTTACCACCCTCTAGTTCTACCATTTTCCCAGCTCTGAAAAATATATTTTTGTACCAGTATATCAATACCTTTCAAGTACTTAAATGTCTGTATCATGTCTCCTCATTCCTCCTTTCTTCTAGGGTATATATATTCAGGTCTTCAAGTCTCTTCTCATACATCTTTTGGTGCAAACCCCATAACATTTTTGTCACCTTCCTCTGAACCACTTCAACTATATCCTTAGCAAGATATGGCCTCCAAAACGGAACACAATGCTCCAAGAGGGGCCTCACCAATGATTTGGCAATAACACCTCCTTTCTTCTGCTGGTTATGCTTCTTTCTATGCAGATCTTGTAATCTGCAAGATTCTAGGAAGTTCACTATCCTTCCCTTTATCTGTGCCTCCACAACATTTCAACCACCAAAGTGGCCTATAGTTTCTCACTTCTTCTCTGTCACTAATTTTGTGGAGAGACCACATCTGTTCTTCCCCAATCCCATGGTATCTCACCCATCAACATGGATTTATTAGAAACATATTTGAGGACCTACCAGAACCTCTCTGAGTACCCTCAATATCTGGGATATGTCTCATTTAGCCCCATGGCTTTGTCCACTTTCAGTTTTTCACGTTATTCATAACCACTTTCTTCTGCAAATGACATGATTTCTAACTCCATTCCCATATATACCTGTGTCATCCAACCATGGTCCTTCTTGATGATTTTGTTTGTTTAGCATGTAACGTTTTTTTCCTCATCGCTCTCCACATAGTGGTTCTCAGCATCTTTCAGTCTTACAATTCCATTTATAGCCTTTCTCTTTTCATCAACATATCTGAAAACAGTCTTGCCACCTATCTTTACCTCTCTAGCCATTTTTACTTCCACATGTGCTTTTGCAGACATATTTCTCTTTTCACTCCTTTGAGTTTTATCTGATATTCTTTTCTGTGTTCCCCTTCTTGCATTCTTCTATATTTCATTAATGCTTCTTTTCCCTTTATTTTTTCAGCCACTTGTTTGGAGAATCATATCAGTTTACTTTTTCTCTTGCTCTTATTTACTTTCCTTACATACAAATCTGTTGCCACTTTTATAGCTCCTTTCAGCCTGGACACGCTGTCTTTCCATTTCTTGTATATTCTCCCATCCTATCATCTGTTTCTTCAGGTATTAAAATCAGCATGTTTGAAATCCAGGACTTTTAGTTTACATATGTACTTTTTCAATTTGTTTTGTATATCTCATAGGAGTAGCCTCATGGTGGCTGAGAACCAATAGAGCCTGGTTCAAATCCCATTGCAGCTTCTTGTGATCTTGGGCAAGCCACTTAACCCTCCATTGCCTCAGGTACAGACTTGACTTTGAGCCCTCCAATGACAGAAAATACTTACTGTACCTGAATATACATCACTTTGATAGCTTGAGGGGGACCAGAACAGTGCTCTTTGGTCCTGCCAGACAAAGAACAGCGGGAGATTCCTATGATTGGAACGGAAAGAGGGAAGGGCTGACAGGGTTCCCCAGGTCTTGTCACCAAAAAGGAGGAGGAATTGTAAGTTGAATCTGTCCCCCAGCTCTATCAACCAAAGATCAAGCAGGCAACGGCAAAGGTAGCATGGCCAGCTGTATTTCCAGGGCCTTATCTGTCAACAAGGAAAAAATATGTTAAAAAACAACTTTGCAAATGTTGTGTGCGGGGTGGATACTCCCTTCCAATCTTGTGTGTGGGTTTGGTATGTTTTTTTTTTTTTTACAGTCTCAGTACAGTTGATCACATGCCAACTGAAAAAAAAAAAACCTTTTAGTCCAAGGTATTATTATCCACAGGAAACTCATGCTGAGTGAGAGGAAGTAACTGCAAGCTATTCTTCTGAACGGAAACCAAACTCCAAGGGGTTTATTAATCATACTCTCAATGGCACAACTAAAGATGAATTGGAGAAGGAGATTTGGAAGAAAAGCATAAACAGAAAGATTTTACTTTATAAAGTATTTTCTAGAGGTTCATTGTCCCTTCACCACAAGTGGCATTGATCAAGAAACCCTTTTAGTATCTCTGCCTCTCCTTAAGAAGGATGAAGCTCTTTGGCATAGTGTGCCAAAAATGTTTAAAACTAGTCTAAAAAGTAAAACAATGAGTAATGCTTAAGATAGATTTACAGGCAGTGCATATAGACCTGTCTCATACATATGTGTAACCAAACCCCTGGTCCTGTCCTTGATTATTTTTGAGAACCATAGTTTGTGAAGAGGTAGAGCATGCTCCTTAGCTTATGGGTCCCTGAGAAGGGGAACGAAAGACTCATTTTAATGCGCTATGGTCATAGGATGCTTTATGTGGTAACCGGCATGTACATTCCACTGTCACTCTCCAATCACCCAAAAGAAGTTTGGTCCAGTCTAAGGTTTAGCTGTATGGTCTTTACGGAGTGATTAAAAGCAGGTAAAATAAACTGCTGCCTTTCCAGGCAACACTGAAGACTGCATCTTACAAAAGATATAAACAGGATGGAGTTGGTCCAGAGGGCGGCTACTAAAATGGTCAGTGGTCTTTGTCATAAAGCGTAAGGGACAGATTAGAAGAAAAGCAGGAAAGCTTAAAAATAACCTCTGTAATGAGGGGCATAAAACGAAGGTGAAAGGGCATAGATTCAGAAGTAATCTAAGGAAATACTTCTTTACTGAAAGGGTGGTGGATGCGTGGAACAGGTGGAGATAAAGACTGTATATGAATTCAAGGAAACGTGAGACAATCACAGAGAATCTCTAAGAGAGAAGAAGGGATGGGCAGACTGGATAGGCCATGTGTATTCATCTGCTGTCATCTTCTAGGTTTAGAAAGACCAGTACACTTTTTCTTTTCTTCTCTCCTTGTCTGGTAACTCCTTTTTCCAGACTCCATGCCAGGACTTTTCCTGCTGCAATAGACAGGAATGCTCTTCTTTACTGTGGGGCAGACTCGCATTCAGAAACTCTGACTTCTGACTGCTTCTCCTCTCTCACATCCGGGAGTTCTCTTTTTCTGGCATACATTCCACAGAATTTGCAGACTCCCACTCTCTCACATTCTCCTACTCTCTCTCTTATTCTTTGAGCCCAAAGGGAATATCTGAACATGCATGCTTTCAAACTATCCCTTTCCTTTGCACACCTGCAGCTGCTTAAATTTCAATAGGAAATGGAACAACCACCCCAATGGATCTGAATCATTGAGCTTCTTCGGTTGACTGTCAAGACCCCGAACAGAGGAATCCAGACACTCCAATCCTTGAGTGCTGATCCTACTTATGAGGAGAGATTCCTAATTTTGAAAGCATTCCTAACTCTGGTTTCTTCCTTCTGGGCTTCCAAGCCACTGATGAAGGAATGCTATTTTTTTTAAACTTTACCCTTAGGTCAGTTTGTTACTTCATGGCTCAACCCTTCAAGACCTAGAAATCAGTGTTTAAACTCTGAGGATGACAGAAAAGAAGCAAAAGACTGGTGAAATCCTCTCCTTTTCCTTGACCTTTAGACTAGTTTGGTACCTCAGGGTCAAACCTATACAGGTCCTGAGATTCTAGTCTACTGAGTTCTTGCTTTTGGGTGGCAGAAAAGAGAGACAAAATACAATTTTGTATATATACATTTCCACCTTATATAGCTACAAGAGCAAATAGTTACTAACGCAACTGCATTGTACAAATACACTATGTGTAATACAGTGCCACTATTTGTCACACTAAAAGATTTCCACCAGAACTTAAGCAGTAAGGAATGCACCCCCTGGCAATCTGAATCTTCCAGCTAGAGCAGACATAACCTCCACCACACTTTCACCAGTATAGAAATAGCTAGCATAGAAGTTCCAGAGATGACCAGGTCCCTCTTCCTAGTACCTTGCATGTTCAGGGTGACTTCCAAATTTACCCCCAACTTTACTTCCATCACATGGAATACCCTTCTTTCTGTGAGTTAGAGTAAAAGCCATTAGATCTGGAACTTCACGGCTCCTATAGTTCAAGAAAACATATACTTTGTTAGAGTTCTGAAAATATCCAAATCAGGATCTCAAGCCTTATTCAAATTAGCTTTCCATCTCTTCTGCTACCAGTTCTGTGGAGCTTTTCTCTATCCAAAATTCTTCTTTAATATGTAGCAAAACAACTAGACCAGTGGTTCCCAAACCTGATCCTGGAGGCACCCCAGCCAGTGCATGCAAATCTCTGTCATGAATATTCATTGTGGATATCCCAAAAACCAGACTGGCTAGGGTGCCTCTAGGAAAGGGTTTGGGAACCACTGAACTAGACTGAGCCCTTCTGAATTGAGAACACGGTCAAACAGTCTCCTCACCCATGGATAGGACAAAAGCTCAACATGACTTTTAAACATCCTATCCTCTATCCCCAGCTGTTTTTCTTAGTTCAATGAAAAATGCAAACACATTGTCTCAGTTTCTAGGTAAGTACCTTGCTCTTCTGTCCATGTTTCTTCATTACTTAAGGGTTCTTACCCCAGGATTCTCAGCCCAATTTTCTTCTCCTCCATTTCTAGGAGAATGTATATATTTTTTTAAAGAGTCTTTGGGCCCTAAATCCCTTTCCTTCCAGGAAGTCCTCTACCAACAAGTCCATGGATTGATAGAGGACTTCCTGGAAGGAAGGGATTTCACATTTCAGTCCCAAGTAGGATAAGTGGCCTCATGTCATGTTACCCAGCCTTTCCCAATATGTGCTACTTCCTGCTTGTGTTTTCAGACTTCCATGCCCTCAACCTGGCTTATTGTGGCTCGTGCTTTGCACGGGCCTCTTAGGAATTGTTGTTCCTTCTCCATTTTCTTCTTAAAGGGCAAACAACACTTCTTTGAACAAGTCTCCTAAAAAAACAAACACAAAGTAGGTGCCTTATGTAGGTGGTTCTCAAATTGGTCCTGGAACTCCCAGACAGTCAGGTTTTCAGGATATTTACAGTGAATACATATGGGAGAAATTAGCATGATTGGATGCCATGCATGCAATCCAGCTTATGAATGAAGCACCCATCAACATTCTGTAGCCTGTAACTGTTTCCCATAGAAAGCAACACATATCTTTTTGGAGGCATTCAATTGTATTGCTACTTCAAGGACTACAACATAAAAATTCTCTTTCATTTTCACCTAGGTTCAGGGCAATTGTTTTGGCTGCTCCCCCATAATGCTGGCTCTGAGTTCTGCCCCTGCCTCAGATGCTGGGAGTGTTGCCTCTGTGGCATTTCTCGCCCCAGCTGATTTGAAGAATAGAAACCTGGGCTATGGGCCAGAGCCAGGGCTGTCCTAGATCAGGATGAACAGGTTGGATTTGTCCTGGTCAAGGATGCCCAGGAATCATGGGGTATTCATGCCATTCATAGTGTCCTGGGGTGCTGTTTCCTCTGCAGCTGAAGTCTGCCAGCAATTATCAGGCAAGTTTAATCAAAGTTGGATGAAAATCCTTATGGTTAGTGTCCAAAATTGCTTCCCCTATTGACTTTAATGGAAATGAATAAGCCAGAAATAAATTAACTGAATAACATGCAAACAGGGGTGGACTGTGGCCAAAAATCAGCTGGGCATGAAGATCCTGTTTCCAGCCCCTCCTGTCCCCTCAGTTTCTCTCCTACCCTCTTCCCAACTAACATTGATGATACATCCTCTGCTGCATAAGACACCAGCTGCTATTGCTTCATACCCCACCATGCCTGCAACTGATATAAACAAACTGCTGCTGCAGCAACTATCTTTCAGTCTGTCCTCTTAAAGGCTCATGGGCTGACAGCTACTGTTATCTACAAAACAAATCACCTTTAACAGGGCAGACTTGCTGCAGTTTGTTTACATCAGCTGCGCACATGGCCAATCCCCCCACACGGCAATCCCTCCTTGTGTGTAAAGTAATCCAAAAATGAACCGAAGCAAACATTTTTCATACACATCTCTAATTCCGTGACATCTTGCAATAGGTCTAGCTTTTTTAGGATATCCACAATGACTATCCATGAGATATATTTGCATACATTAGCTCAGTGGCGATCCTAGCCAGCATGACACCCGGGGCGGAGCGCCGATGCGCCCCCCTGGGTGCAGCGCGCCCCCCCCCCCCCCCCCGGCAAAATGACACCCCCCCGGGTGCACGCCACTGGGGGGGGGGGTGCCGCGGCACGCACCTGTCAGCTGAGTTCGCTGAGTTCGCTGCAGCTCCCTCTGCTCCGGCCGGAACAGGAAGTAACCTGTTCCGGGGCAGAGGGAACTGCAGCGAAGTTAGCAAAGTCAGCGAACTCAACTGACAGGCGCGCGCCACGGCACCCCCCCCAGCGGCGTGCACCCGGGGCGGACCACCCCCACCACCCCCCCCTTGGTACGCCACTGCATTAGCTCTAATAACCTGGGTAGGAATCTATTTACTAACCTACATTAGGCAATAACACACATTTGCCAATAAATATGCATTTACCAATAGCACAGCTTAATATGATTTTTTATGCTATAACATACTGTACATGAAATTATAATGAGTTACATACGGGGGGGGGGGGGGGGGGATGGGTTTACCTAACTTATAGTTATACAATTATGCGTGTCTCTTGCACAATGTGTGTGATTGGCTTTACTCTCAAAGTTGTTTTACTCCCTTGAACTTCAGGCACGAGTACTTTGCTCCTTATAATGTGCATTCACTGTTGCAAACAGACTGCCCATTGTTACCTATCCGTCTGAGGGCTTCTATGCTCTTGAACACTTTAGGGGAGGCTTGGAGATTTTTGGTGAAGGGCAATGGTGGGGATCCGCGGATTACCGAGCTACTCTCCCTTCGTGGTAACCCTTCTTTCCCCCCTGGTTCTGACAATAAAACTTTCAAAAGTTGGGAGCAGTCAGGAATTAGTAGATTAGAACATGTCTGGGTCTCTGGGATGCCACGGGTGGGCTCAAGTCATTAGATTTACTGAAAGGCCAAGAGCACATACAATGGGGAGATATCTATGTACACTGTCAGCTAAAGTATTACATTTGGTCTCTGCGTGTGGAATCCCTGAGTAATGGAACTGGAGCTCAAGTGCATGACTTTTTTGATACCATATCTGAATTCTCCACTTCCATTTCAGGAATCCATAAAGCGTTGTGGAACTTGGGAACGACTAAGGGATTGGAGGATATTCGACATTGATGGGAACAAGACACGGGTCTGAATTTGGAATCGTGGGATATGCTCTCCTCTAGTCAAGGCATTCCGAAGCTCACAAGTAGCGCTTCTTACAGAGAATGTTATTTTCGTGTCCTACTTAGGGCCTATTTCACTCAGGTTCAAGTGGCCCGCATGGGGGGGCTTACCCTCTTCTTTATGTCCCAAATGTAATGTCAGACAATACTTTCTATCACGCCTTTTGGGCATACGAGAAGGTTCAACAGTTTTGGGATCAGATCAACGTGTATCTGTCGTCGATTCTTCGGCATCAGCATGAACGCCATTCCTATTGTTACTGGACTGTCCCAGGTCTGTGAGGGGAGCCACGGTGGAATCTACGCTGTTGCTCCGGAAAACCCGTCTGTTGGCACGAAAATGTATTTTGCAGTCCTGGGTGTCAGACACACCACCAGTCTACTGGCACTGGTGCAATCAGGTACATCAATTGTTAACTTGGGAGGCGAAGAGTTCTTACAGGCGTAAAATTTGTTTTTTGAAGTTTTCGGAGCCTTATCTGTCCTCTCTGTCTCCTAGGGGAAGAAGTTTGGTGCTTAACATGTTGTGATTGCACTATCTTTCTGATCAGTCCTATCCTTGAATGAAGACTCCATGTTAGTAACACATTTAAATTGAGAGGGTACTTGGGTGGGTATAGGGTCAGGTAGTATGGTATCCCTTCGCCAATGGTCTCGTGGGGTCATAAGAACCCAGGCCTCACGGGACCCAGAAGGGGAGATTTGATTCTGTATCTGGGGATAGGTGGGAGGATGTAATTCAGGTTTGGGAAATAGGGGGGGGGGGGTGATACTATGCTCATTTCTAAAGTGGGTTGGATATAGATGGAGGTGGGCATGGGAACAGGCGCTGACGACGTACGTTATTTACCCTTAATATGATTTGTATGGTTCCCTTTTTTTTTGTACATAATCTGTTGTAATAAATTACAAATAGTATCACGCAATGAGGGGGGGGTGGGACATGGGAGAAGGGAGTAAATTATGAAATAATTTGATGATGGCCTTCTTTAATGGCTTTCTTGTATTAGTTTGGTTAGTTCAAACATTATTTGTTGTGAAACAGTTGTATTTGTTATGTACAAAGTCGTCAATAAAAATTGTTATAAATTATGAGTTACAAAGAATCTGAAGGCATGCAAAGCAGTTCATTATTATGAGAAATAAATAACACAGTTGTGTTTAACCTGAAACACTGCATTTTTCTTGGAATGCTAACAACGCCTGAAGAAGTGTTGTTAACTTTCCTCCCCTGGAGCACTGGGCCACTAATATTCAGCCCAATGCTCCCGGGGAGAAACTTAAAAGAGGCCAGTGCTTTGTTTAAAATATCACTCCACCCCTAAAACCTTATGAAATGACAATATCCCCAAACCTCTCATCCACAATCCATTTTCAATTCCAATATGTCTCCTGATTCCATCTACCAGGGTAGGGTTACCATATAGCTCCAGATAAAGGAGGACAGATTGAGCCAATCCGGGGTTTTCTTCCATTGCTTTCAATGGAAGTAAAAGCAAGGTCTCCCTAGTGAACTTCTGCCCATATGACTCCCTTATTTTAAATAACCTCAGCTCTGTAGTGGTGGTCTCATGGTACTACCAGTAGGGACCACGCTGCCAAATAAGGTAAACAGAGGGGGATTGGATTTTTATGGGATTTTTAATTGCTAGTCCAGCCCTTTTAAAATTAGCATGGTCATCTTAGGATCCCAAGATACTGTAGGTTAGTAATTTTTTGCACAGTAAAATAGTGGAGCATGATATTTCACCACAGCTTAGTAAAGAGGGGCCTTAATTTATGTATTTCAGTTACCAAAACCCAAAGCTGTTGGGGATTTGCAAGAACCAGATGTGAGAACTAGTGACTGTTCAGACTAGTGACTGTCTCAGAAGCATAAATGCCAGAATCCCAGCTAGCTGTACCTTGGCTAATGACTCAATGTTCAGAGCTATAATCAGAGAAAGAAATCACATTCTTGTCAACAAATGGTAAAGCAAACAAGACTAAGAGCTTTGGGAGGTAACTGCCAAGCTGTGTGTCCTCTATCTTTCAAGGGTATCATTCATTTTAACAACTCACTTTATTTTCATGTTAGCATGCTCCAAAACGGATATAAAACAAAAAAACAATAGTTCACTAGGGAAGGCAGAGACTTATAGGTTCCCCTATTCTTTCAGTATAATTTTTACATTGAACTGGAACAGATCTGATGCTGAAGAAACACAGTGGATACACTAAACAGCATGAAAAAAAAATCTGAATCAACAAGAGAGCGAAGGACCTGTTATTGCAAAATAACAAGTAACCCACATTTGTAGACAAGCTGTCATTTGCAATATCTAGAAATCCAGACGGCTTCTAATTTGGAAAGGAAGTGTATCTATTATAGATTACTCACACTTTTCAGTAATAGCTCAAGGTGAGTTGCAGTCAGATATAGTAGGAATTTCTCTGTTCCTGGAAGGCTTACAGTCTAAATTTATAGTAATTGTAATAGAGGGTTAAGTGACTTACCCAAGATCATAAGAAGCAGCAGGGGGATTTGAACTTGTCTTCTCTGGCTGTCAGCCCACTACTCTACCAGCATGCTACAATACTCAAATGTAGTATTTCTCAAACCAGTTGTTGGGGCACACCCACCTAGTTAGGCTTGCAGGATATCCACAATGAATCCGCATGCCATAGATTTCCATACCAAGAAGGCAGGGCATGCAAATCTATCTTATGTAATTCATTGTCAATATCCTGAAAACCTGACTGGCTGGTTGTGCCCCAAGGCCTGGGTTGAAAACCAATGCAATAATGCAAGAACAGCTTTTTAAGTGGGGAAGGGGTGAGGGGTGAGAATAGTCACATTTAGCCAGATAAGTGGGGTCCATATTTGATAGCTCTTGTGACCTGTATCAATATTTACAGTGTATATATATGGGGTAGATGTACGTAGTTAGAGAGTACTCAGAGGGAGGGGGGAGCTGAGAATAGCTGAGAAGAGCAGAATGACCGATGAAGTCATCTCGCCACCTGTGCTTTGCACCCCTTTTGTGTAAAGTTAGAACCTGGGACCTAATGAAGTCACCCTTATCGGTTCCTTATTAACTGATAGGGGATAGCAAGTTCTGCTGACAAAGCTGGATCCCATTGGAATCCATTGGGTTGAGACAGTATAAAGGAAGCACCCCGAGAAGTGTAAGATGCAGGAGAGACAGACGCAGATACAGAGGCAGATGCTGATGGAGGAGAGAGACAGAGTACCACCTAGAGCTGATGTGTCGTGTGATTCTGTTCCACTGTATGATTGACTGAATTGCTGGTATCCTCATTATTGGGTAATGTATCAATGCTAATTAATACTAATAAACTATATCTCTTTAACTAATTAAAACTGGGTTCCTCTTTAATTACAGACTTAGCTACGGCTGAGCCTGTACCGAACTGCCATGAGCAGATTCAAGGTTGGGAAAGCTAGATATTTGAAGGGCATATGTAACTTTGCTTCCGCTGCCTAATTAGCAAAGGCAGATTCTGAGAAATTAAACAACAGTAACTTCCATAAAACGAAATGTGCTAGTGTTTAGGTTTAATGTACAAACTACTGTCATGCTGTTCTGATTTGTAGTTTGATGTTCCTGGTGAGCACTTATAATTCTGCTCCATCTTAAACCACTAACCTTGTGAATCCTCCAGTGTTAAAAGGCCTATTCCAGGGCAGCAGGCAGAACAGCATTAACTTTTTGGAGGGCCCTAGGCAAACAAGAGTATTGGGTCTCCCAACGAAATAAAGATACATTTCAGGGTCAATTTTCAAAGGGGGGTAATATTCAGCAGACTGCTGCTGCCAAATTTATGCCCAGATATTCACTGCCGGGCCTTGCTGGGTCATGTCCAAGTCCCAGCATTAAATATCTGTTTATGTGCAAATGGCTGGCACATAACTGGATAAATGGCAATATTCAGCCCCTAACTGGTTAGGTTAAATCAGCCAAAGATAGGACTGCTATTTATGTAATCCTATTTGCCCAGTTGACTTATCCAGTTAAGGCTTGAATATTGGCAATTATCTGGTTAAATGCCGACTCTGCCTCTGGTCCACCGATACAATAGCCACATAGGCGCCCCGTATAAGAGCCGTTACCTTCCCCTGGCTGATGCCCCCCCAAATGCAGGGCTGCTCTTGGATGGTCCCTCCGCTCCTTCCTGCCCTCAGCTCCCCGATCAACAGCCCTCCTCTCCGTTCCTCCCTCCCCCCCCCGTGCTTGTTTAACCCTTTTACTTTCAGTCACAGTGACATCAGTGAACAACACAGCGGGCTCGCCTCCAACTTCTCCCTTCCCTCACACAGTGCCCCGCCTTCTGTGATGATGCATTTCCTGTTTCCGTGAGGGTGGAACACTGTGTGAGGGAAGGCAAAGAGAGAAACTGGAGGCGAGGCCATTGTGTTGTCTTCTTCACTGACTTTGCTGCGACTGAAAGTAAAAGGGTTAAACATGCACTGGAGGGGGACGTAATGAAGAGGAGGGCTTTGGGGGGGGGCTGAGGGAGGGCAGGGAGAATCGCTGGACATGGATGGGAGGGGAGCGAAGAGATTGCTGGAATTGGAGAGGAGGGCAGGGGGGAGAGAGATCGCTGGACAGGAGGGGAGGGCAGGGGGAGAGAAGAAATCACTGGACATGGATGGGATGGGAGAGGAGGGCAGGGGGAGAGAAGAAATCACTGGACATGGATGGGATGGGAGAGAAGAGATTGCTGGACAGGAGAGGAGGGGAGGGCAGGGGAGAGAAAATTTGCTGGATATGGATGGAGGAGAGGGCAGGGGAGAATGGAGAGTTGCTGGACATGGATGAATGGAGGGGATGGCAGGGGAGAGGAGAATTGCTGGACATGGATGGATGAATGGAGGGAGCAGGGGAAAGAGGAAATTTGCTGGATATGGGTGGATGGAGAGGGCAGGGGAGAATGGAGAGCTCCTGGACATGGATGGATGGCGGGGAGGGGGAGAGAAGAGATCGCTGGACATGGAGAAGAGGGCAGGGGCAGAGCAGAGATCGCTGGACATGGATGGAATGGGAGGGCAGGGGGCGAGAAGTGATCGCTGGACATCGATGGGAAGGCAGGGGGACAGAAGTGATCGCTGGACATGGAGAGGAGGAGAAGGCAGGGGGAGAGAGATTGCTGGACATGGAGAGGAGGGGAAGGCAGGGGGAGAGAAGAGATCACTGGGCATGGAGAGGAGGGGAAGGCAGGGGGAGAGAAGAGATCGCTGGGCATGGAGAGGAGGGGAAGGCAGGGGGAGAGAAGAGATCACTGGACAGGAGAGGAGGGGAAGGCAGGGGGAGAGAAGAGATCACTGGACAGGAGAGGAGGGCAGGGCAGGGGAGAGAGAAAATTTGCTGGATATGGGTGAATGGAGGAGAGGGCAGGGGAGAGAGGAGAATTGCTGAACATGGATGGATGAATGGAGGGGGCAGGTGAGACAGGAAATTTGCTGGATATGGGTGAATGGAGGGGAGGGCAGGGGAGAGAGGAGAATTGCTAAACATGGATGGATGACTGGAGGGGGCAGGGGAGACAGGAAATTTGCTGGATATGGGTGAATGGAGGAGAGGGCAGGGAAGAGAGGAGAAATGTTGGACAAGGATGGAGGGAAGGAAAGACAAAGGAAGGAGATGCACACGGATGGAGGGGAAGGTGGAGAGGAGAAATGCTGGACATCGATGGAGGGGAGGGAAGACAGAGGAAATAGATGTGCATGGATGGAGGGGAGGGGAGTGAGGAGAAATGCTGGATATGGATGGAGGGAAAACTGCTGAATTTAAGGGCTGGTTCAGAAACCTTTGAGGGCAGATACTGAAACTCAAGGAAGGATAGAGACAGGGCTACAGATGGTAAACAGGATGCATAAGGACACAGGAGGATGGTGGACATGGTGAGAGAAAAAATATCAAATGGAAAAAAGACACTGCATAAAACAGAAGACACTGGGACCAAAGCGAATAGAAAAACTGATTGATCAGACAACAAAGGTAGAAAAAAGTATTTTATTCAGAATTTATTAATAGGAATATGTCAGCTTTTGGAAATGTGCATCTGTGATATTTTGCATGTAAGTTTCAATTTTTCTAGTATTGCTGCATGCTGAGTCTGACTTCTTGAGGTAATTTTCCAGTTCAGTATTTTGCCTTCATATCTGTTGTGTCATATGTTTTTCACTACTGCTAGTGTGTAGTATTTGCAGCCCTTTCCGCCCCCCCCCCCCTTTTTTTCAATAGGTTGTGTACTGGTGTTTTAGAGCCCGGTGTAATTATAGTGCTGTCTTTCCACACATAAGGTTGTAGCTCATCCTGTCCTTGGAATTAGTGCTGTTATGGTTTGGTAAGGCTATGTGTTTTTGCACAAGTTTGTGTATAGTGTTTTGCAGTGGATTGTGTGTTGGCCTTACTGAGGTGGCACCAAAACATCAGAAAGGGTGTAGAGCCAAAATCATGACACACTACCTCTTGAAGGATCAACATATGGTTGTTAATAAAAGGAGCTCATTGTGAACACTATCCACTCTAAAAGAGTGTTTTGTGGCTCTACATGAGAATTGTGATATTATGATCCCTTGTTTCATATTGTTGACGGTCTGCATTTTCCATATGGGTGGTATATTGGTGTATTAGGGTAGGCCCAGTGTAATATTTATGGTACAGTAAGGTTCCAAGTGTGTTTTTGCACAAATATGTGCATAGTGTTTTGCAGTTGAGCGATTGTGGAGGAGTGGCCTAGTGGTTAGGGTGGTGGACTTTGTTCCTGGGGAACTGAGTTCGATTCCCAGCTCAGGCAGCTCCTTGTGACTCTGGGCAAGTCACTTAACCCTCCATTGCCTGCCGCATTGAGCCTGCCATGAGTGGGAAAGCGCGGGGTACAAATGTAACAAAAAAAAATGTTTTGAGAAACCTTTATTCTTTGACATATGATACATATCTAATATCTAAATTTAATAAAAGGTATTGTAACTTTTATTTTTACTTATTTTTTTCTGTGTGTTGTCAATTACAGATGTAAGCTCCACCCCTGGCCCCACCCCCTTTAGCCTCCCCAAACAGTTGGGCCACCAACCACCTATGAATAGCCAGTTTCAGCTTTAACGGTTAGAGGGGATATTTAGCAGTATCCAGATATATGCCACTGTCAAGGGCCTGGTCAGTATGAGTTAACGGGATAAGATCTTCTCTTAACCAGTTAACTCACTTTGAATATCAAACCCAAAGGGTTTCGGCTCCTAAATTAACCTCTTTGAAAGTTTACTAGGGCTGAGTTCCTAAATTTACGCTCAAAATTTCATTAAACACTTACATTTAGGTGCCTAAAAATGGGTGGCAACAGATGGAGATCTAGGGCGGGGGAAAAAAATGAGGGACCAAGCACTGATTTTCAGCACTAGGAACCTAAACTTGGCTCTTGCATCTAGGCAAATGACTGTGAGGCTTAAATGTAGGGGCATAACTTTTAAGCTCCTATATATAGGTGACTTTTCAGTTGAAAACTTAGGGGATCTTTTACTAAGGTGCGCTAGCGTTTTTAGCTCATGCTAAAAATCAACTGACATAAAATGCTGAGATGCTCATAGGAATATAATGGGCATCTTAGTGTTTAGCACCAGATGAAAACAGAGGACAAACTTAAGACCCTAATGGGGCTTTTTCTAAAGTTTACAGCATGTTATCTGTGGCAAGACCCATAGGAATAAGATGGGTCTTGTAGAAGATAACACGAGCTAATCTTTAGTAACCCCCCCCCCCCAAAAAAAACCCCCTAAGTAACTAAGTAAAAAAAAAAAAATAAAGTTTAGCGCCTCCATTATCTGGCTTCTCATTTTTTAGCCTCCCCAAAACATGTGAACATCAATACATTAGCCCACTGCTTCCCAAACTGGTAATGGGGGTTCCCCAGCCAGGTTTTCAGGATATTCACCATGAATATTCATGTGAGATTTGCATGCAGTGGAGGCAGTGCATGCAAATCTCTTCATGAATATTCATGGTGGATATCCTGAAAACCTGACTGGCTGGGGAACCTCCAGGACCAGTTTGGGGACCACTGCCTTAGCCTCTCACCCAGAGTCCAGTCCTGGAGTAGCGTAGCCCTTGTTAGGTTTTCAGGATATTCACAATGAATATGCATTAGCTTGATTTGCATACACTGCCTCCATTATATGCAAACCTCTTGCATACATATTAATTGTGCACATTCTGAAAACCTGACTGGCAATGGGTACTCCAGGACCAGACTTGGGAAGCACTGCTGTAATCCACCCATTGGAATAATCACTTTCATTATCCCCCTCCTTTTCACCTGATACCCTTCCTGTGTTTTTTTTTTTTTTTTCCCCTGCTGCTGCTGGTCATTGCCAGTGAAGAGGAGGCAGCTGGTAATAAATGCATCTCAATTCCTCTTGTTGACTAAAAGACAGACTTCTGTGGAGTGCAATGGCTCTGCACCCATTCTTTTTTCTGGTAGCAGGTCATTTACCAGGCCAAAAATGTGGCTTGAAAACTGTTGAATTCCACATTTGATAATGTCCCCCATGCACATGCACACTAGGGTCCTAGTCTGCCTATTTCTTAATCTTGCTGTGGCAGCAGATCATTAAAACAAGGGGGTAGGCAAAAGCTTGGGGCTGGGAAGTTAATATAAGAGGGGGGGGGGGTGCAGATGCAAGAGTTTGCCTAAGGCACCCTAAATTATTGCATCAGCTGTGAACAGGAGCCTGCCCAGGAATTAAATCCTCTAGGTCTGTTCCCAAAAATGAAGTGCTGACCTAGCTATTGGAATAAATTACTTGTAGAGCTGCAGGAAATTTTGTTATGTTTCAGGAAGGTTCTGAAAGTGTTTTTTTCCCCCCCCCTAATATTTAAGGAGATATCCAATGTGTGGAGTGGCGTTTTAGAAAGGCTGTCCAAGTCAGTACACCACAAATGGATATCCATAGCACCTGTATTTTAGAACAGTCTGTTCTAAATATATGTGAGATGGACATCCATGAGCTGGAAGCTGAAAGAGTGACCTAGTGGGTAGAGCACAAGTCTTGCAATCTAGAGGTGGCTGGTTCAAATCCCACTGCTGCTCCTTGTGATCTTGAGTAAGTCACTTAACCCTCCATTCCCTCAGGTACAAACTTAGATTGTGAGCCCTCCTGGGACAGAGAAATATTCAGAGTACCTGAATATAACTCACCTTGAGCTACTACTGGAAAAAGGTGTGAGCAAAATCCAAATAAATACAATCCAGAATGATAGATTGTAAGCTCTTTGAGCAGGGACTGTCTTTCTTCTATGTTTGTGCAGCGCTGCGTATGCCTTGTAGCGCTATAGAAATGCTAAATAGTAGTAATATCCATTTTACAAACTAAAACATCCAAATTATGAATGGTGGAAAACAAGGTACATGGACATCTGTGTCAGCATAGGCATATTCATCTTATAAAATGACTATACAGATGTCCATGCAGAGCAGGGGTAGCCTAATGGTTAAAGCAGTGACTTGAGAATCAGAAGGACCCAGGGTCAAATCCCATTTCAGCTGTGTGTGATTTGTTTTAAATTATGAGCCCTCCAGAAACAGAAAAATACCTACTGTCCCTGAATGTACCCCACGTCAAATAGCCTTCAGGCTCGCAAGCAACTTATATATTCAGGCACAGTAGATGTTTTTCTGTCCGTAGAGGGTTCACAATTTAAAAATAAAGACAATAATAAATAATAAATAAAAAAAAAGAGCTAAAGTGTGATTTGAACCAGTCCACTGCATTTCTCCATTTGGTTTCTCCTCATATTTGCATGCTGCTCTGTTAAGAATGCCTATAGTACCTGAAGCTGTCAAAGAGCCTCATAGCCCTTGCTATGTTCACATTTGGGAGACAGAAAAGGGTATAAAAACCACTGGGGGTTTAAGAAGGTGTCATGCCTTAATGCCGCCAGTGGACAACTACTCAATTAGAGCAACTTTCTGTAAGCTGGATGTGCCAAGCAGCGACTCCAAATACCAACATCCATCTTTTTAGACATGAATGTTCCTTCTCCTTCTTTTGTTCCCCCACCCAGTCTTGCCCAAAAGACATTCAGGCCATGCCCCCTTGGCATACAGAATCACAATTTGGACATCTAAATACCAGTTTTCACATGTCCAAAACAAGAATAGCTTCTAAAATAACATAGTGTTATAAGGTACAGTTGTCATTCCTTAAGGAAATGTTGGATAAATTGAATCATAGTCCAAAAATTGTTCTAGTTTGTATTTCCTTATTTTCTATCTTTATTGTTGTATTATTTTGTAAACCATTTTGAATGGATTTATCCACCAAATGGTACAAAAATCAATAATGATGTCTGTCACCGCACCCAACACTTGGTGCAAGCTGCATTGCAAGGCCCACCTCCCTGCTCAAAGTTGCCCCCAAGCACTAACTAGAAGACGAAGATAATCCCTACCTAGAACTGTTCCATAAACAAAGCAACCAGCATTCAAATCATTCAAACCCCAAACCTACTCACTTTTCCCTGCCCTTGACCCTTTGTGAGCACCACCTTCACGCTGGCAGGACATGACTGGATCCAGCCTTGGCACTGCAGACACATGGCACTCATCCCCATGCCCTACCACCCAGCCTCCCCCCCACCCCATCACCACATCCAGTGCATGCTGCATTGGAAGGCTCTCCTCCCTACTCAAAGTTGCTCCCAGCACTGCCTAGAGGAGGGAGAAAATCTAACCTAGGTCTGTCCTAAGCAGTGGCTGACAGAGAGCATCAGTGATTCTGGTTTCTTTTAGAAGTATCTAGCTGGACAGAGAGAAATAGGGAGGAAAATCTGGAGAGGGGAGATGCTGAACTGTGAGGGGTGGGTAGAACTTTGAGCCATCCTTAGAGAGGGCACACAGCTGAAGGTTCACCTAGCGCAGCGATGGGCAACCACGGTCCTTGAGGGCACAACCCAGTTGGGTTTTCAGGATTTTCCCAATGAATATGCATGAGATCTATATACACTGTGTTGCAGACCTTGAGGACCAAGGTTGCCCACCCCTTATCTAGGGTATTAGATACCCTTGGGCAGGCCATGAAGGCAGAACTGCATGAGAGCACAGAAGGGGGAGAGAAAAAAAAGGAGGCCTTGTCAGCTTATAGCTCAGAGTCAACTATTGCCATAACATCATATGCTTTATAAAACAAAATAAGTAAAATACATCAAATGACCAAGTATAAACACTAAAAACAACAAGGCAGTAGCAGCTAACAAGACAGTTTTACCTTCTCAGTGGTAGACTCAGCAGAGTCAGTCACAAAGCTCCCAGAGAATACAAAATCATGCATCATGGGATGCGGGTGTTAAATACATAACCAAATATAGGCAAATACATAGTTTTGGTGATCCAGGGCAGGCTCTGCCATGCCTATTATCTTTTATATAATGTTACAGTTCACTCAATGGCTTATTAAAGCAATCAGGACTAAAATTCCCATAAAAACAAATGTTCAAAATAAGGAGACTAAATGTAGCCCAGGAGATCCAGGGCTTCAATTAATTTAAGAAAATGGTTACATAAAGAAAAAATTGAAAGGACACAATTATGAAGAAAGAGAAAAACATTTCCAAAGACAGCTCTATACATCTCTTTAAGCTTGACTTTGCAGTTGTAGCATTTGATTTTCACACTGAAAATGAATCTGCAACATCAAACCCTGTTTCCAAAAGTAAAATGAAAACCATTTTGTCACATACAAATATTTTCTTACAGTATAAATGCAAACATGGACAGCCTAAAGAATGATGCTATTTATCATACATCAGTTTGTTCTACTCAGGGAATGGGCTAGTTCAGCTTCAATAAGTATCTAGCTGGGAGACTAGTAATGCAGGATAAGTTTTCACATGTGCTGTGTAATGCAGTTTTTATTGAAAATAAAAAGGAAAAGGGAATAATGATGAAGAGGCTGTAGGGCTTCAGGTGTAATAGAAGCAGCCATGTGAAACTGCTTGTCCCACCATCACACTATCTAGCCTCTGCCATTCTATTAAGGAAATGTTCAGAGGACTCGTGTGCCTTTTCTTCTGCTGGAACTGCTTCTCACTCTTTTTTGTCAGCTCACTCCTATCTGAAAACAAACTGTGCCCTTTTCCATCCAACATCCAAGGGCTGTGGGATCTGAGAACAAAGTCAAAAAGAAAATTCAAGTAAATTTCATCTGCTGTCCAGATGGAAAAACATTTGTTTAAATTAACCTCCACCTCTAAAATATTTCTCTAGTGGCAGCATACGCTTAAAGGACAGGCAACATATAAAACTAATTTGCTGAGATGATTTAGGCAGCTTCTCAGGGGCAAGCAAGGGCCTGGCCCTTTCCAACAATTCCACTTCATGTTTCACTGCTGAGCCATCATCATATCCAAACTTCAATCAGTGTGCAGTGTCTCTTCTCACACAGCAAGGGCCCAGCAATATCTCTGAAGCCAGTGATGGACACAGGTGTTGAAAGCATCAGACACAGAGAAAAATAAAGGCAGATAAAGACTATATGGCCTATCCGTCTGCCCATCCATGCCATCTATTATCCCTTTCTCTCCCTTAGAAATCCTATGTACTTGTCCAAAGCTTTCTTAAATTCAGATACAATTTTCATTTTCACCACCTCCATCGGGAGGCCATTCCACAAATTCACCACCCCTTCTATGAAGAAGAATTTCCTCAAGTTACTTCTGAGTCCCTTCCCTTTTACCTTCAGCCTATGCCCCCTCATTCCAAAGCTTTCTTTCAATTGAAATACTCACCCCCCCCTGTTCATTTATGTCAAATATGTATTTAATAAAGAAACCAAAACCAGGAGTCAAGTACCTTCAAAATCACTAGGACTTATATATTAATATAATATATTAAGAGAGGCACACTCAGAGATACAAACACCCACGTGGCAGTTACTCAGAACCACTAACAGGTAAAGCATAGCATTTCATTCATTGGGTACCCTCTCATGTGATTTTGTGTGCTATAATGTGCAATACGTGTCCAGTGTCCAAAATATACAATAATACAAACACAGCAAAAGATCAAAAATTAACTAGCTTCTCTAAGAGATAAAAATAAAGTGTACTTAGCTTGTGAACCCTGTGTTGGAATTCCCAACAGCAAGGGCTCCAGGAACTGACACGCTAACAATCCCGAGAAGATGACTGCTCTCCCCTCACAGTAAGAATGCACCTGATACCGTGGGTTTCAAATCGGCTTTCTTCAGGGACTTGGGTTAGGGCTGTCTCTCCTGTTCTCAGCACGTTCTTTATTGCCCTCTAAATAGCTCTCATTCCATGGTTAAAAGATCCTTCCCAAATTGAACTACTGTAATGTGCTATATGCTGGATTGCTCAGATAATGCTAAGATGCTTGCAGCTGGCTCGAAAGGTATGACTACTTTTCACCAGTTAGGAGGACCCTATACTGGCTGCCTAGTTTGTACACAACACAGCTCAAGGTGATGAGGCTTACTTTTAATGCATTAAATGGGTTGGTTCCAAGTTATCTAAACTTTGTATACTGACGTTTTCGAGACAAAGTCTATGTTAAGATCAATATCTAGAAATCTGCTTGTATCACAGCCCTTTCTAAAACAAACAACTTCCACGATTATAGCACCACTCCGTTGCCAAATGAAATCAGATTCTGTAATGACATTTTAGAAAACTAGTAAAGTCCTGGCTTTTTGTGCAGATGTTTCTGAAAGGTTAATCACTGGGTTACATTTCTGTACTTGGAAACAGGGAAGGTGGTAGTGACTATATGCTGTGTAGTAGCAATTATAAATCCCTTTGGGTTAGTGTCAGCAGTACTGACAATAAATCCCACAGGATGCTGATAATTATGTACAAATAAATACATCATTTTCTGTTATTTTTAGCCAGGTGGAGGGTAACTGTATAGTAGGGCACCATATTCAAGTCATATTTTATAAAGACAAGTAGGTACCAACCTGTATCTATAAAATACTAGTATATGTGGCAGAGAATGCACCTTAACAGCTGGTATAAATGAAGGCACACACTTTACACATGTATATACATAGATTAAGGTGTTTCATACTCTATGCTGGTATGTGCTAACTTCAACCATGCTCCACAACTCCAGCCCATTTATGCCCACCAGAAAAGCATGCATCGTCATGTCATACTGAATACTTTTTTTTTTGTTACATTTGTACCCCGCGCTTTCCCACTCATGGCAGGCTCAATGCGGCTTACATGGGGCAATGGAGGGTTAAGTGACTTGCCCAGAGTCACAAAGAGCTGCCTGTGCCTGAAGTGGGAATCAAACTCAGTTCCTCAGTTCCCAGGACCAAAGTCCACCACCCTAACCACTAGGCCACTCCTCCAGCTGGCATGTTAGAAGAGGATATGCAAAAAGACCTCAAGACTATTTTACAAGCCAACGGCGTTCCTTCGGCTTGGCCATGTCCTACATATTTCAGGCTTTGTCATTGGACCTTGCTTCTACTCAGCTTCCTCTGTCCTGAAATTCTTCCCTGTGTTTTATGTTTCTTTCCTGGATTCCCCTTTTCTTTGCTTTTTGCTTCTGTACCTCTTGCTCTTCTGCCTCCTCCAGCACTTCCACTGCAACTCTTTCTTGTAGCCCCTCCTTCCTGTACTTATTCTACTACTACTACTAATCATTTCTATAGCGCTATTAGAAGTACACAGCGCTGTACACTGAACATGTAAGAGACAGTCCCTGCTCGACACAGCTTACAATCTAATCAAGACAGACAAACTGGACAAATAAGGGATAAGGGAGTTACTTAAGGTGGGAATGATAAAACAGACATGGGTACTCAACAAGTGAATAGGAGTTAGGAGTTAAAAGCAGACCCAAAAAGGTGGGCTTTGAGCCTAGACTTTAAGACAGCTAGAGCTTGAGCTGGACGTACTGACACCGAGCAAGTCTATTCCAGGCATATGGTGCAGCAAGGTAAAAAGAATGGAGATCTGGAGTTGGCAGTGGAGGAGAAGTACTTCTCTTTCCTGTGTCCCTCTCTAAAAATAAGTGTGCGATTCCTTGGGACATTCCTGTTTCCACAGATACAAGGCTTAATGAAAGAAAACCAGACATTGTGGTAAAGAATAAGAACATCATTACTAATAGAAATACCATTAGCAAGAACATCTTCAGTAACCAACAAATGTAATCAAAGAACAAGAAAATATGGTGGAAAGAGAGAGAAATTGCCCCTCTACTGTAGGTTCCTAATTCCTTGTACCAGTAGATTTCAGAATCTGTTCTTGTTCTGTTCTTCTACGTTACTAGTCCATAAATTCTTCCATTGTCACCAATTACCCTCTTCTCTCCTACATATCACACTCCCATCTTCTAATCCCTGACGATTCCTAAGCGAATGTCAGCATTTTAAACAGTATAATCTCAGCCTATATTCTCCAAAATATTTGTATGATCAGGCCAGGCAGGCATTAATCACAATTTTTGCATTGTCTCATCTGGTTTCTAGTGCTTTGCCTTATGAAACCATAAAAAATGTCTATAACCCCTGTGGTGTGAGACTGTATGAGTATACCAGTTATGAATTCTGCACCCTTTTATAAGACAGTGGAATGTATTTTCTTTGGCATAATAAGCCTCAATGAATAATTATGCGCACGTTATGCTTCAAAAAGAGCACGGAGGGGTGAATTTCCCAAACTTCTTCCACTATCATTATGCTTTCATTCTATAACAGGGGCCCTGCTGGATCTCCATGGAGCATGTGATTAACCTATCCAGTTAGATGCGCCTTGAACACTCTTCGGTGGCACTTACAAACCTTCAGTATGTCTTAGGTGCACATCTATCTCTACATGCGTAACAAAATCTGATCTTACATCAAAATGAGAGTCTCTAGTATACTTGGATAGAACCATGGATTCCCTGGTCCATACATCCATCTATTTTCTTCTATGGTACAATCCTGATTTGCAGATTAATAAATAAATAAATTCTGTTGGCACATTTGGATGCAGAAAGTTATTTGGAGGGTTTGAGATAATCTGCATGATGAGCAACTGTCAACCTTTGCACAATTATATGACAAACATGAGTTGCCATTTTCATAATCCTATACATAGCTTCGGTTGAAGCATTGAATGCTGGCATGGTGCAAAGACATTGCCATTTAGAAGATACTCCCAATATTATTGAGCTATGTCATGCTATAGTTTGTTTGCAGGACATACAGTTTCAGCATTGCGACCACTGCATATGTCTGGCCTTCAGTTTGTAAGAGAGAGAGAACTAAACATGCAATTCTATTCTGTACAGTGGAGGACATTTTGGAAAGACGTTTGCTGTTCCAACTGCACCACTCATTTTGGATTCTGTTTAAGGTACACAGTACTAATGCTGCCTCTTCTAACAGTTACTGGTCATTGCCAGGATAGCTGCATGTCAGGATTGATGAAACCAGCTTCTGACTTCTGAGAACTCCCCCCTCCCTCAGGAATCACTAAGGATGGCAAATGGACCAAATGGTACCCAGCTGCCTGCTAGCCCTGTTTTCTTAATTACCCCTGATTAACATACCTTTTTGTCATACCTGGGAGCAGGGCTCTCTAAGAACAAAGAAAGCCAGACAGATAGGCTCCAGAACTAGGGACTTCAAAGAGTAAAATCTGTGAAAATTGTCACCTTGACTTCAGGAAAGTAAACTGGAGTTTGTAAAGGAAAGAGCTGACAAAGGCTGGGAAGAAAGGGAGTTGTTTGATTTTCTCTCTGTTCCCCCGGGGGGGGGGGGGGGGGGGGGCTCTGGTGGCTGAAGAGGTGTGTGTGTGTGTAGAGAAATAAAGAAAGAAGAACTTCCAGCCCCCAGCCCTGTGCTCTGCTCTACAAATATATTTGTAGAGCAGAGCACAGGGCTGGGGGCTGGAAGTTCTTCTCTCTTTATTTCTCTACACACACACACACCTCTTCAGCCACCAGAGCCCCCCCCCCCCCTGGCTCTGGCCCCCCTTTCTCCTTCAGCCCTACCCCAAAGCTTTCTCTCTCAGAGCACACGGCTCTGCTTTCTTAGGCTCTTCTTTCTTTCTCTGCACATCACCATCTTGAGCCCCAGAGCACATGGCTCTGCTCTCGCTTTTCTTTCCCTGCTTCCCCCTTCTTCTCCAGCTCTACCCCAAAGCGTCTCTCCTCCTCTGAACACCACTATCCTTTCTTTCTCTCATTGATTCCCATCTAAACACACACACCGATACAGCATTGTAATACCTTTACTAAGTGCTATGAGCCTATATATGTACATACAATATACTTTCTATATATATCCAAACCCGTGTGGATTGTGTATTCTTTGGGAACCCACTGCCTCTGTGAACTGGACCCAGGACCATACCTTGACAATGATTGCTGACAGTCATGCCATGTGGATATGGATATTTTGGACCATCTAGTTTTTTGTTTTTTTTTACTGTGGCAACACGCAAGTTTTTTGGTCCAAAATCTGATCCAACATACAAGACATTCTTCCTATCTCACATCCTCTTACACACCTGCAGATCCTTCTACGTTTGCTCTTTCCCCAGAACAGTCTCTCAGAGATCGTTTAACATGTTAACTGCAGTAACACCACAATGTACATTACAGAATTGGAAAGATTTGGCCCAACTTAATGAACATTTCTGGTGGCACTCAGTGTGTCTTCTGGCTGGTAAATGGGGCAGATATAGTAACATAGTAGATGACAGCAGAAAAGGACCTGCACGGTCCATCTAGTCTGCCCAACAATTTAAACTCATATGTGCTACTTTATGTGTATACCTGACCTTGATTTGTTTCTGTCATTTTCAGGGCACAGACCGTAGAAGTCTGCCCAGAACAAGGCCCACCCCCCAACCCCGCCTCCCCCCACCGGCTCTGCCACCCAATCTCGGCTAAGCTTCGGAGGATCCCATCCTTCCGAACAGGATTCCTTTATGTTTATCCCACGCATTTTTGAATTCCATTACCGTTTTCATCTCCACCACCTCCTGCGGGAGGGGAGGGCATTCCAAGCATCCACCACTCTCTCTGTGAAAAAATATTTCCTGACATTTTTCTTGAGTCTGCCCCCCTTCAATCTCATTTCATGTCCTCTCGTTTTACCGCCTTCCCATCTCCGGAAAAAGGTTCGTTTGCGGATTTATACCTTTCAAATATTTGAACGTCTGTATCATATCACCCGTTTCTCCTCTCCTCCAGGGTATACATGTTCAGGTGCGCAAGTCTCTCCTCATATGTCTTGTAACGCAAATCCCACACCATTTTCGTAGCTTTTCTTTGCACCGCTTCAATTGTTTTTACATCCTTAGCAAGATACGGCCTCCAAAACTGAACACAATACTCCAGGTGTGGCCTCACCAATGACTTGTACAGGGGCATCAACACCTCTTTTCTTCTGCTGATCGCACCTCTCTATACAGCCTAGCAATCTTCTCGCTACGGCCACCGCCTTGTCACACTGTTTCGTCGCCTTCAAATCCTCAGCTACTATCACCCCAAGATCCCTCTCCCCGTCCGTACATATCAGACTCTCCCCGCTTAACACATACATCTCCCGTGGATTTCTACTCCTTAAGTGCATCACTTTGCATTTCTTTGCATTGAATTTTAATTGCCAAACCTTAGACCATTCTTCTAGCTTCCGTGGGTCCTTTTTCATGTTTTCCACTCCCTCCCGGGTGTCCGCTCTGTTACAAATCTTAGTATCATCCGCAAAAAGGCAAACTTTACCTTCTAACCCTTCAGCAATGTCACTCACAAATATATTGAACAGAATTGGCTATTTTATTCAATCTTAGTCTTTTCTGAAAAACTATTAGGCTTCTTATTAAGTATACGTATACTCTAGTCTTGTAACCTGGCTGATTGTTTGGCTTTTACTTATATATTCTTTTTTTTTTTTGTTTTGTTACATTTGTACCCCGCGCTTTCCCACTCATGGCAGGCTCATTGCGGCTTACATATTGTATACAGGTATTTATTTGTACCTGGGGCAATGGAGGGTTAAGTGACTTGCCCAGAGTCACAAGGAGCTGCCTGTGCCTGAAGTGGGAATCGAACTCAGTTCCCCTGGACCAAAGTCCACCACCCTAACCACTAGGCCACTCCTCCACTCCACTCTTGTGCTCTTATGCAGGTTTGTCTCTATGTCATCAACTGTAGTGGGTTCTTTCTCTGGTCCAGAGTATTATTTGTAGTTTTATGAGATGCTTCTTACTTTTCAATTTTTTTTTTGTATTGAAGTGGAGGAGCAGCCTAATGGTTAGTGCAGTGGCTTGGGAACCAGGGGAACTGGGTTTGATTCCTACTACTGCTCCTTCTGACTGGGCAAGTTACTTAATCCTCCCTTGCTCCAGGTACAAAATAACTGTATAAAATACGTAAAGCACATCAATTGTAACCACAGAAAGGTGGAATATCAAAACCCATCCCCTTCCATGAAGAAATTCAATAAAAAGACTTAAAAGTCAAGGAAGTTTCTCATCAGTAACTTGGCAGAGGATTAGATTTTCAGAAACCAGACATCAACCTGAACTCCTTTTATTTCTCACTCTTTTAGTTATATATGCACACATCTTGAGTTCGATGATCAGAGCTAGTAGGGAAAGATGGACAGCTATTAGCAGTTAATTTGATCTCCACCATGGGGACAGAAGAGGAGGAGTAAGGACCAGGCTCGGTTGGATCTGGTGCTTCCTGCTGTGCATTCTGACCCTTGGTCAGGATAACGCTGATCTCATGTCACTGTCTTGCACAGAGTTCCCTCATGAAAAGAAATGTGCTGATGATTCTCATTTTCATTTGATTGTTTGAACCGCTACTAATGTAAATTATTATTTAAGCAATTTTAAATAATATTTACATATTTAACTGCTATCCTACCTTTCTATTCCTAGGAGATAGCTTACCCGTTTAATCTAGTGATCAAGGTGGCTGACAACTTCCCGGACTGTGGCAGTAAGGTTCTCATGCTCATGGGGACTGGCCAGAATGATGCTGTGCAGCCGGTTCATGTACGAGTCAATGGTCTCCATAGTGGGGGTCTCACTGCTACCTACAAGACATAGGAGGTAATAAAATATATCAGGGAATGAGAAAAATATCAGGTACATTCAGGAGTTGCTCAAACCCAGACCAAGAAATCACGTTAATAGCACACAGAATTAAACATGAACAACAACAAATGCATAGAGTATATCACTAGAATTGGTGCTTGTTTGAGATGAAGAGTCATGAACTGTAGGGATGGAAACTGAGCTGTGCACTTACCCTATATGGATCCTACAGAACACTATAAGAATAATTTTCAAAGTCATTTTGTGTGTGTAAAAACAGTCCAGCTGTACCCATGTTCTTTCATAGCACTTTACTTCAGATGGATTTGGGAGGGGGGGGGGGGGGGTGAAGAGAGGAGAAGCTGAAACAACATCAAACATGGCATTTTCAAAAACGCACATACCCTCCTTCCCCCAGTTGCTCATATAAATGTATTCCCAGACATGATCACAAATAGCAAGTGCAAGATACTGGTCACTTTCAGCATGAATTACTTCACACTTGCTAATTATTTAAAGGCAAAGTGCTCAGCTATTTTTCCCTTTGAAAATGGCCTACTGGTATTTTCATGGATGGGGTTGCCCACCTAAACTTAGCTTGTCAGATGCTGGAAACTGGCTAAGTCAACAGCCAGCTCCAGAACATTCTTGGCATCACCCCTTTTTTGACCAGCAAAAGTTGGCTGCTGTGTGATCAGATACATTTTACTGTTGGAGAGGAGAATTGGGGGGGGGGGGGGCAGCATTTAAAATCAGAGGACTAACTGGCTCATTTCCAGAACTAGTTTGTTTCTGTAACTGGGTCTTTGGTCTCTACCCTCTCACAGAAAATGTATTTTCTCACACTCCTTCTAAGCTGTTCTCCACTTTGGCTCATGGAAAATATTTCCATCTGGTACTTTCTTGAAGCTTGTTAGCTATCTGAATATTTCTCTACACACCCCCAAGGACACTAAAGTTCTCTCAAGCACTATCACTAACCACACTCTTTACAAAAGACATTACACGATGTGAAACCTGCAAGCGAGCCATCTCCGGAGCAGCCCTCACACTCTGGAATGCACTCCCTGAAAGACTCTACTTAACACAAGACTATCTTTACTTGAGGAAGCAGGTGAAAACTTGGCTCTTCCACCATGTCTTTAATGGAAGAAGTAACTTGTTAGTCTCACTCAAACACACAAGGAGTGACATGGGCTGCACATACTGCAGCAGGACATGTTTATCCACTCCTACCCTACCTGAGATAATATTTAATCATTTCTCTGACCACATGTGCACCTTTCTTTAGTCACCATACTTTCTAACTCCTCTTACTCTCTTATGTTCCATCTTTGCTTATACCCTACACTGTCACTTAAAATGTTCTATTACATATTGCGTTGACATTGTAAGTAGTATACTATGCCATACTTTGTATTGTTATTTGAATATTTTTACTACTGTAATTGTCCATTGCTCATGTCTGATTTATTCTTATTGTACACCGCCTTGAGTGAATTCCTTCAAAAGGGTGGTAAATAAATCCAAATAAATAATAAACAAGGGGATATATTAGCAGCAAATACAGAGTAAAATAAATGGTTCATAAGTACATAAGTAATGCCACACTGGGAAAAGACCAAGGGTCCATCGAGCCCAGCATCCTGTCCACAACAGCGGCCAATCCAGGCCAAGGGCACCTGGCAAGCTTCTCAAACATACAAACATTCTATACATGTTATTCCTGGAATTGTGGATTTTTCCCAAGTCCATTTAGTTGGGGTTTATGGACTTGTCCTTTAGGAAACTGTCTAACCCCTTTTTAAACTCTGCTAAGCTAACCGCCTTCACCACGTTCTCCGGCAACGAATTCCACAGTTTAATTATGTGCTGGGTGAAGAAACATTTTCTCCGATTTGTTTTAAATTAACTGCACTGTAGCTTCATCGCATGCCCCCTAGTCCTAGTATTTTTGGAAAGCGTGAACAGACGCTTCACATCCACCTGTTCCACTCCACTCATTATTTTATATACCTCTATCATGTCTCCCCTCAGCCGTCTCTTCTCCAAGCTGAAAAGCCCTAGCATCCTTAGTCTTTCTTCATAGGGAAGTCGTCCCATCCCCGCTATCATTTTAGTCGCCCTTCGCTGCACCTTTTCCAATTCTATTATATCTTTCTTGAGATGCGGCGACCAGAATTGAACACAATACTCAAGGTGTGGTCGCACCATGGAGCGATACAACAGCATTATAACATCCTCACACCTGTTTCCATACCTTTCCTAATAATACCCATCATTCTATTCGCTTTCTTAGCCGCAGCAGCACACTGAGCAGAAGGTTTCAGTGTATTATCGACGACGACACCCAGATCCCTTTCTTGGTCCGTAACTCCTAACGTGGAACCTTGCATGACGTAGCTATAATTCGGGTTCTTTTTTCCCACATGCATCACCTTGCACTTGCTCACATTAAACGTCATCTGTCATTTAGCCGCCCAGTCTCGTAAGGTCCTCTTGTAATTTTACACAATCCTGTTGCGAGTTAACGACTTTGAATAACTTTGTGTCATCAGCAAATTTTATTACCTCGCTAGTTAGTCCCATCTCTAAATCATTTATAAATATATTAAAAAGCAGCAGTCCTAGCACAGACCCCTGAGGAACCCCACTAACTACCCTTCTCCATTGTGAATATTACCCATTTAACCCCACTCTCTGTTTCCTATCCTTCAACCAGTTTTTAATCCACAATAGGACATTATCTCCTATCCCATGACCCTCCAATTTCCTCTGTAGACTTTCATGAGATACCTTGTCAAACGCTTTTTGAAAATCCAGATACATAATATCAACCGGCTCCCCTTTGTCCATATGTTTGTTTACTCCTTCAAAGAATTGAAGTAAATTGGTCAGGCAAGATTTCCCCACACAAAAGCTGTGCTGACTTGGTCTCAGTAATCCATGTCCTCAGATCTGCTCTGTAATTTTGTTTTTGATAATAGCCTCTACCATTTTCCCCGGCACCGACATCAGACTCACCGGTCTATAATTTCCTGGACCTCCCCGGAACCTTTTTTAAAAATGGGCGTTACATTGGCCACCCTCCACAATCGACTTTAAGGATAAATTGCATATCACTAACAGTAGCTCCGCAAGCTCATTTTTCAGTTCTATCAGTACTCTAGGATGAATACCATCTGGTCCAGGAGATTTGCTACTCTTCAGTTTGCTGAACTGTCCCATTACGTCCTCCAGGTTCCTGGAATGAAGTTATTTAATGGCAAAATTCAAAATATTTAATATGATCTAAATCACTAATTTTAATAAAACTAATGATCAATGATGACTTAATGCCTCAATTTTAACCAGCAAATAAAGTTTATGAGCTCCTTCTCCTATGAGAACAGACTGAATTCAATATGTCAACTGCTTTGATTGTACCACAGACAGATGGTAGATGAACAATCTAAATACTCCAGGAAGCTAGAGAACTACATGGCAAACAATGGCACTATATTGTTTCATGTTGTTTTTAACAGAAAACAAGGACCCCCCCCCCCCAAATTTCAGTGCACCCTATTTATCAACTAAAGAATAGTGCACACTATTGATAATACTGTTCCTGAAACAAACAAAAAAAATTGTACAAAACCCAAACAAAATGAAAAATGCTGTAAATGACACTGGAAACTACACTGATCAAAAATGTCTGGTCCACACATCACTATCAGCAATCTGACAGATATGTGTCTGTACTTACAATACCTCATTCAATCACAACTGCTGAAGTGACACTGTCTCCAAGCCTGAACGTCACACTAGCATGTCTCATATACCTAGACAGTTCTTTCAAACTGTTTTCCATGGAAGAAAATTACATTTTCTCATTATAAAATTGGAGGATCTGTATGACAATGTCGATCTATTTAGAGTTCTGAAACTGTAAACAAACTAAACTCTAGCATATGATAGCTTAGTAGTTCCCATAGTGTGGGTCAGGACCCAAATGGGGTCACAGATACAGAGCCGCTCTGCCCCTCTTACTAAACTTCCACTGTGACAATTCCCAGTAGTGGAAGTCAGCAAAGGGTGTGAGTAAGCTAATGTTCACAGGCCCTGCCTGCTCCTCTATATGGGGTCCCGACTGGAGATTATGATGTAGAATTTTGGTTAATGACACTGCTGCTATTTTTGCCACTACTGCTGCCTTCATGCTCCGACTATGTGGAGACAGAAAGAAGCGGATGAGAGAGGGGAGGAAAGCGGGGGTCTGATTTTTTAACATCACCATCTGGGGATGCACAAATAAGTGTTAAAATGGGATCATATTAGAGAAAAGTATGAGAAACACTGACAGCTGTACAGCTCCTTCTAGGATTTGGCACTATGCAACAAAAAGCTGTTTCTAATCCAGGCAACCCTCTTCTTCTCCTTTCAACATGCCTGGTACTGTTCTTCTAAAGAAATCTCCCATATACAAACCCTTCTACTGCAGAACAACCACATGACATTGGAAAGACATTTTAAAAAACCTGCTCTGCTTATAAATTATTCTGTCTTTGCAGCAGGGGCTTTGCTCTAAGACCATATTGATTATGGACCAGAGAATAAGCTGCTTGAGAAGTGCCAGTGTGCCAAGTGTATGACTAAACAGGACAGCTTTACTGGTCTATCTTCCCATTTCTCACACAGCTCTTCTCTAATAGCAGAAATCAATAATGAAAATCGATTGACCTGGAAATAAATACATGTGAAGGAAAATAAAGTGAAGTAGAATGGTGTAATCTATCAAACAAAGCACCTGGAATAAAGTCTACTAGACAGTGGATCTTGCCTGGGCTGTGCTGCTGTTTTTGTTTATAGCTCAGAGCTGTCTCGCTGACTGCTGCAATCAACAGCTTCAGAGGGTAATTTTCAAATGCTAGTTACCTGGATAAATGGCTTTTTGATCTGTAAACTGGATACTGGAAAACTGCCTACCCCTTCCATGGGTAAAAGGTACACATGAAGAACAGCACGTGTATTTCTACTGGTAGAAAAATAGGTGGCCTCGGAGGCAACAACATATGCAATTTTGCATTTTCAAAACTATGCATGTTATTTTGAAAGCAAAAGTATCTATAGAAAAAACAAGTGTTACTTGGAACTTTTCCCCTGTGGATTTGGCACCTACCTATAGATAATTAAAAATCATCCCCTTATTGTCTATGAGGTCAATATTCAGCTGTTGGGTGGTGAGCATTTTGCTCACTGCCAACGGTGTTATTCCCAGATATTCAAAGCGGAGACCTGTACAGGCTCTGGTTTTGAATATCTGATTATTTTTAAGCCAGTGTATTATCGTCGTTGATAATACACTGAAACCTTCTGCTCAGTGTGCTGCTGCGGCTCGGAAAGCGAATAGAATGTTGGGTATTATTAGGAAAGGTATGGAAAACAGGTGTGAAGATGTTATAATGCCGTTGTATCGCTCCATGGTGCGACTGCACCTTGAGTATTGTGTTCAATTCTGGTCGCCACATCTCAAGAAAGATAAAGTGGAATTGGAAAAGGTGCAGCGAAGGGCGACTAAAATGATAGCGGGGATGGGACGACTTCCCTATGAAGAAAGACTAAGGATGCTAGGGCTTTTCAGCTTGGAGAAGAGACGGCTGAAGGGAGACATGATAGAGGTATATAAAATAATGAGTGGAATGGAACAGGTGGATGTGAAGCGTCTGTTCACGCTTTCCAAAAATACTAGGACTAGGGGGCATGCGATGAAACTACAGTGTAGTAAATTTAAAACAAATTGGAGAAAATTTTTCTTCACCCAATGCGTAATTAAACTCTGGAATTCGTTGCCGGAGAATGTGGTGAAGGCGGTTAGCTTGGCAGAGTTTAAAAAGGGGTTAGACGGTTTCCTAAAGGACAAGTCCATAAACCGCTACTAAATGGACTTGGGAAAAATCCACAATTCCAGGAATAACATGTATAGAATGTTTGTACGTTTGGGAAGCTTGCCAGGTGCCCTTGGCCTGGATTGGCCGCTGTCGTGGATAGGATGCTGGGCTCGATGGACCCTTGGTCTTTTCCCAGTGTGGCTGTACTTATGTACTTATGACACAGCCACTTAAGTCGACATTAATCACCTAAGCAGCCATGGGTTACTACATAAAATAGGCAAGACTTTATGCAGTAAACCTGGACACTTATGGGCTGAATATCTGCACTTAAGCGCCCAAGCACCGTCTCCGCCCCAGACCACCCCCAACATAGCCAGCTTTGGATTTGGCGCTGTCATAGTCAATGGCACTTAGCCAGTTAAGTGCCACTGAATATTAGCGGCTAGCCCAGACCAAGTGATTTAACCAGTTAGCAGCCAGCTAAATCACTTTGAATATCAGGCCCTATGTGTTTAGGCCCTTTCTTTGTGGGGAACAGAGGACCAAAACCATGCATTAAGTACACAGCAGATAACATGATACAATTAGGCATACCTCTTAGAATGGCATTAGCTGTGCCATCCATTACATATTAACTGTTTAATGTGGGAATTACCACATGTTGTTAAGGTGTAGTGTGCTTGACTCCTGCATTAAATAACTAATGTAGTTTTGTAAATAGGCCCCTTGAAGTCTTATCTAAAAAGAAACTCAACATCCTTTACAATTTAGCACTTCAGAATAATACAAAGCAAAACGTAAATGACCTTCACACTTTATACAAGGTGTAGAGGGATGAAACCTACACGAAGCAGGTGAATTATCTAAAATTGAATTTTGCCAAAACACAAATTCTATTTTTAGCTATTGATCTCAGTGATGATTTACGTGACGTGTTTGAATTTGAGAAAGACTCCATCCCTATAGTTACCAAGTTGCAGAATTTAGGAATGATGATGGATTCTACATTATCAATGAAATTTCATATACAAAAAGTAGTCAGAGATGTATTCTTTAAATTACAAATTGTGGGACAGATGAAGGGATTGTTGAGTCAGGATAACTTTGAAATGGTAGTGCAAAGCATGATTTCACCGTGCTTTGAGTGTAACAGGTTGTTCTTGTGTATTAGAAGAAATCACCTTAGAGCTTTACAAGTGGTTCCAAACAGGGGCGTAGCTACGGGTGGGCCGCGTCGCTCCAGGGGCAGTGACGTAAGAGACGGAAGGAGCCTGCAGAGCCAGCAGCCAATGCCTCAAGGCTGCCTGCGGAGGTGGCGCTCTTTTTTTTCCCCAATATTTTTTGTTGTTAGCGCTCAGCTCAGTCAGCTGAGCGCTTCTTCTTTTTGTAGCGCTGGCCCTGCTGCTCAATAGGAAAAGCAGCAGTGGCCGGTAATGGGAGCTAGGGCTGGCGCTGGCGGGCCTGAATCGGGAGAGGGAAAAAGCAGACAGAAGGATGGGGAGAGAAAGAGGGAAAAAGCAGATGGAAGGATGGGGAGAGAAAGAGGGAAAACGGATGGATGAGGAGAGAAAGAGGGAAAACGGATGGATGAGGAAAGAGACACTGGATGGAAGGATGGGGAGAGAAAGAGGGGAGATGGATGAAAGGATGCAGAGAGAAAGGGGAGAGACTAGAAGGATGTGGAGAGAGAAGGGACACTGAACAGAAAAGGGTAGAGAGATAGAGAGACACTGGTTAGAAGGAGGTAGAGAGAGACATTAGATGGAAAGATCAGGACAGAGGGTAGATGGGTGGAAGGATGGGGAAAGAAAGAGGGAGACGCTGGATGGAAGGGTAGGGAGAAGGAGGTGACGCTGGATGGAAGAATGCAGAAAGAAAGAGGGGAGACTAATGGAAGGATGGGAAGAGAGAGGGGAGACACTGGAAGGATGGGGAGAGAGAGGGGAGACACTGGAAGGATGGGGAGCGAAAGAAGAGAGCTGCTGGATGGAAAAGGAGAGTAGTGAAAGACTGGAGAATAAAAGGAAGGGGCATGGGGAGAACAAGGGTGAGAAAAAGATGAAAAGCCATAAGTAGATGAAGGAAATTAAAGAATGGATAGTAAAAATGAATTAAATCTAGACAGAGAAAGAGAGAGGCAGAAAAATATTGAAGAAAGCAAAGAAAAAGGAGAGAAAAATGAGAAATGGCCAGGAAACCGTGGCAGAAGAGTTAAGCGAAAACGAAGGAAAGCAGAATCTAGAGACTGGGAGCAACACAATGAGAAAAAGTAAATGGCCATACAACAAAGGTAAAGAAAATAAATTTATTTTTAATTTAGGATAAAGTAATATGGTACCTTTCTTAATAAAGTTTCAAAGACCAATACTTCTTTCCTTAGGTCAGGAGAGGATACCGTAACAGCATTATATTGACCTTAGGCAGGAGGTTTTGGCCTCTGAAAGCTCATTGAAAAGGGTGTTAGGCTATTAAATAAATTGTCTGAAATCTGATGCACTGAAAAGCAGCACTTTACCCTGTGACACAAATGCATCTGATTAGTGTGACTAAACTTTGCTGGGGGAGGGGGATAGAGAGAAAATTTTGTGCCCACCCACTTTGGGTTCAGGCCCACCCAAAACTGGCAGTCTGGCTACGCCACTGGTTCCAAATGCTGTGGCAAGTTTTAGGAGGATGTAATCGATATGAGCACATTACACCTATGTGAAAGCAGCTACACTGGTTGCCAATGGAGTACAGAATAAAGTTTTGAGATCTTGTATTTGATATGTAAGGTGCTGACAAATAGGACATCAACCATTTTCTCTACTAAGTTAAGTGTTTACCAACCAAAGAGACTGTTGTGATCTATGACTAAAGCTTTGTTAAAACATGTCAAACTGTGAGACTGGAAAACTTTTGACGTTCCATCTTTTATATTGCTGGGCCACAAGTCTGGAATAAGCTGCCCCTATGTGTCAAAGAGATTCAGATGGGTAATTTAAAAAAAAGTGTTAAAAAGTACTTGTTTAGACAGGCGTATGAAAGAGTATAATCTTAAGAAACCTAGATGCTGTATGGTAAAAAACAAATTGAGGATTTAAGGGTGCAGTACTAATAGGGATATGTGTTGTACTATGCATCCCTTTTGTTTTGTTTGTATACATTACATATACACTAGGTACTATTTGTTAGGTAAGATTATTATGTATGTTGATGGTGTAATCCATATAGAAGATTGTTGATACAGCGGAATATAAGTTTTTAAAATAAACAATATAAATAATGAACAACCTCAGACAAGGGCACAGAGGGATGTAACCTGCACGCAGCAGCAGCAGCTGATACAACTTTAGTCACTTTACTAGGTAGACTAGATGGAACACACTGCTTTTAGCTGATATTTACACTAAATATTACTATGTTCTGCAATGGATTACCTAACAATACACTGCCAACTGCACCTAAACTGCATAAAGGCTTTCTAAAGTCTGAAGGGAAAATGAACAGTATTTCCTTATTAGTTAAAGCACATGTTTTGTGCAAGACTACATAGAATATGTGTTAAAAGTATTTGAACTTTTACCTCTATGTTTTCAGCATGATTTGAACTGCAGTACTCTCCCTGTCTGGACACAAATCAGCTATCCGCAAATGGAAGTCTTTAGACCTTTTTCTATCCAATAAGGACTAATTTTAGGGTTAGAACTCAGCACTCTGTACCATATTGTGTGTTCTGTTCTGTTGCATTTTCTGTGGTGTATTGTTATGATTTAATAAACTTATTATAAAATTTAAAAAAATGCTGCACTGCATTAATTTAATTTTATTTGCAAAATCTTTTACATCACACACTTCTACACAACTGGCAATCAAGGCGGTTTACAATAGAGACAAAAGCATAAATAAGCATGGAATAAAAACTTTTGTCAGGTGTTTCTATCCATCCCTTTCACTTTACTAAATCACACACTACAACCCCCATGAATTCTCCTTTTTATATTTTACTTTGCTCCATTTATGAATTATATTGATTAGAAAACCTGGTGAAGCTTTACTTTAAAGTTGATTATGCACTGTACAGCGGTGATGATGCTTTGTAGGTTGTAATACTTTTTCAAGGAGGTATTATAATGAAACAGGTTTTAGCAATCTGCAGTTATAAACTGTTGTATTTTTCTCTATATCACCAACAAAATTCATCCCTTCCTTTCTGAGCACACTGCCAAAGCCCTCACAAGTCTCCAACTGAACAATCCCTCTCCCCTTCAAACTGCTGAAAATTCTATATGGTTCAAATTCCTCTTACTGACTTACAAGAGCATTCATTCTGCAGCTCCTCATTATCTCTCCTTTCCCTACATCCATCCCTGGGAACTCTGTTCATCAGGTAAGTCACTTATATGTATCCTTCTCCTCTATTGCCAAATCCAGACTCTGTTCCTTTTATCTTAAGAATAGCCATACTAGGTCAGACCAATGGTCCATCTAGCCCAGTATCCTGTTTCCAAAAGTGGCCAATCCAGGTCACAAGTACCTGGCAGAAACTCAAATAGTAGCAACATTCCATGCTACTGATCCCAGGAACAAAAAGTGGCTTCCCTATGTCCATTCCAATAGCAGACTATAGACTTTTCCTCAAGGAATTTGTACAAACCTTTTTAAAACCCAGATACGCTAACTGATGTTACCACGTCCAGAGATTAACTATTCTTTGAATGAAAAAATATTTCCTCCTAGTTATTTTTAAAAGTATTTCCATGTAATTTCATTGAGTGTCCCCTGGTCTTTGTACTTTTTGAAAGAGTGAAACATTGTTTCCCTTTTACCCATTCTACACCACTCAGTATTTTGAAGATCTCAATCATATCCCCCTTCAGCCATCTCTTTTCTAAGCTGAAGAGTCCTAACCTCTTTATCCTTTCCTCTTATAATACTTCAATGAGAAAATCGTAGAACTACGACAACAAATACCCAGCAACACCATCGACTACACCACAATCCTTGACTGCCTAGACCCAGACTCTGGTGTATACCCTGCGGACAGAACCTGGACAAACTTCGAGACAGTATCAGAAGACAGCATCTCCCAAACGCTCAAGAGATATGCCAAATCTCACTGTAAATTAGACATATGTCCCAACAACCTTATAACATTCGCTCCGCAACAATTTATAACAGTCCTCACAGAACATCTGAATTACATGCTACAAAATGGTCTCTTCCTAAAGGAGAAAGGAAATATTCTACTCACACCCATACCCAAAGACGCAAATAAAAATGCTAGCGAACTTACTAACTACAGACCAGTAGCATCTATCCCCCTAATAACCAAAATAATGGAGGGAATGGTAACCAAACAACTAACTGACTACTTAAATAAGTTCTCAATACTCCATGACTCCCAATCAGGTTTTTGTGCTAACCACAGTACTGAAACAGTACTAGTCACTCATGTCCAAATTTAGACAACTAATCGCTACTGGCAATAACATACTACTTCTACAATTCGACATGTTTAGCACTTTCGATATGGTCGACCACAGTATTCTACTACATCTCCTCGAATACTTCGGAACCGGAGGCAATGTTCTTAACTGGTTCAAAGGATTCCTAACCACAAGATCGTACCAACTGACATCCAACTCGACTACATCTGCCACATGGACACCTGAATGTGGAGTTCCACAGGGATCCCCCCTCTCGCCGACTTTATTCAATCTAATGATGATACCTCTGGCTAAACTACTATCCAACCAACACCTCAACCCATATATATACGCAGACGACGTAACGATTTACATCCCATTCAAACAGGATCTACAAGAAATCTCCAACGATATCAACCAAAGTCTGCACATCATGCACTCATGGGCGGACGCATTCAAGCTCAAACTCAATGCAGAAAAAACCCCAATGCTTAATACTCACTTCTCAACACAATACAAACAAATTCACCACCATAAACACACCAAATCTGACACTCCCTACATCGGATACCCTAAAAATCCTAGGAGTGACTATCGACCGTCATCTAACACTTGAGAGTCATACGAACAACACAACCAAGAAGATGTTCCACTTAATGTGGAAATTAAAAAGAGTAAAACAGTACTTCCCAATGACAGTCTTCCGTAACTTGGTACAATCAATGGTGCTCAGCCACCTAGACTACTGTAATGCACTATAAGCTGGCTGTAAAGAACAAACAATCAAGAAACTCCAAACAGCCCAGAACACCGCAGCCAGACATATTCGGAAAAGCAAAATATGAAAGTGCTAAACTATTACGAGCAAAACTACACTGGCTCCCACTCTAAGAACGCATTACGTTTAAGATTTGTACACTAGTTCATAAAATCATCCATGGAGACGACCCAGCGTATATATCAGACCTGATAGACTTACCGACAAGGAACGCCAAAAGATCAGCCCGCACATTCCTCAATCTTCATCTCCCAAGCTGCAAAAGGTTTAAAATACAAACTTACACATGCAGCAAACTTCACCTACTTGAGTGCCAAGCTATGGAATGCACTGCCGCAAAACCTGAGAGGGATCTACGAACTAACAAACTTTCGAACATCACTGAAGACCCATCTTTTTAAAAAGGTATACCATACAGAATAACAATGATAAATGTATATATCTCCCACATCTTTACTCAGATCTATTTTTATAATATCTGCTTGCTTTAAACTCTAATATGTTATTCAACATCTCTATGTAACAATAAGTGATTATGTTCTATTCTATCACCACCAAGAACGATTTATTGTAAGCCACATTGAGCCTGCAAAGAGGTGGGATAATGTGGGATACAAATGCAATAAATAAATAAATATAAGAGGAGTTCCATCTCCTTTATCATTCTGGTTGCTCTTCTTTGAACTTTTTCTAATTCCGCTATATCTTTTTTTGAGATACGGCGACCAGAATTGAACACAGTACTCAAACACAAAACTAACTAAAGTACGTAATGGACATAACACAACTCTTCTGTTGTACGATTCCCTAATGTGGCTGTGCCACATGAACTTTATCTTACCACAATATCACTTTGTATTTGTTTACACCGGAGTCTGCAAACACCTCTCTGGTACTATGTATGCCACATTGAGCCTACAAATAGGTGGGAAAATGTGGGATACAAATGTAATAAATAAATAAAGTGAGGTTGCACCATGGAGCGATACAGAGGCATTATAATATTCTTGGTCTTATTTACCATCCCTTTCCTAATAATTCCTAGCATCCTGTTTGCTTTTTTGGTCTCCACACACTGGACAGAAGATTTCAGCACACTGTCTACAGTGACACCGAGATCTTTTTCTTGGTTGCTGACTACTAAGGTGTACCCTAGCATCAAATAACTATGATTTGGATTATTCTTCCCAATGTGCATCACTTTGTATTTGTCCACATTAAATTTCACCTGCCATTTGGATGTCCAGTCTTCCAATTTCCTAAGGTCTTTCTGCAATTTTTCACAGTTTTGTGTCATCTGCAAATGTAATCACCTCGCTTGTCGCTCCAACTTCCAGATCATTTATAAATATGTTAAATAGCACCGGTCCTAGTACAGATCCCTGTGGCACTCCACTACCCACCCTCCTCCATTAAGAAAAATGGCTATTTAACTTATCCTCTGTTTTCAGTCCAATAACCAATTCCTAATTCACAAAAACAAAAACTGCCTCCTATCCCATGACTTTATAATTTTCACAAGAGTCTCTCATAAGGAACTCTGTCAAAAGCTTTCTGAAAATCTAGATACACTACATTAACCAGCTCACATTTATCCACCTGCTTATTCACGCATTCAAAGAAATGAAGCAAATTGGTGAGGCAAGACTTCCCTTGGCTGAACCCATACAGACTTTGTCCCATTAAACCATGTCTGTCTACGTGTATTTTTATTCTTTATAATAGTTTGGACACTGAAGTCAGGCTTACCAGTCTGTAATTTCCCAGATCACCCCTGGAACCCTTTTTAAAAGCTAGTGTTAATTGGCCACCCTCCAATCTTTAGGTACTATAGACTATTTTAATGACAGGTTACAGATCACTAACAGCAGATCAGCAATTTTATGTTTAAGTTCTTTCAGTACCCTGGGGTGTATACAATCTGGTCCAGGTGACTTATTACTCTTGAAACTTGTCGATTTGGCTCAATATGTCTTCCAGGTTCACCGAGATTTCTTTCAGTTCCTGCACATCATCACCCTTGAAAACCAATTCTGAAGCAAAGAATTCATTTAGTCTCTCCGCTATGGCCTCATCCTCCCCGAGTGTCCCTTTTGCTCCTTGATGATCTAACAGTCCCACAATTCCCTCACAGGTTTTCTGCTTCTGATATACCTGAAATAGTTGTGACTATGAGTTTTTGCCTCTGTGGCAAATTTCTCCATATTCTCTTTCAGCCTTCTTTATCAGTGCTTTGTATCCAGCTGGCCAGTGCTTATGTTGCTTCTTGGATCCTTTTTCCATTCTTTGAAGGATGTTATTTTGGCTCTAATAGCCTCTTTCACTTCACTTTTTAACCATGCTGGCTATCATTTGCTCTTCTTCCACCTTTGTTAATACAAGGAATACATCTGGTCGGGCTTCCACGATAGTATTTTTAAACAACATCCACGCATGATTTAAAGTCCTAACCTTTGAGACCAATCCTCTTAGTTTCTTTTTAATCATTTTCCTCATTTTATTGTAGTCCCTCTTTCAAAAATTAAATCACTCCAGACATCAGCTCAAATTTGATCATCTTCTGATCACTGTTTCCCGGCGGATCAGACACCGTTACTTCCTGTACCTTACTGCACCGTATGGCTGGAATAGATTTTCTGAGATGGTATGTCAAACTCAGTCTCTGGCCATACTCAAATCTATACTAAAATCCCACCTTTGGAGCCTGCTTTTAACTTTTAACCTGTTATTCACTTGTTCAGTGTCCATGTTTGTTTTAATTATTCCAATAATAAATATTAACTCCATAATCCTTTATTTGTCCTGTTTGTCTGCCTAGAATAGGTTGTAAGCTCTATTGAACAGGGATGGTTTCTTACACGTTTCATGTACCGGGCTGTATATGTCTAGTAGCACTATAAAAATGGTTAGTAGAAGTGGCAGCAGCAGCAGCAAGGACCAAGAAAAAAAAAAGATACTGTTACACATAAGTTTCTGAGACCAGAACATTTCTGTCTAAATGACAGCTGATGTTCTTTCTGATTAATACTTTGTTCAAACTATGACTTTTTCAAGGTTCAAGTGAAAAAGATGCAACTCCAGAAACACAACTTATCAGGGAAAACACTGCAATATTTATGACAGCTTGAATAGTTGACTTGTAGCATGGAATCAGTCCCTTGTGCCTTACTGCAGCAGGTTTAATTTGGTAGCACCCAAAGGAGGAGGTAGCTCATCTGGGAAAGAGTGGATGGCTAAGTTCAGTAGACAGAAAAGAAATATTGATAAGCCAGGTGCTGTAGGAATTAACTTATCTATAACCCACCATAGCTGGGCCCAATTAAAATAGCACAAAGTATTTGCCAGCAGGGAAATCAATGTGCCTTGATGATGGTTCATTATCTTGTTTCTAGACCCCTGCCAGTGCAAGCAACTCAATTATGTCCTTCTGCCTCTGGAAGACTTAATGTGCGAGGGGGTGGTACTGCTTCCTTGCAACTCTAAGGAATGGGTTGCTTCGCCTTTTTAAAAAGCTCTAAAGGCTGCTGCTGTGGGGCACAGTGGTAACCAGAGAAATGAAACGTGGCTGGAATAGCTCTGATATTTGTCAAAAGTACTGTTGTGCTTTTGCTGTAAGGTGGGCTGCTCAACTGCAGATCATTGTGAAAGGAGGCTTTTCTGTAGGGAAGGTGTATGTTAGTTCAATCAACAAACCATAGAAGATCACCCCAGATCCTAGCAGTACAGACAAATATTTTACTGGGGAAAAAAGGAACATAAATTTGTTGAAGGAGGAAGGTTTCAGGAGATTCAATCGGGGAAATTCATTATAAATGGCAATAAGCTATTTTAGTAGCCCTGCTTTTCACTGGGATTATTTAATTTAAGTATTATACGAACTTTTAGTTTTATATTCTCTCAGTGAATAGCTTCTGATGAATCTAAATTGCAAGCTGTGTGTTGTGTATGAACTACTACTCTGGCACACTGCAAAATAAGATGAATGAGCCAATTTTCAAATTCAATTACTTTGAGACTTGGTGAGTACTGGGTTCAAGACCTTTGCTGTTAATGAGATATACACCTTATTCTTCCACACAGCTGGATAATGGATGAATGAATGTGCTACAGACTATACAAGCAACACTCAGACTGAAGATCAGAAAGCTCCAAGGGATTTTCATATATCTTCAAATTCATTCCCACTCAGCTCGTCTGGTTGACTCTGATAGTAACCACGGAATGCTGCATACTTCCCTCAAGAATCGTATCTGTCTGCAGATTCTTTTGGCCTCATTTAAGGAACTACTTTCCCTTTATTTCTGTTATTTATTTAATTTATGCATCATCCTTTAATAAACCTGAGGCGATTTATATACACACAAAATACAGCAAACAATTAAGTAACTCACACCTCTTTTATACACAGTGGATCAATCAACACTGCAGGAAGCAGCCTGCATAAGTGCCATGATTGGCGCTGACTCTGGATATTCAATGCTGGGTGGTTTACAGTGACTGGCATTGGATATCCGGGTTTTTTTTTTTTGCTGGCTCAAAACTTAACCAGCTAAGTGAATATTCAGTGCTGGCTGGTTAAGTTTATAGCAGCCAAAGATAGGACTGCTATGTAGGCGGTCCAATTTGGCCACTAAGCTTAGCTGGTTAGCACTTGAATATTTGCGAATAGCCTGCCATATGCTAACTGTGAATATATAGCAGAGATAACCAGTCATCTTCCGCTGAATATTAGCGGTTAGCCAGCTAAATGGTATTTAGCCAGACAGAAGTTGTTCCTGGCCGGTTAAATAGCGCTGAATATTGGCCAGAGTGAACTCTGTAAAGGTGAATCTTCTGGTACAATAAAGGTGATTGCTGAAGCTGGATCCTGTAACAGACTGTCAAGAGACTAGAAAAGAGAAACCTTATGACCTAGATGTGGGACAACAAGAAAAATGCTAGAATACTATTTTTTCTTACCTGGTAAAGGCACACCAGCAAAGCTATTAGTGAGAGCCTGTCGAAGGGTCTCCAAGTGTTGCTGCAGCACCATGTTTCGGCTGCGTTCCTGGATCACATCCACCTCCAGTTTCTCCACAGCAGTGCGCATGCTCTCCACATGTTTCTGAAGAGCTGCATTTCTTTCTTCATATTCCATGTTAGATTTCCTTAGTTGTCGCAGTTCAGCCTCCCGAGCTGCAAACACAAGAGGTCAAATCTAATAAATTCATAAAAAAAGAACCTTACACAGCAGACATCTTCACAGCTCGTTCTGTCAGTGCTTTTGACCACGAAATGATCATTGGCCACTAGTCAGGCCACTCCCTCATTGTTAGTGTCCCATACCATAGAGAAGCTGAACTACAGGGCTTGTAAATTCTTCTTAACACTGCTTCTAAGACTGACTTTTTAGTTACTGAGATTAAAGATGGTACAAGTGAAGGTAATGCCAAATATCAAATAGAGTCTGCAGTGGTACAATGCTCATGATAGTGGTGTAGATCAAGCTATATCTGCTCAGGACTATTTTGAATGGTTGAGTGGAAAATTGACTGTTGAGGATCAGGGAGAGAATGTGGATATTATGCCATCAGGAGATGTGAAGTCTGAACATTTGCAGTATGACTTTCAGTTGGTGACAGAGGATGATGTTATGATTATAGTGAAAGCTTTGTCACCAACAACAAATCCTGTGGAACTGTGCTCTTACTGGCATTAACAGATTTGATCATATATCCTTTAATGAAGATGCTGAATAAATCTCTGCAGGATGGTTTGTTATCTGAGAGTCTAAAGCAGGCTACGGTGAAACCTTTGTTAAAAAAAGGCCTTTTTAGATCTTAAGTTGCTGACTACTTATAGACCAGTATCAGTCCTGTCATTTTTGGCAAAGGTATTAGAGAAGGAGGTGTTCAAACAACTTTAAGTATATGTGGAGTAATTGCAGTTACTGGATGATCAATACCGGTTCAGAAAAGATCATAGTGCAGAATTTTTATTATTGTCAATGGTAGATGAACCAAGTTGGAATGGATCAGAATTTTACATTCTGTGTGGTAATGTTGGACATTATCTCAGCCTTTGATATAGTTGATACTAAAATCTTGTTGAAGAAATGTTTGAAATGGGTTTGCGAGACTGAGTGTGGCAATGGTTTGATTCCTATCTACATGGGAGGATGTTAAGAGTTAAAACACAGACCTCTGTTTCTGAGCAGTTCTTGATAAGTTGTGGTGTGCCGCCCTACTTTTAAATCTTTTTTTTTTAGTGTCATTGAATTTGGTATTTCAGGAATTAAATGTCATGTACAAAATGTATGCCAATGATTTAATTTTTTTTCCTTGTTTCAAGAGGGTTTGGTTGATTTGAATTTGAGACTTAAGGAATGCCTTGATAAAATTTATGTGTGGATGGGGAATCGTAAGTTATCATTGAATTTAGCAAAAACTGAATTCATATATGTAGGAAGGAAGGTGGATCCCACATTACCTGAAGTGCTTAGCTATCAGAATGTGAATTCTAGCTCAACCTTAGGGGGTTTTTTAGACTCCAATTTGTTGATGCAATCTCAAATTGATCAAATGATATTTATATTAACTTTACAGCTTCAATTGTTGAGTAAGCAGAAGATTTTGCCAGCCTCAGTTTTGCAGATGGTGGTGCACAGCCTGGTATTAACCAAAATTGATTATTGTAATTTTATTTATTTGGGTATGACAGATACTTGTTTCCAGGCTCTACAGAACATCCAGAATGCGGCGGCATGTTTGATCATAGGGTTGCCAAAACTGACCCATGTTTCTATTTTAAAGTCGTTTCATTGGTTGCCAGTGACATGTATGTTTCAAGATTTTGGTATTAATGTTCCAGCATATTTTCTGAAAGCGTTGAATACTTAATCAGCCAACTCGAACGCTCTGTTCAAAACTAATGCAGCAATTGTTTGCACCATCTGCCACAGAGATGTTAGCCGATACCTCTTAAATAGCTGAGTCTCTGCTGTGGAACAAACTTCCAGGTACTCAAAGATTATATGCAAATGCTCACCGGTTTAAGATATATTTAAAGGCTCATTATTTTGTGAAAGCATTTTTAGACCGATAGCGGTAAGCCCCAGTCACTGTCATTTGGATTTTCTGGACTTTATGTCATGTCTATTTTCAGTTTTTATGGTTTTATTATGTTATGCTAATTTTGCAACCTGCTTTGGTTAAAGCGGAATATATATGTAAAAAATAAATAACTAAAATGGGCACACTAGATGGACCTCGCAGTCACTATCGTGTAATATTTTCTGTAAGTCATCCTCAAGCTAGCACAGCTGCATCATTTGAAGAGGCTGGAATTGCAAGAGCTAGCAATCCTCTAGAACAGTTAGCAACTCTTCTGAGTGTCCAAAAAAATGCAACAGCACGATAAGTAATCTGCCAGTGTTTTAAGTGGGCAGGAGAGGCTTCTTCTGCCTGCTTAAATCACTCAGGACTTTCCAACTGTCAATATTCTGCATCATCTAAGAACTGGGCAGTGACACTGAATATTGACTCTGACCAGCAAAAAAAAAAACCAGTGGGCAGCAGTGGGGAGGAGCTGGCAATTATGTGGGTAGCGGCAAAATTCAGTGCCAGCACCCATGTATCTAAATGGGCGAATTTAGAACAGCTCAAAAGCTTTCTTAAATTTGGCTGCTGGCACTCATTATCGGCTAGTACCCGCATAATCTGTAGAGATTTTTCAGGCCCTCTGATTCCAATCCCCATTCCGATCCCTCTCTCCTCCCTGAAGACTCCCCCTTTTGATACCTCTCTCCTCCCCAAAGACCCACCTTCTCCCCTTCAACAGCAATACCCCCTACCCCACCCCTACCATCGCCATAGGCCTTCCTGGGGCCTACATCACATCCTTGGTGGTCCAGTGGGGGTAGGAGTGAACCCTACTTATCCCTTCTCCTTGTGGCTGCCTCATTAAAATGGCTGCTGCAACCTCTAGCGGCAGCCTTGTGGTACTATCCAAGTTTCCCCCCATGCTAACAATCAGCCAACAAATAGGGATGGTGGGAAAGGATCCTTGCTAGAAGAATACAACAGTCATCCCAAGTTTTGGTGTCATCTTTAGGGAAGAAGTAGGAGCAATGTACTGCCCGAGAGGGCTTACATACTGGGTTTGCCAGCACCTGCTCAAGAGTCTGCAAATCCTCCCACTTATGGTCTTAAAATGTAATTTCACTAATTCTACAATTCTGTGTTAGCACACCCATGAGCTACGGAGTTCACTTTCCATTTCCTAGTCTGCTCACAAAGGCAGGCTTAAATTGTCATTCCATTTTTGAAGAAGTGAATTGTAACAAGGAAGCACAGAATTTCAGTTACCTTTGCTATGGTTCAGGAACTCCTCAGTGAAGATGGGGATATCAAACACAGACCTCTCTTTTACATCCACTTCTTTCTGTGAATAGAAAAAGCTGGCTAGTTAGACCATGGAAAAATACATATGACGCCAACAATGTCCCTGAACACAAATATATGCATGTACCTGTCGTACTTAGGTGCAAGCACGTACACCAGGTTCTATGGCTGGCATAACTGCTCACACTTAAATGTTAGGTATGGTACTACTTGGTTATGCTGGTATTCTATATAGGAAAGTAACTACCTATGTTCCTTTCCTTTATAGAATAGGCCCTGCTATACAGAATTGCCCCTGTACTGCCTAAAGTACCACAACTCACAAAATGCTATGGTGAATTATTTCTGTAGCTTTACTATTGCCCTATTAAAAAGGATGCTGGTAATTGATATCCATCAATGTGCATCCACTGCCGGAGCATGGAAGAAATGCACCAAGGGAGAGGAGGAGGGACAGTGGTAGGATAGTACTGGATGTCCTTAAGTTGCTGAGTCCTACTTCAGGGATTGGAATCATAATGATACACTTATTATTTTTTTTTTAATTTATAGAAGTCTTTGAGCATTGCGAAGCTATTACAAGAGTTCCTCAATTCAATACAACACATTAGTACTTGGTCAAACAATGGGAATTTAACAGAGAAAAGCACCAACAACATTGCAATTCTATAACATATACCGATTCCACTTCTTAATTTTTTCCAACAGTTTTATAAGTATGTCTCCCTATCCCGTCCTATCCCCCCTTATTCTCCCCTCCCCCCTCACCTTTCCCATCTACTTGTTTATACACCTGTTATCCAGAACATCGTTTTAGAAAGGGTTCCCACACCCTTTCCCATTTGGTCAGAGTTTTTCTTTTTACAGCAGTTAATCTCTCCATCTCACATATGTATCGCACCTTGGTTATCCACCTAGTCTTTGGGGGGACCCCCGGTAGTTTCCAATGCTGTGCTAGGTTTATGCGAGCTGCATGCAAGGATCCCTGCAAAAGAGTCCACTGGGCCGACGTGAGGCCCCCTGGTCTCTGCCCAAGTATGAAAACTAATGGATGCCAATGATACAATTACTTTTTATTTAAAAAGGACTAATGCATTTGGGCTGAATGCCATATTTATTTTATGGCATTTGTATCCCACAATATTCCCACCAGCAGGCAGGCTCAATGTGGCGTACAATAGTCTATTAAGCAAAACAATAGTACAAAATACAGTATTCAGAGTCATAAGAGGGAGAGAGAAACAACTGAGGGAGGAAGGGAGCGAGGAGAGGTAATGATTTGTCACTGAGATAGCTGTGGTTCAGAAGGATGTGGCGCCAGGCGGGCTTTCGGTGTATGCTCTACCAAATAGGAAGGTCTTGAGTTGCCTCTTAAAGGTCTGATGATCTGGAGTGAATTTGACCTCTTGAGGCAACCCGTTCCATAATTGAGTACTGAGATAGGGGAAAGAGGAAGCATAGACGGTCTTATATTTGAGGCCACTAAAAGCCGGGTAGTGGAGATTGAGGTATGAACTAGCTGACTTGCGGGAGTTCCTAAGCGGCAGGTTAATGAGAGTGTCCATATAAGCGGGGGCTTCTTCATAGATGATTTTGTGCACCAATGTGCAGATCTTGAAAGCAATGCGGTCCTTCACTGGAAGCCAGTGCAACCTCTCACATAGTGGCCTTGAACTTTCAAATCTCGATTTGCCAAAGATGAGTCGGGCTGCTGTGTTCTGAGCAGTTTGTAATTTTTTTTAGGAGCATGCTTGTGCATCCCCCATAGATACTGTTGCAGTAATCTAGGCGACTTATGACGGGAGACTGGACTAGGTTGCGGAATACTTCTCTAGGGAAATAAGGCTGGATATGCTTAAGTTTTCAAAGAGAGAAGAACATTTGCTTGACTTTAGAGTTCACATGCTCCAGCATCAAGGACCTATCTACTATGACTCCCGATTTTTAGGGACTCCGAGATTGGTAGGACGAGCTCAGGAGTGAGCAATGTAGGAGACCTGAGTTTGTTATAGGGAGAGGAGAGAATCAAACAATGTGCCATTTCTCAGAAATTAAGGGAAGCAACCAAAGTGGGTAAAACAATATTTTTTCTTTACTACCTAGAACTTAACATACATATAAAATTTAGGCTTACTCGACCAGTGGATATATACTAGTTTTCATTAGGGTGGACAAAATACTAAAGGGTCCTTTCACTAACATGTGCCAACAGATTTAGCGTGTGCTAATGATTGCGCATACTAAATGCCGCACAGCCCATTGTTATATCTATGGGTTGCATGGCACTTAACACACACTAATTCGTTAGTGCACCTTAGTAAAAAAGGCCCCTAATTTTGCTGGCATCAACTTAGTATCTTGTGATGAACCTCAATAGTAAATAAATCTTTCAAAGCAAGTGTCACCTGCATTTCTAACATTCAAAAGTAACATGGCAAAGAACTAATGTTTCAAATTCTTTTTGCCCCTCTATGAATTTAAACCTGCATGGCTTCCATACTTGTGAGCATGTAGAAAGTGGCATTACATGAACTGAACTTGACTTGGGTAATCTAAGATGTCATTAAAAACACTGTCTATACTAACTAGTTACCAGAATTTCTGAATGATCTGATTTGCATTGTGTATGCTGATTGTGTGTTCTTGTCATGAAACAAAAAAATAAACAAGACGACAACAGGAAACAAACAAGCAGGTCCATGTTGAAGGTGGCCAAATTTTGGAGGGAGGGGAGTTACTGTTGTCCTGAAGACCTTCAATCCTGCTGTGGACTTTGGAACTCTCCTATTCTTCTGTGTCCTCCCCCCAAACCTTGGGTGCTCTGTTCCAGTGACTGCATATGGGGATTTATTTATTGCATTTGTATCCCACATTTTCCCACCTATTTGCGGGCTCAGTGTGGCTTACACTACATTGTGAGTGATGGAAATACAATTTGTTGTGGTACGATTATGGGTTACATTGTGAAGAGTTATGGGAAGACAAAGTCAAACTCAAGATATCATTTGGGAATACAGCAATGGAATGTAACAATGGGGATTTGATAGGGCGATAAGACAATAGCAAGAGAACATTATGGTATTACAATTTTATCTGTGGTGAAAATGCGGGGGAAGAGAATTCAGAAGAGAGTGTATTGATGCATTTCTATTAGTGTGTATGGACTTCATGTGTTTTGATCCTTGCAATAAATTTTCTCAAAGAGATGAGTCTTCAATAGTTGGCCTCATCCCCTCCAGGCTTGTCTGTGGAGCATGCATGGGTCCTGTGTGTCTGGGCAACTCTGTCCAGGCACACTTATTGCAATTGAAGGATACATCAATGGTATGATAATGTTATTTTATGTGTGATTATTTTGTATGCATGGTTGTAATCCGCTTAGAATTATAGATTATGTAGTCTATAAGTCTTAATAAATAAAAAAACTAAATATTAGATGTGTAGAAAAAAAAAAAAAGAGGCATTTACCTCATGGTCCCCAACAGCCTGTCGTGCTCCATCTAAAAAGCAAGAGAAAAGAAGGAAATATATTTCAAATACAAACTAAACAAGACTTGGCAAATAATTATGTACAAGCACACACTATGGAAAAATCACCAGTTGTCTAAATGAAACAACAGAATGTATGGCATAAGCAAACTCTCTTTACCTTCATGCCTGAAACCTACAAAAAACAACTGTTGCCAAACAGAACACACAGATGCAGTTTTGATCCTGTTAATCGAACTGACCAAAAACAGGGTTGTTGTGGAGGCAGCATTCACAGCCTATGTAGAAAGGAATCTCAACCACTGTAAAATGGTAGCAAGGAGGTAATTCCATAAGGAGCCGCTTAAACTTAGATGGTAACAACATGCGTGAATGCCGGTTTTCTAATCATTTACGTGCATGTGTCGACATATGTTTGTAAATGACTGGCTAAGCACTAATCTGTATACATGTGCCATAGTGCAGTGTTTCCCAAGTCAGTCCTGGAGCAACCCCCTTGCCAGTCATATTTTCAGGATATCCACAATGTACATGCATGAATTTGATTTGCATACACTGCCTCCATTATACGCAAATCTTTTTCACCCTTTTCACCCAACACACTGTAGGTACACCTTCTGTAATTAAATTTGTAGTAAGTGTGGTACATGGAGTTGTGCTCTCTAGTTAACCCGTTCTCTGAAGGGAAAGGTTTATATCATCACTGAGTGTGTCTGTGTCACCTCACTTTCTCCCAATAATTTATGCTTAGAGGCCTATCCACAACAAAATTTCAGTACAAATCAAAGGTGCTAGGGGGATCCATTACAGTTTTTTTTGGGAATTGGGAGTAGGAGATCATACTGTACACACAAATATACATACATTCTGGAAAGCAGGCTCCATTAATTTTGTGTGAAACATCCTGTTTGTAATACATACATGTACGTGTGAAGGGACAGACAAGAATAATTTCATATTTTTAAATATGTGTCATGAATCACCTAGCCACCAGCCTGGGGTTACCACACGGCCACTTAGAGGGTCTATCCCCATCAGGTCCACCTGCCGCTTATGCTCTACATTAGCACCCTCTTCCCACCGACTGAGTCACAATCGCCTCTGGGCGAATCTCCCACTCTTAAATCATCCTCAGTCATTTCTAGGTTACTGGAGGCCACACCTCGAGTATCATCAAACTGCGAAAACAACTTGGGCCCAATCCGGGCTGTGGATCCTGCCTCAGGCCGTGGCGCAGAGGTTGGGCTGGAATTTTGGATGTGAGCCATTTCCATCTCCATATTTAATTTCTGCAGCTGGAACTCCCGCTTCTTACACTGCTGTTCCCGCTCCTCTCATGCTGTTGCTCTTCCCGTTCCTCACACCGCAGCTGATCTAGCCATGTCGCTCTTCCAGTTCCTCTCGCTGCAGCTGGTCTAGCCGCTGCCACTCTAGCATTTAGATCTGTCAGATTTCAGCTGGTGTGGCATCTGGTCCTGCTAACTCACGGGCCTCTGCCCACAAGGAGTCTCTTCTCCCCACAGGAGAACTCTATACAGGCTGGCCCTGCAGCTTCTCTCTGCTGAGGTCCTCTGGTTGCTCTTGTATTAGGACAGGGATATCAGTGTTTCAGGGCTGCTACCAGTCGCCATCAGCATGCTGTTAATCTCCTAACGACCCAAAAAACCAAAACAGGAAAGGGACCCTGTTACTGCTGCACACTTGTTCACTGTGCTCTGTGTCTGGAGGTTACAGATTAAAAAAAAAACAAAAAAAAAAACTGAACCACTCAGTGGATGGTGATCCTCATGTCACATACTGAGTTTGACAATCCCACTGCTGCCACAAAAAAAAAAAAGAAGGACAGGTCTGTCACAGAACACCTAGCCACCCACCTGAGGTTACCCTGCAGCCACTTAGAGGGTCTATCCCCAGCACAGCTCAGGTCTGCCTGCACCTGCCGCTTGTGCTCTACACTAGCGCCCTCCTCCCACTGACTGGGTCACAACCGCCTCTGGGCGAGTCTCGCGCTCTCAAATTATCCCCAGTGATTTCTAGGATACTGGAGGCCACACTCCCAGTGGTCCCACAGTTCCCAGAAAGCACTCACAGACCCAAAACACAAACCACCAGGATTCTTTATCAGTCCAGACAAACAGAGCGAGCGAACAAACAATTGTGTTTATTCTCATAAAAAAAATATATTGAACAGTAGATAGAAAATGTGCAATCAGCAAACAATAACAGGTAACTGAAATATGGATAAATTATAACACTAACTAAACATTTGTTTACTTCCTAGAAAGTACCTGAGGAGATCAGAGCTGCTCACCAGTTATCAAATATAACTGTTTTTTTTTAATAGGGCTTCAGTAAACAGCTTTTTCTCTCTCTTCTCCCGGGCTGAAACTGGGGAAAAAGCCAGTTTAGACTAAAAAAGACACACAATAAAACAAAAACCTCAAAAAGAGCTCCTTGGCCAATCAGAGCCCAGAACAGTCAAGTTAAAAAAGCTGGTTACATCACTACAGGCATTTCTTTTATGTGTGTGTTAACTAAAGGTCAGTCCTCTGTAACAGCTTTAAGCATAAACATGCACTACCTGCTGGCTAAACTAGAGAAATATACTTCAGAATTAATTTAGGTAGTTTATAAGCTTAAAACACTGTTCCTGTCACAATCTGACATGGGGGTAATTTTATAAAATTGTGCAGATTTGTATAACTAGATGCACTGAAAAGATCACAGGATACGAATTCCAGGGATGGTGTTCAATATGCTTGCATATTTTATTTGAAATTAAAAAAAAAAAAAAAAAAAAACCCAAAGGGAAGCACATACAGGGCAATTCTATAAAGTATGTGTGAACAGTTGTATACCAATTACATGCATATGTCATTAAAATAATGGTATACATGTGCCTATATGCCAGAATTCCACTTAAGCGCTGTTCTGTAAATATGCATATCATACAGTATGTAGGCAGGACTCACACGCATAACTTATAGGCTACTGTTAGTTACGTGTGCATCTCCAACACTTACATGCACACACTTATGGCAGCTCTATAGATGGCGTAACACCAACTCTAATCGGAGTTTCAAAATAAAATCTTACATTATAATATACAGTAAATTTATCATTTTATATTAGATATAATTTTTTTTGCCCTGGATTTAAAGTACTGGTAATATGTTATATTAACAGTACCTTAGATCCAGAAAAAAAAATTTAAGGCTTTTTTTTAACCAAAGCTTAGCGCATACTAACGAATATTAGCACACACTAAATGTTGCATGTCCTATTTTTTTTAACCTATGGGTCACGTGGTGCTTAGTACGTGCTAATGTTCGTTATTGTGCACTCACTTCAGTAAAAGGGCCCCTTAAAACCTAATACCAGTAGGAGTCAGACAATAGAAAAATAGAGGAGTCAGAGTTGAAGGTTTGGGGTACCGACTCCACAGCCATGCTTTTCTTTATAGAATACCATTGGAAATTCTGAAAATGCACATGTATTAAGGAACGATAGCTTACACCAATCCTATAGCTGGTGCTAAATGCACGCACCCAGATGTTAGCATGTACATGCACAATTGATAGCATTTTACAATTTACGTGCATAAGTGTGCATTCAGCCCTTGAACACACCCAGTTTAGGTAACTCCTTACAGAATTACCCCTTTGGTGTGCTCTATGGGACGACAAGAATCTCAACCATCTCCTTGCACACTCATAGGTAGGCAGGTGAATGGGCAAATCAATACACAAACAGTAATACAGTAAATGATGGCAGATAAAGACCCGCATAATCCATCCAAATCATGTTCTTTACTTTGCCTGTGCTGTTTGCCCTTCTGTCGGCTCTGTGCTTTCCTGCTGAAGAGTTTGTAAGCCTCTGTTTTTTGGTACTGCTCGAGTTCCTTCATATAGCGTTCTTTGTCTTGCTCTGCTTCATCAAGGTAGCGCTGAAATTGGAAGAGGAATCAGATATAAAACTAGTTAATCAATATGGGGGTATACAGATATTACACACAACTCCGTACTCTGAATAACACATTGCTTTATTATCGGAGTGGCCCAGTGGTTAGGGTGGTGGACTTTGGTCCTGGGGAACTGAGTTCAATTCCCACTTCAGGCACAGGCAGCTCCTTGTGACTCTGGGCAAGTCACTTAACCCTCCATTGCCCCATGTAAGCCGCATTGAGCCTGCCATGAGTGGGAAAGCGCGGGGTACAAATGTAACAAAAAAAAAAAAAAAAAAAAAAAATGATCACATACAATACTCATTAGGTTACCCAACATCCACTCCGCTTTTCACAAGCACACCAGCTCACGCTCACATACACTCTATTAATACATTCACCAACTACATACCCCTTTATCATAGGAATACCTGGAGAAAAGCACCTAATAACTTGTTCTACTTCATGGTACAAAGAAATTGTCCAACTCTCTTCTTAAATCACTGAGACCATTATCTTCACAGTGATTAAACACAATGTTGCATGTGCCAAAGGTTCACCGAAATGCGGTCTTGCATAAAATCTACGCTTGGTTTCAAGTAGTGGAAGGGTTGCACAGATTGTCTCTCATGATCAAGACACAGAGCTCAGCACGATTAAAAGTTGAAACAACTAGAACTGGTGATACACGTACCCCATGGAGATCCCGAGTATGGTTTCACATCTGGCTAACCCGGAAGGGGGAAAGTGAGGACAATTATTTTTGGCACATGCAACATTGTGTTTAATCACTGTGAAGATAATGGTCTCAGTGATTTAAGAAGAGAGTTGGACAATTTCTTTGTACCATGAAGTAGAACAAGTTATGTGCTTTTGTCCAGGTATTCCTATGATAAAGAGGTATGTAGTTGGTGAATGTATTAATAGAATGTATATGAGCGTGAGCTGGTGTGCTTGTGAAAAGCGGGGTGGATGTTGGGTAACCCAATGAGTATTGTACGTGATCATGTATTAATAAAGCAATGTGTTATTCTTAATCAGAGTATGGAGTTGTGTGTAATGTAAGGTTTGGTACTCTGTTTATAAGTGTTATTCCCCTTGTGTGAGAGATGGGTATACAGATATACCACGGCTGTACACCGTACACTCTCTTGGAAGCTGCTTGTTGAAAAGGAGGACTACATTCATGAAGCAAATGTCCATAAATGGTCTCTCTTCTAAAACAAATAAGGGAAGGGATTTATTTACTTACTTATATACTGCCTACAAGCCTAAAAACTATCAAAGTGGTGCACATTCAGGTACAGCAGATATTTTTCTGTCCCTGGAGGGCCCAGAATCTGAGTTTGTACCTGAAGAGATGGAGGTTTAAGTGACTACTCAAAATCACAGGGATATGAACTGGGCTCCTCTAGTTCTCAGTTCGCTGCACAAATCATTAGGCTTCTCCTCCACTTTTCACCTCTGCTCACACCTTTTCAGTTGTAGTTTAAGGCAGGTTACATTCAGGTACAGTAGGCATTTACCCGTCCCTCAGTAGTTTTACAATTTAAGGGACACTTTTACTAAAATACATCAAGCAGTTAATGTGCAAATTAGCGCTAGTTAACTTAGCATACAAGTGAGGTAACTGTTACTGCACTGGAATGAAACTTAACCTCAGAAAAGGCATCCAGAATTAAAACCCGCTTCATCTTACTTTTCTATCACAAGCATAAAAAACTTCCTTATTTTATTGTGCAAAAAGTATATTCTACCATATGAAAACTCGCTCTTCAGTCAGCATTCTTACTTCATCAGGCACACTCCTAGCTTTTTCATTCCTTTTTTGAGTTATATTGCACATATAAAAGTTACCTACCCAGCAGAGGTGGCATGGAGGGTACATTAAAATTAAAAAGTAGTAATTATGGAGACAACTCCTATGCCACTTGCAGTTGCCCCCTTACTAACTAGAAGGAGAAATATTTAACAGCACTTCATAGAGGCAGAGGTGGTTGAGTATTTTTGCCAGGACTAGAGGCAAGATATGTAGTGATAAAGAAAAATAGATCAAGTAGGAACCATTGGTTCCAACTGACTAGTTTCTACTGACGGCTTAAAAGAAACCAGTTTCTGACTTTGATACAGCTGTTCTCTACTTAGAAAACCCCCGTGGTAGCAATAGTGATAAAAAGAATGGTTAAATACACTAGCAGAGCATATAGGAGGACAAAGGTGGTGATAGATAGTGACGTCTAGAATAGTGAACTTTAGCTATCTAGCAGACGTTTTAGTGCAATGTAATCCAATTTCTTTTTAACTCCTTGCTTTTTGTTTTTGAGAAGCGGCATGCGATGACATTGAACTAGATAATTTCATGAACTGCTGTGGTTAACTACCAGACAAAGTTGCTGAGTTAGAATTGCAGAAGTGAAAAATTCCTGGTGGAAGACCTGAAAGCACCGTCATCAGTTGTGGGAAGGTGAGCTGGATGTACGTAAGAACATAAGCGTTGCCATACTGGAACAGATCGAAGATCCATCAAGCATAGCATCCTGTTTCCAACAGTGGTCAATCCAGGCTACAAGTATCTGGCAAGATCCCAAAACATTTGAGCAGAAAATGTAAGTGATGGGCAACATATGCATAGTGAACATAGCTATATGAATACACTTTATTCCTGAATGAACTCTACTCCACTTAGTATTTTACAGACCTCTATATTTCCCATCAGCTGTCTCTTCTCCAAGCTAAAGAGCCATAGTCGCTTTAGCCTTTCCTCATAAGGAAGATGTCCCATCCCCTTTATCATTTTCATTGTCCTTCTCTGTACCTTTTCTAATTCCGCTTTTATCTTTTTTGAGATGCGGTGACCAAAACTGCATACAGTATTGGAGGTGTGGTCACAACACCGAGCAATACAAAGGCATTAAAATATTCTCATTTTTATTATCCATGCCTTTCCTACTAATTCCTAACATTATATTTGCTTTCTTAGGTGCCGCTTCACACTGAGCACAGGATTTCACAATATCAATGATCCTTTTCCCGGGCAGTGACTCCTAATGTGGAACCTTGCATCATGTAGCTCTAGCTTGGGTTCCTCTTTCTCACATGAATCACTTTGCACTTCCTCACATTAAACGTCATTTGCCATTTGGATGTCCAGTCTCCCACTCATAACCCAATGCCAATCCTTTCTGAAAATCTGCCTGGAGAAGCACTAGGATGTGCACGATCTGAGCAGAGAAGGGAGAAAGTTTGTGCTCAGAACATCAGCCCTCAAACATCCTCCACACCCTCGCATATGCCATGTATGTACAGCATTTCCGAGCCTGAACAATGTAGCAATGACCGAATCAGAATAACTTTTTCATCTCAACTGAACTCTTTCAACGGCCAAGTCTTAAGACCAAAGGGGCATAGATCCTCCAATGAGCACTGGGCCTTGCTTCAGTAGGCCATGTACCTGCAGAAGATGGAGAGGATCCCCGTCCAGCAGTCAAGTCAGATCCGTGTACCACAGCCTCTATGGTCAATCTGGGGCTATGAGAATTATTTGACCCCAGTGCAATGTAATCCTTTTCAACTTGTGACCTATCATGGGCTAAGAAGGGAAGATATACAGTAGATGTGTCTCCAGCCAAGGCTGCAAAAGGGCATTGACTTCCATTGAACCCAGTTCTCTCCAACGGCTGAAAAACTTGGGCACTTGGGCATTTCTTTTCGTTGCTAACAAATTCAGAAGTGGAGAACCCCATTGGTCCACTATCAGCTGAAAACACTGGCTAGATAGTTCCCATTCTCCCAGGTCCAAGAAGTGCTTGCTCAGAAAGTCCACCTCCACATTCCAGGAACCAGCGATGTGAGCTGCCAACAAGCAGAAAAGATCTTTCTCTGCCCAACTCATAGACGTCATCCTAGATACTGGGTCTGCCTTGACTGAGGAAAAGAAATCTGCTGAACCAGGTTCGACCTCCTGAGTTCCGTGAGGAAGATCCTCTCCATTGCTGTGTTGAATAGAAAGCCCAGATACTCCAGTGTCTAAAATGGACTTAGTCTGCTCTTCTCAAAATTAATCACCCAATGCAGTGACTGCAGAAGATGGACAACTTTGTCACCTTCACGCTGTCCGAATAGGATGATGCATGAACGAGCCAGTTGTCAAGATATGGGTGATCTCCGATTCCCTAGCACCAAAGGAAGGCCGCCACCACTACCACCATAACCTTGGTAAATTTTCTTGGTGCTGTTGTGAGCCCGAAGGGCAAAGCCTTGAACTGGAATTGATGGCCCAGCACCACAAAATGCAGAGGCTTCTAATGCAGAGGCCATATGGGTATATGCAAGTATGCCTCCTTGAGATCAAGGGCGCTGAGAAATCTCCCGCTTAAACCAAGGCTATGACTGGTCTTAGTGTTTCCATGAGAAAGCGGGACACTGAGGCAGCAGTTTGGACCTCTGAAGTCTAAGACAGGAGGAAAGATGCCTTCTTTTTTTGGGACAATGATGTAGATGGATTATCTGCCTTGTCTGTGTTCTGTCTGGGGAAGTGGTACAATGGTCCAGAGCGCCAACAAGGAATCTATGAAGGCCGCAAATGCCTTGATTCCCTTTCAACAAAAAGAAATGAACGAGTGGGCTGATGAACTCCAACTTGTAACCTACTGTAGAACATTCAGAACCCACTGGTCTGACGTGATTTTGGTCCACTCCTGAAGACTTCCTCCCACTGGAGGAAGAGAAGAGTGGACCAGCCTCACATCATTGTGAAGCTGTGAAGGCACTGGGTGCTCTACAAGACTGATAGGAGGAATTCCTGTTCACATGCAGGGAAGATCGGTGTGCCTAAAAGTGGGACTTCTGATCACATTGCTGACAACCAGGCTGGTACCATCTGCTGTCTCGAAACCAGTATTGAGAGCCTCCTGAAGACGGATGACCATAGGCTTTCAGCTTATCCTCCGGCAACCACTGTGGCTTAGTTTCCCCCAGTTCTTTCACCAAGTTACTGATATCTTCTTCAAATAGCCAGTTGCTCCAAAAAGGTAGTTTAACTAGACATGTCATGTCATGACAGCCAAAGACATACTGCGGGCTGTAACTCTTAACATTTCATAAATAGCATCCACCAAGTAGGCCAACCCCATTTCCAGCTGGGCATTATGGTGCCCATCTTGTGTTACAGACTGCTGATACCACTTCAGGCAGGCCCTTGCCACGAATTGAGCTTTCAATCGATACTGCAGCTAAAGAGGTCACTTCAAAGACTTGTTTCAGCGATTAGTGGCAACAGCGGTTAGTATATCTGGGTTTAAAAAAGGATTGGACAAATTCCTGGAGGAAAAGTCCATAGTCTGCTATTGAGACAGACATGGGAAGCAACTGTTTGCCCTGGGATTTGTAGTATGGCGTGTTGCCATGATTTGGGTTTCTGCCAGGTACTTGTGACCTGGCTTGGCCACTGTTTGGAAAACAGAATACTGGACTAGATGAACCACTGGTCTGGCCCAGTGTGGCTACTCGTATGTTCTGAGCCTTATAGCTTCCTATTCTGTAGGTCTTTTAGGGTAATGCCCCCATCCACTGGCAAGGTGGTCTTCTTAGTCACCGCTGTAACAAGGGAGTCCACCCTGGGAAGCTGCAATTTATCTTTCTCCTCCGGAACAGGTAAGTCATGGCTCCTTCCACTCTCAGCCCCATGCCAGTGAGATCCATTCTATTGTAATCAAATCCTGAGTATCTGGATGCATTGGGAAGGTCTTAGAAGGACCTCTAATCCTCCTCATGATCGATGAAGATGGAACACTTAATGACAAAGCAGAAGGCTCATCAATGGAAAGCACCGGTGCCTCAGACATTAGAGTACTGAGTTACTCATTATGAAACAACCTCAGTACTTTTGGATCATCCCCGTCCTCAGGAGGGAGCTCTCCCTCTTCTAATGGCTCCTTCAACAATGGCTCCTCTGAACAGACCAAGGCTACATCAGGTAAGAAACTGAAGCACTTTGCAGCAACTCTGTCTCTGCTTCACTAAATAGTTCTGGTGTAAGAGCAATATGAACTCTGGAGAAAACAAAGATCCCGATGCACCTGAATGCTCTATCGAGTCCTGAGGCTGTAAAATGGCAGCTGTGCTCTGTGCATGATCAGACAGAGGCTGTTCCTCACTGCCAGTCGGCCCTGACAAAATGGTGCCAATTCCCATGCTCTCTTGCATCAAACTGCACACCAGCCCTACTGGAGAGCCCAAAGTCCCCAGTATATTCAGATGCTGTGCCAAATCTAAAGACGTGATGCTGCCAACCATTTCCTCATCATCTTGTGGGACTCTTGGCTTGCACGTGCTGCAACTCCCCGACACCGGCTAGTGGGTCCCACAGTAGGACCATCACTAAACTGACTCCAATGGGAGTCACTATTCACCCTGTCACAAGCACAGCACAACGCTATCCCAAGCAGTAAGTCAGGATCCCTCCCCTGCACCAAGTAGAATTTGCAGCCTTCCCAAGTGGTTCTGAGTCAAACTATAGTTGGGCTTAACAGTGTCACCTGCTCCCCCCATGCTCACAGTCTCCACAAGTCTTACCTCAGATGAGAAAGAATTAGGACAGAAACTCTTCTGTCCCATGTTCTCCAGTGAAACGCTTTCATTCTCCTTTCTTCTCCTTTTTTATTTTTAATAAGATTGCTGTGCTGAAAAAGGAGAGCTCCATAGGAATCAGGGGAAAGGTGAAGAAGTAAATTCGCAAACTACCACAAAGACAGGAATCTGATGACCTCCAGATACGACTCTACAGACTCAAGTCACTTGCAAAGCTCAACTGGGGACTAGCCGACCAATTGGAACAGGAGCAAATCACTCAGAACCAGAGGCTGAAAAGTGTGTCCTGCTGGAGACAGAAAATCCTGAGGAGCTGAACTGGATGCCATGAGAAATATGTATCAGTTTTCAGTCTTCTATCTCTACCTGCTGGTAATGAAAAACAATGTAAATAGCATGATGTCTGCTAATGTGGTAGTGTGTGCTAGTAACTTTTAACTGTTAGTCAGGTAAATAGCTTCTGAATGCTCTATAAAACTCAGACTTTAGGTAGTGTGTTTCTCTTATTTGGATAACAGAATTGGTAATAGTTTTACTATGAAAGATTGTAGGATAATGCTGCTGCTCCTTTTTTTCCTGACTTTAGTCTCTATCTATTATTACTTTTTTTGGCTTCTATATGCTTGTTTGTAATAATTATATGAAAATAAATAAAGTTAAAATAAAGAGGTTAAGAAAGTTTATACAAATAAATTATAACTTACTTGGATGAAAATACATGTTGGACGAAATATAGAAAACCTGGGTTCTAGCCAACTTTTTGAGCTTTCCCCCTTTTAAGTAAACTTCTGTTTTCTTTCCACATTGTTCTATTATTCTGTAACTCTTTTCCTTTTAAAACTGATTTTTTTTTTTAAAGTTACTCTCTCTTTTAGAGAGGAGGGAAGCCTGTAAGGGAAAGTTTGCTTTCTCAATCTTTACTTTTCTTTTCTTCTCCCAGGATCCTTCTCCTTTTTTTCATAGTCTGCTACTACCTTCCAGCATACACAAGTAGCAAGGGCTGCCTCAGGCAATATCTGTATCTCCCTTTATCAGTACATTCACAGGAGGGATTGCATGCACTTTGCTCCTCTGTACTACCCAGCAGCATGGTCTGCCAGAGGGTATACCTGCATCTCTCTTTCTGAACACCTTAACAGCAGAGGCATCTTTCCATCATAACTACATCTCCCTTCCTGTATAATTCATTGGCAGAAACTGTGTTAGTCTCAATGCTACTTTCTTCTGCCCGTGTGGCCTGTTTTCCTCCCTTTAAGGCAGTGGCATAGCCACAGGTGGGCCTGGGTGGGGGCTCAGGCCCACCCAACAGTAGCTGATGGGGATTCCAAGCTGTACCAGCTGAAGACTTCCCCCTGATGGAAAATGGTGTGCTCCACGTTACTGGCACCTTTGAATGCTCAGTTTTTAGCGCATGCCTGCTGCAGACTGCCAAGGTGGAGAGAAACATTTTCCCCACCAACTTAGATATTTTTTGGGGGGGAGGGGGAGAACACTTGGTGCCCACCCACTTCTTGCCTAGGCCCACCCAAAATCTGCTGTCTGGCTACGCCCCTGCTTTAAGGTCCTATGTCAGGGATGTTTCACATGGCAATGCCATTTCTCTTCCACTATGCATAGCTCAGCAGAAGGCCTTCTGTCATAGCCATATCCCTTTTCTGCATGGCCAGGTAGCAGCGACTCCTTAGACTTTAGTGATTTTCTTCTACTTTCCCTGCAAGGCAGGCCAACAAGTTTTAGTGGTATCTCTCTTCCATCCCTGCAAATAACTTTTCTAAATAGATGGAAATGATGCACTCAGAGAACAATTTTGAACTTATTATGAATTTAACTATACACTCAAGTGAAACTTTTCTGCAACATGCCTATAGATATAATGAAGGGATAAATCATACGCATGTAGGTGACCTCATCCAGTGGAGCTGACATAAAGAGTTCAGAAAAGCCTAAAAGATTTTCCTATTACTTCCAGGAATTCCTGACCAGTTGCTACCTACCCCAGGAATCCCATTACTTTAATTCAAAGCTTAGGAATAAACTCCCCAGGGAGATTGGCAAGATATATGTTTGATTTATCCTGCTGTCTAGGAAGAATCCCTGTTACAGGGAAGCTCCTTTTTCTATAGAAAAGCAGGATGAGTCAGCCAACCAAATGGGGAATTCCATGTCTGAGCCTTGTGACTTCTGATTCCCAAAGCAACCAGAAAGAAAAGAGTAAGTGAAGTTGACTATTACATTGAAAAATCTTTACTGTACTGCTTGTTCAGAAGCACTGTCCCTTCAAGATAAATTGTCCAGATAAAAATGGGAGAGCTTGTTGCAGCTCTACATATTTCTTCAACGGATCTAACAATGTGTGTCACTGGATCATTTAGCTGTAATCCTATGTTGCAGGTCGATTTGATAAAGTTCTTTTAGCTACTCATAAAAACATAAGAATAGCTATACTGGGTCAGGCTAATGGTCCATCTAGCCCAGTATCCTGTTTCCAACAATGGCCAAGCCAGGTCACAAGTACCTGGCAGAAAACCAAATAGTGGCAACAATCTATGCTACCAATCCCAGGGCAAGCAGTAGATTGGCAGAAAAAAAACCCCAACAAAAAACTATGTAGGGAACCAATAAATCATTTCCCAATTACTAAATCATCATTTTGGATGCCATGGTGTGGACGGTTTAGTAGGAAATCCCCTGATTCAGCCTGAAGTGAAACAGGTATTCCCTGTCAAGAGTATACGGGGCAAGCCATTTGAAGAGAGTTAAAGGTGGCATTTGCTATTGGAGGAAATAGTTTAAAGTATTGCATTGCTGGCATGTGGACATTGCAATTATCTGATCTGCGCCAAACTATGCAGGGACAAGCACTTTTCTGCTGAACTGAATATGAATAATCTATTTTGAAGTAAAATAATTACCAAGGGGCCCTTTTACAAAGGTGTGGCAAACCTACCGCAGGTTTGCCGCATGAAAATCTGGCACTACTGCCGGCGGTAGCACTTCCCCCAGTACGCGTCATTTTCGGTGTGAAAATAATATATATATATATATATATATATATATATATATATATATATATATTCTGGGCATCCACAACTTAAATGGCAGTAATTGCTGCCCAGTTACCGCCAGGTTAGTGTGGGAGCCCTTTCCGCCTCCTAAATAGGTGGTGGTAAGGGCTACCCCAGGAAATGGTCGAATGGCAATTCCTTTTTTAAAAAGAAAATACCTGCTGCGGTAAAAGGGGGCTTTGGGACGTGGCAAATCCACGCGCTAATGCCACTGTAGGGCACCTTTTACCGCAGCAAAGTAAAAGGACCCCTGAATTTGTTGAGGTTTTTTTGACCAGTTATGTACCCTTTAATAATTCCTTCTCTTACATAGGAATAAAGTGTTACTAAAGTCTTTTTTCTCCATAGATTTTCTGATTTGGTAACTGGCAAATAGTTTATTGATTCCCTGCTTTTTTTTTTCCTTGAAACATAGTTGAGCAAGATTTTCTGAAATATTAATCTGTTTTCTCCCAATGTTCTTAAGATTCGGGTGACTATTAATTTTACACATATGTCAGTAATGAATCTCATTCCTAAACCTGGATTTATACTAACACTCACCACTGCTCTTGCATTATATCATAGAGAGCTTCCTTCTGGAGTTTATATGCTGTTACATGTACAGGTAACCTATCTAGGTGTGCTTGAAAATTCTTTTTAATTAAGCCTGTGACTCAATACACTGGGAAATATTTGGTTTATGCAGAAAAGCACAAGGTGGCATGTCTCATCCATTGGAAACTTTGTAAACATTACATCATTGTACTGGAAAAGTACTGGGATCAAAACCCTAGGAGAATTGTGGAAAATAAAGAGGTTATGATCACTTGGGACATCCTCATCCTGACTGATAAAAAGTTTGATGTGAGCAAACCGGACATATTGGTAAAAGAGAACAACACTAGAATGGCATTAATCATACAGGTATCAGTCTCAAGCAATTACTCTGTGAATAACATGGAGAGAGAGAAAAAAGATCCTCAAGAACTGAGAAATGCAGTCCGAGACCAAGAAAATGTGGCAGAAAGATACAGAAACATTTTCCCATCATTTTAGCTACGTGGATTCTTATCTATCCCTGTTTGAATTTCCTGTTTCAAGGCTTGCTGCACTGCCCGCCATGTGGCAGAACATAAAAGCAAACTCAAGAGACAGGAAGGGGAGCGGAGGAGTAGCTTAATGGTTAGTGTCATGGGCTAAGAACCAGGGATACTGGGTTTGATTCCCACTGCAGCTCTTTGTGACCCTGGGCAAGTCAACCCACTATTGCCTCAGGTACAAAACCTAGGACCCTGTTTACTAAGTCGCGCTGTACGCTTGCTAAAAATTAGCATGCGCTAACGATAGGTCAAATACAAGAAATGGACAGATATCAGCTAAAGAAAATAAGATTGAACAAAACTGATGAGAGAAGAACCTTGTGATCCCTTCACAATATATTCTCCAAAATGTTGACACATTTCCCCTCCAAAACATCCTCAACATAATAAATAAATAAAAACCTAGACAAAGAAATCCATATTATAAAACCACACAAATAGAATATATAATAAATAATCACTTGACAAATGATGACTGCCATATAACATCACATAGATTCCTTTCATCCAGGTATCCCGAGCCTCTCTTAATCAATCTTCTATTTGTCCCTGCCAAAGGACTGACCAAAAACTAATTTTATCTACTGTTCCCTAAAATTCACAGTATTCTTTATCAAACTCAATGCCAGAGATAAGCTATTATAATCAGAAAGGCAGGCAATTGTAAATGCCCCCTCTGAATGCAAAGATCTGGCTAGTTTGCTTACTCTTAAAATGGTGCTGATATACTGGGGAGCCTCAATGGCCTTGACAATCTTTTACAGTTAACACTTTAAGGGGTGTGGCTATCAATATGGGCTACCATTATGATGTGCTGTTTTACCATTAACTCATGCTTTTTTAGCACAAGTCCTGTTTTATGCACTAAAATCTAGTTGCTAATAACTAACAGTAAAATAATGCCTTAATTGTAGCCCACGTTGATAACTTCCTCCCTAAATCTGATGCAAAAATACACTGGTAACCTGGGTAAAGGTGCAAGCACAGGTGTAATATGCTCAAATCTCCCTGCTCCCAGCAAAATTTTGGCTGCAGTGTTTTCAACTATTTGCAGTGACTTCATTCACACACTTGGAAGGCCTGAATATAAGTATAGCAATCAAGTCTAGTTAAAACCATGGCTTGCAGATCAGTAAAATCATCGTGGTCTAAAATATTCTTCAGTCTTCTACCCAACCACAATCTAAAAACAGAGCTTTTCATCATCTCTCTTATCTGTGGTTTCATGAAAATGGAGACATCTAAAATCATATCTAAACTTCTCACTTCTGATGTCATGGAAACCACTGGATCATCAATTCTAGTTTAGAAACATAGAAGAGGAGGAAGATTAACTTTCCCTTTTCCTACAAACTATGACTTCAGTTTTGCTAATATTAATAGATCAATGCTTGGATGACTCATAAATTGCTGGCTAAGTCAAATACTGAGAAAACCTCTTCAAAAGTATCTCTGACTGGAAAAAAGAAACCCTAAATGTTATTGGCACAGATGTAGTACAAGATCCTGGCCTTAAAAACAACCTACAAATAGGAGCCAGATAAATGTTAAAAAAAACATGGCAGAAAGTGCCGAGTCTTGTAGAACCCCAGATAATAATGGGTAGCTGTCACTGAATGTATTATTCACAAAGACCTTCTGGCTCCTTCCCTTCACACGAGAAGAGAACCAGTTAAAAACAGAACCTACAGAAATTGTGAAAATAACAAGTTTCATGATTTAATTTACCAAATGAAGCTGTATTCCATACTTGGAATACATCATTTCAACTTTATTTTTGGCAGAAGTTTCTTCCTGCTCCTTTGTCTTTCAGGCCAATCAGAACACACGCTACAGACACTGAATTAATTAATGACTGACTCGGTTATACTGCCTTGCAAGAAACATGCATTTGATACTACCTAGCCTGCGAACCTCAGGCTTTCAAGGGTTGAGAATGCTGCAGAAGTGATGCTCACATTCCCTGAGGGAAGAGTGTCTCATTCAATGTAGAGCAAACTCCTAGAGGTTGATATTCAAAGCAATATGAACAGCCTGAAATGGCTCCTGGCTGTTTAAAGTGCTTGTCTTGGGCTAACTGGCTATATTTAGCAGCACTTAACCAGACAGTGACACTGAAAATGCCAGGTTAGCCCCCAAACCAAAACTGGCTATTCTGTGGGCATTGGGACTTAAATTGGGATATAAAACACAGTCCTATCTTTATGCGGTTCTTCTTAGCTGGTTATGTGCTAAATATCACACTTAAGCGGCTAAGTTTTATCCTGATGCATATGCCTACATATTCAGTCTCAGAGCCTGGATATGGCACTAAGTATCCGGGCATAAAGCTGGTGGCAGACAATAAAAAAACAAAAACAACATCTCACCACCACCATATCTACCTCCTAGTGGTCAGATTTAGGGTGCATATGTACCGGGTTCCTGAAAGATCTGCAGTCTAACCACTGTCCAAGGACTACTGCTGTAATGACTGGGTTACATGGGAAAGGGAGGTTAAATGATAAGAGAAAACCCCCAAAGCACTTGGAAATGATGGCTTATGACCCTGTAACCCACTAGTCAGGGGAAAAACTAAACTCACCATAAACTGGAATAATCATCACATTTTTATCATAACTCATTCTTTTGATTGCTAGCAGAAATTAATGAAATCAGAATATGCAGAACTCTTGGAGAAAATATTTTCATTGGCTTTGCAGATAAAATATAAAATCTAAAACTGAAAACTATTAGAAAAAAAATAAAGTCAAATAAGTAAGAAACCAAGGGAGGAGGAGCTGCTGTGGTGGTGCTTATTTGGAGTCCAGAAGCCTTTCATCATCTGTGGCAGATAGTGGTGTGGATTTCCTGATGCCACTTTCCTTCAGTCTCCAGTTGAGATGCCCTGTGCCGTCATCCGGGGCATCTTCCCTTCGTAATTAGAAGCCAGTGCTTCAGAGAGACTTCAGAGGAAGAGATGCAGTGGTGGCGTTTACTTGGAGTCCAGAAGCCTTTCATCATCTGTGGCAAGTAACGGTGTGAATTTCCCGGTGCCGCTTTCCTTCAGTTGAGACGCCCCGCGATGTCATCCAGGGCTTCTTCCATTCGCTACTTGAAGCCGCATCCTTGGTGCAACGAGGAGCTTCAAGGTATATTTGGACTTTGTTTTTTCTCCCTTCCTTCTGAATTAGGATGGGGAAAACGGAAAGCGAAGGTGAAAGTTTCCACTCCCACTACTGTGGGGCCTATGGACAAACATTTAGTATCAGGTTCTCCTGGTGTCTCTGTTACTCCAGTATTATTTATTTATTGCATTTGTATCCCACATTTTCCCACCTATTTTCAGGCTCAATGTGGCTTACAATTATCCGTCATGACTTATGCCACTTCAGAGTGCAGATACAATTGGTAATATATATAGAACACAGATGATATAATGAACAATCAGGTTAAAAAGGGGAAAACAAACAATATCTCGGAGTTACCCTGAACGAATTCCACCTCCTCCACTGACTCTTCCAAGGACAGTGGAATCCCATGTGGTTTCTATGCTACCTGAGGGGCAGCCTAGAGGTATAGAACTGGTAAACTTTCCTTTGAACCTTTGCCTGCTTTAATAAAGTTTGATGATTCTCAGGCATTGCCCAATGGCTCAGGTCCTGTCCAAGAAGTTACCTTACAAGATCTTTGGGACCTTAATTCTCATATAGAGGAGATATTGACGTCTATTGTTTCTCAGTCTGTTTCCTTTTCTAAGGAAGTAGTAGACAAATTTGTTAACGTAGATACTAAGTCATTAGATATGTCTGTCTGTCTCAGGTTTCAGCTCTGAAAACTGCTTCAGTCTTGAATCTGAATGATTCTCATGCAATTCATTTAAAAATAGAAATGACTGAAAATGCCCAGAAGAGTTTGTAACCTGTGATTCTTGAAATTTCCTAGAATTAATTTATTATCTCCAGAAATTCTCCTGAGCAAGTACCTCAAGGAAATTCTGAACTTACCAACATCTGAGAAATTTTCATTGGTTAATTGCTTTCATTTACCTGATAAAAAGAAGCTCCAATTAAATGAACAAGGGGTTGATCATTTAGTAACACTTGAGGTTGACTTAACAGCTTTCTTAGAAGATACAGAAGATGTTATTAGTACAAGAGTTACCTTGTCGGATACATTTGTGAATGAACAAGATAAACTTATGATTTTGAAATTATTCTTTAGGAAGAATGATGTGAGCTTTCGTGGGGAGAAGATTAACGTCTTTCCAGATGTTTCCAGGGCTACGCAACTCAGAAGGAAGGCCTGGCTGGCATTGAAATCTCGAGTCATAGCCCTGGGAGCAACGTTTTTCCTTATGATTAGTGGAGTTTAAATATTTAATTGCACCCGATATATGGTTAGAAAGCATTATATTATAATATTTACTTTTTCAAAATGCTTCTCTGTTGCATAATCAGAAGGCCTGGTCATATGAGGTGTCATATCACCGCACTCCAGAACTAAAAGGTTCTACTTACTCAGTACTTTATGTACTAAATTTTGTTATACCGTTTGCTCCCTTTGTGTCCACTAACCTAACATAGTAGATGACGGCAGATAAAGACTTGAATGGTCCCATCCAGTCTGCCCAACAGTCATACTCATTATCAATTCATGATCAAACCAATAATGAAGGTGACATAAGAACATAAGCGTTGCCATACTGGGGCTGACTGAAGGTTCATCAAGCCCAGCATCCTGCTTCCAACAGTAGCCATTCCAGGTCACAAGCACCTGGCAAGATCCCAGAACAGTAAAACAGATTTTATGTTGTTTATCCTAGAAATAAGCTGTGGATTTTCCCAAGTCCATTTTAATAATTATGGACTTTTTTTAGGAAATTATCCAAACCTTTTTTAAACCTTGATAAACTAATTGCTTTTACCACATTCTCTAGCAACAAATTCCAGCTTTTAATTACATGTTGAGTGAAGAAATATCGTCTCCGGTTTGCTAATACTTGAGCCTGATCTTTCTTTTGTATTTCTAGGACATAGACCATAGAAGTCCACCTGGCACTATCCTTTACATTCCAACTACTGGAGTTGCTGTCAAAGCACACTGAAGCCATCCCAAACTGTCTCTGCCATATATGGGACACAGGCCATACAAGTCTGCCTGGCATGGGCCTTAGTTCTTCACAGCCGGAGTCACCATCTAAACACTACTCGACATAACACACACGAAGTCATTTAAGTTCTGTTTTTTGTACCATCCAGATCCTCTGTGTTCATCCCATGCCTTTTTCAATTCTGTAACCGTTTTTGTCTCCATCAGCACCTCGCTGGGGAGGGCATTCCAGGCATAGACTACCCTCTCTGTGAAAAAGAATTTCCTGACAATACCCCTAAGTCTACTTTCTGCCTTCTGGAATATTTCATTACTTCCTTCTAGGATGAATTCAGAGTATGAGAAATATACTAAAGGTGTAATTTTAAAAACTTTTTTCATGCATACAACCCTGCTTTATGTGCATAAAAGGGTTTTTATAAAATTACTCCAGGGGTTACACACTAAATAGAAACAAAGAAAAATGAAGGCAGACAAAGATCAAAAGGCCTATCCAGTCTGCTCGTCCAAGCTATCTACTTTCCCTTTCATTCCGTTAGAGATCCTATATACGTGTCCCAAGCTTGCTTGAATTCAGATACAAATTTTGTCTCCACCACCTCCTCTGGGAGGCGTTCCATGAATTCACTATTCTTTCTATGAAGTATTTTCTCAGGTTTAGTTTTGAGTCTGTCCCCTTTCACCTTCATCCTGTGACCTCAGTCCAGAGCTTCCTTTCAATTGAAAGCTGAAAATTATTTTATAACTAAATCCATAGGATAACAATGTCACATTCCACTCTGTGACTGCAAAACACTACCCTGTGACAGCAACACAATATTGTACATTCGTCTATTGTAAGCCACATTGACCCCAAACCTGCTTTTGGATAATAGTTGGATACAAAAATGCATAAATAAAGAGACGACTCCTTACCTGCTTTTGGATAATAGTAGGATACAAAAATGCATAACTAAAGAGACGACTCCTGTGAATTTATGCCACAGAGATTGAAACGTCTCTACCATATCGCCTCTCTTCCACCTTTCCTTTAAAGTATACATACTGAGATCTTTGTCTGTCCCCATACACTTTATGATGAAGACCACTGATCATTTTAGTAGCCACCTTCTGAACTGACTCCATCCTGTTTATATCTTTATGAACGTATGGTGTCTAAAATTGTACATAGTACTGTAAATGAGGTCTCACCAGTCTTATCAGAGGCATCAGAATAACGGTCAATATTTTGCTTTTTTTCTTTTTCAGCACAGAAAGTCCATTTTGATATCTTTTGTATCTGCTATAACAATAGAAGAAGCCACATAGGAAAACATTCTTCATGTTTTTCATCACCTATTATTTGGAGAGGGGTGGAAACACAGAAAACTACAACAAACCTGGAGGGTCTAAAACTATGTCTACAGCCAAAACTGTTGCTTAGCTCAGCTCATGCATATGGATCAAAAATAACACAAATGCTATTCTTAAAAAAGCAGTATTCATGAAATTGGATTTTCAGGCTTATTCACATTCACCAGCTTTGCTGGCCTTTTGTTTTTGTGATGGAGACAATATCATTCTCTCACTTGTCTGGCTCCACTGGTCTCCCCTCATGAATGTGTGGCACAGACTCAGATTCTGTGTTTGTCATGAATACTAAGAATACTAATATTTAAAAAAAATCTGTTTACTTTGTAAAATGTATATCATTGCACTACTGTGACATGTATGTCATCTGCACAAACAGTTACAGGTCGAACATAAAATAATTAACCTTACTGATAATAAAACACACATGCACGGAAGATTTTAAATTGCAGAAATTCATAAGCAAAAACCTGAAATATAGAATTTACAACTCAGAATCACTTCACCTATTTTGGGCTACCTGCTCATCCTTTTCAATGCGTACATGAATCAGCCTCTCTCTTTATCCTACAGCTCTCTGTGTTCTCACAGGGGCAGAGAGATTTTATTTCCTGCTAGAAGAATCCTGGCATTGCCATTCAGAAGGTCCCTAATTCAATCCCGGAGTTGGATCGTCTATTCCTTGGGTTTAATGAGGATGCTACAGAGGTGGGGAGTGGAGGGGGGGGGTCACTTATGGTCACTGCCTAGTGGCTGGATTCAAGGACCATAACTTGAGAGTTCTGGAAGGCATACAGCTACATGGCTCTAAACCAGGACTGTTAATGAAATGGCCACACTAGTTATGTTACAAATATTTTGGTTGCAAATGAAGATATATTGTGCCAGAGCACTACCCTAATTTCAACTGAGCTTTAAGTACAAAGAAGCAGGAACAGACTCCTGGCTCAAGAGAGGCCTTGCAATTAACGAGTATGTATAACCTAGCTAGTTCTAAAGGATAAATTAACCAAATCATGAGCATAGGCTGGATTCAAGCCCTCACTTACTCATACAGCTCTGAACACAACATGCATAGCTTCAAGAATGATCTTCCATTGTTTCATGGAGTCCTAAGCATACTTGGGACCACAGGCATGACAGAGTTTCCCAGATTATGATGTTGACCAGGCATTTATTACCTTTGAACTATGTGACGTTCTATAAATAAAATACAAAGGAAAGCAGCACAACTCTAAATCCTACAAGAAGTAAATCCTGGCTTTGAATAGTATGGTAAACTAGGAAACATATATCATTCCCTTTAAATTATTACGATCATCTACTCCCTTGCACTGTTACTGCTGTCTGTTTTCATACTTCCTAGATATTCTGCAAGGAGACAGAAAACTAGACAGTAAAATATGGAATGAACCAATCACATATGTTCTTCCAATGTCTCCAACTATAGAATATGTGAAGCTTTGATGAATGACACTTTGAGGTATATGTGTATGTTTGGCACAACTGCATCTGCTTGTTTCTCTAGGGATCTAACTTTCAACTCTTTTCTTGCTCTGGGCCCACAAGAGAGCTTGGAAAGATTTAGCAGTTTGACCACAGATTCATGATGTTCCAAGTTAAAATTTCAAACAGGTTTTCCCCCATAGCTTTAGACTATGATTATTGTAAAACAAACTCCACACATTTTTACCACCTGCTCCTTGATACATTGCCCTCACTTGGATTTCAGGGCTCTGTTCTTTCCTGGTTTCCTACTTATCTCTCCCATCGTACTTTTAGTGTAAACTGTGGTGGATCCTCCTCCACTTCTATCTATCAGTTGGTATACTACTACTACTACTACTTATCATTTCTATAGCGCTACAAGGCATACGCAGTGCTGTACACCATACATGAAAAGACAGTCCCTGCTCAAAGAGCTTACAATCTAGATAAGACAGACAGAACAATTAAGGATAAGGGAATAAAGAGGTGAGGATAAAAAGAACAGGGCAAATGAGCAGTGGTAGGAGTCAAAAGCAGTGGTAAAGAGGTGGGCTTTAAGTTTGGACTTGAAAACAGCCAAAGAGGGGGCTAGATGTACAGGCTCGGGAAGTTTATTCCAGGTGTGAGGTGCAGCAAGATAAAAAGAACAGAGTCTGGAATTAGCAATAGAGGAGAAGGGGACATACCTTGTAAGCCGCACTGAACCTGCTATCGAGCGGGAAAGAGCGGGGTATAAATAAATAAATAAAATAAGAGAGATTTATCAACAGAACGGAGTACCCGAGGGGGGGCGTAGGGAGAGACAAGAGTGGAGAGGTACCGGGGAGCGGCAGAGTGAATGCACTTATAGGTCAATAAGAGAAGTTTGAATTGAATGTGGAAACGGATAGGGAGCCAGGGCTCTGTGTTGGGACCTCTTCTTTTCCCCATCTATACTTCTTCCCTTGGTGCTCTGTTCTCATACCATGGTTTTCAATATCACCATTATGCTACTGACTCCCAGATCTACCTCTCCACAACCAGAAATTTCAGCAGGAATCCAGACCCAAGTATCAGCATCAGCCTGCCCACTGCCTGGATGTCTCACCACCATCTGAAACTAAACATGACCACAACTGACTGAGCTTCTTATCTTTCCCCCTAAACCCACCTCTCCTTTTCTCCCATCCTCTGTCTCTATGGATAACACTCTCATTCTCTCCGTCTCATCAGCTCATAACCTTGGGGTTATCTTTTGATCTTCTCTCTCTTTCTTTGCACATATCCAACAGACTGCTAAAACCTGTCATTTCTTTCTCTATAATATCACCAACATTCATCCTTTCCTTTCTGACCACACTACCAAAACCCTTATCCACACTCTTATCACCTCTCGCTTAGACTACTGCAAATTGCTTCTAACATGGCTCCCACTAAGCCATCTCTCTCCCTTTCAATCTGTTCTAAATTCTGCCGCACGACTTATATTCCGCTAGTGTCGCTATGCTCATTTTAGCCCTCTCCTCAAGTCACGTCACTGGCTCCCTATTCACTTCCGCATACAGTTCAAACTCCTCTTATTAACTTAGAAGTGCCTTCACTCTGCAGCTCCTCAGTAGCTCTTCACTCTTATCTTTCCCTACACTCTTCCCCGGGAACTCCACTCATTGGGTAAATCTCTCTTATCTGTACCCTTCTCCTTCACTGCGAACTCCAGACTCCGTTCCTTTTATCTTGCTGCATCATATGCCTGGAATAGACTTCCTGAGCCAGTACATCAAGCTCTATCTCTGGCCGTCTTCAAATATAGGCTAAAAGCTCACCTTTTTGATACTGCTTTTAACTCCTAACCCCTATTCACTTGTACAGTACCCATGTATGTTTTATCATTCCCACCTTAGTAATTCCCTTATCCCTTATTGTCCTGTTTGTCTGTCCTGATTATTGTAAGTTCTTTTGAGCAGGGACTGTCTCTTCATGTTCAAGAGTACAGCGCTGTGTACGTCTAGTAGCACTAAAGAAATGATAAGTAGTAGTAATAATTTTCAGATGTTATTTTAAAAAAGCAACCAAACTTTTCATTCTACCTTCTCTTATAGAACATTTCTCTTGTAATTTACAGTATCTGTAAGCTTTTTGATAACTTACAATTGAAAATAACTATTCCAAGCTCTACTACCAAATATAAAGGCTCCACAAAAAGAAAGAATTTCTTGGTTTTCTGTTTGTTGCTACTCATGCAGCCAGACCTCTTGGCTGTGGAATTCCCTTTTACAATTCCTGGAAATGGTGGTGATAAACAGCCAGATGCTCTACAATACCTAATTTATATGTTATAAATTGAAAACCTGTAGGGCAGTCAACAGAGAATATGCAACAATTCTCTAGAACCATTCAGTGTGTAGCGAGGTTCACTGTATAACAACTGCTGCTAAGGCATTCAGACACAACTGCTTGACGTGCAAACAGTGGCAACAAAGGCCTGCTAACCGCTGTGCTTTTCTCTTGCACACTCCCTCCGGGAGTGAAATACTTACTTGGAAGAAAGAAAACATTTTAGATTTGCTTCCTAAGCCTTTCATGGAAAGCACTCTCAGCTTCCTTTGTTCTGCCCCTCTTAAGACCTTTCAAGGATCAGTGTGCACGTACTGGAAGCTAATGAGGCCTGCTTATCATATACAAAACCCTAATGGAATCTGGTAAGGAAAGCACTACCTGCTTCTCCTCAGAAGGCAATTTACTCCACTCGCTGCCCAGCATCCTGGTGATTTCTGGGAAAGGGGCCTCAGGCCTCTCTGCTCGCAGCTGTTCTCTCCGCTCATTCATGAAGCGCACATAACCTGTGAGAGGAGCTTTTGGGGCATTACTGTCCCGTGGAGGCTTCTTCCTCTTTCTCCCTTTGGACCAGCCACTGCGTCTACGTCTTTGCTATAAAGTGAGAAGGAAAAAAATTTATTACAACTAAATTGATCCTGATGTCATCTAAATCTTGTAGGACACAATGCATAACATAACCACGTTTCAGGAATCAGTCAACACTGACTTTAGAAGGCAGAAATCTCAAGGATCTCTAGCTTGATCTGTACTAAAAGGAACAACTATCGAGTGAAGACTGGGTGCCATGAGCAGGGTCCTACCACTGTAACAACATGGCAAAATGTAATTTGAGATTGGGTGCCCTGTCGTAACTTATATAGGGATTTATAACGACAGAACTGAAAAAGGCGATGAAGGTCAATAATAATGTATACTGGCAGAGATCAGAGTGGTGCTCCTAATAATATGTACTACAAGTTAGGATTACTAGCAGAGTATTATGGAGACCTTGTTAAAGGAACAGCAGGGAATGGTGCAATCCAGAACTTAGGAAGACTGGCTGAAATTTAGTACTGGAATAAAATGGATCAGAAACATGGCAGACTTGAGTAAACACCACAGTTGTGTATGGCCTTTCTCTTGCACAATAAAGCCTTCATTCAGTAATTATGAAAACGGGTTCATTTAAATGATAAAGATCTCTGAATACTGTATGACAGAAACATCAACATTTTTAACCTCCCATTCCCCAATAATTCTGAATTTGTAACCATCCATACAGCCTTTGTTTAGAAATTTAACTCTCCTGAAAATATGAAAGCAAATCTCCCAATATTCAAAGCGGTTTAGTTTCTGACTGCCTGCACTGTCCAGTTAGTGCCAGGGTGGTTCATGAGCAGATCAGGTACTTAACAGTTCAACAGTGAACAGTTCAACTGTACAGATTTTATTGAAACTATCAGTTAGGCACCTAACTGCTGCATTTAGGCATGCCCCTTTATAACAGACGTAGAGCAGGTGTAGTGTAGCACTTAAATATAACTGCCGACTTATGCTAATATTCTATAATTGATTAGGTGCAAAAATTTGCCATTATAGAATACTAGCTTAGTACCTAGACTGGATACCTAACTTTTAGCGCGCTTTACAGAATTGCTTCCTAGGTGTCACCATGGGCTGTGAATGCTATTTCCACAACATATTCAACTTCAAATGACCTAAGAAGCAGAAGTTAGATTCAGGAAGCAAACCCAGAGGGAGATGCACCAAAGTCCCGGTAAAGCACCAATTGCTAATTTCCGCCTTGGTACAAATGACAGAGTTGGAAATAGCAAGGGATGCTTAAAAGAAATGGGATGCAAATGAGCTGCTTGCAAGAACAGTGAGCAGCTCAGCAGGGGGGAAGCCAATTGGTCACCTGAGCATGTATAGAACAGACAGTCACCAAGTGTGGCTGCCCTGAACATGCTACAGAAGTCTTTCATACATGCATATAAGCTGCATGTATGAAAGCAGTGTATAACTTTTTTTTGTTTTCAAACTTTTGTTTTCTTTTTTAAATAGCAGCCAGCTGTCTTCTCTGGTGCAAGGAACACTTTCCTACAGCCAGACCTGCCCAATATGACACCCTTGGCCAAACTACTATCGAATCAGAACCTAAACCCACACATATACGCTGATGACGTAACGATCTTCATCCCATTCAAACAAGATCTAAGGGAAATCTCCAATGAAATCAAACAAAGCCTACATACTATGAATTCCTGGGCAGATGCTTTCCAGTTGAAACTCAATGCAGAGAAAACCCAATGTTTGGTACTAACCTCGCAATACAACAAGGATAAATTTACCACCATCAACACACCTAAACTAAATTTACCAGTCTCGGATTCCCTAAAAATCCTTGGTGTCACAATTGATCGACACCTAACACTTGAGAACCACGCAAATAACACTACTAAAAAGATGTTTCATGCAATTTGGAAACTAAAAAGAGTCAGACCATTTTTTCCAAGAACTGTCTTTCGCAATCTGATACAATCATTGGTACTTAGTCATCTGGATTACTGCAACTCACTTTACGCTGGCTGTAAAGAACAAATACTTAAAAAAACTCCAGACAGCTCAGAATACAGCAGCCAGACTAATATTTGGCACACCAAAATATGAAAGCGCGAAATCCTTGCGGGAAAAATTACACTGGCTCCCACTAAAGGAACGTATCACGTTCAAACTCTGCACCCTGGTCCACAAGATCATCCACGGTGATGCCCCAGCCTATATGTCAGACCTGATAGACCTACCACCCAGGAACGCAAAAAGATCCTCTCGCACATTCCTTAATTTACATCCTCCCAAATGCTAGGATCTGAAATACAAATCAATGCATGCATCTACCTTTTCTTATACGAGCATGCAACTTTGGAACGCGCTGCCACGTAACCTGAAAACGGTCTATGAATTGACCAATTTCCGCAAACTATTGAAAACCTATCTTTTCGACAAGATATATCACAAAGATCAGCATGTGTAACTATATAATTCAACATGTGTAACTGTATAGTCTTAAAACTTCTAGACTGTCTTATAATGTGTTATAATGTCTTTCTGCTCTAACGCCCTCATTTATCGTACTACCATAAGTACATAAGTACATAAGTAGTGCCATACTGGGAAAGACCAAAGGTCCATCTAGCCCAGCATCCTGTCACCGACAGTGGCCAATCCAGGTCAAGGGCACCTGGCACGCTCCCCAAACGTAAAAACATTCCAGACAAGTTATACCTAAAAATGCGGAATTTTTCCAAGTCCATTTAATAGCGGTCTATGGACTTGTCCTTTAGGAATCTATCTAACCCCTTTTTAAACTCCGTCAAGCTAACCGCCCGTACCACGTTCTCCGGCAATGAATTCCAGAGTCTAATTACACGTTGGGTGAAGAAAAATTTTCTCCGATTCGTTTTAAATTTACCACACTGTAGCTTCAACTCATGCCCTCTAGTCCTAGTATTTTTGGATAGCGTGAACAGTCGCTTCACATCCACCCGATCCATTCCACTCATTATTTTATACACAAAACCCTCTGTAAACCAAATGTATACTCAATGCTACTTCCAGTATCCATGGCGAAATGTAAGCCACATTGAGCCTGCAAAGAGGTGGGATAATGTGGGATACAAATGCCATACAATAAATAAATAAATAAATAAACAAATATGATCTGACCCTCAGCAGCACTACAGACAGGGAGCCAGCAGGGAGGGAAGCAAGGCGAAGGAGAGAGCGAAGGGCTACATGTGTGCATGCTCGGCGAGGGGGGGCTCTACAGATGCCGCAGCTCTCCTCAGCCATTCAGGCAGGTGCTATTTCACTACTACTACTACTATTTAACATTTCTAAAGCGCTACTAGGGTTACGCAGCGCTGTACAATTTAACATAGAGGGACAGTCCATGCTCAAAGAGCTTACAATCTAAAAGACAAGTGAACAGTCAGTCCGAAAGGGGCAGTCAAATTGGGGCAGTCTTGATTTCCTGAACAGTAAGAGTTAGGTGCCGAACGCAGCATTGAAGAGGTGGGCTTTAAGCAAGGACTTGAAGATGGGCAGGGAGGGGGCTTGGCGTAAGGGCTCAGGAAGGTTGTTCCAAGCATAGGGTGAGGCGAGGCAGAATGGACGGAGCCTGGAGTTGGCGGTGGTGGAGAAGGGTAATGAGAGGAGGGATTTGTCCTGTGAACGGAGGTTACGGGAGGGAACGTAAGGGGAGATGAGGGTAGAGAGGTAGTGAGGGGCAGCAAATTGAGTGCATTTGTAGGTAAGAAGGAGAAGCTTGAATAGAATGCGGTATCTGATTGGAAGCCAGTGAAGTGACCCGAGGAGAGGGGTGATATGAGTGTATCGGTTCTGGCGGAATATAAGACGTGCAGCACAGTTCTGAACAGATTGAAGGGGGGATAGATGGCTAAGTGGGAGGCCGGTGAGGAGTAAGTTGCAGTAGTCAAGGCAAGAGGTAATAAGAGCATGGACGAGAGTTCGGGTGGTGTGTTCAGAGAGGAAAGGGCGAATTTTGCTGATGTTAAAGAGGAAGAAGCGACAGGTCTTGGCTATCTGCTGGATATGCGCAGAGGAGAGGGAGGAGTCAAAGATGACTCCAAGGTTGCAGGCAGATGAGACGGGGAGGATGAGGGTGTTATCAACTGAGATAAAAAGTGGAGGAAGAGGAGAAGTGGGTTTTGGTGGAAAGACGATAAGTTCGGTCTTGGACATGTTCAGTTTCAGGTGGCGGTTGGACATCCAGGCAGCAATGTCGGATAAGCAGGCTGATACCTTTGCCTGGGTCTCCGCTGTGATGTCTGGAGTGGAGAGATACAGCTGTAATGGTAAAGAAACAGCAGTACAGACAGCTTCTGACCACCCGTAAAAATTTCATCCTAAAAGCAGGCAGTCCTGTCTGTGGATGGCTAGGAAAACAACTGTGCATCACTCAGGACGCACATTTGAATAGTAATTAGCTCATTAAAATAACTTTGCATACAATTACTGTTAGCTGCTACCGTGACAGGAAAAGAACCCGTGGAATCCTATGTGCATGTCTTGCTGAACTCTGTGCTCGTTAAACCGGCTACAACCAGTATAAAAAGCAGTTATGTTTTATGCATATGGACCCAGTCTCCTGCCTGTTAGCATATACCATAACTACTAAGCCATTTCTATTTATGGTTTCGGTTTAAAACTATGTTACAGAGTTTTAAAAAGTGACCTTCTTACTTGTATTTGCTTGTCCATTTTTAAAAATCTCTCTTTGATAATTTTGTTAACTTTTATAAGAAATATGCAAAACCATTTGAACAGAAGTACATATCTATAATGCTCAACCACATTTACCAGCAAATAAATGATCAAGGATGAAATGTGGTAAGTTTATACTCGCAGATACCAGAGAAATTTCACCAGAGGATGTTCACTGCATCCCCAAACACTTTCCTTTCACTGCTTCCAAGACTAGAAGGCCCAACCTGCCCACACTGCTGTACTTGCCACTGCTCCATGCCCCACTGGTGTTGTATGCATGGAAACTGTGGGTCTGGCTTTGCACGCCATGCTGTCTGTGCAGAGACAGAAACTTTGTTTAATCCATACCACAAGTCCCATTACCAGCTGTGTGCACTTATAGCCAATACCGCAGCATCATTGCAGTTGGAGCCCTGTGATGCTTAACAAAATGGGGAGCACATGTGTACTCTACTGGCACTAATAAATACCACTTTCTGGTTATATCTATAGCTATATATCTATATCTATCTATCTATCTATCTATATATATATCTATATATATATATATATATATATATATACACACACACACAATGCACTCCATTTAAATGCATGTCAGATAAGCGCATGTTCTGTTTAACTGCATGCCGTACTTCAGTCCCGTTTTTGGCGCCATCAATTTCTATGGGGACACACTTCGGTTTAGCGCACCACTGATAAGTGCAAGATTCACTTATATGCATTTTTTAAGACCGCTCCTCTGCAGGAAAGACTCCGCATAAGCACACGCACAGAATATGGAAGCCGACTGATGCGTGACAAAGGGGCGGTAAATTTGAAATCTCATTGGTTAACTGCCACAGGCAGAATAAGCGAAAGAATGTTGTTAGAGTGTACACTGGAGTCGTTGTCGTCGCGCAACTGTAAGACTTTAACACTGGCTAAACGAATAGAAGTTCTTAAAAAATTAGAAAACAAACAAAGTCAAGCATCTATTGCTAAAGAATATGGTGTCAATCCCAGTCAAATTTCACATATCTTGAAGCAGAAAGACCAGCTTCTGGAAGACTGGCAAAACAATACAAATCCACACAGGAACCGTAAATGGGCGGGAAAAGCTGAGGTTGTAGAAGATGCTCTTCTTCGGTGATTTTCTCATGTCAAGAGCAGTCAGTTTCCTGTCAGTGGTCCACTGCTTATGGAGAAAGCTAATTAGCTAGCTGAAAGTCTTCGACTAACTGAATTCAAAGCCACTGTTGGATGGTTGGAAAGATGGAAGGAGAAGAACATAAAATTCAAGAAACAGCATGGTGAGAAACAAGACGCTGATGACTTTGGTGCTGAAAATTGGGTTGTTTCAGTTCTTCCTACCATCTTGAATGAGTTTGCACCTCGTGACATTTTCAATGCTGACGAAAACTGTCTCTACTGGCGAGCGATTCCTGATGGAACACTTGCATTCAAACAAGCTGAAACTACAGGAAGTAAAACGTCGAAGGACCGACTGACGATCCTCCTTTGCTGCAATATGGATGAGTGTGAGAAGTTGGAACCACTCATCATTGGAAAGAGCAAACAGCCCCATTGCTTCAAGAATGTTAAGCGACTTGCTGTGTCATACGAGGCTAACGCAAATTCATGGATGACTGGGGAAATTTGGAAGCAGTGGCTAAAGAAGTTACACACTAGAATGCCGGCACAAAAGCGTCAGATTTTGTTGCTTTGTGATAATTGTGCTACACACAGTGATGATGTCAGGCTGTCTAACGTCAAGGTGGTCTTCCTGTCACCAAACACTACCTCTCTGATCCAACCTATGGATCAGGGCATAATAGCCAATTTCAAACAACATTATCGGGCTCTTGTGCTACGTCGTCTGATGAGTGTTATGGATGACCAGACTGGCAAGGATAAACATGCTGTTGAACTGGCTCGTAATCTATCACTGTTGAATTCCCTACATATGCAGAAAGAAGCCTGGAATCATGTTACATAGGCAACCATTGTGAACTGCTACAAGCGGGCAAGCTTTGTTAGGGATGTGGAGAGGGACGAAATAGATGCAGCTGTTGCAAACACGACAGATGAACAGGCTACTGACATCCAAGCCGGTGTTACTGAAGAGGAGTTTCATCACTACGTAGCTGTTGATTACGATCTACAAACAGCTGACGACAACACTGATGTCGAGACATGCGCCTACACGCAAGCAACGGCTGATGATGAAACAGATGATGACATAAGCAGCAAGGCACATGCTGACGAAATTCAGGTTTCCTGTCAATTTTGCAAGAGCACTGGAGAGTCTCAACACCATGCGGGCCTATCTGGAGGCCACTGGAAATGTCAGTGCTATGACAGTTTTTACTGTCTGGCAGACGTAGTCTATTGAACTCACAGACACAAGAGCGTACAGAGAACTATGACTGATTACTTCAAGTAAGCCTAACGTCAGTTAACAGAGACTGTATAACGTCAGTTAACGGAGACTGTATACTGTACGTATAATAAACAGTACTGTACATATGTTTATCAGATGTCAAACTTCTTTGGGTCAAAATATATATATATATATATATATATATATATATATATATAAAGGAATAAAAGAGATGACTGTATTGGGTTTATAAACTGGAGAAATTGACTGCTATCAGATGATATAGCTTTGCTAAATGGAAAAAAATATGGGGCTTGGTTCATAATTTGAACTTTGTGGGTGAATAGAGTTATTCTAATTTTTATCTTTTCTGTGTGCATTGGTGCACCAGCTTGGTATAGTTTGCTGAGCTTTCTCTCTTTTTCCCTCCTTTCCTTTTTTCTTCTGTGATTTTTGTTTTTTTAAGGATTTGCTTTATGAGAACTATTTGATAAAAATAAGAGTGGTCTGTATCTGTGAGGATCTGTTACGTTGGTTTTTGGGGTTCTTTCATTAAAATGTTGTAATATGATAGCCTGTGTTTTAGGTTTTTTTTTTTTTTGTTACATTTATACCCCGTACTTTCCCACTCATGGCATATGTTTAATAAATACTTCTCATTTAAATAAAACAAAAACAAGAAATAAAGGTATAAAAAGGTGGTTCTTAATTAATTATGTATGTGTCCAGACCTTTTCTTAACAACTGTCCACCAGCTCAACATGTTTCAGAACATAAATGCCTGCGTCAATAAAACTGGCCTACAGATATACACAACCACTTTATGAGTCATACCACTTCCTTAATAATAGTATGTATAGCCCACACTGGTAATGCTCAAGATCAGCTTCCCAGGATCACTCTTTTATACCTTTATTTCTAATAAAATTTGGTTGAACTGGCTTTCCCACTGCTTTTATTTCACTTGGAAGTTTTATCACAACCATCTCACTAGTTGTGCTGTTTGAATAATTGCAAAGATTACTCTTCCATGTCTTACCAACAATGCTGGATTAAGTATGGGGCTTTTACGAATTAAAAGGAAAGATGAAAAAGTCTGAAAAAATAGTTCACCAGTGAAGGTTGTGGTGGCCAGCTGTATAACAGAATTTAAAACATGAAAGGAACAGGACAAAAGATACAAGGTGAGGGGAACTGATATTGGTTTAAGTATGGGAATATACATACATCTATCTAAAATGACAAGTAACCAGAGAGGAAGAGAAATAATTAGAATAGTTGGGCCAATTGCTTCACAACCAACAGATACATTCCATAAGATTACAGTCCAAAAAAACAGATTTCAATTATCTGTGCATGTAGACCATATTCAACAGTCTCTTCTATTCATCTCCATATATGGATAGCGGAGTGTGAAGACTGTTGGTATTTTAAATGTTTACTGGACTCATCTGCACAAATGGACTGTAATCCTCTGGATTTAAATGAATGAATAGAAAAGACTCTTGTTGAATGTACCCTAAATGCAATGATAAGTGAAATCTGCTATTTTTTGAACTATTTATCTTGTGGATTCTAAATAGGAAGACTTTGTGCAATGATTGAGAACAGTGACATCAATTTGTTTTGATGCATGTTACTTTTCTGAGCAGGAATCACATTTACTTTAATGTATATGTTGATGGTATATAGTGACATGAATGATATGGAGCTATACTATGGTTTATTGTGATCATTCAGGGTAAATTATATTTTTTTTAAAAACTGACACTCAAAATAATTACAGAGTTATCAGAAAATGTAGAGCTGGAAAGTTTGTGATGGCAGCACTTTATGTTATGTATATTAATAAAGATGTATTTTTGTTATTTTTATTTTGTATTTTCATATATATGTTTTATGGAAACCGCTTAGTGCACAGGTAGGTGGGTTACAAGTACTTAAAATAAATAAATAAAATCCATAGTTTACAAATGTGGATCATTTGTGGTACATACCTCATTGTCTTGCTTCTGCTCACTGCTCTCCGCTGTGTTGGACGACTCATTTTGCAGGAGCTGGGCCTGAGATAGGTCTTCCACAAACTCTGTTTTGTTGCCAGACTGTGTGGCTATCGCATCGTATGAGCCGTCACAATGAGATACCCTGTAGGATCAGTTTGCTGTTATCAGTACATGAAAGCCAGTAGTGGAAGTAGCTAACCACAAACAAGAGTATTAAAGGTACTAGAAAAGCTCAACCTAGCCTGAGAGATAAAAGGACACACATCCTTTCAGCCGCTGGCTTATTACTTGAAAAACAGGAATCGCCAGCAGCTTCACACTTCTTTGGAATACTAGGAGTTCTTTAAGTCTGCCTACTGGAAACGGCTACAGATCTGATACAAAACGAAGAGTAAACATACTAAGGGCCCTGCTTACTAAGCCGCGCTAACTTTTTAGTGTGTGCTAACGCTAGATAGGAATATATGGGTGTCTCTACATTTGCATGCGCTAAAACGTTAGCGCGCCTACAGCACAGCTTAGTAAACAGGGCCCTAAAATAGTATGCTTATTCTTCCTCTCATTTATGTTCTTTCAACATATGAGTAAATAGTTGTTTTTTTTGTTACATTTGAACCCCGCGCTTTCCCACGCATGGCAGGCTCAATGCGGCTTACATATTGTATACAGGTACTTATTTGTACCTGGGGCAATGGAGGGTTAAGTGACTTGCCCAGAGTCACAAGGAGCTGCCTGTGCCTGAAGTGGGAATCAAACTTAGTTCCTCAGTTCCCCAGGACCAAAGTCCACCACCCTAACCACTAGGCCACTCCTCCACTCTAAACATGTACATTTTTTATTTTTAGTATTTTGAGTAAAAGGAATTGGGACTCTTAATTTTTCAAACTGCTAATAGTTTAACTACATTAAATAAACCCAGGATCAAGAATCTTACAGAAATAAACATATATACATTTTGTTCCAATACAGAAAACAGAAGGGCTAAGACAGGGGTGGGCAATCTTGGCCACAAGGATGTCAATACTATCATTTTAACCACAACATTACATGATGTTGAAAAGAAAAATACACAGAGCTCCATAGACCTCCTGTGACAAATGAACAACAAATTTGACTGAAAACAATGGAAACAAACTGCTACAGTGGATATTCTGAAAATATTTGCAAAGTACAGTATTTAAAAATCACCAATGCACTGGGACAACCTAACAAAGGAATCGCAGTAAGAATCATTATGCAAGAACAGAACTGGAAAAAAAATAGGAATGACATGCCTTTCATGGTTAAATTATTAAGAAAACATTGATAATGTGTATGAGCCCTGTAGCTCAGGACTATGACAGATGAGTTAACTAAACTGTAGGATAACTTGAGTAAAATGTTATTTGACAGTATGCGAGGAATGAGGAAGATCATGTGTGAAATGCCAATCATATAAGGAATAAGCAGGGGATCAAAGTATGTTAACCCTTCTGATGCGAGAAAGAGCTAAAACTGAGGGGCACTTTTACTAAGCTGCGTAGGCGCCTATGTGCATCCGATGCACGTCAATTTTTTGATGTGTGTCCACTATGCGCACCAGAAAATAATTTTTATTTTCTGGCGCGGAGCAAAAAACGTGCGGTAATCGTCATTCTATGCACACGAATACCGTGCAAGACCTTACCACTAAGTCAATGGATGGCAGTAAGGTCTCAGACCCAAAATGGATGCGCGCCCAATTTTTATTTTGCTGCACACCCATTTTCGGCAAAAATTTAAAAGGCCTTTTTTTTTTTTACAGGCATGCCGAAAAATGCATTTGCCTGCACCCAAAACACGCGCCTACACTAGTGCAGCCCATTTTTCGGCGCACCTTAGTAAAAGGGCCCCTCAAGAAGTTACGAGTTAAATCCAAAATCCATTCTCATTCACTGAAGTGTGGAACTTTAATGGGCTCCTAGATGTAGTTTCTTTTTTAATATACTGATTAATAAAGTTTGGTTCATCTTCACTCTGGAACTCCTGGTTTTTTACCCACTGTTTTGTTGTATTGTGACTATCTGTGGGATTTCGTCGAGTTCTCCACGTATGTGGATTCTCTACTGGTTTCTTTTTTAATGTCTTTATCTCTTTTGAATTATATTGTGCTCATCTATACTTGCTATGTCAAGATTTGTCTTGATTTATAAAGAAACTAGTAAAAAAGGCCCGTTTCTGACACAAGTGAAACGGGCGCTAGCAAGGTTTTCCTCGGAGTGTGTATGTTTGAGAGAGTGTATGTGCGAGTGACTGTGTGTGTGAGAGTGAGTGAGGCAGTGTGAGTGTGTCTGTGAGAGAGAGTGTGTGTGTCTGTGAGAATGAGAGTGTGTGCAAGTGCGCACGTGAGACACAGTGTGAGAGAGTGTGTTTCACACAGATACAGTGTGTGCGAGAGAGTGTGTGTGAGACACAGACTCTCTGTGAGACTGAGTGTATGAGACCAAGAGTGTGTGAGTGACTGTGTGACACATAGAGAGTGAATGTGATACAGTGTGAGACACAGTGTGTGAGAGTGAGAGTGTGTGTGTGAGAGAGAGAGAGTGTGTGTGTGTGACAGAGATACCTCCCTCCCATCTGGTGTCAGGCCCCCCCTCCCTCTCTCTGGTGTCAGGCCACCCCCCCTCTGGTGTCTGAGCGTTACTGTGCAGGACGCTGAGCTCTGGCTGTGCTTCAAGGAACTGACCAATTCTATTTAATAGAATGCACCTCCAACATTCCGAAGCCGAGAAACCTCGTGTGGTTGGTCACTTCTGCTTGTGACGAACCCGGAAGAACGTGATGTCAATTCAGGAGATGGATACAGAGAGCAGGAATGCCTCAGCCATGTAGTCAGCTTCAGAATGCTGGAGGTGCGTTTTCTTATATAGGATTCTTGAACTTTCCTAGTATATCTGTAATTTTGTCACTGGAAATGTGGAAGTAGTATTGTTGGGAATTTTTTAAAAATTCCTTCTAATGTAATTTCTCCAACTTCCTGGAGTTTGAATATGTCAAGTACCGAGAAGGTGCAGTTGGTTCGGTGGCAAAAGAGAGCCAAAAAACAATCCTTCAGAAAGTGGAGAAGAGAACCAACTGAAAGTAACAGGATAGATCATAAGGAATGCCAAGCCAAATGCAAAGCGGAGATAAGGAGGGCAAAAAAGGACTTTGAGAAGAAATTAGCGTTGGAAGCAAAAATACATAGTAAACATTTTTTTAGATACATTAAAAGCAGGAAACCGGCCAAAGAGTCGGTTGGGCCGCTGGACGAAAATGGTGTTAAAGGGGCGATCAAGGAGGACAAAGCCGTAGCGGAGAAATTAAATGAATTCTTTGCTTCGGTCTTCACCGAGGAGGATTTGGGGGGGACACCGGTGCCGGAAAGAATATTTGAAGCGGGGGAATCGGAGAAACTAAACAAATTCTCTGTAACCTTGGAGGATGTAATGGGTCAGTTCAGCAAGCTGAAGAGTAGTAAATCACCGGGACCTGATGGTATTCATCCCAGAGTATTAATAGAACTAAAAAATGAACTTGCGGAGCTACTGTTAGAAATATGCAATCTGTCCCTAAAATCGAGTGTAGTACCGGAAGACTGGAGGGTAGCCAATGTTACTCCGATTTTTAAGAAGGGTTCCAGAGGAGATCCGGGAAATTATAGACCGGTGAGTCTGACGTCGGTGCCGGGCAAGATGGTGGAGGCTATTATTAAGAATAAAATGCAGAGCATATACAAAAACATGGACTGATGAGACAAAGTCAGCACGGATTTAGTGAAGGGAAGTCTTGCCTCACCAATCTAATGCATTTTTTTGAGGGGGGTAAGCAAACATGTGGACAATGGGGAGCCGGTTGATATTGTATATCTGGATTTTCAGAAGGCGTTTGACAAAGTGCCGCACGAAAGACTCCTGAAGAAATTGCAGAGTCATGGAATCGGAGGTAGGGTATTATTATGGATTAAGAACTGGTTGAAAGATAGGAAGCAGAGAGTAGGATTGCGTGGCCAGTATTCTCAGTGGAGGAGGGTAGTTAGTGGGGTCCCGCAGGGGTCTGTGCTGGGTCCGTTGCTTTTTAATGTATTTATAAATGACCTAGAGATGGGAATAACTAGTGAGGTAATTAAATTCGCCGATGACACAAAATTATTCAGGGTCGTCAAGTCGCAGGAGGAATGTGAACGATTACAGAAGGACCTTGCGAGACTGGGAGAATGGGCGTGCAAGTGGCAGATGAAGTTCAATGTTGACAAGTGCAAAGTGATGCATGTGGGTAAGAGGAACCCGAATTATAGCTACGTCTTGCAAGGTTCCGCGTTAGGAGTTACGGATCAAGAAAGGGATCTGGGTGTCGTCGTCGATGATACGCTGAAACCTTCTGCTCAGTGTGCTGCTGCGGCTAGGAAAGCGAATAGAATGTTGGGTGTTATTAGGAAGGGTATGGAGTCCAGGTGTGCGGATGTTATAATGCCGTTGTATCGCTCCATGGTGCGACCGCACCTGGAGTATTGTGTTCAGTACTGGTCTCCGTATCTCAAAAAAGATATAGTAGAATTGGAAAAGGTACAGCGAAGGGCGACGAAAATGATAGTGGGGATGGGACGACTTTCCTACGAAGAGAGGCTGAGAAGGCTAGGGCTTTTCAGCTTGGAGAAGAGACGGCTGAGGGGAGATATGATAGAAGTGTATAAAATAATGAGTGGAATGGATCGGGTGGATGTGAAGCGACTGTTCACGCTATCCAAAAATACTAGGACTAGAGGGCATGAGTTGAAGCTACAGTGTGGTAAATTTAAAACGAATCGGAGAAAATTTTTCTTCACCCAACGTGTAATTAGACTCTGGAATTCGTTGCCGGAGAACGTGGTACGGGCGGTTAGCTTGACGGAGTTTAAAAAGGGGTTAGATAGATTCCTAAAGGACAAGTCCATAGACCGCTATTAAATGGACTTGGAAAAATTCCGCATTTTTAGGTATAACTTGTCTGGAATGTTTTTACGTTTGGGGAGCGTGCCAGGTGCCCTTGACCTGGATTGGCCACTGTCGGTGACAGGATGCTGGGCTAGATGGACCTTTGGTCTTTCCCAGTATGGCACTACTTACAGTGGGGGAAATAAGTATTTGATCCCTTGCTGATTTTGTAAGTTTGCCCACTGACAAAGACATGAGCAGCCCATAATTGAAGGGTAGGTTATTGGTAACAGTGAGAGATAGCACATCACAAATTAAATCCGGAAAATCACATTGTGGAAAGTATATGAATTTATTTGCATTCTGCAGAGGGAAATAAGTATTTGATCCCCCACCAACCAGTAAGAGATCTGGCCCCTACAGACCAGGTAGATGCTCCAAATCAACTCGTTACCTGCATGACAGACAGCTGTCGGCAATGGTCACCTGTATGAAAGACACCTGTCCACAGACTCAGTGAATCAGTCAGACTCTAACCTCTACAAAATGGCCAAGAGCAAGGAGCTGTCTAAGGATGTCAGGGACAAGATCATACACCTGCACAAGGCTGGAATGGGCTACAAAACCATCAGTAAGACGCTGGGTGAGAAGGAGACAACTGTTGGTGCCATAGTAAGAAAATGGAAGAAGTACAAAATGACTGTCAATCAACAAAGATCTGGGGCTCCACGCAAAATCTCACCTCGTGGGGTATCCTTGATCATGAGGAAGGTTAGAAATCAGCCTACAACTACAAGGGGGGAACTTGTCAATGATCTCAAGGCAGCTGGGACCACTGTCACCACGAAAACCATTGGTAACACATTACGACATAACGGATTGCAATCCTGCAGTGCCCGCAAGGTCCCCCTGCTCCGGAAGGCACATGTGACGGCCCGTCTGAAGTTTGCCAGTGAACACCTGGATGATGCCGAGAGTGATTGGGAGAAGGTGCTGTGGTCAGATGAGACAAAAATTGAGCTCTTTGGCATGAACTCAACTCGCCGTGTTTGGAGGAAGAGAAATGCTGCCTATGACCCAAAGAACACCGTCCCCACTGTCAAGCATGGAGGTGGAAATGTTATGTTTTGAGGGTGTTTCTCTGCTAAGGGCACAGGACTACTTCACCGCATCAATGGGAGAATGGATGGGGCCATGTACCGTACAATTCTGAGTGACAACCTCCTTCCCTCCGCCAGGGCCTTAAAAATGGGTCGTGGCTGGGTCTTCCAGCACGACAATGACCCAAAATATACAGCCAAGGCAACAAAGGAGTGGCTCAGGAAGAAGCACATTAGGATCATGGAGTGGCCTAGCCAGTCACCAGACCTTAATCCCATTGAAAACTTATGGAGGGAGCTGAAGCTGCGAGTTGCCAAGCGACAGCCCAGAACTCTTAATGATTTAGAGATGATCTGCAAAGAGGAGTGGACCAAAATTCCTCCTGACATGTGTGCAAACCTCATCATCAACTACAGAAGACGTCTGACCGCTGTGCTTGCCAACAAGGGTTTTGCCACCAAGTATTAGGTCTTGTTTGCCAGAGGGATCAAATACTTATTTCCCTCTGCAGAATGCAAATAAATTCATATACTTTCCACAATGTGATTTTCCGGATTTAATTTGTGATGTGCTATCTCTCACTGTTACCAATAACCTACCCTTCAATTATTGGCTGCTCATGTCTTTGTCAGTGGGCAAACTTACAAAATCAGCAAGGGATCAAATACTTATTTCCCCCACTGTATGTACTTATGTACTTATGACAGTTTGATCCAGAAATTGGTTCAGGTTCAATCTAAAGAGGAAGAAATGCACTTGGTGTCCTATATTCTAGAATATGACTATGCTTAGACTTAGAAATTATTTTTCTATTTAAGGATGAATTGATTTGGGTAAATGGATCTGGTTATTTCTGGATGTTTCTAGAAGTAGTGCAAATCAGTCCTCTCTATGTGCTAAGAATGTTTACAAGTGGGTGCAAAATTTTACTTGAGTTTTCTTAGTAAATGTGAGATTTGTGAAAGATTTATTCTTGTAGATTCTAAATAGCTTAGAAGTTTTTGAAACACAACAGTATCGCCAGTCAGGATAGTGGTTAAACTCGGAGGGCCGGCTCTATTACACGATTGTTTGTTTGCTAGCTAGCCAGTTTTACTTTCTTGTGTATTTTTTTCATTTTCCTAAAATGATGCTCTGTTAATTCCATGATAGGATCTCTCCTATTGTGAGCCACTAAATGTATTTTGATGAATGCATTTTCTTTTTTAATGTTTTCATTTCTTTTGAATTATATTATGCTCATCAATATTTGCTATATCAAGATTTTTCTCAATTTGTAAAAAGAAAATTAAAAAAGGAAAACCCAAATAATGTGATGAAGAGAAAGAATTGATAAATACAAATAGTAAAAACACCCTTCCTGAAACCATTCTTTGAACACTCTATGTAGGCCAAGCATCACAAACATTGCTACAGGTCTGCTGATTTTGCTTGAGATCCACACATGCCAAAATTAGGCTAGCGAAACATTCTGGTGGTGGTGTGCAGTCAGGGCATTCAAGGGATTCTCTGAATCCCTAGCCCAGCTCTGCCCTACTAACATGCTACTTTACCTTTGATTCAGTTGGTCTTTTCCCTTGTCAGCAACAGAGAAGACAGAAGGAATGGTGAGAAGGAATAATCATGCCTCACAGGGTCTTCAGTGGATATACTGAATTCCAAACGTTTAGGGGGATCCTGTCAGATGTGCTCAGGATTCAGGAGACCAAGATTGCCAACTGTCAGGATTTGGTTTTTTTTTAGGATTCTAAAAATGTGTACATGTCTCAGAGTCAGAAGGATAGCTAAGTGTGTGGATATTTTTCAGAGTTTAGCCCACTTCAACTGTCCATTCCCTCCTACCCCTTCCAGTATAGAGGCTGTGGTAGAATTCAGCCAATGGGAAAGCTCCAGTCATAGGAAGGCTGGGCTGTGCAAGGGCTGTGGTGGGGGAAGTTAAGCTTTGCACCAGTCTTAGGAGAGAGTCAGTGAGTTTTCTGGGGCTGGGAGGAGAGGAGGAGCGACTGTTAAAAAAAAAAAAGTAGGACTGAAGAATGGGGGAAAGTGTGAAAGGTTTGTCTCAGATAAGGAAAAGGACTGGCACCAAATGGCAGAATTTTACATGATGGTGGTGGGGGAACTACCTGAAAGAGCACATATGCAGCAGGACAACACTAGAAAAAGAGAGCTGGAAAGTGCATGCAATTGTGTACATTTCTATGTCTCTGGTGAGGGCAGTCTGATACAAATAAAGTTTCCCTTTGAAAATCTGGGCTGGAGTGAAGATGTTCAGTGAAGGAAACTTGTCAGCCCATGGAATTTACCCTGTTAACTATTAAATTACTTGGGCAAATTCTTTGAACAACACTGTCTTAATGTTGCCTCCACTCTGCCTAGTGGAGAAGCATAAAAAAAAAAAAAAAAAAAAAGCTGAATTATTTTATTTTTCTATTTGTGAACCTTTTTTCACATGTGAAACTAATTTATATCTTGGACACAATCCCCTTAAATCTCACTCTTTCAGGGAAGTCCATCCTTGAACTCTCTCGTTTGTATCAGAGGCAATAGAGAGTGAAAGTGACTTGCCCCGCTTCCCTGGTTGTCAGCCCATTGCTGCAGAGCTGCCAAGTTACTCATCTCCAGAAGGGAGACTTTTTGATCAGTCCTGTTTTTGAACTTATATCCCAATTCAGTGCTCTATTTCTAGTCCCTGATACTGTACAGGAAACCACCGAAGTGGAAAGAACACCAGTGTCCCCAACAAGGAGTCACAGAGGAAAGCGAGGAGTGGGAACAGAATCAGGCTCTTCAAAACAGACCGAAGACACTCAAAATGGATTACAAATTTTAACAGAAGATGACAACACGGTACCATGTTTCGGCACTGAAAGTGCCTTCTTCAGGAGTGTGCACAAATACAAATAATAACAATTGTAAACATCTTAAATGTATACTAAAAGATGAACATAAAAACGTAAACATTAGATATTTAATGTACAATGGAGAACTAAAAACTTTTAGAATTCAAAATAGAAAATGAAATGAAAGAGAAATAGAATAAAAAAGAATTTATAGATCAATTAGATAAAATACAATTCCAAAAATATACACAAAGAGGATAAGCAAATGTGCAACCTTGCTTAAAGAGGACCTAAAGAGAAGTAATTTAGAAAAGCTTTCTTTTGTTTGAAATCCAATACATGGGATCAAAGGTGCTTCTTAGAGAAATATGGTACCATGTTGAGTCATCCTCTATTAAAATTTGTAATCCATTTTGAGTGTCTTTGGTCTGTTTTGAAAAGCTCAATTCTGTCCCCACTAGTCCCTGATACCACCACTGAAATCAGCACTTCGGGTCCCATAATGTACCAGGAAAGGGTTCCAGAAAGCCAGGACTGGCTCAATTTCCCTCCTAGAATTGGGTAACTTGGCAGTTCTCCAGCTCTGACCATTAAGCATGTGCTGGCATAGTCCCCATGCTCATTCACAAACTATAATGCTAACATACCCACAGCTTGGCTGTGTACCTTTTGCTGCTACTTCTGCAGAGGCGAAATGATGTGGGGGGAAAGGGTTCCTGATTGGGGGGCCAACAAATATGTTTGCCTAGAGAGCCAAACCAAGAAACACACAGTTTGTGAGACAACGGGGCTCATTTTCAAAACATTTAAACTTACAAAGTTCCATAGTGCTTTGAAAATACGCCTCTATATGTCCCTTGTCCCCCCAAGTTTGTCAGTGGTCTCCTGCCACAGCTTCCTGCGGCTGCTATGCTACTTCTTTAGGCTCATATAGCCCAGTGCTCCCACCATTTCTACCTCGTGTGGAATACAGTGGGGTAATAATATTTTTAATTTTTGTGAGGAATGGGAACAGTGCTAGTCATCAATCTGTGTATAACTGAAGGATAAATTTCGGAAAGGTGATGGCGATACAGAACTTAGGTTTCTTCAAATCAACACAAAAAGTGGCAAATGTTATAGGTGACTCTCAGAAAGAGACCAAAACGTGACACTGTTTGGCACAAACAGTGAGTACATTAACCGTAGTTAAGGGTATGCATTGCACAAATGTTTAGCACATCTACTGAATCCCCTGCTATAAATGTCACCGCACGCCACTGCATTCCGGCAAAATACAACAAAAAGGGACTGAAATGCAGAAAACCAAAACAAGAGGCTGGAAACTTGAAGAGCCTGTTAACAAAGTGTCCAAAAGCTACTGCTTACCCAGTTGTACCTATATCACTGCTCTCCTTGGAACCATCATCATCGCCAAACTGTTGGGGTAAGATTGATGTAGCTGCTGAGTTGTCCATCTCTCTATCCGGAAGCAAAGACAAGAAAATGTCAACTTTATACTAAATCTATATTGTTTATATAAAGACAGGTGCTGTAATGTGTTAGTGCTGTTAGGTGTCTTGTACAATGAAGTCTATCACTCATCCAGAACAAATAGAACTACAGTAGTTTCCAACAGTGATAACACAGGGGATAAGCAACTCCAGATCTTAAGGGTCACAAGTCATTAACGTTTCTAAGATAATCCCACACTGAATTGGCAGGAGATGCATTTGTGTGTACTACCGCTACTGTTTGCAAAGGCAACTCATATATATTCAGTATGGATATTCTGAAAACTCGACTAGTCTTCAGAACACAAAAACTGGACTTGCATAGATTAGAAAATAATTTGGACTAGAGCCTAAACTTATCTTTGTGGCTACACAACTTTTGAATTCTCCAATGAAACCGATAGTGAGATGCAATTTATTATCCTATAAGACACAGCAGAATGCAGTTTTTAGAGGGGTCAGCCAATGATCTAGGAGCAGACCCTCCCCTGTAAATTAAAAGTAGATATTACATTTTAAAGACAGCGATGAAATATGTGCCATCCCCATGCAGAGTGCTAATAGGACTATGAAAAAAGCTTATGGTACTAGGACACTGCCTCTTCTGTTAGCAAAATAAACTAGCAAGTTGATCACAAACTGAAGTGCAAGACAAAGATTAAATATGAATATTTTAATTCTATATGCAAATTAGTAATAGACCAATTCATTGAACAGAACTGCACTTCTGTTCCAATTGTATATATAACAAGTGAATATGTGTACAGACGGAGAGACAGACAGATGGAGGGAGTCTCCATAATAGGCATCATCCCTTGAACAAAATATGCCTAAAAATATTTACTTTAGTGATTTGAATATGCCAGCTTTAGGAATCTGGCTGTGCAGGATCTCTGGTATCTTAGTATTTTGTACAGTACTAGAGGAAATGCATTTCTGTTTCTATTTACTGTGCTGTACTGCATGCAGAGTCCAGCTTGGGGTTTCCAGTTCAGTTTATATCTGAACATTTTTATTTCTAATTTGTGATCATTTGTTCTGTATTTGGTGAAGCTTTATCCATATTTTGCACAGACATGGGGAAGCCACTGCTCGCCCTATGATTGCTAGCATGGAATGTTGCTACTAATTGGGATTATGCCAGGTACTTGTGACCTGGATTGGCTACTGTTGGAAACAGGATACTGAACTAGATGGACCACTGGTCTGACCCAGTATGGCTATTCTTATGTTCTTATAACCCATTTAAAACCTAAGTGTCTCGAATCAAGAAAACACAGAATAAAAAATCATATACAATACATACATATCAAACAAAATCAACAGTGCTACTCATCTATTATTCCCTTCAACATCAATGGTGCTAGTAATACATTATATTTTCCCAGTCTGATCAAGGTAAGGTACTTTGTGAGCATGTAATTTCTGTGAATGGATTTGTGGCATCCAACTTGTTCTCTTTTCCTAGCAAGAGATGTGTTCTAGGGACTGGTGTAACATCTGCAGTGCTGCTTTTTCAGAGTCTTTGGCTGGTGGGGCAGGTCACTCCACTGCTCAAGGACAGCCCTGCACATGAGTACTGGCACTTATCTTGCTAGACAAAAAGCACTGACTCTAAGCATATAATCATAGCATTATAAATACAGTGCTAAGGGAGTGAAAAGTAAACATCCTGGACTGCGGAAGCGTGTTATATTCCGACAGATACTATATAACAAAACAATATAGTAGGCTCTGAATAAAAAATGAGAGCTTTAAATTGGGAGTGTTATAGTCCACCTTATTTGGTAGCACACTAATGACAAGAGTCAGAATGCAATCACCCTTGATAACATCAAAATAAGTTGAGAGCAGTTTTATACAATGCCATACAGAAATTATACCAATGGATCAATTGCCAAGGAAACTAAACCTTCAGAGATAGTCAATTCCTAGGACAATAGCATACATTCTCCAAAGCAATAATGTCACAATCCAGGTTTTTAAAACATCTGTTATCAAGAATTAGAAAGACACAGGTGTTTCCCCTGTGCCCTATTTTTGCTATCATTACTCTAAATAGCAAGACCAGACAACAAACAAGAAACTCTGTGGGCCACAACAGCTAGAGGGAAGTTCCTTACAAGACTTTTTTTTTTTTTTTTTAACCTTTGGCTGGAAAAGGCCACAGCAACTGTTCTCTCCCTCTCTTAGTTTAAATGTGTTTCTTCAGGCATAGTATGTATTTTTCCCTTCTCTGAGGGCTTACAATTTAAGAGGCCAATGCTCAAAGGTTCATGGTAGAGTGAAACTCTACCATAATCCTAGCGCAGAAAACTTGCAGTGACATGCTCAAAGTAATGAGCATGCAAATTAATGCTGTGTTAAAAGGGCAGCAGTAATCTGCTGCTCAGCGCTAACTTTCCTGTCAGTGTGTGAGCAATGACTGGCTCAGGCATGGACAGGAAAATTGACATGTTAAAAAAAAAAAAAGGCATGTCGCAGCAAGCCCCTTACCCCCAACATATCCTTGGTTTTAGTGGAACCCAACCTAGCGCCACATACCCCCTTCCTCCCTCCAGTCACTTGCCCTTACGGTCTAGTGGTGTTTTCGGTTCGGCCCTCTCCACGGTCATATATTGACCTGGTGATCTAACAGGGGCTACCCCCCAAGCCCCTTCCTTGCTCAGTGCATCCCTGGATGCATCATGCAGAGCGAGGCCATTTTGAAGGTGGTATCCAGAGAAGCAGGAGTGAGTGGGCATTTTCCACGAGGTAGGGGGTAGCTTCAGCTAGGATCACCAGGTCAATCTGTGATTAGGGGAGGGGGACAGGGGAGCCACTGGACTAGAATGCCAATTTATGACTGGGACAGGAGGGGCTGGGAGGACACTGGAGTACAAGGCAATTCTGACTTGGGGGGGGGGGATACAGGGAGGAAGGGACCACTAGCTCCCCCCCCTTTTTTTTTAATATTGGAGGAGTGGGGGTGGGGGGGGTCTGATGCTTGAGACAGATCGAGGGGAAGTCATTATTTTTGGGGGGCTGGTGCACCAGGGAGGTTGGGTTGGAGGGAGAGAAGGGAGTGCTGCTAGACACCTCTCCTCTCAATCTTCTAATGCTGTCCCAGACCTGGCAGAGAGTTTCCCATGCTAAACACACCTGGGAAACTTTTTTTTTTTTAGAGCATGGCTGTGGGATGTGTAGTGACCGCATCAACATGCATTTCAATGCAGTTTGCGCTGAAACCATTAGAGCATTTGGTGTGCAGTAATGTGCACACAAACACAAATGCTAACCTCCTTTTTAGGATGGCATTAGTTTTGAGCATTGGCTCCTAAGTTTGTACCTGAGGCAATGGAGGATTAAGTGGCCTGCCCAAGATCACAAGGAGCCACAGTCACTGACAGTCAGAGGGACAGGTTCATAAATAAACTACAAACTGCCCAAAACATTGCTGCAAGACTTGTATGTAACATCTTACGATTTAACAAGGCATCACCACGCCTTTACTCATTACACTGACTTCTGATCAAAGCCACGGTTGCCTTCAAAATATGTGTCTTTGCATTCCAAATTATCTATGGTATGGTCCCTGATTATATGCTCTCTTTGATTGACTTCCCTACATGTAATTCCATCCCTGGATCCATAGAATTCCTAATTCCCCATCATCCAAAATGTAAAAAGATTGTTTACAAAAAAGTTTTCTCTGCTGACTTCTATCAATGTACTAATTGGTGGAATCTTCTTCCAAGGGCTGTTAGATCTGTACATGATTACAGTTGCTTTTGAAAATTATTAAAAATGTTTAAAAAAGTTCCTGCAACAAGATAATAGAAGACAGGAATAACCACTTTTATGCAAAATGCAGTTTCAAACTTTATCCTGTTTAACTGCTTATAATTTGATGTTTGTTACACATTACAACCTTGTAAAATAATTCATAAACTAATTTTTGTAAAGTTTCATATGGCCATACATAGAAAATTTAATCAACATTTTTCCTTTATCAGAAGATATGTATGTACTAAATTGGACTAAAAGCCACGTTGAACCTGAACTCCACTTGGGATAACGTGAGATACAAATGTCATTACAAATAAATAAAAACAGGAATTCTCACAACAAAATTGGTGGCCAAATTGACAATTTCTTGCTAAAACTCTGATAAATTTAGTTGACTTTCATTCATGGTGGATGCCAAAAATAAAAATCTGTTTGTGGTCTCTGTGCTGTAGAATATAGTGGCTTTTAAAATTGTACATTCAGAATCAGGCAAAGATGAACTTTATTATGACATCAATAAAGATGAAGCAAATGATCTCAAAAACTGATCTGGCCAAATCATTTGAAACAGAGGTTAGGAAAGTTCCAGGTCTTTTTAGTGTTAGATAAAATGTACACCTCCTTGGGTGAATCTCTTCATAAAAGTGGTTAACAAATCCCAATAAATAAATACATACATAAATAAATATGCAAATCATTCAGTGGTAACAAATTATCTGTGTTCTGTAAATCTCTGCTGTAGGGCAGAAAAACAAAATCTGCCTTTATGTGAAGTAGAGAACAAGGAGACGATTTGAAATGCAGAATTAAATGTCAGTGTAAAGATTTTTAGCTTGCTGCAGTGCTGTGAAGATGGTTTTTGAGAGCATATGCAGTAAAGCTTAGGTAAATGCCATTTGATCCCCTGCCTAATAGAATCGCAGATGCACATTCCAGTAACTGGCCACATGACCAAAGACACTGAATTTCTACTACTCTGTTTCTTGACCACAGGAGGTCACTGGAGAACTTAGCTTATATACAAAAACATATATAGATTTATAAAAAAAAAAAAAAAAAAGCTAAAACAGCAAATGCAATGCACAATGACTCTTTTGTGGAACCTTGCAGAGAAAACTAAGCTAAAAGAACAAAAGAAAATACAGTGAAACCTCGGTTTTCGTCGATAATTTGTCCGAAAACTATCGACGAAAACCGAAACCGACGAAAACCGAGGCAACAAGCAATTTTTCTTTTAAATGAATAAAAAAAAAAAAGACTAATGTATAGCATAAATGAACATTTAACATGGCATTTACCTTTCTGAAGACTCTTCTAGGTGTATGGAAGATGGAGAGAAAGGAGCAGAGATTATTGTTTGGAAGGGGGATCCCCCTCCATAAGGACACAATCTGGGGGGGTCACTTCCCTTCTTGTTCTTTTGGCACTAGGACCAGCTTCTGGGGGGGGGGGGGGGTCACTTCCCTTCTTGTTCTTTTGGCACTAGGACCAGCTTCTGGGGGGGTAACTTCCCTTCTTGTTCTTTTGGCACTAGGACCAGCTTCAGAGTCTGTGGACCCATGCCACACAAGAAACCTGTCCAAAGAGGTTTGTTTCTGTTGCCTCTTTAAGATTTGCCTAAAATGGGGCAAGACATTATCATTAAACAAGTTGCAGACACGGCTTGCAACAGCTTTGTCTGGGTGATTTTTCTCCACAAACACCTGTACTTTACTCCACATGGAGAGGATGTCCTTAATCTCTGAAGAAGGCACATTCTCTACTGTTTCTTCCTCCTTATCTGAAGCAACTTCTTCATCTGCCGTCTGTTGCACTTCTAGTTGAAGGTCTTGCAGCTCTTCAGTGGTGAGTTCTTCACTGTGGTCATCCACCAACTCTTCCATGTCCTCACCACACACCTCCAAACCCATGGAATTACCTAAATAAACAACTGACTGCACAACATGTGTAGGGTCATCAGGTGAAGGATCTAACCCTTCTAAATCTCTCTCATGCACACATCCTGGCCATAATTTCTTCCAGCCACAGTTTATCATCCTGGATGTCGCTCCCTGTCAAGCCTTATCTATGAGGCTGATGAAGTTGAGAATGTTGAAATGGTTTTTCCAGAACTCTCTTAAGGACAATTCTGTATCTGATGTCACATCAAAGCACCTTTGAAACAATGCTTTTGTGTACAGCTTCTTGAAATTGGAAATGACATTCTGGTCCATGAGCTGGATGAGTGGTGTGGTATTAGGGGGCAAGAACTTCACAGTGACAAAACTGAACTGCTCCAACAGTGCATCTTCCAAACCTGGAGGATGTGCAGGAGCATTGTCCATTCACAGGAGGCACTTAAGGGGCAAATGATTTTCCTGGAGGTATTTTTTCACATTCGGGCCAAACACTTCATTCATCCACTCAATGAAAATTGCCCTCGTGACCCATGCTTTCTTGTTTGCCCTCCACATCACACACAGTTTACTTTTGATCACATTGTTTCTGCTAAATACTCTAGGAGTTTCTGAATGGTACACCAGTAAGGGCTTCACTTTACAATCACCACTAGCATTACCACACAACAAAAGATAAGCCTTTCATAGGCTTATGTCCTGGCAGTGCCATTTCCTCCTGTGTAATGAACGTTCTCTTTGGCATTTTCTTCCAAAACAGGCCAGTTTCATCACAGTTGAAGACTTGTTGGGGAATGAATCCTCCAGCCTCTACGTAATCTTTGAATCCAGACACAAATTTTTCAGCATCAGACCTGTCCGAACTCGCAGCTTCTCTGTGCCTAGTAACACTGTGTATGCCAGTGCGCCTCTTGAATTTTTTGAACCAGTCTCTGCTGGCCTTAAAATCACTTAGTGGAGTAGCACTCGTCTCGGGCATTTTCTTAATGAGATCGGCATACAGCAGTCTGGCCTTTTCACATATGATGACCTCAGAAACAGAATCGCCATCTGTTTTTGATTGATCCAAATTAATAACTGTTCCACATCTTCAATTGTTTGTGATCTCTGTTTTGATATCACATTCACACCTTTTGCTACTTTTGCCTCCTTTATTGCTTCCTTTTTCGCCACAATTGAACTTATCGTGGATGGTGACTTCCCGTAAATGCGGGCGATTTCAGCAATCTTAATGCCACTCTTGTATTTTTCAATGATTTCCTTCTTCAACTCAATCGTGTTCCTGTCCTTCTTCTTTGAAGGACTGCTGCCTATAGAAACTTTTTTGGGTCCCATGATGAGAACAGGGACTTTTATACAGGCACTCAACCAGCAGCAGCAGCAGCAGCAGTAGTGTTGCAAAACAACGAACACTTGGTCAAAAACCAGCAGGGACTTTTATACAGGCACTCAACCAGCAGCAGCACTAGTGTGGCAAAACGATGAAATTTTGTTCATAAAACAGCAGCAGTGTGATCCCACAACCAGGAAGAACGCCTCAGAAGAACGACACATGAGAACGCAAGATTAGCTGCGTGGGCACGCCGACGAAATCCGAGGCGATCGACGAAAACCGAGACGAAAATTTTGCGAAATAAATCGACGATAACCGAAACCGATGAAATCCGAAGTCAACGAAAACCGAGGTTTCACTGTATATATTTTCTTGTTTGCTGAAAAGCACAGAGGCATTTCCAATTTTTTTTTCACTTCAATTTAGTTTTTGTTGTTTTTAAACATTATCTTAAGAACGTATTATTGGGTTAATTTTATAACAGGGCACCTAGGTTAAGAGAGCAGGAAGGCGTCTATCGGCACTATAAAGACACACAGGTGCCCATGGGGCTCATTTTCAAAGCACTTTGACTCACAAAGTTCCACTGGAATTTCTTTCTGAGGAGGTAAGCCGCTCCTATGGCCTTCCTTTATCAACTACTACTACTTATTTCTAAAGCACTACTAGACGTACGTAGCGCTGTACATTTGAACATGAAGAGACAGTCCCTGCTTGACAGAGCTTACAATCTAATTAGGACAGACAGGACAAACAAGAGATAAGGGAATATTAAAGTGAGGATGATAAAAATAAGGGTTAGGAGTTAAAGCGGCATCAAAAAGGTGGGCTTTAACTTAGATTTGAAGACGGCCAGAGATAGAGCTTGACGTACTGGCTCAGGAAGTCTATTTCAGGCATATGGTGCAGCAAGATAAAAGGAACGGAGTCTGGAGTTAGCAGTGGAGAAGAAGGGTGCAGATAAGACAGATCAAGCGGACAATAGAAGATTTTAAGGACAAATTGCCTTTATGTGGCCCATGAAACAATATGAACAATCTGTCTGACTTACAAAAAGAATTTGTGACAGCCAAGTAACACAACAGGGCTCCATGTACATCAGTTTATTAAGAGTTCAAGAACCAGATTTGTCTGACACTGAACGCCTCTGGAGGAAATCTCGCACCCACACTGATTTCATTCACTACAAATTCATGCTATCCTCCTTCCAGTCCTCCCTATTCCACGCCAAACAGGACTACTACACCCAATTAACTAATTCCCTCAGCTCTAACCCTCGTCGCCACCCTTAACTCCCTCCTCAAAGTCCCCTCCGCTCCCACCCCCCCTCACTCTCTCCTCAATCACTGGCTGACTACTTCTGCGACAAGGTGCAGAAGATCAACCTCGAATTCACCACCAAACCATCTCCTCCTCTTCACCCTATAGCCCACTCCCTCAACCAACCAACCCATGCCTCCTTCTCCCTCTTTTCCTGATATCACTGAAGAGGAAACCACCCATCTTCTTTCCTCCTCGAAATGCACCACCTGTTCCTCGGACCCCATCCCCATCAACTTACTTAACATCATCTCTCCTACTGTCACCCCCTCCATCTGTCATATCCTCAACCTCTCTCTCTCCACTGCAACTGTCCCTGACACCTTTAAGCATGCAGTAGTCACACCTCTGCTCGAAAAAAACCATCACTTGACCCTACCTGTCCCTCCAACTACCGCCCCATTTCCCTCCTACCCTTTCTCTCCAAGATACTTGAATGCGCTGTTCACTGCCGTTGCCTTGATTTTCTCTCCTCTCATGCCATCTTCGATCCGCTTCAATCCGGCTTTCGCCCCCTACACTCGACTGAAATGGCACTATCTAAAGTCTGCAATGACATGTTCCTTGCCAAATCCAAAGGTCACTACTCCATCCTTATCCTCCTTGACCTATCTGCCACTTTTGACACTGTCAATCACAATTTACTTCTTGCCACACTGTCCTCATTTGGGTTCCAGGGCTCTGTCCTCTCTTGGTTTTCCTCTTATCTCTCCCACCGTACTTTCAGAGTACACCCTAATGGCTCTTCCTCCACCCCCATCCCGCTCTCTGTTGCGAGTTCCTCAAGGATCTGTCCTTGGACCCCTTCTTTTTTTCAATCTACACCTCTTCCCTGGGCTCGCTGATCTCATCTCATGGTTTCCAGTATCATCTTTATGTTGACGACACCCAGCTTTACCTCTCCACACCAGACATCACTGCGGAAACCCATGCCAAAATATCAGCCTGCTTGTCCGACACTGCTGCCTGGATGTCCAACTGCCACCTGAAGCTGAACATGGCCAAGACCGAGCTTATTGTCTTCCCACCCAAACCCACTTCTCCTCTCCCTCCACTCTCTATCTCAGTTGACAACACCCTCATCGTCCCTGTCTCATCTGCCCGCAACCTTGGAGTCATCTTCGACTCCTCCCTCTCCTTCTTTGCGCATATCCAGCAGATAGCCAAGACCTGTCGCTTCTTCCTCTACAACATTAGCAAATTCGCCCTTTCCTCTCTGAGCACACCACCCAAACTCTCATCCACTCTCTCATTACCTCTTGCCTTGACTACTGCAACCTACTCCTCACTGGCCTCCCACTTTGCCACCTATCCTCCCTTCAGTCCGTTCAGAACTCTGCTGCACGTTTTATCTTCCGCCTGAACCGTTATACTCACATCACCCCTCTCCTCAAATCACTTCACTGGCTTCCGATCAGGTACCGCATACAGTTCAAGCTTCTCCTTTTAACCTACAAATGCACTCGATCTGCTGCCCCTCCTTACCTCTCTACCATCATCTCCCCTTACGCTCCTACCCGTAACCTCCGCTCTCAAGATAAATCCCTCCTTTCAGTACCCTTCTCCACCACCGCCAACTCCAGGCTCCGCCCTTTCTGTCTCGCCTCACCCCATGCCTGGAATAAACTCCCTGAGCCCATATGCCAGGCCCCCTCTCTGCACATCTTCAAATCCTTGCTCAAAGCCCATCTCTTCAATGTCGCCTTTGGTACCTAACCACTATTCAAGAAATCTAGACTGCCCCAACTTGTCATTTCGTCCTTTAGATTGTAAGCTCCTTTGAGCAGGGACTGTCCTTTTTGTTAAACTGTACAGCGCTGCGTAAACCTAGTAGCGCTATAGAAATGTCAAGTAGTAGTAGTAGAATGCTGGAAGAATAATTACCTGATTTAGATGAATGTGCTCAGCTCAAACAGTAGAAAAGCAACCAGGATGAGCAAACTGGATTTTTTGTATCCCCCTGAAGCCCTGGGAAAGAAGATCCAGAAGAAATCCACCTGGGTGAACTCAAAAATCCCACGGTGTGTAGCAAAAAGTAGATGAAGTAGGAGAGGGACCATGGATTCCAGAGTCAAGGGAAGCAAACTCAGTACTTGATTTATTGATCATAGACTCGACACAGGACCTGTGCTTCAGTCAAATGATCTGCTTCAGGAATCTTATGAGTAAATAAATGAGCAAAATTTTCGATGTCTTGTCTTTTAATCTTGTGACACTAAATATTTCATCTTGCTACCTAGCTTGGCATACACATGACACATATTTTACCTATCATTTGTGACACCACCTTCAGGACCAATGTTTAGTGTCACAAGTTTAAAAGACAAGACATCAAAGATTTTACTCATTTATTTACTCATAAGACTCCTGAGGCAGGCCGTTTGGCCAAAACACTGGTCCTGTGTCAAGTCCATGAGCAATAAATCTTGAAGTACTGAGTTTGCTTCCCTTGTCTCTGGAATCTGTGGTCCTTCTCCTACTTCGTCTACTTTTTCCTCGACAAGTTCAACACAAGTTCATCTGTAATTCAGCTTTTTACTTTGCAGCCCCGGCCCTGCAGAATACATTACAATTGAGTATTCGTAGTGAACACTCCCTCCCCCTTTTCAAATCATCAATTAAAACATGGCTTTTTGAAAGGGCTTTCTGAACTACTAGGAGGAGGAGCCTCCGTGACTGACTTCTGTATTTCTGGGCTCATTTCCCTTTCCCCACCCCTCTTCATGGCTGTCCATGGTTTTTCTCCCTGTCCTTTGCCCTTTCTAAACTGCTTCTAGTGTAACTGATCTTCCGTCCTATCTGTTTTTTGTAGTTCCTTTCCTATGCTTTTATTTTTAGTCTGTAAACCGCTTGGTTCCTCTTTGAGTAAAGCGGTGTAGCAAATCAAAGTAAAGTAACATTACATCTACAAGTACAAAATTTTTTCAGGTGATAAAACTAAAATGCCCATTTAACGTAGGATCAACTCAGCATAATTTTAAAAGTGGTCTCTACTATGATACTTTCTAGTATACTCTAATTTAGCTGCAATATAACTGTTAGGATGCTTTGACCTATTTTCAAGTTCAGATTTATTAGTCATTTTCTTCATGCACTAAAATAAAGATTTTATGATACATTTTAAATGTCACTGCTGTTTCTATGTACATATGCTGCTTTGGTTCTGGCTACAGAATATCCAGAAAGGAGACCCTTTGAGCAAGTCAATTTTTTTTGACTTGGGGGTGGAGTGATATGGAGGTTACTGTAAATGTGAATTTAAGCCCAGTGTTCATGGGTACAGCAAAGATTCAATTTTGAGCCAGGAGTTTTAGGGAAAAAGTAGAAGAAATTGTCTCAATTCTAAATTAGCTAGGGAAAGCTAAAGGGAGCAAGTGTACTCAAGGCCACAGAATGAATGAAAAAGGAACAAACCTGATGTATTTATTTTAGAGCCTGACCAATCCAAAAAGCTGTTTTCGGTGAACCGAAAACAGCTGTCTTAACTTTCTGTGGTTTGGCAGAAAATAATCCCTGCTTTACGGTGGTTACTGAACCTGGCACTCCAGCAGCCCCCCTCTCTCTCACTGTCCCTCACCGCTGCAGTGAAAATACTGCTGTTCTCACTCGGCCCAAAGTGTCTCTCTGTGACAGGAAGTTTTAAGGCAGAACTTTCTGTTACAGAGAGGCAGGCTTCAGGTCGGGTGAGAAGCAGCACTGTTTTTACTGCAGCGGTGAGACAGACCTGCCAAGTGTCTCAATGAGTGTCTCCACTACTGAGAAGCAGGTTTTCTTTCACTCCACAAGCCCAACAATACTGATCTGTGGTGCGTGCGTGCGTGCGCGTGTGTGCAGAACCTGGCAGAGAAAAGGTCTACAAGGCTACACAGCTGAGCCCCCTCTCAACATCAAACCAAGTCTGGCTCCGAAGTGCTGCCCCAGGATGGAAAGCTCTCTATGAAGCCAACCACAACCGCGGATAGAGAGAGAGAGAGAGAGAGAGAGAGAGATGTTGTTGCCCCCACTCCTCTCTTTCGCAGGACACAGAACTGTCCATGGCATGAGGAGGCCAGCGCTAGGAAGGAAGCAAGTCCGAGGGTGGCTTCTGATGAAAGAGAGTGCTGCACTCTGCTGTGGTGCCCAACACCAGCACAAGCCACTGTCAGCCCTTGACAGCGACTGACCCTGTGAACATACTGACAGCAAGCAAGGTAAGAGGAATTGGGAGACTTCTTGGGACTGGGAGTTGAGTGGGTCTGGGAGAGGGGAAGGAGGGAATAGGAATGGACCAGGAGCTGAACACAGGTGGAAGAAATTATGCTGGATAAATAGGTAGATATAGAGGAGGGAACAGGAAGATGGAAGAAGAGAGACGAGTGAGAGGGAATGGGAAGGCCAAGGGGAGGAAAGAGAAAGTTATGGGTAGGTGTAAAAGATCAAGGAGTGGTTGGTAGAAGCGATATCAGGATAATCTGATTTTGAAGATCCAGCTTTTACCCACCCACCTGCATCCTCAGATCCTCTGTCAGCTGTATTCTGAGCCGGATCCTGCTGTTGGCCACATCCCCAGATTCCTTGCTGTCTCCCACCCCCAAAAAATCATGCCATTCCTGGGCCTGAGACAACACAAGATCCAAGGTACACAGCAGCAGGATCTGGCTCAGACCTTGGCTGGTCAGTAGTGAGCATTTGAGCACTTGGAGCAATCATCCGTTGTATGTAAAGTGTCATGGAAAGCTCGATGCAGTGAGATATAGAGTCTCATGATGAATTTAAATTGTAATTCCCATATTGCAACATTCACTGTAAATTTATAGACACTGAGTAAGTAAGTCTTCACCTGTGAGCCCTGCAGGCAAAGAAATGGAGAGATCCACCACCCACTTTCATACCAACACATCACAGTTATATACAGGAAGGTTCTCTTGCAAATGACCATGATAATACCTAAGTGGTACTGAAAATTGTGCATCCAGACCAAACATTTCTACCATGGTCTCCCACACCACCGCAGACAGAGATGCGATTGGAAGGGAAATAATATAATGATGTGACTGCATAAAAGCAAATTGGTCCATACAGTGGTGGAAATAAGTATTTGATCCCTTGCTGATTTTGTAAGTTTGCCCACTGACAAAGACATGAGCAGCCCATAATTGAAGGGTAGGTTATTGGTAACAGTGAGAGATAGCACATCACAAATTAAATCCGGAAAATCACATTGTGGAAAGTATATGAATTTATTTGCATTCTGCAGAGGGAAATAAGTATTTGATCCCCCACCAACCAGTAAGAGATCTGGCCCCTACAGACCAGGTAGATGCTCCAAATCAACTCGTTACCTGCATGACAGACAGCTGTCGGCAATGGTCACCTGTATGAAAGACACCTGTCCACAGACTCAGTGAATCAGTCAGACTCTAACCTCTACAAAATGGCCAAGAGCAAGGAGCTGTCTAAGGATGTCAGGGACAAGATCATACACCTGCACAAGGCTGGAATGGGCTACAAAACCATCAGTAAGACGCTGGGCGAGAAGGAGACAACTGTTGGTGCCATAGTAAGAAAATGGAAGAAGTACAAAATGACTGTCAATCGACAAAGATCTGGGGCTCCACGCAAAATCTCACCTCGTGGGGTATCCTTGATCATGAGGAAGGTTAGAAATCAGCCTACAACTACAAGGGGGGAACTTGTCAATGATCTCAAGGCAGCTGGGACCACTGTCACCACGAAAACCATTGGTAACACATTACGACATAACGGATTGCAATCCTGCAGTGCCCGCAAGGTCCCCCTGCTCCGGAAGGCACATGTGACGGCCCGTCTGAAGTTTGCCAGTGAACACCTGGATGATGCCGAGAGTGATTGGGAGAAGGTGCTGTGGTCAGATGAGACAAAAATTGAGCTCTTTGGCATGAACTCAACTCGCCGTGTTTGGAGGAAGAGAAATGCTGCCTATGACCCAAAGAACACCGTCCCCACTGTCAAGCATGGAGGTGGAAATGTTATGTTTTGGGGGTGTTTCTCTGCTAAGGGCACAGGACTACTTCACCGCATCAATGGGAGAATGGATGGGGCCATGTACCGTACAATTCTGAGTGACAACCTCCTTCCCTCCGCCAGGGCCTTAAAAATGGGTCGTGGCTGGGTCTTCCAGCACGACAATGACCCAAAACATACAGCCAAGGCAACAAAGGAGTGGCTCAGGAAGAAGCACATTAGGGTCATGGAGTGGCCTAGCCAGTCACCAGACCTTAATCCCATTGAAAACTTATGGAGGGAGCTGAAGCTGCGAGTTGCCAAGCGACAGCCCAGAACTCTTAATGATTTAGAGATGATCTGCAAAGAGGAGTGGACCAAAATTCCTCCTGACATGTGTGCAAACCTCATCATCAACTACAGAAGACGTCTGACCGCTGTGCTTGCCAACAAGGGTTTTGCCACCAAGTATTAGGTCTTGTTTGCCAGAGGGATTAAATACTTATTTCCCTCTGCAGAATGCAAATAAATTCATATACTTTCCACAATGTGATTTTCCGGATTTAATTTGTGATGTGCTATCTCTCACTGTTACTAATAACCTACCCTTCAATTATGAGCTGCTCATGTCTTTGTCAGTGGGCAAACTTACAAAATCAACAAGGGATCAAATACTTATTTCCACCACTGTAGTTGGGAGTCTGTGGTCAGCCCTCAGGTCTACAAAACGTTTGGAGAATCCATCTTCGGAGAGGACATAGAAAAGCTATATTAGTCCCGCCTTTTTCCAGTGATAAAAGGAAGGAGAAGAGCTCCCCACTGGGAAGACCAAATTCCCTGATATGGGCAGTAGAGGAGACACACAAGGGTTTAAACTGTGGAATTTGCTCAACCATCTCCAAGCCCTGCGAAGGGGCATGAAGAGGGATGTAAAACACGCGGGAGTGCGGACAAGGGTAGGGAGAGCGTGAAGCTAAAAACTGAAATGAAGGACAAGCAGGAGACTAGACACTGAAGCAGTACAAGAAAAAAATGAAGAGCCACAGAACCAGTCAGTGAGGTGCCGCATACAACTTGCTATAGAATAATTTAACGCTAAGTACCCCAAGACCTCCCAGCTGCCTGCACGGCTATTTTATTATTAAACACAATATTGTTCTTTGAAGTTTTCCCCTCTTCCTTTTTAGTTGCATGTAATCTCTGCAAAGCTACATCACTGTTACTGCTAACTTCTCTGGGTGTTCAGCTGTAGTATTCCAGCAATGCTCTGATGGACCAGACCCTCTTTTTTGTTCACAGCAGGGACAATTTAGCTGTCTTTGTTCCTCTCTGACCTACAGCAGCACTTGGTTTTGAGCTTTGGTTGTTTTTCCTGACCTCTGCAGGCAGGGTTCTCTGTATATCCTGTAGCCACTTATATGAACTATAACAGGTACCATACTCAGTGCAGAGGCTCCAAAGGTTTGTGACCCCTGAAGCAGGCGGTTTGTGCGCCGAAACACAGACCCGTGTTGGGTAATCCTTTGGTGACTTAAAAGATACTTCTTATGCAACTCCTGGCTTGATAGTTGTGTGTCATCCTCTACTATTTTTCGTATTCCTTGGTCTTCGGTAGTGGCTGCTTCCCGTTTTCCAGACTTAACCTTATTCTTTGCTTCTTAGCCCCACTGCATACATGAACTTATCATCAGGACCACAGCAAACCAAGATCTGGTGAGGCAGCTTCGCAACAGCCTTAGTTACATACAAACAGAGCATGTAAACAAACAAGGAAGTCACAGAAACATAAGTTTTCTTTTTGTTTTTCTAAAAGCTTGAATTACTGAAACTCATATGGTTTTGATATAAATTCCTCTTCTTAGGGAACAGCAAGCATGAACAGATAAGGAGAAGCAAAATATAAGAATAATCCTACACCTTTTTGCCTGAAGACTTGCCAATTTCTCTTGGATAAGTTGCAGCTTCTGAAAAACCATGATGAAGAAAAAGAGCACACATAAGTGACAAGACTGAGTGGGGCCAGAGGGAACATGAGGTCATGGATTGGTTCTGAAGAATATCATCAGTGCATCTTTTTTAGTCAGCATTTATTCAGTAACAAGCATGGTTTGAAGCTGTTTTACAGATAACCATTTATGAAGGGTTCTAAAACACAAAAAGATTTCATAGGTCAAAAAATCAAGGCAACCTTTGAAATCTGAAACACAGCAAGTTAGCTGTTACAACTCAAAAATCAGTAGCTGCTGTCTATTCTATTTAAACTGTTTAGCCACAATGCGAAGACAGTGAGATATACATATTTCATTTTCTCAAGTTGCCTAGCAATAAAAGCACCCTAAAATATGAATTATTGATAGCTTTGTAAGTACTACTATATTATTAAGTACTATCAAATTAAACTATAGGATACAAAAGTGGGCTATATATAATATCCATAAAGCCATTTATATTATGCTTCACAAAAGAGAATTATGAGGGCATATCAGTGGGTAGTAATTGACAGTTAAAGCCAAATGAATTTTGACACTTACAAAGAGCATAAAAGAAAAACAAGTGAGGAATACATGTGTAACATGGCTCATGTAATTCCTTCCATCCTTTTTGGCTCTGAGGGGAAACGAATCAGTGTCTTCCAAACAGTGGATTGGGATGCCAAATGGAGTCACATCAGTGGATGAGGGTCACAGAAACAGGGCTGCTCCTAGTTCTCCTGGACTTCCACTGTGACATATCCAGAGGTGGCAGTCAGCTTGGGGCCTGAGAACCTGTAAATGTTCACAGGACCCACCCCCTATTCCTGTACTGAATTCTGTTAGACTGGAAATCCATGCAAAGCGCTGGAGTCTGTGAGCACACACTGACACATAGAGCCTTGTACTGAAAGTGTGCCATCACTGCTGCTGCTTCTGTCTTCATGACTTGGATATGTGAAGGAAGCAGAGTGGAAATCTTTATTTAAACAAACATATGAATTTTAAGTGTTAAAATGTGATCATGTTGGACAAAATTTTGGGAAGCACTGGGCTGAGTTGAATGGATAACAATATCCAAACATTCAATTGATCTGGAAAGAATAATAAAATGAAAAAGTGTGATAATTATCAAACCTTTAGATGTCAGTGTCAAAATATTTCAAAGGATGAACCTTATAGTTTAACCACAGTGTGTCACTGATCCAAGGCAACAGGTACTGCCATGCTTCTCCACAACTAGGAGGCCACACACCAATAGCAAACCACATAGTTTTGCTATTAGGTATCCTCTTTCATAGCAATAAGGAAGAAAGATATACCATTCAGTAACTAGGTTTCACATAAATACATACCTGCAGGAAGTGACATCACCTGACAAAATGGCCACATAGGTAATTTGCTCCCACTCACTTCCAGCTCTTTATAGTAGTATCCTTTGCAGCAATCCAGGCTGAATTTGGTGGTGTAGGTGGCGGAAACCCTCCCAACCACATCAGTGATGACCATGAAATGTGAGGTGATTGATTTGCAGGAAATGTCCTATGCAGCAATAGCATAGGACCACCATGAGAGTTGCAATATGGTGACAGCCTCCACAAGTGCTGCGTGGCTCCACACCTGTGAATGCAGAAGCTGGTTCCTGTCCTGAGGTGCTAGATGAAATCTGGCAACGGTTGGTGGACATTAAGGCCCGGATGCTCAGAACTCTGGTGTTGTAGGGAACAGCGCTGGAAAACACCAGCCTGAACACCAAAGAAAAATATTATCGCACAATGCTCAACACCAACAATATGCAAATTATATGCATCTTGTTAGTGTTGAGCACATGCCTACGAGAGCTATGCAGTAAGCACATATCTTGTGTGTATGCCTAGTCAAGAGGGAACCCCGGGCAGACAGCAAAAACGTAAAAATATACAAGTAAAAAAAAAAATTAAAAAAGAAAACATAACACTTGAGATGACACCAGAAGCAAGTTGCAGAAACTACAGAGCTGCACACAGAGCTACAGCTTTCTGGTACCCACAACCTACTGCATCAGAGATTGGTGGGGAAGCCCTTGAGATTAAGCAATGGGCTTTGTCGGCATTGTTACACGGAAATCGCTAGGCCCTAAATTTGAATATGACACGAAACTATTCAAAGTTGTTAAAACGCATGCGGATTGTAAAAAATCGCAGGAAGACCTTAGGAAATAGGAAGACCAAATGGCAGATGAAATTTTAATGTAGACAAGTGAAAAGTCATACACACTGGGAAGAATAATCCAAAACATAAATTATTTGATGACAGGTTCCAACACCCAATAAAAAGATCTAGGTGTTATCGTGGACACTATGCTAAAATCTTCTGCCCAGTGTGTGGTGGTGGCCAAAAACGCAAACAGAATGCTAGGAATTATCAGGAAAGGGTTAAAAAATAAGACAAGACTATTCTAATGCCTCTGTACCACTCCATGGTGCAACCACACCTTGAGTATTGTGTGTACTTCTGGTCGCCGCATCTTAGAAAAAAAGATATAGCAGAATTAGTAAAGGTTCAAAGAAGGATGACCAAAATGATAAAGGGGATGAAATTCCTCTCATATGAGGAAAGGCTTAAGAGGTTAGGACTCGTCAACTTGGAAAGGAGATAGCTTATGATAGAGGTCTACAAAATACTGAGTGGTGTAGAACAGGTAAATCGATTTTTTTACAGATAGATAAAACAGAGAAACCCTTAATAATAGGTGCTATCACTTGAAGCAACACACCCCCAAAATTGGAAATGACAAGGATAATTATGATGCCAAGAACTCTGCCAAATGTCTCATTTTCACAAAGCTACTAAGAAGCATAAAAACATTGCCAATATTGGACGGAGACAGCTTCTCAGTAACCAGGGCTGTGGAGTCGGAGTCGGCAGCAATTTTGGGTACATTGAGTCGGAGTTGGAGTCGGCAAAAATGTACCGACTCCTCATACATTTGAATAAAGTACTTCTCTGCTGTGAATAAAGCTTAGTACCTAGTTGTTTCACTAGTGTGAAGTCCAGCTGAACTATTTTGCTGGAGCGCTTCCCTCTGCATTTACTGACCTGCTGTAGAGCACCCCCTCTCTCACCCCACAGTGAACTTAAGCTCCAAGAGAAGATCATTCAGCACACACAGATAAGGCAGCAGAGAGACTCCACCCAACTTCCTCTCTCTCTGCAAGAAGAGCTTTATATTTTAGTGGAAGTGGCACACCATTCACAATGGCAAAAAGAATGTCAGGAAACATGACAAAGTCTGCTGTTTATGAACACTTTACAATATCAACAGATGGGAAACATTATGTATGTCAATGTATTATAGAAGATGATGATGGTGAAAAAGCATGTGATGCAAAAATTAGCAGTTTCAGTGGTTATGAAAAAAAATGCACCTACAAGAGCATCAAATTTAAAAAGACACTTGCAGCGTTTCCATCCTAAAGTGTTAGAAGCTGTGAATGAGAAAGATAGCAATGAAAACATTCCATCTACTTCAGGGTCAATAAAAGATCAGAAATCTACTGGAGGCCAGACACAACTATCAAGATTTTTTACAGCTGACAAAGTTACTATAACAATGACACCAGAAAAATTCAAAAACCACATAATTGAAATGGCAGTAAAGAATATTATACCACTATCTTTTTTTTTTTACAACCAGCCTTTTTAGGCTTAAATGGAGAAATGGATAAAAAGCTTGGAGTTTCTCTGGAACGAGAAAGTATAAGGAAACTTATACTTGAAGAGGCCAAATGTAAGAAGGAAGAACTAAGAAAAAGTCTGAAGGGACGTTTTGTCTTTATTAAAATGGATGCATGCACACGTCACAGAGTCAATTATTTTGCAATTAATGTTAGATTTGCTGATGAAAACAAAAAAACAATAACCCAGACATTAGGAGTAAAGGACACTCAGGCACATCATACCAGTGAGTATCTGCAGAAGTTAGTGGAAGGTGTTTTAGAAGATTTTGAAATTAAAAAGGAACACATTCTATGTATTGTAACAGATAATGCTTCAAATATGTTAAGCACAATTGAAAAAATGAAGGAAGTTGATGAAGAAAGCAGCTTACAAATATCAGAAGATAGTTCTGCAATTCAAGAAAGCTGTGAAAGTTTGGATGATATTGCTGAAGAAGCATCTAAGCTTATTACCATTCAACATATGCGTTGTGCTGTTCATACTCTGCAACTAGCAATAAGAGATGGATTGAAGGATCGTCATGCGGCTACACTAATTAGCAAGTTGAGGCAAGTAGCTGTTGCAGCCAGGATCCCTAAAACAGATGCTATTCTGAAGAGACGTGCTGGAAAAGGAGCCATTTTGGATCAAGCAATGCGCTGGGGAAGCACTTACTTGATGATAAAGCGTTTGCTTGAACTAAAAGACTTTCTTGAAGAACTGGACAATGTAAATGTTTCATTAAAAGAAAACCAGTGGGCTCAAGTTACAGAATTAGAAAGGCTACTTTCTTACCCTTTTGCTTTTACCAAGAAGCTGCAATATGAAGATTTAACACCAGGTAAATTCTTCTTGGAATGGAAGGGCTTGATATATAACCTTAACAAAAGTGGGGGGTTAATTGCTGATGGCATTGTATCTTCAATGAGGAAAAGAGAGGAGCTCTTGCTGGATAATGAAATTCTCTTAGCTGCTATTTATGTTGATCCAATGAGCCGAATTTTGTTGAGCAGTGACCAAATTGCTGCAGGAAAACAGGCACTCTATGATATAGCAGTTCGCATGAAAGGGTTGCTACCTGAAACTCATAAACCACTGGATGAAGCTAAAGCTATAAATACTGGTGGTAATGGTAACTCAGGTTCATCCTCTTCAAATGAAGAAGAGAATTTTCAAGCCTATTTGGACAAAATGGAAGCTTCAAAAGCAAAGCGATGTCGGTTAAGCATGGAAAAGCAACCTGTAAATGTCCATATAAAGAAATTCATGCAAGAGTTTTTTAAAGGATTAAAAGAAGTGGAAAAGTTTGACCGCTCATCAAAACTGACTATAGAAGAAGCCATCATTGTTTATCCAGAGATTGTCAGTGATGCAGCTAGAACCGTAACAGCAATGCCACCCACCCAAGTCAGTGTTGAAAGACTGTTTTCAGCACTGAAAATAATCAAATCAGATTTAAGGGCTTCTATGAAGGAGGATCTGGCAGAAGCAATTCTGTTTCTAAGAACAATATATTAGTTAATTTTGGATTATGTTTAACAGCTATTCTACAGCTATATATGCCAAGTTTAAATAATATATAAGTTGTTTTAGGTTTTCCAAATGTTTTTGGTTTATGTAGGTTGACTTTGATTTTGTTCTAATTTCCAAAGGATGTGGTTGTTCCAGATTTTTATACTTGCTAATGCTATGATGACTTTATACTTGATAAAAAAAAACAATAAACATAACCTTATTTATTGCATTTGTATCCCACATTTTCCCACCTATTTGCGGGCTCAGTGTGGCTTACAATAAGATATGAATAATAGAAATACATTTGTTACAACTAGGTTATGGATTACATTGAACAGAGTTGTGCGAGCCATTCGAATATCATTGGGAATATAACAATGGGACATCAACATAGAAACATTGGAAGGAGACAATGGGAAAAAAGGGTATTGTTAGACACCAAGACATATGGTGTACATAGTTCCGTGAATAAATGTATGATTGACTGGATAACGGGATGAGGGATCAGACGTGGATGTGTATTGCATTGGTGAACAGTGAGTGTGGTCTCTATGTGTTTTGGCTCTTTCCGTAAGTTTGTTCAAATAGGTGAGTCTTCAGTAGTTTACGGAAGGAGGCTTGTTCGTTAATCATTCTTAGGTTGCGCGGTAATGTATTCCAAGACTGCGTGCTCATGTAGGAAAAGGTTGACGCGTGTAGCGTCTTGTATTTCAGGCCCTTGCAAGTTGGGTAGTGAAGGTTGAGGTGAGTTCGGGATGATCTTTTAGCGTTTCTGGGTGGTAGGTCTATTAAATCAGACATGTACGCTGGGGCTTCACCGTAAATGATCTTATGGACTAATGTGCAAACTTTAAAAGTAACGCGGTCCTTGAGTGGAAGCCAATGTAGTTTCTCTCGTAGTGGTTTTGCCCTTTCATATCTAGGTTTTCCGAAGATGAGCCTGGCTGCTGTGTTCTGGGCTGTTTGAAGTTTCCTCAGTATTTGCTCTTTGCAGCCTGCGTACAATGAGTTGCAGTAATCCAAGTGGCTAAGGACGAGGGATTGCACTAGGCTGCGGAAGACGAATCTTGGGAAGAATGGTCTTATCCTTCTCAATTTCCACATGCAGAAGAACATCTTCTTGGTTATGTTGTTTGCGTGGGTTTCGAGTGTTAGGTGGCGGTCGATAGTCACTCCAAGGATTTTTAGCGTTTCTGAGATTGGGAGTTTTAGGTTTGGTGTGTTTATCACGTTGAATTCAGTTGTGTTGTATTGGGAGGTGAGTATCAGACATTGGGTTTTTTCTGCGTTTAGTTTCAGGCGGAATGCATCTGCCCATGTGTTCATGATGTGTAGACTTTGATTGACTTCGTTGGAGATTTCTTTGGTGTCTTGTTTGAATGGGATGTATATTGTCACATCATCGGCGTATATATACGGGTTGAGGTTATGGTTTGATAGGAGTTTTGCTAAAGGGATCATCATTAGGTTGAATATGTTTTTTTATGTGTGTTTTTTTGTTTAAACTTTAGGATTAATGAATATTTATAGTTTCTTTAATAAATAAAATAAAAAGTCACAATGACATAGATTTTAAACCTAAACATTAACATGCAGCCTTGCATGCTGCACTCTTTCAGTCAACATGCAAAAAAAAATACATATTAAAAACTGAGGAGTCGGAGGTACCATAAACTGAGAAGTCGGAGTCAGAGTCGAAGGATTTTTGTACCGATTCCACAGCCCTGCCAGTAACCACAGACCTTTCCAAATTATCCAGATTTCCAGAAAGCCATTGTCAACAAGATAAGGTGCTGCCCTTTCATAAAGGAAATGGGAAATTTAAGGATATTTGGAAAGGGTAGACACACACGTCTGAGTAAGAAACTCAAGCTTCCATGTTAAAGATTTTATTGCTAGCATCCATAAGATCACCAATCCTAACAATGCTATTAATATTCCACACACAGCAAATGAACATCTGTACTTATGCACTGCAACATGTGCTCTTGACAGGGGAAACCATCTGCATACATCTTTTTCCTCTTCATATTTCCTACCTCCTTTCTTCCTTCCTCCACACCCAATCTCAAGTTTAGGGATTTACAATCTCACCCACATGGAAGCTGAAATGCCCTGTATTTGTGACCAGAACCAGATGGGATAAATTGCTCTCCTACACACAGTAAGCACTTTCATCATTTCTCACTGTGTGGTAAGGAATTCCAAATACAGGCAGCATTAAATAAAATTGTTTAGCAGATTGTGCTCACCCCCATAGTACAGCTGTAGGCTGATGAGGTGCCAACACAAACAAATTTTAATGTAGAGGTCATCCTGCTTTTCAATCCCTGAATATTACAAGATAGTGCCTGCATTAAACCAATCAATGAGCAGCTTGTTGCTTTTAAATCATAGTATTTTGTTCACTACATTTAAAAGTAAAAACAAATTGTTCCTGTATCGAAGATGGAAGGTTTTTTGTATGTCAATGATAAAGAGGTTTAGCTCTAGAGACTTAAGTCTAGAGCTCATTCAGGCTTTTCCTTCCATTTTTGATACGTCTATGCACACCTGATTCTATGGCGGAGTGGAGAATTAGGGTTTTTGGTTGTGGTTCACAATTTCAGTTCTCCTTTTTTTCTCCCAATATCGGTGTAGTTGTTTGATCTTAAAACATTACCTACCTACTGCTCAATATCTGGCTATGTTCTTACAAGCACACTGTGTACTGTGCAGATCCCCAGAGTACAGCTCTCCTTCCATTTCCCCAAATCAGCTCATCTGGATAAAAGTAATCCGTGATAACTCTCCTTATCCCTACGCTCTTTTTATTTTTTTATTTATGGATTTTAATATTACATTCATATAACATAAATGCTTGAAATATCAGCAATATAACAAAAATAGGAAATAACTTTTAACCCTTAATTAAGGTAAGCAGAGAATTGCTCTAAAACTTAGTCCACAATAGTTAGACAAGATACAAGGAAACAAATTAAAAAAAGGAAACATAGATCAAATCAATTAGAGCAGGGGAATGCGGACACTTGCAGCCAATTACCCAGCATATAATTAACTTGTGGGAGCATTCAGGGAAGCATCTCTTACACCTTCCTTGGATATTACAAATTCCTGCAATTTCTTTGGGTCAAAAGACACATAATTTATCAAATTAAAGGACACTAAACATCTGCAAGCAAATTTTAGTACAAATGTTCCACCTAAAGCAAGTATTCTTGGTTTTAAACCCAAGAATTCTCGCCTTCTTTTTTGCGTGTCTTTAGCTAAATCAGGAAAAAGCTGAACCTTAGCCCCAAAGAACAATGCATCCATATGTCTGAAATATAATCGAAATATGTTGTCTCTGTCTGGTTCTAAGGTAAAAGTTACTAGAAGAGTTGTTCGTTCAGTAACTACTTCCAAAGAGCTCTCTAAGAATTCAATCAGACTTAATTCAGGTTGAGGATTCACGGTTGGAGTTCTAATTCCACTTATATACTGGGCTCTGACTATGGGTGGAAAACCATCAGCCGGAATTCCCAATATTTCTCCAAGATATCTTTTCAACATTTCCATAGCAGGGATTAATGGTGAATTAGGAAAGTTTAGGAATCTCAAATTATTCCTCCTTCCATGATTATTCAAATATTCAAGCTTCCTATTTAGAATATCTCTCTTCTTAATGACTGTTGTGGTAAAGCTCTGTAGTTTTTAAAGTTCACCTTTTAGTAGATCTATTTTCCCAGACAAAATTTGATGTGATTGCTTTAAACCAGAAACTTCTCCCTTAAAGGAGTTAGTTACTTGAAGAAGGGAAGAGTTCAATCCGGCTATGGCATCCCACAGGGCTTCTATAGTCACCACAGCTGGTTTTCTATATCCCCCGATACCAATGGAAGCAGCTCTCAGATAAAAGGAGAAAGAAGGCTTACTTGCCCACATATCCCTGGTTGTTAAAACTTCTGGGGTCGAGGTAGTGGCGGGTCCTCCTTCAGCAGCTTGGGAGATCAACTCCTCACCGGGCGTCTCACAACGCTGTTCCTCAGCTGACACCAGACTGCTTCCGAGTCATGGGGGAGCTGTGCTGGAGGGACATCGCGGATCCAACTGAAGCAGGTGCCGGCATTTCCGATGTCTGGATGCCGAACCTCTTCAGAGTCACCTGTCGCAGGGTAAGGTTTTCTCCAGGGTTGGAGGAGGGCTGACCCCTGGTTTTCCCTTTTCTTTTCCCCATGTGTAACACTGGGAAAAATCTCCAATGCGTCAGGCAGAGTCGTGGAGGGTCAGGAACTCAAAGACGCGTGACCGCTCAAGACGCCATCTTGCCTCCCCTGTAAGCCTTTCACCCCTACTCTTATATATAATTTTAGTTATTTACTTTTGAAAATAATCATAGTATGCATATGTAGTATTGCATCATACCTTATGCTATGAATTTATCTGATTGGACAGTTTAGATGTACCATACAGGTCTTTATCTGCTGTCATCTACTATCATCCTTCCTTTTCCATATTGTGAACATTATCACACAACAGAAAAGGAGAACTTCTATTCCGCTACTTGCCAATAGGCTTAGTACAGATTACAAAAGAGTTTTAAAAGTAGGGAAACTAAAATCCCAGATTACAATTCAAACTTAACACTAATAGGAAATTCTACACATAAAGAACATGGCATCTCTGATCGCTCAATAATAAAACCAAATTTACTCATTTCAAGCCAGACATTTAGGGCTCCTTTTACTAAGCGGCAGTAAACCCATATCGCTTGTTATACAGGAAGTACCGCAGCAGCCCGGCGGTAGTTTCCACCCATAGGGCGCTGTCATTTCCAGTGCTACAAAAATTTAATTATTTTTCTACCATCGGAGCGTACCCAGTGGTAATCGGGCAGTGCTGCGTGTTGCCCAGTTACTGCCAGGTTAACATGAAGCCCTTACCGCCACCTCAATGGGTGGCAGTAACAGCCCCCCCCCCCAAAAAAAAAAATGGCTGCATACGGCCATTTTCTGCAGGAAGATGAGACTTTCCTTTTACTAGCAGCTTGGTAAAAGGGGCCCTTAATACATTTTCAAAAAAAGACAGGATTTCAGAAGTTTCCTAAATCTCAGATAAGAAGGTTCAAGTCCTCAAGAGTGGAAGTCAAAGAGTTCCAGTATTTGGCTACTTGATATGGAAAAGAAGCAACAAAATACCTTTTAAAATGTATCTTGTATGCAGATGGAAAAAAGGAGTAACAGATTATTCAAAGACCACTGATGCTTTGGTAACCCTATCATAGGAGGTAATTCAGGGCCATTCCATGAATTATTCAGAATATTATTGTACATAACAAATTTACAATGAGCACGGACAGGATGTCAGTGAAGTTTACATAAAAAAAAAAAAAAGAGGAGTAATACTTTGACAGTTCAAACCCAAAATTATTCTGCGCCATTTTATAATAATTGTAGATGCTCAAAGAATTTTTCAGTACAACCAACATGTAATTGCAATAAACAATGGAAGACCACAGCTTGGACGAAGAGTATCAGATGATCATGCTGAACGCAATAATTGACTCATATGTAATTTCTTTAAAAAACAAAACAAAAACACCCCGAATCAAATTAGTTAGGTGGACTTTCATCAACAGATGCGAGTCTAACATGATTCCTAAAATTAGAAAATATGAGTTTACTAAACTGAAATGTTCTCTATGGATAATGATTTCTTTTGTGTGTGTGTGTGTGTGGGGGGGGGGGGGGGGGGGGGGGAGAGTTTGAAGGATGCCCAAACCATATCATTTGTATTAAATTTTAATCTTGCTATACTTGCCCTCTCTTCCACCAAAGAGTGATCCTTTATTAAAGATGTTTTAACCAGAGAAGAATCAAAAGTGTGATATCATCAGCATATGTGTAATAAATCTACTCTATCCGACTCTTTTATTCTGACCATTCTTCCAAAAAAAAAAAAAAAGGATTCACAGCGGTTCACAGAGCAAGAAATTTCTACAGTAAGAAAGAATAACAAAAATACAGTTTACCAATATAAACTCAAACTAAAATTCATGTAAATTTGTTACATTTGTACCCCACATTTTCCCACCTATTTGCAGGCTCAATGTGGCTTGCATAGTACTGTAAAGGCGTTCGCCAGTCGGTTGATAACAAATACAAGGTTATATTGTGGTCGAATGAGGTAGGTGTGTATCAGGCACCATGAGGGTCGAAGGGAATGAAGATTGTATATTGTCCAGTTGTGTTGCTGGGTGTGGGGGATTTACGCAGGATCGGTGGGGTGAGCCTTTTTGAAGAGGGTGGTTTTTAGTGATTTCCTGAAGTTTAGATGGTCATGCATTATTTTCACAGCTTTTGGGATCCATTCCATTGGTGCGCTTATGTAGGAGAAGCTGGATGCGTAAGTTGTTTTGTATTTAAGTCCTTTGCAATTTGGGTAATGTAAGTTTAGGAAAGATCGTGACAAATTGTGAAGGAGCCCACAAGGGAGGGAGCGACGTTGGATCTGGTGCTCACAAATGGGGATAGTGTGTCAAATGTCCGAGTGGGTGCACACCTGGGAAGCAGTGACCATCAAACGGTTTGGTTTGATATGACGGCTGAAGTGGAGGGCAGCCACTCTAAACTCAAAGTCCTGGATTTCAAGCGAGCTGACTTCAATAAAATGGGGGAATACCTGAGGAAGGAGCTGATGGGCTAGGAGGACGTACGAGAAGTGGAAGGATAGTGGTCCAGGCTGAAAGAAGTAATAAATAGGGCCACAGACCGTTATGTAAGGAGAGTAAATAAAAGCAAGAGAAAAAGGAAACAGATATGGTTCTCCAAGCAAGTGGCTGAGAAAATAAAGATTAAAGAGTTAGCGTTCCAGAAATATAGAAAATCTCAAGAAGAGGAACACGGGGAGGAATACCGAATGAAACTGAAAGAAGCCAAGAGAGAGGTACGTCTGGCGAAGGCGCAAGCGGAAGAACAAATGGCTAGAAATGTAAGAAGGGGAGACAAAAACTTCTTCAGGTATATTAGTGAAAGGAGAAAGACAAAAAAGGGAATTGTAAGACTAAAAGATACATACAGCGAAACGCTATGTAGATAATGATGAAGAAAAAGCCAATTTGCTAAATAGATACTTTTGTTCTGTTTTCACTGAAGAAAATCCTGGAGAAGGACCGCGAGGGACTGGCAAAAGTACACCTGAGAATGGAGTGGATAAAGCACCGTTCACGGAAGAGAGTGTGTATCAACAACTTGGAAAGCTAAAGGTGGACAAAGTCATGGGACCGGACGGGATCCACCCCAGAATACTGAGGGAGCTCAGAGAGGATCTGGCGGGTCCTCTTAAAGATTTGTTTAATAAATCCTTGGAGACGGGAGAGGTTCCGAGGGATTGGAGAACGGCGGAGGTGGTCCCTCTTCACAAAAGTGGTGATAGGGAAGAAGCTGGAAACTACGTTAAGCCTCACTTCGGTTATTGGAAAAGTAATGGAAACGATGCTGAAGGAAAGGATAGTGAATTTCCTGGAAGCCAATAAGTTGCAAGATCCGAGACAACATGGTTTCACCAAAGGGAAATCGTGCCAAACGAATCTCATTGAATTCTTTGACTGGGTGACAGGAGAATTAAATCAAGGACGTGCTATGGACGTAATCTACTTAGATTTCAGCAAGGCTTTTGACACGGTTCCCCACAGGAGGCTCTTGAATAAACTAGATGGGCTGAAGATAGGACCCGAAGTGGTAAACTGGATTAGGAACTGGTTGACGGGCAGACGCCAGAGGGTGGTGTTGAATGGAGTTCGCTCGGAGGAGGGAAAGGTGAGTAGTGGAGTGCCTCAGGGATCGGTGCTGGGGCCCATTCTGTTCAATATATTTGTGAGTGACATTACTGAAGGGTTACAAGGTAAAGTTTGCCTTTTTGCGGATGACACCAAAATTTGCAACAGAGTGGACACCCCGGAGGGAGTGGAAAATATGAAAAAAGATCTGAAGAAGCTGGAAGAATGGTCTAACGTTTGGCAATTAAAATTCAATGCGAAGAAATGCAAAGTGATGCACTTAGCGAGTAGAAATCCAAGGGAGACGTATGTGTTAGGCGGGGAGAGTCTGATAGGCACGGACGGGGAGAGGGATCTTGGGGTGATAGTATCTGAGGACCTGAAGGCGACAAAACAGTGCGACAAGGCGGTGGCCGTAGCTAGAAGATTGCTAGGCTGTATAAAGAGAGGTGTGACCAGCAGAAAAAAGGAGGTTTTAATGCCCCTGTATAAGACGTTGGTGAGGCCCCACCTGGAGTATTGTGTTCAGTTTTGGAGGCCGTACCTTGCGAAGGCTGTTAAAAAAATGGAAGCGGTGCAAAGAAAAGCTACGTGAATGGTATGGGATTTGCGTTCCAAGACGTATGAAGAGAGACTTGCTGACCTGAACATGTATACCCTGGAGGAAAGGAGGAACAGGGGTGATATGATACAGACGTTCAAATATTTGAAAGGTATTAATCCGCAAATGAATCTTTTCCAGAGATGGGAAGGCGGTAGAACGAGAGGACATGAAATGAGATTGAAGGGGGGCAGACTCAGGAATGATGTCAGGAAGTATTTTTTCACGGAGAGGGTGGTGGATGCTTGGAATGCCCTCCCGCGGGAGGTGGTGGAGATGAAAACGGTAACGGAATTCAAACATGCATGGGATATGCATAAAGGAATCCTGTGCAGAAGGAATGGATCCTCAGAACCTTAGCTAAAATTGGTGGCAGAGAATGTGGGGGGAAGAGGGATTGGTGGTTGGGAGGTGTGGATAGTGGAGGGCAGACTTATACGGTCTGTGCCAGAGCCGGTGATGGGAGACGGGACTGGTGGTTGGGAGGCGGGGAATACTGCTGGGCAGACTTATACGGTCTGTGCCCTGAAAAAGACAGGTACAAATTAAGGTAAGGTATACACATATGAGTTTATCTTGGGCAGACTGGATGGACCATGTAGGTCTTTTTCTGCCGTCATATACTATGTTACTATGATCCGATTCGGTTTCTGGTTGGTAGATCTATGAGGTCTATCATGTATCCTGGGACTACGCCGTAGATAATTTTGTGGACCAAGGTGCAAATTTTAAAGATGACCCGTTCTTTGATTGGGAGACAGTGTAGCTTTTCTCGGAGGGGTCTGGCTCTTTCAAAGCGTGTTTTACCAAATATCAGCCTGGCAGCTGTATTTTGGGCGGTCAGGAGTTTTTTTGCGAGTTGTTCTTTACAGCCCGCATAGATTCCTTTGCAGTAATCAGCATGGTTTAGGACCATTGATTGTATTAGGTTTTGAAAAATTTCCCTCGGGAAGAAAGGTTTTATTCGTTTAAGTTTCCACATTGAATAGAACATTTTCTTTATTACGGAGTTTACTTGGCTCTCAAGGGTAAGGTTCCGGTCGATTATGACGCCGAGTATTTTTAGGCTGTCTGAGGTAGGGAGGGTATGTTCTGGGGTGTTTATGGTCGTGGGTTTGTACTTGTTATGTTGAGATGAGAGGATGAGGCAGTGTGTTTTTTCAGTGCTCAGTTTCAGTTGGAATGAGTTTGCCCAGGAGTCCATGATGTTCAGGCTGTCACTGATTTCATTGGTTATTTCTGTCAAGTCATGACTGAAGGGAATGTAGATTGTGATGTCATCTGCATAGATGAACGGGTTGAGGTCTCTGTTGGATAGGGACTTTGTCAGTGGGATCATCATCATGTTGAAGAGTATTGGTGATAATGGTGATCCTTGAGGTACTCCACAGGTAGCTTTCCATGGTGGTGATATATTTGAGTTTGATTTTACTTGGTAAGTTCTGGTGGTTAGAAAACCCTTTATCCATTTCTCTTAGGAAAAGGAGGAGTTAGTGGTTACTGAGGATGGGTAGGCTGGATGAGCCATATGGCCTTTATCTACCATGATGTTTCATGTTTCTATGACTTTGAGCAGGGACTGTCCTTCTATGTTTAAATTGTACAGCGCTGCGTAACCCTAGTAGCGCTTTAGAAATGCTAGTTAGTAGTAGTAGTAGTAACCATAAGGGAAACAAAATAGAGCCCTGGGGAGTATTCTATCGGGACAGATCAAATATGTGTTGCTTTTGTGAAGTCTTGTACTACACTACATAAAACCCAGCACAGAGTACAAAAAAGAAACAAACAAAACAACCCCCAATACCTAAATGTTGTACTTCCATAAGACTAAAATAACTCTGAGTAACAGAGTGCATTCCATCAGTTGTCTGCAAGATGTCTAAGATGATAAAATGAAATACAATTTTGTTACAATTTATCTCTAAGTAATTTAATGCATTGCAAGGATCTCTATGCAGTTCACCTTCCATTCTGGATGCACAGAGATATCCTCTTATAAGTTTGTTATAAAATAGCCTCTTTTATATAGCTCTATTATGCAGCACACATCAATGGGATACAATTTATTTATATCAAACCTGATATTCTGCTATGTCAGCATTTCTTAATGTGGATTACATCACCATAAAATAAATCAATACTTTATAAATCATAACATAAATCATCCCCTTCCAAATTAAAAAAAGAAAAAGAATTATTTTGTCTCAGATCATAGTCAGTCTGGGTTATAAATACCTAGTAAAGTTTTTTTAGATTGTAAGCTCTATCGAGCAGGGACTGTCTCTCTGTGTCAGGTGTTCAGCGCTGTGTGCGTCTGGTAGCGCTATGCAAATGTTAATAATACTGTAATAATAATAATAAAAATATAGATCAAATTTCTCATATGTACGTAGATACTTGAATGCATGCTTTAGATGCTTTCCTGTTATTTTAATAGCGTTACTTTCTTGATATATATTATTTTTTTCTATTTTATGTTTAAACAATTTTTATTAAACATCAATAAAATAATACAACCATAATCTTGTATAAATTGTTAATTTTGTTTCCCAATACAACACCCCCCCTACCCAACAAACTTATGTTTCATCAGTTTTATGAAAAACGGTATACACTTTTATCAATAGTATATAATGTAATCAATACAGCCAATCATTAAGTCCCATCATATTCAAACAACAACCAGTTTGAACCTTCTACTTTCAACTTACTTTGTTAGATCCTTTATCCAACCCCCCTCCCAAATCCCTCCACACCCAACCACCCCCCTCCCCATACCCTCCTAATCTCGCCCTCCCTCTCCCTTCCCATGGAAAACTCACAAACATCCTAAAGAAGGAAGTATCTTAACCCTTAGCTCCAGTATAATGGTTACAGCACATTCAGTACAAAGCTCCTTCCCTTAGCTGATAAGGTATCTATATATTTCCCCCAGATCTTCAAAAACTGAGTTTTTCATTTCGGGGATCCTCTGGCTTCTCTTGCCTCCCACATCAGCAGCTGGTGCACCAGATTCCGCCAATGCCAAAATTCTGGCACTGCTTCTGAGGTCCAGTATTTAAGTATACATTTCTTTGCTAACAAACAACCCTTACGAAAGAGCAATGTCTCCTCTGGGGTATTTCCTCTGAACGACCCATAGATATCTAATAGCATCTGTGAGGGGGTTCCTGATATATTACAAGACAGCAGCTGTGACAGGTATTCAGCTACCTTGGACCAAAAGCCCTGAATAGTTTGACAACTCCAAAATGCATGATAATATGTGTTTTCAGCTCTTTTACATCGCGAGCATAGTGAATTTTGTGCCCCCCCAAATTTTGCTAATTGTACTTGTGTGAAGTAGGCCCTGTGAAGTACTCGAAAAGCACATTCCCGATATTGGGCCCCACTAACTAAATTGGCAATACCCTTCACCTGCCTTTTTATATCCCAAGTAGAGAGATCGATTTCCAAATCTTTCTCCCACCTCTCTCGAACTGTTTTCCAGTCTTTAACTATTCCAACTATCCCTAGCGCCTTATACATGTCAGAGATAGATGGTTCAGTATCCGAGAGTTCCTCAAAAAATCCCTTCAATTTAGACCCCGACCTTTGTTTCAATCTCTCCCCGTCTAGGGATTGTATAAAATATTTCAATTGGCAATAAGCGAAAGTATCCCCCCACTGCAGTGTTTCATTACCAAAAATTTGCTCTTGCGATTTTATCTGTCCCTGTACTCCTATTACGTCTTCCAGACAAACTATTCCTCTTTCCTCCCATCGTTTAAATACTGGATTCTCCAAGCCTGACACAAATTTAGGATTCCCACGAATGGTCAGCAATTCTGTAATTCCCGTATCCACTTTCAAACATTTTCCCAAGTACTGCCAAGCGTCCCTCAGCGGAGTCAACAGCAAACTTTGTCTTAGGTATTTAGGGATCAAAGATCTCTCCACCTGTAACAGTGACACTAAGTTGTAGGGAGCACAAAATGCCTCTTCCATCTTTAGGGGAGTGTATTTATTTGATTCAAAAAGCCAGTCTCTAATATGTCGCAATAAACATGCCACATTATATAATTTCACATTAGGCAAGCAGAGTCCCCCCTGTGACCAGCCCCCCCATAACAGTTGGTATTTGGTTTTCACCTTTTTATTTGCCCAACAAAATCTCATTACCAACCAATAGAAACTCGTCAGATCTTTATTCAACAGCCGAAGGGGAAGAGTTTGCATGACATATAACCAGCGAGGTAGTACGACCATACGTATGAGCCCCAGACGACCTATCAGAGAGAGCGGCAAGGCATCCTATTTCTCCAGTTGCTGTTTGGTTTGCGTCAATAGTTGTTTTATATTAAGCTTGTAAAGATCACTAGTCTTTGTGGTTAACAAAATACCTAGGTAGCGGAAGTGTCTATTCGCCCACCGCAACGGGAAAGTCCCAGGCCAAATTCTAGCAGCGTCTTCATCAGTAGCCAATGCCTCTGATTTCTCCAAATTTAGTTTAAGACCAGAGAAATCACCAAATTCCTGAAATGCCTCTAATAGAGCTGGCAATGATACCTCTGGCCTTGTGATCCCAACTAATAAGTCATCGGCAAAGGCTGCTAGTTTAAACTGAACTGCACCAAACGTTACACCATGAATGTCCGGATTAGAATATACTTCTCTTATCAATGGATCCAAATATAATGCAAACAGTAGCGGCGACAAGGGGCATCCTTGACGGGTACCCCTCTCTATCCTCACATTTTCTGTGCAAGTACCATTCACCACAACTCTCGCTGTTGGGGAGGTGTAAAGAGATCTAACCGCATCCAAGAACCATCCAGCAAATCCATATTTTTCCATTACTGTAAACAGAAAATTCCATCTCACACGGTCGAAAGCTTTTTCTGCATCAAAACTTACTATAAGGGCCGAACTATTCCTCCTACCAATCTGTTCCAAAGAGAGTAAGATCCGTCTAAGATTCTTTGATACAGCTCGGCCTTTAACAAAGCCTACCTGCGCTTCATGTACAATTTTTGGCAGCACCCGACTCATTCTGTTTGCCAATATTTTTGCAAAAATTTTGACTTCGCAATTCAACAGTGATATGGGTCTGTAAGACTCGGGTAGAGTGACATCTCTTTTAGGCTTCGGGATTAATATAATACGGGCTATATTCAATTGATCAGGTAGTGACCCTTTTTCCACCCATTCATTATATGCATCCACCAATGGTGGAAGAATCGCCTCTCCCATCAGTTTGTAAAACTCTATTTTCATCCCATCCGGCCCAGGTGTTTTCCCTGATTGACTACTGCCAATAGCCCATCTCACCTCATCAATAGATATAGGGGCATTGAGCTTTTCTCTCTCCCTATCCGTCATTCCCGGAGATTCCAAATTGTCCAAGTAGATAGCACTTTCCAGGCCTGAATCTTCCCCTTCTGCATATAATTGTTGGTAAAAATTTTTAAAAATATCTCTTATTTCAGAATCGGAGTGACATATTTTACCTGTCTGATCTCTCAAGGCTGCTACAATGCGAGAGGCCTGTTTCCGAGCTATAAGTCGTGCCATCAGCTTCCCACCTTTGCCCCCAAATTTGTATAATTGAAATTTATAGTAGGCTTGTGATTTTACCTCACGCTCATGAATTAATGTGTTAAGAGTCACCTGAGCTTCTAGTAATTCTTTTCTAAGATGAGCGTTCGGGGTTTCTCCAAATCTTTTCCGCAAACTTCGTGTAAGTGCCTCCAATCTCAAAATTTTTTTATCCCTAGCTTTTTTGAAGTGACTAACATAGCTTATCATCTCTCCTCTCAGGACTGCTTTGGCTGCTTCCCAATAAGAGGAGGCACTTGCGACCGAGTGCTCATTGTTAACTTTATATTCAGCCCAATTAGCCAATAATCTGTCCCTAAAACCTGTATTTTTAGTTAAATAGCTCGGAAAAGACCACAAGCGCTGTTTCTCCTCTGTCCCCCTCGGTTGCCAGTTCACCCAGACCTCTGCGTGATCTGAAATAGAGTAGGGTCCTATTCTCGCCTCTCTAACCCCTCCCATTAGTGATCGAGACAGCAGTAGGTAATCTATCCTCGATTGGGTATTATGAGCCCTTGACATGTGGGTGTAGTCCCTATCTTGTGGGTGTAATATTCGCCATACATCTAGAAGGTCCAGTACAGTGCAAAGGTTGGGCAGACCTCTTGAGGGCCAGTGCCGGTATGTGGGAGGGGGCTGAGATTTATCCATTGTTGGATCACACACCATGTTAAAGTCCCCTCCTAATATCAGTGGGATGGGGTCCACTTTGGTAAGTGTGTTCAACAGAGTTTTATAAAATTGAGCCTCAAATTGGTTCGGAGCATATATACTTCCTAGCAGCACCTTCTGTCTTGCTATTATCACCTTACCAAAAATGTATCTCCCCTCATGATCTATAATCACATCACTCAGTTCCGTCACCAACCCTTTCCTAAGTAAGATGGCCACCCCTCCCTTTTTCCCCTTTGCTGGTGAAGCTACACATTCCCCTACCCACCATCTGGCCAATTTTTCATGTTCTTTATCTGAGAGGTGTGTTTCTTGTAAAAAAGCAATGTCTGCATGAATTTTTTGAAGGTATTTCAAAATTTTTGATCTTTTAATGGGCGAGTTAATACCGCCAACATTCCATGTTACTATTTTGATCATTTTAAGGGACATAAAAACATCCAATTTGCCATTGAAACCTTTTATCTCCTGAAAGAGGCCACCCCAGCCTATGGTCTCTCCCAGCTACGTCTATGCACTGTGTATACCAATTCCTCCCTAAATGCGATAGTATCCCATTCCTTCTTATTTCAATAATATCCTTATTTCCCCTGTGAGTTTTCCTTCCTAGTGGTATCTGCTCCCTATTTCCTTGAAATCCCCCCTTCTCCTCCCATATCCCCCTCTTCATCCCCCCTGTCTTCCTTACTACGTCCCCCCCCCCCGAGGAACAAGTCACGTTTGACTCCCCCCCTTGCTAATTCCCGCCCAACAAACAGTTTAATTTTTGTGTTCACATATTCACACCGAAAAATATTTTTTGTTTTGTTTTTATTCCCCTTATCTCACTATTCCCAATTGGTGTTATGTAAAATTCCCCACTCAATAACCCTCAATTATGACTAAGTCATGTGAACCATCTACAACTTGCTATAACTGTCAAACAAATATATCATTTCAAACATTCTTAGAACTCCAACAAACAAATATAACATTTTAAACATTCTTAGAACTCCAACAAGAGCTCTCAACTCTAGTACATGCTATTAATCTCCCAGCTCTATCATACCTCGATGGAATGTAGAAGCAAAAACACATTTATCTCAGTTCCCATCTGCTTTTTACCCATATAGTCTTTCATGAGGTTGTCTCCCAACCTGAGCAGATTGTATTTCTCATCCACCTTATCCACCACAACTGCTGGAGCAATCCGTAGTTAAGCTGTCTGTATAGTTATGGTAATTAAGCCCTTTGAAGCAGGAGCGAGTACTTCCAGAGAGATTTGTTTTGTCTAATTACCTCTCTCCTAAGTCTATCCAAGACGTTTCCGGGGTCCAGTGTTATCTCCGAGTATGCTTCCAAACTGGCTTTCGCTCAGCATATATATCAATCACCCCCCTGGGTCAGTACGGATGTAAACAGCAATCCATAGAGCCCAAAACTACTGCTCCAGTGTCTTTTGTTCTTTAAAAAAAAAAAAAAACCCAACAGATCTTGCTCTGATTAAGTGCTCTTGTTCTCCGTGCTCCTCAATTTCTTCCCAACAAGGTCATCAGAATCTTGCCTTTTCCAGCTTGTTTATACTAATCTCTGCTTTGTAGTTTCTCCAATTAGCCTTCACCGGGCACTAACCTTTTATCGTATTTCAAGTTGTATATCAGTGGAGATCTGGATCATCAATCTCATCATTCATCACCCGTCTGCAGCAGCTGTTTCACGAAGTCTTGTGCCTCTTGCACCGTTTCATAATTTCTCGTGGTAGAATGATGAGTTACCCGCAATTTCGCCGGGTACAGCAAGGCAAATTTCACCTTATGCTGCACCAGCTGGGAGCAAACTGGCGAAAAGCTTCTTCTCTTCGCTGCAACTGCAGCAGAATAATCTTGGAAACACAGAATTTTCAAGTTGTTGTATCTAAGAGCCATACCTCCTCTTATAGCTTGCAGGATCGCTGTTTTTTGGACGAAGTTAAGCAAGCGGCAGATAACAATTCGGGGCCTAGCGTCGCCAGATCTCTGTGGCCCCACCCGATGTGCTCTCTCAATTTGCAACGGGCCCAGCTCTGCATTCAGTTTCAGTTCTTTCATCAGCCACTTTTCAAGAAATGCACAGAGGTCTTTGTCGGTGATCTCTTCGGGAAGCCCAACAAAACGTAAGTTGTTACGTCGGGATCTATTCTCTAGATCCTCAAGCTTCTCTGCTTGCTCTTCCACCAACTTTTGGAGCTTCACATATTTTTCTTCCACGGCACCTGTTCGGTCTTCCAGGGCCCCCGTGCGTTGTTGATGCGCTACAAGGTCTTGACTCAGCTGCGCCATATGATGTTGTAGTCCCTCAAGTTTTGAATTTAAACTTTCTAGTTTTTTGTCTAAGATCGCCTCCATCGCGTTCGTCACTTCTCCCACGATCTCTGCTGCCCAGGCAGACCCGACTGCAGAGGTTGACGGGCTGGCTGGAGCCGCCATTTTGTCTTCCAGCGCTTTGCTTTTTTCTCTGTCTTTCTTTAACGATTTAGTCGTCATAGCTGTCTGTTATTTCACTTTCAGTCTCCGAATCCTAATGTGGCAGCTTTCCGCTACTGATTAGTCAGGTTCACGTCGCTTTTCAGAGGTTTTTTCGGCGGGAATTGCAAGGAGGTACCTGGAGCTAGTCTAACTGCAACCGCTCCGGTACATAGCGTCACGTGACCTCTATTTTTTTTTATTTTAATTTTGTTAAACACTATGGGCCCTGTTTAATAAGCTGCGTAGTAGGTGTGCTAACTTTTTAGTGCATGCTAATGCTAGAGATACCCACAGGAATATATGGGTGTCTCTACCATTAGCGTGAGCTAAAAAGTTAGCGAACCTCCAGCGCAGTTTAGTTAACAGAGAACCCCATGATCTATGGCAAACTGGACAGTATATCAACTTTTAATAAAGTTTATAGTTTTAACACATTTTCAGTGATAAGTGATGGCTTTTTCAAGTTTACCTGGCTCATAATTATTTTTTATGGACTCTTCCTCTAGGAACTTGTTCAAACTATTTTTGAAATGTGTTCCATGAAAAAATATTTTTTATTAATTGTTTTCAATCCAACCATTCCCTATTTAATTGTTCCACACTACTCAAGATTTTACAACAGAACATGAAGGGGTATACTCTCTAGTCAAATAAAGTAACCAATATCTCTACATACATTTACGTAAAACGGGACCCCCCCCCCCCCATTTTTTCCTACTTATAAAACAATTGATAGCTGAACTCTTCCATATAAATCATAATTTTGCAAACCATTTAAGAACATAAGAATAGTGTAAAAGGGTGAAAAAAATAAAAGATTTGGGGCTTACCTGGGGAACAGGGACCACTGTGGGGCTTGCTCGTGGCTCTGGTGGTCTTTGGGTCATTTCTGGACCCATTGTTTGGTGGCCAGTAGCCAATTTGGAGCCCCCGACATTGTGAGGCCGGTCCAGGATGTCTGGGTGCAGCGGGGCTGGACCAGAGCATTCTGGTGTTGCCCCGAACCAGCTCCCATCTCATTGGGACCTGTTTAGGATCTGTTTTACTCCTGGGGCTTGTGAGGGCTGGAGGCACCATAATCGCGGCAGGTGTGAGTGGCGCGTCACCACGAGTAAAGAGAAAGGGAGAGCCAAAAAGAAAGTGCCTGGAGCTCCGGAGCCATATTTGTGCATGTGCCAGATCCACTGGCCCCAAGACACATGCACAGACCAGGCCCGGAGCAGGCCAATTTCTCTCCGGCTCTTCCTTTCTCTTCACTTGCGCCTGCCACGATTTTGGTGCCTCCAGCCCCCGCAAGCCTAAGAACTAAAACCAGACCCTAAACGGGTCCCAACAAGATAGGTGTTAGTCTGGGGCATGTTTGGTATCATCCACAAAGAGACAGGCCTTACCTGACAGTCCTTCTGCAATCTCACTCACAAAGATGTTAAAAAGAGCTGGCCTGAGGACCGACCCCTGTGGTACACCACTGATAACATCCCTTTCCTCAGAGCAAGCTCCATTTACCACTACCCTCTGTATCCTTCCATTTAATCAATTTTTAACAAAGTCAGTCACTTTAGGTCCCATACAACAGTCGCCTGTGCGGTACCGTGTCAAAGGCTTTGCAAAAATCCAAGTACACCACATCTAGTGCGCTTCCCAAGTCCCAACTGTTTGGTCACCCAGTCAAAGAAATCAATCAGGTTTGTCTGACATGACCTGCCTCTAATGAAGCCATGCTGTCTCGGGTCCTGCAGTCCATTTGATTCAAGAAACCTCAATCTTCTGCTTTAGAAGGATTTAGTTTGCTCACCACCAAGATCAGACTGACAAGTCTGCAATTTCCAACCTCCTCCTTACTTCTGTTCTGGGATAAGCAGTATAAAATGTTTTGTACATTTTTGGGATCTTGCTGGGTATCTGTGACCTGGATTGGCCACTGGTGGAAACAGGATGCTGGGCTCGATAGACCTTTGGTCTTTCCCAGTATGGCAATACTTATGTACTTATGTGCAGAGGGACCACATCCGCCCTTCTCCAGTCCACTGGGACCACTTCAGACTCTAAGGAAGAATTGAAGATGTCAGACAGCGGAGCCACCAGAACATCTCCAAGTTCCTTGAGCACCCTCGGTTGTATCCTATCAGGCCCTATCACTGTGTACTTTTAGTTTAGCTAGGTCCTCACAAACACGGTCTTCTGAGAATCAATCCCGGTCTACCATACATCCATCTCTATTTGCATTTGTTTTCTGAGGTCCTACCCTCGTCCTTTCATCCGTGAACACAGGACAGAAATAACTGTTAAGCAATTCAGCTTTATCCTTATTGGCCTCTACATTTTCCTCCTCCTCAGCTTCCTTGCAGCATGTGAAGCCACAAAACAAGAAGAGAAGCCGTGCACGCCTTAATGCCAACATGATTGCATCACTGGGGGTCTGTCCGATATGCTGGATGGTCAGATTAGCAAAGGGCGGATAACCGAGACTGTACTGTAGTTTCTTTTTTAAGCTTAAAAGCTCTAACCTGTTCAGCCAGTGCTGTTGCTCTGGAATGCCCCTTCTGCAATGGTGTATCCCCCCATCCTGCCACCGCTATCAACATCAGTACCCTCTCTACTGGCACATTCCCTGCAGCCACCTCTCTCCTCTGCTGGCTTCGGCTCCAACTTTTACAGCAGGAAGAGCATGCCATTTTGCTCTCACTGCTGTGCTCTCCTCACATTTAAACCTGCAGTGGTATTGTTGGCAATGTAGAGAAGAGAACAAAGGAATGAGAGAACCCCCCCCCCCCCCCCACACACACACACATACTCCCTAGCCTTTGTGAAGGCTAAGCCAGTGAAGCAGACTTGAGGTAAGCTTGAGCTTTGGAGCTCTGAGCCAGTCTCTAGCTTGGCTCATGGCTAGAGCTGACCCAGTGTTTTGCTTTTCATTATAAAAAAAAGTGTTCCATTTCCTTTATCATGTAGTCACCACTGAACTTTTCCTAGGTTATATTCTTTTTTAGATGGAGGTGAGCAGAACTGCACACAGTATTCAAGGTGAAGTCACACTAGGGCCCTATACAAAGACATACTGATAGTCCCAATTTTGTTTTAAGGAGAAGTTTATTGTATCAATGTCCTTTAATGTGGTTAATTTTTTTCTCTCTCTCCTGAGAAACAGGATTTTGCCTCTTTCTAAAACACCCCCTTAAAATCTATTTACATTGTTGTTAAAAATACCTGGCTTCTAAGGATGACAAACAAGCAGGTAATCCAATAAGAGATATAACTGATCTTTCTAAATACGTATGCAGCTTTAAGCTGAGAGAAACTATTCAGAGCTATTCAAAAGGATATTATGCTGCAGAAAATTACTTGAAATAACTGCTATAGCTGAACAGTAGAATGTTATTTGCTGTAGAAACAAAGGCCGCTTTGGCCCATCATTTCCTCTTTCACCAAAGCTTTCCATTTCAGTTCTCATTGTGGGCCTCATTTACTCATTTCTGCAGTACCCCTTTCCAGATCCATGCTGGGACTCTACTGAACAGAAACTGCCCAACTGTGCCAGATTGCCATTGACTTTTTATCTGGCTAAATATCTACAGGAACTAAAACAGAAACCAATTATTGACTGGCCCCAGTGCTGGAATGATAAATTACCCTGGTAATACAGCACACACCTGACATCCTTGAACAATTCTTTGTCATGTGTCTTACGTGCCTGTGTCTACAAAGGGCACTTTTTTCCTCCTGCAGAGAAGCCATCATGCTCCTTGCTAATGTTATATAACCATTTCCAAGGCAACTGCCTGTGACATTGCACAAAAGGAGATGAGGTGCTGAGAGAAATCTTCTATTCAACCAAAACTATTGGTGATTACAGCAAGAAAATAAAAACCTCAGCTGAAATGATCCCTTCCCAAACATCCTCACAAAAGCAGAAACCCAGAAGCCTAGTCAGGTCCTCCGCAGTCTGTGAACACTGTCTTGGGGAACATGTATTGTTCCTAGGCCTCAAACCCAGATCCCAGCATGACCGCCTGTGGTGCTGCCAGCGAGCCATAGGACCAGCCCTACGACAATACAGGAGCTAGGAAAGTTATTTAGTCACATATTTATCATATCCCCCATTTTAAATACCTTTGAGTACAGAAGATGCTCTTGCCTTTCTTAAGTACAAACATCAGGAGTGAAGGCATAACCTAATGGTTAGTGCAAAGGACTGAGAACTTGGGGAACTGGGTTTGATTTCTACTGTTGCTCCTTGTGACTCTGGGCAAGTCATTTAGTTCTCTATTGCCCCAGGTACAAAATCTTAGATTGTGAGCCCACTAGGGACAGAGAAAGCAGCTGAATATTATAAATGTAAACCACTTTGGCTGTACCACAGAATAATGATATATAAAATCCATGACCCTGACCCATCATTCCTTCTATCCTCTCTAGCTGTTTCTCCTTGTCATGTTGTGAAAATTTTATAGAACATCTGTCTGCATACCTCTGCTGCTGAGGTTCTCTCTTTGAGGCAGGAAACTTCCTGGCTTCCCCTCTAACTGCATGATTTCTATTAATCCTTCAGTATATTCCATGTTGTCTCAAATACGTTTACCATGTACAATGATGTGCACAATAACGTGAAGTTACGCACTGGTAGCAGGTATTCTCCGAGGACAGCAGGCCAAGTACTCTCACAGCAGGGCAATGGCATCTGACAGAGCCTGGCAAGGATGCTGACCACTGAGATTAATATAGCATTTTCTAGCAGCGTTGTAATGAATGCGCTGGTGCTTTCCCACCTAACGCATGAGCGCAGGTCCCTCAGTCATATAAAATAGCTAAATAACACAACTACATGGGGAGATGGGATGGTATATGAGAATACTTACCTATTGTCCTCTGAGAACACCTTCTACAGGTGAGAAATTTCTCTTTCTCCAAGGACAAGCAGGCAGTTTTATTCTCACAGCTGGGAATCTCTAGCTACCAGGCTCACAAAAAACGTTAGGATGATAAGGATTCAAAACTTTAAGGCCTCAAAGTCAATTAACCTGAAACTATATACATATAGTTGTAAAGGTGCAGCCTGGAACCAAAAAAAACTGGGATATGGGGCTGGAGTTGGATTCCAGACACCGAACAAATTCTTCAGAACTGCTTGCCTGATCCGGCTATCTTGCTGGGTATCGTGATCAAGGCAGTAATGAGATATGAATGTGTGGAGAGATGAACATGTCACAGCTTTGCAAACCTCCTCTATGGAGGCTGAGCTCAAGTGGGTTATCAACATACCCATGGCTCTGACATAATAAGCCTTGACATGATCCTCTAGAGTCAACCCAGCCTAAGCACAAGTAAAGGAGATGAAATCAGCTAGCCAATTAGAAATTGTGTGTTTGTTAATGGCTATCCACATTTGGTTTGGGTCAAAGGAAACAAAAAGCTGGGTGGACTGTCTATGGGCTTCAGTCTGTTCCAGATAGAAAGCTAAGGCTCATCCGCAATCTAAGGAATGAAGTACACTTTCGTTGGGATGGGCATGTGGTTTTGAGAAAAACGTTGGTAGAACAAATGACTGATTAAGTTGGAACTCTGACATTACCTTAGGAAGGAACTTAGGTGCGTGCGGAGAACTACTCTATTGTGGTAAAAGAGAGTAAGGTGGACCAGCTACTAGGGCCTGAAGCTCACCGACTCTGTGAGCTGAAGTGACCACCACCAAACACACAACTTTCCAGGTCAAATACTTCAGATGACAGGAATCAAGTGGCTCAAAAAGAGGTTTCATCAGCTAGGGAAGATAATGTTAAGACTTAGCAGCCATCGAGGTTGATGTTTCCAGTGCCAATGTTGATGGATTGGCCTTTGAGGAGCCAAAACGTCTCTCCTGCTGGCCCTGCCACACCCTCTGTGTCCTCAACTGCATTTGCAAACAGACAGAACAAGAGTTAGGCTCATGGCCAGGCCCATGGCACCCATTGCACCAAGAGTGCAGTCAGTCATGAATCACCTGATTACACTAGGCACACCTTTTGAAGTCATTAGGGGTCTTCTTGAACATTGGAATTGCGGCCAAATTAAACTCCTCAATTGTGAACTGTAAAAAAGGGCAGCATTCAAATTGAGATTGGTGCTCTGGCCTAATGTGCCTAACAATTCACGAAAAATAAAGAAAACTTGAAGAGCCAAATAAATTACAAAAATTAAAGAGAAACAGAATAAAATACACAAGAAAGAAAAATAATTACAAAAGGGGCAAAAATACCCACATGGGAAAGCCACTGAGAATCAGAAAAAAAACAGAGAGAACATGATGATGTGTCCTCCCTGCTCTGTAGAAAAACAATGAGCGAAGGACCTGCGCTTGCTCGTTGGGGAGGAAGGCTACAGTATGTGCTGTGGGACGCTGCTAGAGAATTCTACATTAATTTCGCTGGTCAATGTCCATGCCAGGTTCCATCACATGACGTCGCCTAGCAATGACAATACAACTGGCCTCCTTGTCCTTGGAGAAATACCACTACTATATGAAGATAAACATAGTGAAATAGGAATGCTGATGTTACAAAATTACTTCACGCAATACAGGTAGGAGGAAAAGCAACCCTTAAGAAATAAGAGCAAGGACAAGAATAAGGAGGCAGCTGTTTACAAAAATGTTACTGAAAGGTCAGAAAAAAAAAAGAAATACTTACAAATAAATCTCTCACTCTTTGTCAAGTGCACATGTTGGCAATTGCGGCACATGACACAAAAATCCACTGGTCTACACAAAGCATGATGTTGTGTGAGAACTACATCTGATCTCACAAAAAGAAGAGAAATGGTTTTAAGACAGTAAAATCTGTAAAAGTTGCACAAAGCATACATAAATGTGAATTCCCTCTGTAAGCAGTGAGGTTTTTGTCTTTCATAAAGACAGGTTCCTGGTGCACTCATGTTCTATGAATGGAAAGTATTAATGACAAGGCCTGGCATGGGAGGAAGGGGGTTTCGCTGGGAAGGATGAACCATAATTGATTACTTTACCAAACACACAGGGATGAGTATGTTGGGCTGTTGACTAGAAAGAAGGATGTGGAGTTCAGTGGACATGCCAGAGGGACTGAATCACTTCAGAGTTTAGGATGACATATGAAAAACAGTTCATCTTGACCACAAACTTAAAATTTAAGGCCGTCTTTAATCCAACATACTAAAGGGGAGAGAAAAGAGACAAAGAGGAACAAGTACATGAAAACAGTACAATTTTCCCACACTACTGAGACTGGAGTTCAGGCACTATTTGTTTAAAAGCATGAATCACGTCCCAGTTTCTGCATTCTGTTTTTTGTTTTTTTTTTTTTCCCATGCCCACATCTCAGTAAGTTCCATAACGTGTCTCCTAATGGAAGGAATATATTATCCAAAAATATTCCCTAAAGCATAATCTAGAAAGGCTAACAAGGCTAAACTTACCAAGAGCTGGCAAGACAGAGCATTCCTAATCTACTAACTAGACTGACTCTGGAGGATAGCAATGCTGCTCTCCCATTGGATAAGCTGAGCGAGTGCCTTTACAGCGAGGCTATGCAACCACTTCTTACAGAGCTCCTCCTCATGTGAAAGCAGAGTGTAAAGCAGTTGTAAATTGTGAATTATGCTGTGTGCTCTCCCCGCACCATTCCAACAAAAGAACATGTTTGGCATCCTTTTGTTCAACTTGTAACTGAACAGAGTGACGGAGACTGGAGGAAAAAAATCCTTCAGTGTTTACGTAAAACTAGTGTCCTCCTGCGCAAGGGAACATAAGCCAGCATTTCAAAATACAGTCATCTACAATAGAAGACACTCATTTTCTAAATATAACTAATATGACAAGGGTGGCGTTTCCCAAAGCTGGAAACCGAAGGTTAATAAATGAGGTTTTATTGTGGGCCTCAGCTATGTCAAACTAGTTCTGGCAGTTGTACATTCCAAAAACTGAAATATTCTAATCAACAAATATACAAATTCCTTTTATCTCATTGTTGTCTGGTCTTTTTAGTGGAGAAGGGTAGTTAGTGGGGTTCCTCAGGGGTCTGTGCTAGGACCGCTGCTTTTTAATATATTTATAAATGATATAGAGATGGGAGTAACTAGCGAGGTAATTACATTTGCTGATGACACAAAGTTATTCAAAGTCGTTAACTCGCGACAGGATTGTGAAAAATTACAGAAGGACCTTACGAGACTGGGCGGCTAGATGGCAGATGATGTTTAATGTGAGCAAGTGCAAGGTGATGCAAGGTGAGAAAAAAGAACCCGAATTATAGCTACGTCATGCAAGGTTCCACATTAGGAGTTACGGACCAAGAAAGGGATCTGGGTGTTGTCGTCGATAATACACTGAAACCTTCTGCTCAGTGTGCTGCTGCGGCTCGGAAAGCGAATAGAATGTTGGGTGTTATTAGGAAAGGTATGGAAAACAGGTGCGAGGATGTTATAATGCCATTGTATCGCTCCATGGTGCGACCGCACCTTGAGTATTGTGTTCAATTCTGGTCGCCGCATCTCAAGAAAGATATAATGGAATTGGAAAAGGTGCAGCGAAGGGCGACTAAAATGATAGCAGGGATGGGACGACTTCCCTATGAAGAAAGACTAAGGAGGCTAGGGCTTTTCAGCTTGGAGAAGAGACAGCTGAGGGGAGACATGATAGAGGTATATAAAATAATGAGTGGAGTGGAACAGGTGGATGTGAAGCGTCTGTTCACGCTTTCCAAAAATACTAGGACTAGGGGGCATGCGATGAAACTAGTGTAGTAAATTTAAAACAAATCGGAGAAAATTTTTCTTCACCCAACGCGTAATTAAACTCTGGAATTCGATGCCGGAGAACGTGGTGAAGGCGGTTAGCTTGGCAGAGTTTAAAAGGGGGTTAGACGGTTTCCTAAAGGACAACTCCATAAACCGCTAATAAATGGACTTGGGAAAAATCCACAATTCCAGGAATAACATGTATAGAATGTTTGTACGTTTGGGAAGCTTGCCAGGTGCCCTTGGCCTGGATTGGCCGCTGTCATGGACAGGATGCTGGGCTCGATGGACCCTTGGTCTTTTCCCAGTGTGGCATTACTTATGTACTTAACTGTGTTAGTCTAAGTCTCTGGTTTCTGCTTTCCTCTGTCTTCTCTTAACTCTCTACCCAGAGTTTCCTGGTCATCATTCATTTTCATTCTGCACCTCTATCTGCCCTGTCAAGCATTTCCCCTCTGTGTCCTTGCCCTATTCCCCTGCCATGTTGAGCATCTCCCCTTTCTGCATCCTTATTCTCACTCTGTTCAGTACCTTCTATGTCCCTATTCCCACCACATGTCCAGCATCATCCCTCTCTGTGCCTCTATCCTTCCCACATGTCCATGTTTACTTATTTATTTGTTGCATTTGTATCCCACGTTTTCCCACCTCTTTGCAGACTCAATGTGGCTTACAATACATGTTCTCTACTTAGTCACCCTTCCCTTATTCCCCACACGTCCCCACCTCTGGGGCCAGCATTTCTCCATTTCTCTTCCTTCTCTCCTTTTCCTGTCAGAGCCAGCATCTTTCTTCCTCCCCCCCCCCCCCCGTCCCCCCCCAAAGGGCCTGCATCACTCGCTCCCCTTCTTCCTGCCCCCCTCCCACCTCTTTCTCTTCCCTCTCTTCTCCTGTTCCCCCCCACAAAGCATCTCTCCCCCTTTCTTTTTTCCCCCTAGTCCTGGTGTCTCTTCCTCTGCTCCCCCCTGCTTTCCCTTCCCATGGGTCCAGAATCTCTCTCTCCTTCAAATCCTGTCATCCTTTCCTTACTTCTTCCCTGTGGGTCCACCCCCCTTCTCTCTCTCTCTGCCTCATTCCCCCACAAGTTCCAATATCTCTTCCCCCTCTCCCCTCCTCCTGGTGCAAGCATCTCTTCCACCCCTCCCCTGTCCAGCATTTCTTCTTCCCCATCTCCCCAGGTCTAGTATTGCTTCCTCTCTCCTGCCCACGGCTAGTGCAGGCCCCTTCCCTCTGCTATGCCTCAAATCCAGACCAGAAAGTTACATCAGAGGAGGCAGAACATGGCAGAAGGAAGGGCCTGTGCTGGCCAGAGGCAAGAGTGTCTTCAATGCTGTTGGCCACAGAGGCAAAATTGATAGGTGGCGGGGGTGGGGTTGGGAGAGAGAGAAGCCAGGTTGCAGGAGCAGGAGAAGAAACAGAAGAAAGAAAGAATGATGCCAGACTGTGGGGTGGATCTTAAACTGTTTTCTTTTTTCCCTCCACAGTGTGTGACAGACATTTAGAGAAACTGAAGAGCAATGCACATTACAGATGCTAGACATTTTACATCTTTTACTTCTTCTTTTCACTTGTTTCAACAGTAGCCTAAGTATCATGGAAGCAATATCAAAATCAAACAGGAATAAATGTTCTGGTTGGCTGGTAATATCAGGAGCTGAGAGTGATGCCTCTGGGAGTGAAGAGACGCAGTGTTCTGCAATGTTTGTAATCAAACTCAGGAATTTTTTTTTTTTTTTTTACACTACAGACCATAAATAAATTACTATAGTCAAAAAGAGCATATATGATTGTACCAACAATTTTAAATTGATTAAAAGTAACCACATATTTGTCTTAACTGACATAACTTCCAAAAGACTCTACTAGTTAAAACTTTAACCTGCAGTTTCATAAGTAAAGGATCCAGTACTATGGCTAAGATTTTCAAAGCAGATTTCTGCTTGTCCTAACATTAAACTAATACAAGGCTTGGCTTTATAAGCTGAGCTTACCCAAAGGAGTTTAATTTTTTCTTTCTTCAGCTTTAAAGTTATAACAAGCCACCCAATCTGCCATCAATTCAAAACAACACTGTACTAAAAAAAATACATCAGTAGAAAAAAAATGAATTGGAATCAACAATATGATATCGTTTGTATAACTGTAGTATATTACTCCCAACTGAGTGAGACTTATCTCTAAATTTTTCTATTTCAGATTTGACACACCATCATTTCTGTCACGCAGATCACAGCGGTGTACACAATAAAATCAAAAACATTTGCATATTGCAGAAAGGACCACTGGCCGCGTCCCGGGAAGAGAGGTGGAGGCATTGCACTCATCTATCATTCCACCTTCATCATTGAACCCATTGCTGACTCCATTACGCCACAACTTGAAATCGCCTCAGTGAGAATCCTTAATAAAACCTTATTTGGTCACCTGACTTGTATCCTATTCTACCAGCCGCCCAGCAACTGGAGCGAAGCACAGACTATTTTTGCTGATTTCATTTCCAATACATGCTTGTCCTGTCCCAACGTACTTGTCCTGGGAGACATCAATCTGCACCTCGAAGACTATTCCTCAGCACACACGCGAGACTGTTTAGACTTCCTTAGCACTTGGGACTTTACCTGCTGGAATACTCAGGCAACCCACTCTAAAGGGCACACTTTAGACCCTCTCTCCCTCAAATCGGCTTATCATAATAGACTGCGCATAACCAAGGCCCTGTGGTCAGCTGTCCCTTGGTCAGATCACTTCAAGCTCACCTGCTCAATTTTATGGCAGTTAAAAGGTCCACAGCGCACACATTCCCAAATGTCATACACGACAAGAGGGTATGTCGATCCAGCAGCATTCTGGCAGTCCTATGAAGCATTAAAACAAAAGCAGGGGAGAAAACCGCTCCCTGACTGCCCGGATCCTGCCCAGGACTATCAGCTCTATTATTAGCCTCACTCAGAGGACCCCCCCCCCCCCCCCCGGATTCAGGGCTCTCCATCGCAACGGAGGCCGCGCCATCTGGAAAATCCAAAATGGCGTCCGCTGCCAGCTCAGAGCGCAAAAGATCGCCGCTCGCCATGCTCGTGCCAGCTCTACCGTCTGTACAGAACGAATTACAGAGCCCCACTGCTGATTTGTGCTTGCCACATTTAGAACAGCGCTTTACAGTCTCCGCAGCCATCGCCGAAAACGGCGATAAAATTCAAAAATGGCGGTTCGCGCCAAAAACGTCCCGATTGTGGGCCCACCCCGGAGGAGTCAGAAAACACTCTTACCTCACTAGACCGAGTATCACAGCTCTGGTCCTGCAGAAGAATCTCAAGAAAAAAAACCTCTTTTCCAAGATCGCTGTGCTAAAGCGCGACGCGACTTTAATTATTTTTTTATTTATTTATTTTTTTAACGCTGTGAGGAAAGCAGAGGCAAAAGAGGTAAATAAAAACACTCCGGAGGCTCAGATAAGTGGGAAAGGCAGGGAAAGGCGAACCAATGTGCCTGCATCCACTGAGTGGGAAAGGACAGGGAAAAGCAAGCCAATATGTCCACATCCATGGGGGCATGGGTAAGGCTGGGAAAGGGCTGACCTATGTACCTTCAAATGAAGCTGCTGTCGCCTCTAACACCCCGGCTAACAACTGGCAAGCCAGGAGCCACCCCCAGGCAGATTTTTGATGGAGCTCGAAGAAGCTGCAGTCACCCTGCTTGGGGAGATAGAGAAAACTGAAGAGGCAGTGGAGCTAGCTGGCCATGAGGCACTGAGAAAAGTTGAGTGCTCTCTATCTCCCCCTGCTGGTTGATGGACACAACCCATACGTAATGGCTTCATCTGCTTGATGACAAGGAAAATAGCATATTCACCTTATAGTTTAATATGTTGCTGACTTCCTCGAGCTGTTGCATGAAGCAAAAATAAAAATTAGAAAAAAATATATATATACACAGAGTAATAATTAAAAAAAAAAAAAAACAGATAAGAAATAAGGTGCCCTGTTCCCCGTGGGCTTCTTCTTTCTCAATGGCAAGGCATAACTTTCTACTCAGTGCTCAGGCTCGTTTCTTATCTTTTTGGGAGGGGGTAAGAATCAGGTGCGAAGGGAGGAAGCACGGGGGATCGCATCTCTCTGCCCCCAGCCCTCTAACTCTTGTTGCTTAAACTCTGTGCCCGCCCCGCAAGGAAAAGCTGCTGGAGGATCCGATTGCACTATTACAAGTAGTGTCAGCTCGCTTTCGGCAGTTCGGCTCCTTTCTCAATTCATGCAACGGCACCACTGCCCCATAGGCGTAGTTTGACAGTAGTAAAGAAGTAAACACTGCAGGCTCGCCTCCAATTTCTCCCTTTCCTCACAGTGTCCCGCCTTCTACATGATGTATTTCCTGTTTCCGCGAAGGCGGGACAACTGCGTGAGGGAAGGGAGTAGCTGGAGGCGAGCCTGCACTGTTTACTTCTTTACTGCCGTCACTGCCTCTGCAAATAAAAAGGTAAAACGCGCCGGGGGTGGGGGGGGGGGGGAGAAGGAACGGGGAGCTGAGGGTGGGACGAAGGGAGAGCTGCCTGCCGTGCCGGTCCTGCGTTTGGGGGGCATTGCCCCCCCTCGCCCCTCCCAAAGTACGCCTATGACCTCTCCTCTCTCCCTTTCCCCCCTCAGTTGTTTCTCTTTCCCTCTTATGACTTTGATTATTGTATTTTGTACTATTGTACGCCACATTGAGCCTGCCTGTGGGCGGGAATATTGTGGGATATAAATGCCATAAATAAATAAAATATTCACACTACGAGAGAAAGGACAGGATTAGAGTCAGAAAGATCAACTTCAGCAGTAAATGCAAATTCTAACCATGTACATAGGTAACCATGTTCATCATAGTGAAATTCTGTAGGCTAATTTTAAGGGGGGAAAAGGGGGGGGGGGTTAAATGAATTTAAATTTTAAAAAATGTTCTGATATTATAGCACAGAAAGCCCTGTAAGCTGGTTCTGCAGGTCATTAAGATTCTCATAGTCACCATTCAGTTCATAATCTTTGGACTCAGTAACCAGATGGTCATGATGTTCAAAGAATTAAACACTGTGGCCTGCCGGCATCCCTTTCTGAAAGATTTCATCGAAAGGTCTAATGACACGTATGCCTTGTACATCTATAGTGATTTTTACGACTACATTAATTATGCTGTAGATCAGTACCTGGAGCTTCCCAATGTGACAATAGGGTGACTGATTCTTGCCCTGAGCGTGCATGTAGGCATAGCAGCTGTGGTGTTATGCCTGCACTACTATCGGCAAGGGAGTATCGACCCGGCAATGATACCTTTAATATGCCTCATAGGGGACCCCTGGGGAACACCACAAATGGCTTTCCATTTATTTGAGAAAACTTCCTCCAACTGAAAGTTCTTAAACCACTGTAACACATGGTCTGCTATTCCTATTTCACCCAACCAAATGCAGAGCTCAGATCATGGGTCACCTCATTCAGTATTTTTATAGCATTTGTGAAACTCTGTCCTAGAACTAGAGAATGACACAGGGACAAAGTTTGTCCCCATCCCATCCCCGCAAGGTAAGAAAATCAAAGTGGTGAAGGAGAAAAACAAGAGAACAGAACAAATAACAGAAATGTTAGTGCCAAGTGCTTAACCTGTACATCATGTAGAGGCAGAAAAAGATCCCTTAGTACCAAAATTATAGTTCGATACCAAAAAGGAGAATATTTCTGTACCTTTCAGGCCACTTCTGGGATCACAGTACTCTATCAATGACCTTTATCATTAGATCATTTGAGAACTTTAAAAGAATCCAGGAACAAAAGACATTTGAAGTTAAAATGATCAGATACTTTGAAACTAATAAGACTTAAATACCTGAGTCTCCTGTCACATTATAAACCATAAAATTGTATTGCTTTGTTACCTTCTGATCACCCATCTATCACTTTTCTGTATCCCTCTATCCCACTTTATCCCCTTCAGGAAAGTTTTTATGATTCATATATGTTTATAAATATTGGAAATATTTTATATACCGCTTTTACTAACTAGTAGGACAAAGTGGTTTACAAAATTACAGAATGCCTTCTTGTCACTGCACCTGCAAAAATAATCTAGTATTGTAAACTTCTGCTTATTCTGTCCAGTCCCGAGACGCTGTTAAATGTCAGGACGTGATGGCAAAAGCCAGGCATGCAGCCCCTCCTTAGATGGCTACTGTGGTCCGAGCCAACCCCAAGCATGTACATGGCAAACAAGGGAGTGACTTTATTATCCGGAGATTAAAGGGCACTGCTTTTAGCACATAGTGGCATTTACATGTCAAACTACACAGCAACGCAATCATCTTTTTTATTCCAACCCATTTTGCTCTCCGACTACACCTAGGTTCAGCAATAGTACAAATAATGTTGTCGTTGTCTCACTTTCTAAAGAAGCCCAAAATAACAGCATCAAATGGACAGGAAAATCTCCCCTTTACCTACCCTTTGAATAATGCGCATCGAGAACAAAACCTTCCAATTTCTTTATTGCTTAGCGCCTGAAATGAGGGTGACAGAACAGCTATGAGCCAGAGTACCTGTAAGCAGCTGCCAGAAAGCCTGCGCAAGCCTCTGACGTGAGCTCGTGAACTGATGCACGCACAGCTAATGGTCTTCCAGCTGAGTAGCTCAAGGCTCAGGGAGCCATTTAACATTTAAAATCTTCCTGCTGTCTCTAGTACCAAATTCTTTCTAAATGCCTCAATGGGCCATGGCAAAACTCATATCCTCCGTTCCTCGCCCCTTCTACCCCAAAATTTGACAAAAGCTATCTCACTTACATTACTGAAGACACAGCACTGACACTTACTTACACATTCCTGCAGATTCACTAAGGCCAGCTCCATGGTCTTCCTTCTGCCAAGTGCCACCCTCTCTACTGCAACTTCCTGTTTGACGCTAAGCAGGAAGTTGAAGTAGAGAGGGCGGGACTTGACAGGAGGAAGGCCACGGAGCTGGCCTGTGTGAATCTCTGCTGGCTGACTGCAGGAAAAGTGTAAGTGATCTGAGTGACACCTGTTGAGAGGAGAGGATTTTATTTTTTTACCGGGGGATCAAGGCCTTTTACTGTTTCCAAAAGGTGGTAAAAAGTTGTATTCCTGCAGCCACGGTATTTTTTTTTTTTTTTAGAGTGCTGCCGTTACTGTGGATTTACCGCAGTATATCTACCTAGAACCCTCATGAATTGAAAGAATCAAAGGCAGCTATACTAAACATTTTTTCCACAGTCATAAAATGGAAAAATCCTTTAGCATATCAAGCTCAGAGGAAAAGATTTAAAGACAGTTTGTTGACATCTGTCACAAATATCTTCATAATAAATACAACAGTTTTGGTTAACAGCCTCGTCATTTGACTACAAAACTCTGATAGAAATTTAAAAAATACTTTTGTTTTGAAAAATGCTGCTGAAGTGCAGCAGGATAGATCTCTGTATACCTGTCAAATCCTAGTCTCACTCACTATAAGCATGTTTTTAGCTGCATTCCAGGTGTGACATCATCAGATTACAACATAGCAGAAATTCAAAGCATATAGATAAGCATGGATTAATGAGACAAAGCCAACATGGGATGTAGTCAAGGGAAATCTTGCTTCATCAATCTACTACTTTTCTTTGAAAGGGCGAATAAACATGTGGATAAAGGTGAGCCAGTCGATACTGCGTATCTAAATTTTAAAAAAGCATTTGACAAAGTACCTCATGAAAGATTCCTCAGGAAATCAGAAAGTCATGGGATAGGAGGTAATGTCTTATTGTGGATTAAAAACTGGTTAAACGAAAACAGAAAGTATGGTTAGATGGTCAGCATTCTGAATAGAGAAGGGTAGATAGTGGGATTTTTCCAGGAGTCTGTGCTGGGACCGTTGGTTTTTAACATATTCATAAATGATCTAGAGATAGGAGTAAATAGTGAGGTAATTAAATTTGCTGACGGCACAAAGTTATTAAAAGTTGTTAAACCGAAAAAAGATTGTGAAAAATTACAAGAGGACCTTAGGAGACTGGCAGATGATGTTTAATGTAAGCAAGTGCAAAGTGATGAATGTGGGAAAGAGGAACCCGAATTATAGCTACATAATGCTAAATGGTTTTGGACAGAGGCACAGGGAAGACCAGACCAAGCCCCAGGAATTAGAAGCTGTCCCTCATCCAGAGCCTAAAGATACTACTGCCCCATTGTCTGCAAGTGATTTAGAAGGTCTTCATTCTGAAGCGGCTGGCGTTTATTGCCCAGCGAAACATGGTCTGTGTAAGCAGCGGATCTAGATAATGGACGCTTTCAAAAACTATGTTATACACATCTTTTCACAAAGTTTAAAGTATTAAATGACTGCAGAGTTAGCATATGCAAGTATAAGTATAATTAAATATTTTAAGTTTTGGTGACCGATGAAGAGCAAGGCAAGTCATGGGCCGTGTGCTCATGTGAAACGAGTCGTGACTGAGGTCACTTTTGATGAGTGTTAAGCGTTTGAGTAAAATTATTTCTAGGATAAGCAGCATAAAATCTGTTTTATTGTTCTGGGATCTTTCCAGGTATTTGTGACCTGGATTGGCCACTGTTGGAAACAGAATACTGGGCTAAATGGACCTTCAGTCTGTCCCAATATGTAACACTTATGTTCTTACGAAAATCAGGCCAGTGCTTGTGAGTGCTTTAGACTCCTGAGGCACAGCGCCACTACTGTTCCCAGATTACAGAAGCACTTTTCCTTAAAATTGTCAGGAGCTGCAAGTCCCACAACTGTTTCCTGATTCCTGTGCATCAGCCAAGATAAAATTTTAATGTCTCCAGTAGTCTGAGTATATGTTAAAACCTGCCTCTAGATTGCCTCCAGACATTTCAGCTTATTTTTAAACTATAATTTTTATTTTAATGAAAAAATGTCCAATCCTATTTAAGATAAGTTTTGATCTGAAGAAGCAAAATACAATGGAACATACAAAAGGACAGTCACATGAAAGGAGCTGACTGACCACCTGACTTACATCTGCAGTGTAGCAATGCAAAGCACAGCTGTACAGAGAGTGCAGCCCATGCTTCAACCTCACAAAAGCCTGAAGCATGCGGTCAAGCAAGTCTGGTAGGAATGGCACAAGCTGATATTCTCAAACAGATACTGAATACATTATATGCCAAGAGTATGAGATGTGATCCACACTCATTTGCTTCCACAAGTATTGCTACCAGCTCACTCAGAGTGTGGTGATGGTGGGATAAACTGAATGGAATGCCACAGACCCCCTGAAAAATGGTATGCATATACAACCTTGTTGATAGGCTGCAACCCATGCAGGTAACAGTATACCCTAAAATGGTCCAGTAATCTGGGGTCTTTGCCAGTTGGAGTTAGAAAACTCTATGATTCTTCACCTTCTTCATTGCTGACTCATCTACTTCCAAAGAATGAGAAAGCTGCACTTTAACAAATTCAGGTTATGGTTGATATTTTTAACTCCACCTTTTCAGAGAGAGGCTGAATTGTTAGTGGAGTTTCCCCACAAATAAAACTGCTGAACATGCAAAATGCCATGTGCTGGAATGACTAATGTAGCCTTTGGCATCTCTACGTATTTAGGAGAGTAAAAAAAAACATGTGAGCGAGGTTATGCTTCTTACTGTAAGAAAAAGAATCTCTCTGGATACATGCTAAATGAACTTTAGAGAGAAATGCCTTCCTATGAAGAAAGTTCTGAGCTGAAGGACTGGAAGGGTCAGAACACATTCCTGTGGAATACTTCCCTACTTCTAAGGAAGGCTCCCACAAAATAAAGTAAGGATCTGGATAATTTTCTAGTCCATATTGAGAAATTTCTAAATGAGAGTAAAAGGGGCAGAGAATGCACTCTCTGCAGTCTGAAATCTGAGACAGAAAATACACAAATTATCATATCTTGAGATGAATGGGGTTCTTTTTTTGCAGGACTAACACCTGTGGATTAAGAGGCTTGCACCATGCCTCCTAGCTGATGGAAGATCTTTAAAATAGCCCCTGACAAAATCATTAAAAATGAGTGTGGCTACTCTGCCAGAGGTAGTGAAACTGATGGAGAACTGGTATGAACACTAGAGGAGGTTAGTCTGAAAACCACTGCACAAGAGAGGTCATCTGCATTATAGCCAGAGAACATCAACATCAGCACTGGACAAATTGGAGCATAAACAAGATCTATGCTGGAAAATAATTGTCATGAACTATGCTAGGAGGGTGCCTGCGGTATCTTAGCTAAAAGGCAAATATTCAGGCAGGCTGTGGTTGTCAAAATGACACACACTAGAATGTCTAACCCAATCCTCTCCAATGACCCGCCCCTACCGAATTCATGGAAGATATTTATATACAAGGGCCATTACTTCCTAGAGTTCTGAAAGCAGAAAAACTAACCATGGTCATATTTTGGACTATTTATTGTATTTATTTATTGCACTTGTATCCCACATTTTCCCACCTATTTGCAGGCTCAATGTGGCTTCCAAGGATCTGTTATGGCATCATCATAACAGGGTCAATAGTACAATTGGTGTTCCAAAGAAATTAGAGGGAGCAAGAGGATCTGGTCAAGGAGTTGTAGAGTAAGACAATCTGAATAGAAGGTGTTTAGGTGTTGTGTTGTAGTTAATTATGGGTTCTCGTGGTAAGCCTTGTTAAAGAGATAGGTTTTCAGAGCTTTTCGGAAGCTATTTAGTTCGTTTATCGTTTTTAATTGAGTTGGTAGTGCATTCCACATCTGCGTACTCATGTAAGAAAAGCTGGTTGCGTGTGTTCGTTTGTATTTTAATCCTTTGCAGCTAGGGAAGTGTAGGTTCAGAAAGGTGCGGGAAGATCGTTTAGCCTTTCTTGGTGGCAGGTCCACGAGGTCTATCATATAGGTCGGGGCATCTCCATAGATGATTTTATGAACAAAACGAACAAGGGTTAAAAGCAAGTTAAAATGCTCAGTGGTATTCCTCCTCATATATCTACTAATCCTATTGATGCCACCACTGCTTCCATCAGCAGCCAGCATCACAAATATCTTCATTACCACATACAGTGAGAGCCGAGGTGGCAATTTAATTTGTTTTCAGTTTGCTTTGTTGATTAGGCTTTTTTTTTAGCAAGGCGTTACATTGTTCTCAGTATTTGTCAACAAACATCGCTCTCAACAAACAAACAAAAAGTGTTGCTCAAATGGTAATCTAACAAGAACCCACATAAGTGAAAAATCAATAAATTATTTAAGAGTACATGTAACTTGTTTCTATATTGTCACTAGTTCCCTAAAGCAGGCAAAACAGCATTTAAGCATAGTTCGCTAAAACCAATTGTCCTAAAATATATACACAAGCCCCCACCCCATTCCAGATTTTCAGCACTTTTATAGTTATTACCTACAGAATCGAAAGGTTACTGTTCTCCATCAACATGGGGTATTGCAGAGCAAGAAAGCCCTGTAATACTCTGTGTAATTTCCTGTCTCACCTCTGCAGGACCCCGCAATCAGAAACATGACGTTCAAGAGAAGCCCAAAAGTGGAACAGCTCAAGTATTATATGTTCTTCAGGAAATATCATTCCTCTGTAGAGAATAGCCTTGATGGTTGTGTGGTGGTTCTCTGTATTTGCTCTTCCACCAGTCAGTCCTCTTAGACATTAGCTCACATACTATGCCTTTGGCACCAATACTGTCTTAAGACAATGACAGGAATGAATGAGCCCTCTGTGAAAAGTGCAAGAGGCCAGGACAACAAAACGTTGCACAGAGAACACGAAAAAGGTGGCTTCAAGCTTGTCCACCTTATTCAGACTGCTGGCAACTTCGAACTTCATTAACAGCTAGATGCCAACGTTACTCAGAAAGGCCTGCTCTAAATAGTGTAGACATGTTCAATAACAGAAGGATTCCCCATCATTAACACAGAATCTAATAAGTGGTGATATAATTTTCTTCATGGGACACAAACAGTGGGGACTTTCCTGACAGCTCATAAAATGTCAGTCAATAACCAGCCACAAAAATGTTACCTGTGACCACACAGAACAAAATATTCTCTACTAAAATTATCACACCTCAGCAAGTATATAATACACTAGTAAAAAAGGCCCGTTTCTGATGTAAATGAAACGGGCGCTAGCAAGGTTTTTATCAGAGTGTGCACGTTTGAGAGAGAGAGTGAATGTGCGAGTGTGTGTGTGACAGAGAGAGAGTGAGAGTCTCCCCCCTCCCCTCTCTCCCCCTCCCCTCTGCCCTCTCTCCCCTCCCTCCCCCCTCCCAGTTTCGGAGAGCAGTGTTTGGTAATTATACAGGATTCCTGCTGTGTTTTCCTTCACTGTTTATATTTGTCAGGACTCAGGAGCTGTGTTACAGAGAGAGCGAGGGTGGGGCAGACACTCATGGGGAAACCGGATATCTACACCGCTTCACACTTCCGGCTGGAGGCTTCATTTAGAACGTTGGTGGTGCCTTTAATATATAGAGTTATGGAGACTCTGGTTTCTGGGCTTGCGTTTCATGGGGATAGTTCGATCAAATCTAGCATATATTCTGGAGACATGCTAAATAGTATTTTGTAGATGATAGTGCTAGCTTTGAAGATTAGTCTAGCCTTGATTGGCAGCCAATGTAGTGTTACGAGAAGTGAGGCGATTCTTTCATTTTTTGACTTTTTGAATATTAGCCTGGCTGCCATGGTCTGGATGGTTTGCAGCGATTTCAGTGCTTTCCTTGCATCCTGTGTATTCTGCATTGCAGTAATCTAGTTGTGACAGTATTGTCGATTGTACTATTATTCGATATGATTGTCTAGGAAAATAGCCTCTGATCCTGTTTTATGCCTATGATTGAAGATTTCAAAACACTAAGGTAGTCATTTAAGAAACATCTACATATGGAAATGGCACCCTTTATACATCTAGATCACACAGATGTGCAAACAATAATTTTTATTAGAAACAACCAGCATACTTACAACATAAAACCAAGTATAGCCATCATGTTCAGCCAAAAGGTGAAATCAACATATATAATGAATACTGGATAGTTTCCATAAACCTTCTTGCTTTTATTTCCCCACCCTACAGAATAAATTTTTGGCCTAGCACCGAAATGTACGTCAAATCTAATAGAACTACCTGTACAAAACACACTCAAGGGAGCAAGAACCTACCCCAACCTACACTTCACTAAATACCAAGGAATAAAACACAAATCCTCATATTTGACCAACTTCATATACATATGCCCCAAGACTTGGAACACAAACAACTGAAAGCCCACCTCTTCAGAAAGGTTTTCTTCAATGAACCCACACGTTTGGTCACACCCAAACACCCAGCTGCATGACCACTAACTGACTCTGAACAAAGCTCCTGACTATTGCAAACAGCACTATAACTCAGCGTTTCCCAAACTGTGCACCATAGCACCCTGGTGCACCACAGCGAACTCTCTGGGGTGCCACGCAAAACCCAAACGTCCTCCCGCCCGAACCACTACAGCAGATAGCAGCAGTAGAAAGCCAACAACAAAAAATGCAAGTGCAAGTGCAGGGCTGGAGCAGCCTTCAGGCATGTGCTGTCAGTTCTGTCGGTCCTCTGCCCCTGGAACTGGAAGTTGACATCAGTGGGGGCAGAGGACCAGCAGAGCCAACAGCTAATGCCTGGAGGTGTTGCGGCCCCACGCTTGCTTCTTTTTTTTTTTTTTTTGTCGTGGTCACTGGGGCACGGAGCAGATGGCTTTTGGGACTCACAGAGGTCACTGCCTAGGAGGTTGGATAAAAACAGGAGATGGGATGAAGTCAAAAAGTTGAAGCCAACAGGTCAGTCTGTTTCCCTTCCCATTAAAAACAAAGCAAGCAAACCTATGAGCTGAGGCACTGTTATATTTGTGCAGAGAAAAAGATAAAGAGTTTGGGAACCACTGCTGTAATTGATACACCTGAAGTAATCTGTAATCCATATTTAACCATTAACAAGAACGGAAAATGTGGGGTACAAGAAATGTATATATATATAGCTCCATTTTCAAGAGATGGGGGCTGCCTCCAAGTCCTCAAAATACATTTATGAACTAAAGCACAAGCATTTCTCCTTTCTGCAATCTCAAAAATTTACCAAGTTAGAAAACAGTTGTATGTCAGCCCTCAATGCGATACACTAATGCAGCGCAGAATACAAATAGTCCATAATATGTCGCCAAAAAAAGTGTATAACCTCACAAATCCAAAACATATGGGTGGCCGAACAGGCAAAATGTCTGGGACACTGCACTCTGTGAAGTATGATGCAGAAATTTTTTTAATGGTATGGTTTGGGTGGAACTCCAAATTAGACACGTACTTTCCATTTTACAATGGAAAACAAAGTCTAAATAAAAAAAATATCCACATTACTACTACTACTACTACTATTTAGCATCACATTGGCTTTTGCACCTGTCCCAAGGCATGTGCAAGTGCCAGGTCTAAGTTCAGACCTATGGCCTAAATCAAAAGGGAAGTGCAGAAGCTGATGGCATCCCTCATTTGCCCTTCTCCACCCCCTGGACCCTCACTGTCTTTCACTGGGGGTCTCCCTGATTTCTATTGGTGGAGGCAGGAGAAATTTGTGGATGATCCTTCCCTGGGCAAAATGGTGCCTCTGATCCCCTAGGGGTGGTAGTCTTGTGCTGCTGCTGCTAGGGTCAAACTGCCAAATAAGGGAAGAGGGTACTGGTTTGTGTACAGTGAGGAATGTATGGTAATACTGGGGGGGGGGGGGGGGGGGGCAGAAGGAGTCAGGAAGTTATCATGTGCTGCGAGAGGACGCAAAGAGGGTTACCTATTCCGGCATGGACTCTTTTTGGAGACAGTGGGCCCAATATCAGGACTGATGCAGAAGGAACTTGTGCAACAACCCTCCAGAATGAAAAGCCTGGAATGCTCCCCCCCCCCCCCCCCCACAGGTGTGTTATTTTTTTGTTAAACTGCAACTCCTGCAGGACAGGCCATCAAATATATGTGCACATCTGCACATCCTTATATATATTTTAGAAAAGGCTCTGCATTTGGCAGAGCCTCTCAAACTACAGGAGGAAGTAAGTATATTTCGACCTGGAAAGCTCAATTTCTCTCTCCATGACCTATCTAAAATAGGCCTTTAAGATGTTTTAATGAGGACTGGGAAGTTAGGTATTTTGGGATAGGCTGATGATTGTATTAGCATGAAGTAGGATTTACAACTGCCACTAAATATAGGTGTCTTATATCATCTGTAAATCACTTGTGCTTGTGTTAGATGAGATGACTTAAGAAATGAAAATATAAATTACAAGGCTTAGTGGATCGAGCTGGTGCTATCAAATACATTACATAACAAAACTTTACTAAGCCGTTCTTGTCTTCCCTCAAATGATATTTTAGCATGTGTTGCATAGGCTAGCAGTGATGTACTACACAGGGTGTGCTTTCTTACAAATCTTATTTCACGGTAGATTTTCTTCATTTATTGCAGGGGTTCCCGAACCTGTCCTGGGAGGAAACCTACCCAGTCACATTTTCAGGATATTCACAATGAACATTCTTCTATTGCATGTAAATTTCTCTCATACATATTCATTATAGATATTACAGCTATATAGAATATTAATATTCAATTCAACTCAGGGCCTCCGCTCTAGGTGCCGCGTAAAGTAATTTTTTTCTTTACATTTATTTTTCTCCCAGTTACTACTTATGGCTCCAGTACACTCTCTCTTCTTGGTACTGTCCCTTCCTAATCTGTTTCTCCATCTGAAACCACTGTACACTGCAGGAACACATTGCCCACCCTCTGTATTCCAAACAAAAAAAACAGCACCACGGGCCTTTAAAAATGGAACACAGTTCTTTAATGAATGAGCCTTGACAAAAAGACCCGACACGGGCCGTGTTTCGGTGACTAGCACCTGCGTCAGGGGTCACAGTGATGACGTGGAAAACTTGGGGAATAACTCGAATATATTCCTCTACAATATATTATTCCTTACCCCACGTCTCACATAGTAAAAGCTACAAAGCACCAAGGCACTTTCACTTTCTGTATCCAAACGGACATTAATCCCAATCCTGGTCCTCCATATCAGCTCTCATCCTATTTGTGCAGGTCACACCGTGATATCTCCAATCTAATTTCTGCTCCTCTCCTCCCCTGCCTCTCTTGTGCTCTGTGGAATGCCCGCTCTGTCTGTAACAAACTTTCCTACATCCATGACCTCTTTATCTCTCGTACTCGCCATCTGCTTGCCCTAACTGAAGCTTAGCTTTACCCTGAAGACTCTGCTTCAGCCGCGGCCCTATGCCATGGAGATTATCTTTTTTCCAATACTCCTCACCCGGTTAGCCGCGGAGGTGGTGTCGGGCTACTACTTTCACCCTCTTGTAGATTTCAACCTCTTCTTCCACCTCAGTCTCACTGCTTTTCTTCCTTCGAAGTCCACTCCACCCGTCTATTCGCTCCTCTGCCTCTCTGAGTAGCAGTCATTTATCGACCCCCTGATAAGTCCCTTTCTTCCTTTCTCACTGACATTGATGCTTGACTTTCCTTCTTTCTTGAAAGTTCATCTCCTTCCCTCATTCTTGGGGATTTTAACATTCATGCTAATGATCCCTCTGACTCTTATGCTTCTCAGTTTCTTGCTTTAACATCCTCTTTCAATCTTCAACTGTGCTCCACTGCCCCTACTCACCAGAATGGCCACTGTCTTGATCTTATCCTCTTCTCAAAATGCTCCCTCTTCAGTTTCTGAGCCTCAACTCTTCTCCTCTCTGATCATCATCTGATAACTTTCACACTTAAATACCCTCCTCCCCAGTCCCGTCCAATCTTAACCAATACATTTAGGAATCTTCAGGCTACTGACCCTTCTACTCTGTCCTCCAGTGTTTCAAATCTCTTCTCTACCACTATGTTATCCAAGTCTGTCAATGAGGCTGTCTCTTCCAATAATACTATTCTCTCCTCTGCTCTGGAAACTCTCGCTCTTCCCATTCCCCGTTCTGTAAAACATACCAAACCCCAGACTTGGCTGACCTCTAGAATCCGCTACCTACGTTCCTGTGCCCGCTCTGCCGAATGCCTTTGGTTGAAATCCCATGCTGACTTTATACATTTCAAATTCTTGCTGACCTCCTTCCAGTCTGCTCTTTTACTTGCCAAACAGGACTATTACATCTAGTTGACAAATTCTCTTAGCTCAAACCGCCACACTGAACTCCCTCCTCAAAGTGCCTTCACCTTTAACTCCCCCTTCACTTTCTCCCCAGACTGAGTACTTTCATGATAAGGTTAACAAGATTAAACTTCAATTCTCAACCAGGTCACCCCCACCTCTCCTTCCCTTAGTCCATTCTCTCAACCCTCCAACCCCTGCCTCCTTTTCTGAAATCACTGAAGAGGAAACTACACATCTTCTTTCCTCGAAACTAACTACCTGTTCCTCTGATCCTATTCCCGCCCATCTACTTAACACTATCTCTCCTACTGTCATCCCTTTTATCTGTCATATCCTCAATCTTTCACTTTCCATTGCCACTGATCCTGATGCCTTCAAATATGCCGTAGTCGCACAACTCCTTAAAAAAACCTTCATTGTACCCTACCTGTCCTTCCAACTATCGCCCCATCTCCCTCCTCCCTTTCCTATCCAAGATACTTGAACGTGCTGTTCACCACCGTTGCCTTTCATCTCAAGCTATTCTTGATCCACTTCAATCTGGCTTTCGCCCCCTTCATTCAACTGAAACAGTGCTTGCTAAAGTCTCCAATGACCTGTTCCTGGCCAGATCCAAAGGGCTCTATTCTATCCTCATCCTTCTCGATCTATCTGCTGCTTTTGACACTGTTGATCACAGCCTACTCCTTGATACGCTGTCCTCACTTGGATTTCAGGGCTCTTGGTTTTCTTCTTATCTCTCCCAGCGTACTTTTAGTGTACACTCTGGTGGATCCTCCTCTACTTCTATCCCACTGTCAGTTGGTGTACCTCAGGGATCTGTCCTGGGACCTCTTCTTTTCTCCATCTATACTTCTTCCCTTGGCACTTTGATCTCATCCCATGGTTTTCAGTACTTATCATCTTTACGCTGATGACTCCCAGATCTCTCTCTCCACACCAGAAATCTCAGCAGGAATCCAGGCCAAAGTATCAGCCTGCCTGTCTGACATTGCTGCCTGGATGTCTCACCGCCATCTGAAACTAAACATGACCAAGACTGAGCTTATCTTTCCACCTAAACCAACCTCTCCTCTTCCCCCATTCTCTATTTCTGTGGATAACACTCTCATCCTTCCTGTCTCATCAGCTCGTAACCTTGAGGTCATCTTCGACTCCTCCCTCTCCTTCGCTGCACATATTCAGCAGACTGCTAAAATCTGTCGTTTCTTTCACTATAATATCACCAAAATTTTCCCTTTCCTTTCTGAGCACACTACCAGAACCCTCATCCACAATCTTATCTCCTCTCGCTTACACTATTGCAACTTGCTTCTCACAGTTCTCCCACTTAGCCATCTCTCTCCTCTTCAATCTGTTCAAAATTCTGCTGCACGATTAATATTCCGCCAATGTCGTTATGTTCATATTAGCCCTCTCCTCAAGTCACTTCATTGACTACCTATCCGTTTCCGCATACAGTTCAAACTCCTCTTATTGACCTATAAGTGCATTCACTCTGCATCTCCTCAGTACCTCTCCACTCTCATCTCTCCCTACACTCCTTCCCGGGAACTCCGTTCACTGGGTAAATCTCTCTTATCTGCACCCTTCTCCTCCACCGCTAACTCCAGACTCCGTTCCTTTTATCTTGCTGCACCATATGCCTGGAATAGACTTCCTGAGCCGGTATGTAAAGCTCCATCTCCGGCCATCTTCAAATCTAAGCTAAAAGCCCACCTTTTTGATGCTGCTTTTAACTCCTAACCCTTATTTTACTAGTTCAGAACCCTTATTTTATCATCCTCACTTTAATATTCCCTTATCTCTTATTTGTCCTGTTTGCCTGTCCTAATTAGATTATAAGCTCTGTCGAGCAGGGACTGTCTCTTCATGTTCAAGTGTACAGCGCTGCGTACGTCTAGTAGCGCTATCGAAATAAGTAGTAGTAACTAGTAACTCGGCCTTGAATAGTGCATTATTCATATTCGGTTGAACAGTGATTTAGATTTGAATACGAATAATACGGGGCTCTGTGCTAAATCCCACTGAAATAAACACATGATCTCTGATTTCACATTGCTTCTTTTATTATTTGTTATGTTAAAGCTCAATGCCCATTATTTGTATTCAGTATTTGTATTCAGCCAAATAATATTTTTCATTATTTGTATTTGGCCAAATAGTAAAATATGCTATTCGGTACAACTCTAATAGATATCCTGAAAACAGAGAGGAGGAAAGGGAGAAAAGGTTTGCGACCCACTGAACTACTGCTTAACATACGGGTATCTAACTGTACTCTATTTCCCACTTACAAGCCTAATGCCATTAAAACAGATATGACTTCATCTACTCTTCTAATATTTACAGCTACAAAAATCACATTCGATAATACTTATAGTGATGTGAAAAAAAAAATCTCTTACCCCCTCCTGATTTCCCCTACTACTGCATATTTGTCACACTGAATGGTTTCGGATCTAAAAAAAAAAAAAAAAAGTAATATTAGACCAAGGGAACTCGAGTAATCCCGTAACACAACACAGTTTTTCTATTATTTATTTAAAGAAAAACATTATCCAACACCATAGCGCACCCAAAATGTCATGCTAAAAATTTGATCACCATACCCTTTTATTTGTTATAGCCATTATCGTGTGTTTTTCAAAATTCTATGTTTGACTCACAGAGCGTATTATACTAGCTAGCCTTACTATCTCTCCACACTGGTGACTCCCTACTCTCCTAGTAGAACCCTACAATCTTTGGATGCACACCAGCTGGTCCTACCACACCCTAAACTTGCACACTATAAGGCAACAAGACCTTCAGCCTTTTATTATTTAGCTCCAAAACTGTGGAATGACCTGTCACCCTGCATTCGCTATGAGCAATCCCTCCCAGCCTTTAAGAAGGCTTTGAAGACCAACTTTTTTAAATCTGGCCTTCGAGGGAGTTTGCTGACTTCAGGGGACTAGGATGTAATGACCTCTGAGTGAATGGGGCTGTCTGTTCTTATGAGTGATTGTCTCTTTCCTATAACTCTTTGGCATTCCTTTCCTGCATTCTATTTTTAGATTTGCTATATTTGTAAACCACCTAGAACCGCCTGTCAGAATAGGTGGTATATCAAGTTCCTAATAAACAATAACTGGTTGCACCACCTTTAGCAGCAATAATTTGCAACCAAACCCTTCCTAAAATTTTATATCGGTTTTTACAGCAATGTTGAAGAATCTTAGCCCACTCTTGTTTGCAGAGCTGTTTTAATTCAGACATATTCGTAAGTTTTCATATACGAACTGCTTGTTTTAGGTCCTGCCTCAGCATCAATATTGGGTTCAAATCAGGATTTTGACTAAGCCAATCTTTTTAAATTTTGTTTCTTCTCAGCCATTTAGATGTAGACTTGCTTTCATGTTCTGGATCAATTTTTTTACTGCATAATTCAATTACACTTTAGCTTATGGACAGACGACCAAACAAACATTCTCCTTAAAGAATTTTCTGGTACAGTGCAGAGTTCACAGTTCCTTCAATAAAGGCAAATTTTCCAGGTTCTGAGGCAAAAAAGCATCTCCATACCATCACACTACCACCACGTTTCTTGGTACAATGTTCTTACTGTGGAATGCTGTATTTACTTTACTCCAACTAAAACTAATAATTAGGCAAAGGTTTACTGTGCTGGTGTCTAACAAAATAATAAATGTAAACCCTTTCAAAAACTCTTTCACTATTCCCCAATAAATTGATTACAATATTTAATATCTAGAGGAGGAAAAGACTTCAGACACTCAACTATCCCTTGATACGTTTATCAAACATTTAGTGCTCACTCAAAATATAATTGCACTACTCTGGCAGGAAATACATAAGAAGCGGCAACTTAGCTGAAATGGCTCATGCTCGATAGAGCCTCTCTGTTTCACTATACAAATTCCTTAGGAGCAGCCATTCAAGCCATGCTGAACAATTATTCGTACTGCCAATCTGAAAATTTAGACAAAAAGAAAAATTGGTTAGAGAAAAAAAAAAGCAACAAACACTCCCCCTCCCAAAAAAACCCACACATTTTACCGGGTTTCAAAATACTTCCCGTACTAGCAAAACTCACAGCTCAACTTATAACAGAGTTGAAAAAAAGCCGCCAAGAGATTCAAGATGACGCTGAAATCATTTTCCACAGTCATTCTCCAGCAAAACCCCCCCCAAAAAACTCAATCTGCTTTCAAAAGGAAGACCTTCCAAGCTATTTAAGAATTAAATCCCATGAGTTCCATGCTGTTAAGTTTAAAAATCCGCCTTTGTTCCAGTTGTAGTAATTTTTTCTCCTGTTTCCTTCACTTGATCAATAAGAAAACATTGCAAGACATCAAAAGAATGAAAACAAGAAATACAGTGGGCCACCATAGGTGCTTCCATCTTTTGTTGTAAAAAAAAACAAACCAAGAATGATGTTAATTCATTCTAGTTTTAAACGCGCACATGGCCTTCCTCACATACAAAATAGGACACAGACACCTTACAGCATATACCAAAACAAACAAAAAGACTACTACGATCAGTCCGTTGTTTCAACATGTATACACGTTAATCCGCTGGATTAGTAAATTTGGTGAGCTCAACTGTATTCTGACAAGTCTTACAACAGCCACCATATAAAGTAACCCACCGACCCCACATCAGCTTCAACGCAATCTAGTGGATCATTAATAGTTTTTAGGTTTCTTCCCGTCAAGAAAACCAAGAATATACCATGATCACTTAAGCAAAGATTAGCTTGTACTATCTGCTAATGATTGTTAATAATACGAGCAGCAGCTGTACTATCTGCTAATGATCGTTAATAATAAGAGCAGCAGCTGTACTTCCTGACATACATTTCATTATGCACCTTTGTAAATTAAGCACCTCATAAGAATCCGATTTAGATTGTTACAATAACTTTCTATGATTAAATTTAGTCCTCATATAAATACGCTTCAAGGTCTTGGCTAGAAATCCAAGATTAGGCGACATCAAAAGTTTGGATTGTTCCTTAAAATATGAAATGTCAGAATAAATGTGGAAATATCTCAAAAACTGTGAATGTGAAAGGCTGTGTCAAAAAAAGTAGGTAGCCACTATCAATTGTAATAAAAGTATTCCTGCCACTAGGTTTTGTGAAAACTGTGATCTTAAAAAAAAAAAAGAGCTCATAACATAATAAGAACACAGGAACATAAGAATAGCCATACTGGGTCAGACCAATGGTCCAGCTAGTCCTGTATCCTGCTTACAACAATGGCCAATTCAGATCACAGGTACCTGACAGAATTCCAAATAGTAGCAAGACTTATACTACTGATCCCAGGGACAAGCAGTGGCTTTCCCCATGTCTATCTCAATAGCAGACTATGGACTTTTCCTCCAGGAACTTGTTAAACCTTTTTTAAACCAAGATACACTAACCGCTGAATTCCAGAGCTTAACTATTTGTTGTGTGAAAAAAATATTTTCCCCTGTTCATTTTAAAAGTAGTACCATGTAACTTCCTCGAGTTCTAGTCTTTGTACTTTGTGAAAGAGTTAAAAAAAAAAAAAAACCAATGGATTTACGTTTACCCATTCTACACCACTTAGTATTTTGTAGACCTACTACTACTACTTATCACTTCTATAGCGCTACCAGGCATATGCAGCCATGTCTTTTTCAGGCTGAGGAATCCTAACCTCTTAAGCCTTTCCTCATGTGAGAGGCGTTCCAATCCCTTAATCATTTTGTTTGCCCTTCTTTGAATCTTTTCTAATTCTGAATATATCTTTAAGATACAGTGATCAGAACTGCACACAATACTCAAGTTGTGGTTGCACCATGGAGTGATACAAAGGCATTATTCTTTGTCTTATTTTCTAATTCCTTTCTTAATAATTGCTAGCATTCTGTTTGCTTTTTTGGTCGCAGCCACACACTAGGCCGAAGATTTTAGCGTATTTTCCATGACGACACCTAGATCGTTTTATCACTTTGCACTTGTCCACATTAAATCTCATCTGCCATTTGGATGCTCAGTCTTCCAACTTCCTAGGGTCTCCTGCAATTTTTCACAATCCACTTGCATTTTAACAATTTTGAACAGTTTTGAGTCGGCTGCAAATTTAATCACTTCACTCGTCATTCCCATTTCCAGATCTCTATATATAAAAGGCACCACCAACGTTCTAAATGAAGCCTCCAGCGGAAGTGTTAAGGGGGAGAGATATCCGGTTTCCCCATGAGTGTCTGCCCCGCCCTCGCTCTCTCTGTAACACAAACAGTGAAGGAAAACACAGCAAAGCACGAAATCAAATCGCTCTCTCTGTAACAGTGAAGGACTCAGAGGGGGGAGGGGAGAGAGGGCAGAAGCCCTCACTATCTCTGTAACACAAACACAGCACAGCAGGAAACTTAACACTGAAGGACTCGACTCCGAGGGGGGAGGGGACAGAGAGCAGAGGGGACACACACACTCTCACATGCACACAGAAGAAAACCTTGCTAGCCCCCGTTTCATTTGCATCAGAAACGAGGCTTTTTTACTAGTCATTAATAAATATATTAAACAGCAGTACAGATCCCTGGGACACTCCACTCTCCCCCACTGAGAGAATTGGCCATGTAGGTCAACACTCATATCTAAAAAATTATTATTTTCATTACAAAACCGAACAGTGAAACAGATATGGGGGATCTCTAGAATTAACCATTCAGTGAACAGAATATATTCTGACAAAGATGTCATCGATGTAGAAGTGCAGGCTATATAACTGGTCTTTCCACATGGCTCTATGAACCCATTTTCTTTCAAAATATATCATGCACAAATATGCAACTAACAGAGCGAAGATAGCCCCCGTCGATACCCCAGTCTACTGAAAAAAAAAGTTTGTCTTCATACAGAAAATAATTCTCTCTAAGTGCCAATTTAGCCAAAGCAATTATAGAATTAGCAGGTACTAGATGGGGTCTTACTTGTGTTTCCAAAGCTAAATATAAAATATGAAAACGTAAGGACTCGGGAGAAGGATCCAAGATGGTTGCACATACCCGAGGTGCAGCAGACCTCTTGAATTTTCTTCTAAGAAATGCCTAAACGAAGAGGGAAAGCGGCTGCTCGAGCCTCCCAGCTGATGGAGTCTCCTATCATTGGTCTGATGGATTGGCATTTGAGAGGCACGGGTCTGGTAGTAGTGTCAGAAGCGGTCCCGCTGGAGATGCCGCCAGTGAGAGAGGAAGTGACGACATCCCTTGGGCTGGAAGTTTCGTTGAGCCCCGACTTAACAGCTCCTCCCCACAACCGCAGGGATCGAGCTCCCCATTCCCCGAGTCGACGGTGCTGTCTGTGGGAGTTACGCCGGACACCAGGTCTAGTGAGGCTCGATTACAGCAAGTGGAAGTTGGAGGAGAGGGTTCGGTGGTTCCCTCTCAAGAAGATAGCCTTGAGGTGAATAGGATGGGGGATCGAGGAGTTGTGGAACAGGAACAGACAGGTGAACTTTCTGGGTCTACAATTACTGTGTCTTTACCTGATTTCCTGCAAGAAAAGTCTACTGAGGTAACGCTGGATTCCCTATGGTCTTTGATTTTGAATCTAGGAAAGACTCTGTATTCACAAACTGCTGTTCTTACACAGAGACTCTCCAAAGTAGAATTGAGAGTAGAGAAAGTTGAAATAGAGGCGAAGGAATTGTCCTCTCATCGGGATCAAATTAATAAGGATTTCCAAAGTGTTCAGAATTTACAGACTTTACTTGTTAAAGACATAACTAATTTGAGAAACAAATGTGAATCTCTTGAAAACTCCGCAAAGAGTAACAATCTTTGCTTCTTAAATTTTCCAAGGGTTTTTACCATTACCCCCTTAGATATGTTAAAACATTATATGAAGAAAATTTTGGTTATACCGGAGGATAAATTTCCTCCTTTCTCATAAGTTTATTATCTACCAAGGAAAGCAGAGGAGCAGCAACAAGTTTCCTTAGATGTTTCAGCTATATTGAATACCTCAGATTCAGAAGTAGCCACCGCAGTCACATTGGTGGCTTCGGTGACACTATCTCCAACTCCTCACCAAATAGGAGAAGTCCTTAAAAAGGCAACTTCACCAACCTTTGCTTAGAGGCCATGTCCGCTGCCCAGTGTCGTAGCCACAGATGACGGCGAGCCGCCACTGCTACTGCCATTTGTTTAGCCGAAGCTCTGACAAGGTCATAAAGGGCATCAGCCAGAAAGGACAAGGCCACCTCCATCCGCGGAGCCACATTCAAGAAGGGCTCCGCTCCATCTCCGGGCTGAGCCACTGCCTGTTGCAGCCAAGCTAGGCAGGCTCTAACAGCATAACAGCTGCATGCAGACGCCCGAACAGTGAGACCTGCACTTTCAAAGGACCGTTTCAATGCTGTTTCCAGCCTACGGTCTTGAGCATCCTTCAGGGCAACACCTCCTTCAACAGGGAGGGTAGTTCTCTTTGTCACCGCAGTGACTAGGGCATCCACTGTAGGCATTTGAAAACGAGCCATATGTCCCTCACGCAGAGGGTATAACTGCCCCATAGCCCTGGAAACTCTCAAAGGTCCCTCGGGGTCAGCCCACAGAGCCGAAACAAGCTCTAGGATGGAGTCATGCAAAGGGAAGGCCCGAGCAGCTTTCTTGGTACTAGCCATCCTGGGATTACCCGAGGAGGCTATGCCACTGTCAGGATCTTCAATCGAGAGGGCCTGCAGGGTATCTGAAATAAGTGCTGGCAGCTCATCACGGTGGAAAATCCTCACCGCGGAGGGATCATCCTGTGGTAAATCCGCACCTGACTCTGGTTCCTCAGACCAAGAACGTCTGTCAGAGTTCTCCGAATCCTCACACCCCGACCACGGGGGGGAAAAAGGTGCACCACAATCTGAAGGGGAATTAACCCTTCTGCGCTTATCTTTAGGCCAAGCATCCGGGAAAAAAGCCTCACTGGGCAGTCCCAGGCCAGAATCCATCGGGGGGGGGGGGGGGGGGGGGAATCAGAGGAGCCTCAGGCGACCCTTGAGGAAGGGCTCTTTTCATCATGTATGCTTTATGTAGCCAAAGCACAAAATCCGTGGGAGAAAATCTTACCCTGGGCACCCAAATCCTGTCCGGTGCTAGCCACTCCTGAAATAACCTCATCTCGAGGTGCCCCACCCGGCTAAGGTCTCTCCGTGTCCACGGAGGCCGCGCCATGTGGTGTAAGCAAAATGGCGCCCGCTGCCAGCTCAGAGCGGGAAGAAACATCGCTCGCCATGCTCGGGCCAGCTCCTACGCCAGTACAGCACGATTTACAGAGCCCTACTGCTGATTTGCGCTTGCCACAAGTGGAACAGCGCTTTACATTGTCCGCAGCCATCGCCGAAAAACGGCGGTAAAATCCAAGATGGCGGTTTCACGCCAAAATCGCCCCGATCGCGGGCCCACCCCGGAGGAGTTGGAAAACACTCTTACCTCAAAGGATCTAGTGTACAACTACGATCCTGCTGAAAATCAGGTCAAAAACCTCTGTTCCAGCGTCTCTGCGTTTAAAAACGCGACGCAACTTTTTTTTTTTTAAGCTGTGAGGAAAGCAGAGGTATTGAAGACTCCGGAGGCTCAGATGAGTGGGAAAGGCAGGGAAAGGGCGAACCTATATGCCTGCATCCACTGTTGGTGGGTAAGGACAGGGAAAGCAAGGCAATATGTCCACATCCACAGAGGTATGGGTAAGGCAGGGAAAGGGCTAACCTATGTGCCTTTAAAGTGAGGCTGCTATAGCCTCCAACACCCCGGTTAACAACTGGCAAGCCAGGAACCACCTCCCGGCAGATTTTTCTGGAGCTCGAACAAGCTGCAGCCACCCTGCTAGGGGAGATAGAGAATACTGAAGAGGCAGTGGAGCTAGCTGGCCAAGAGGACACTGTGAAAGTTTGAGTGCTCTCTATCTCCCCTGCTGGTTGATGGACATAACCCATACGTAATGGCTTCATCTGCTTGATGACAAGGAAAAATTGTATATAGGTTTTAAGATTCAAAATTTTCCAGGTGTATCGAGAGACACTCAATGTAGATGTAAGCAGTTTCTGTTAATGAAACCTGGAGTCCTTCAAATAGGTGGAACCTTTTTTTTTAAGGTATCCATGTAAATGTATTATTAGATATAAAATCTTTACATATGTTTTCTTTGAACCTTCTCATCTATCAGCCTTTCTAGCAACTAAGAAAACTGAAGGAGATTAAGATGAGCTCTTCATTTAATGTGTATCTAGCCCGTGTACCTGTGGTATGTTATTTCCTTTAAAAGTTTTCTTCTTTTTTCCTCTAGTTAATTCTTGGATCCTGATATTGTGGACTTGAGCGGTCGCTTAAAAAAATTTCTCGGGTAAAAACATGTATTTTTGATTACCTGTGTAGCATTTTTCTGTACAAGTGGAATTGCTTGGAAAGTAATGTAAAACTTTATATAACTAAATAAAAAAATATGAAAACGTAAAAGCCTTCATCAAAAGCTTTGGAAATGTCCAAAATTAGTGTTAGAAGCCTAGTAGTGAAGTCAGTCTCCAATAGTTGATGGGAAGTGGTATGGTTCAGTTGATGATACACCTCCTCATCATAGTCTGTTTTATTTAAAATTTCTACCATACCACCCTTGTCTGTTCTTCGAATCACAATGGATGGATCCAATCAGAGGGTTTTCAAAGCAGCCTATTCATCAGGGGAGAGGTTCTTAGCAAAACCAGTCCAGTGGCACTGACAGCTACATCCTGTAACACTAGTTCTTTTGAAAGTAGAAATAATAGGGTATATGTCCCGAAGGAGTTCAGGGTGATTTATTTTTAACGATGGACCAGTCATATATCATGTCTCTAGTAAAACAAAAACACAACTTCAAAAGAAAGACCTAATAAACTGTTCCAAAGCCACATGAAATTGAAACAAATCAAATGAACAATTTAGTACAACAGATAAGTCATACGAGAGTGAATGCATCTCAGCTCTTGATAAAGATCTTTCAGAAAGATTTTTAAACTTAACACTATAGAACCTGTGGGACTGAATTCTTGATTGGGATGGTCTTCCTCTGAAAGCAGATTGAGATTTTTCTGGAGAACATATTAGTTATTTTTTGTGCAATAAAATTGATCAATTGGTTCTGTAGTCCCACCTACGATGGGTCAGAAATGGACTGGTCGACTGTGAAGTGTGTCTGATTTAAACGAAGAGGTGCCATCTTTTCAACTCGGTTGAAAATTGAGCTGTGAGTTTTGCTAGTAGGGGAAGTATTTTGGAAACCCAGTAAAGTTTTTTCACTAAATAATTTTTCATTGTCTAATTTTTAGATTGGCAGTGTGAATAACTGTTCAGCATGGCTTGACTAGCTGCTTCTGAGGAATCTATATAGTGAAACAAAGAGGCTCCGTCGAACGTGAGCTATTTCAGCTAAGTTGCCGCTTCTTATATATTTATTTGCTGCCAGAGTAGTGCAGTTATTGTTTGAGAGTGAGCACTAAATGGTTAATAAACAAAAATATCAGGGGATGTTTTTCTGACTTATGATGGTCAGTTCAGCTCTGTGCCCATTTATGTTAGGTAGCTAATTGTCTGAAGTCTTTTCCACCCCAAGATATTAAATATTGTAATCAGATTATTGGGGAATAGTAAAGATTTACTTTACTCCAGACATAATGGGACCTGTGATGTGCAAAGAGTTCCACTTTTGACTCATTTACCGTATAACATTTCCCCTTAAGGCTTCAGGATCATCCAGGTGTGTTTTTGTAAATGTGAGACTTGCTACTCTCCTACAAATTCCATTTTTGCCCAGTCTGCTTCTTACTGAAGATCAAGAACACTGACTTTACCCAAGGCTAGAGAGGCCTGCAGTTCTTTAGATGTTCTTCAGGGATGTTTTGAGATTTCCTGAATGAATTGTCACTGTGCCCTTAGAGTAATTTTGGCATACCGATCATTTGGAGAAAATGACTTTCACTGTAGTTTGGTGGAGTCCCAGAGCTTTAGAATGGCTTTGGAACCCATTCCAGGCTGATATATTTCAAAAACTTTTTTTTTCCTCATCTCTTAGATTATGGCATAATGTTGCAGTTACTGCTTTACCCTCATGGTCATCTAAATCTTCCACTTAACCACATTATCGGCTTGATTTTTTTTATTGATGTTTGTTCTGTCTATTTAGACTAGATTGTGCTGACAGCACATGTAAGATGCAGGTATCATTGTACAGACATGTGAAAGGAAAATTTTATAATTAAATATTTTTGCACTTAAACATGCCAATCTATTTTTTGCTGGTTAAGTCAGACAGTAATATAGCAGACTCCGATGTATTGTGTGTTTTTGTTGATTTTGTCATTGGTTTGTTTTGATTTTATGCATGTTTTTATATTGTACACCGCCTAGAATTGTAAGATTATAAATATTTTAAACAAACAAATCACACTAACAAACAAGGGAAAATTAGGTTCTTACCTTGATAATTTACTTTCCTTTAGTCACAACAGATGAATCCATGATCCCTCCCTGACTGACTTTAGTTTTTGTAGAGATGTTGCATAGACATTATGCTTCATCAGGAGTACTTGAAGAGAAGCTATCAGAGTTTCTATATGCTGTTTTTATTGCAGGAGGTTGGATAACGCCCCTCCTTTGGTTATTGCCCCGGTTCTGGGGCGTTTGTTCTCTGTGAGGAAAGTTTGTGTTACATTGTCTTTTTTATTCACTCTGCTTTGGAAATTTCATATACTGAAGGCAGAGGGAGTTGGGCATCCAGAAACACCATGTGCTTTCAGTGTTCTCTATCTCCACCTGCTGGTAGGCGGATACAACCCATCAGTTAATGCATTCATCTGCTGTGACTAAAGGAAAGAAAATTATCAAGGTAAGAACCTAATTTTCCCCATTTGTGCAGTATTGGGGATAATCTTGAGTGTCTGTTATAAAAGGCACAGAGGCACCTATGTTTTAGGACTTTTCAAAAACAGCCACTTCCTTGTCATCAACAGCAGATGAATCCATTAACTGATGGGATGTACCAAAGCACTTCCTAAGTAGGGTGGGAACAGGCAACTCTGCGAGCAAGCACTTGCGCTCCAAAATGCGCATCCTGCCACGCTGCCACATCCATCCTGTAATGCCGCACGAAAGAGAGCTGAGAAGCCCAGGTAGCCACACAACAGATCTCTTGAAGAGAAAAAACACCCGTTTCAGCCCATGAAGAGGATATTGCCCTCATAGAGTGCGCTTTAAATGCTTCAGGCGGCGACCGCCCTGAAAGCAGATAAGCCGAAAAAATGAGTTCCTTAAGCCATCAGGCTATAGTGGCCTTAGACGCTGGAAACCCCCGTCGAGGACCTGCCAACAGAACAAATAAATGATCAGAATTCCGAAACTCATTTGACATCTGCAGATACTGCCACAGAGCCCTGCGGACATCCAAACAGCACAATTGCCCAAAGGAGTCTGGAAACTCCTCCTTACAAAAGGAAGGAAGAAAAATGGGCTGGTTCAGGTGAAAAGCTGAAACCACCTTAGGCAGAAAAGAAGGCACCGTACGAACAGTTACCCCTGATTCTGAGAACTGCAGAAAAGGATCCTGACAGGAAAGAGCCTGAAGCTCAGACACTCTTCTAGCTGATGTCATTGCCACTAAAAAAACTGTCTTGAGAGTCACATCCTTCTCAGAAGTCCGTTTAAGAGGCTCAAACGGAGATCGCTGGAGCGCCTTCAACACGAGCCTCAGGTTCCAAGCCGGACAAGGCGACTGCAAAGGAGGACAGAGACAAAGCGCCCTTCTAAAAAAACGTAGAATATCCGGATGAGCAGCAAGGGACAATGCAGAGACCTTCCCCCGGAAGCAGGCCAACGCTGCCACTTGAACTCAAAGGGAATTGTAGGCCAGGCCCTTTTGTAGCCCGTCCTGCAAAAAGTCCAGCAAGAGCGAGACTGTCACCAGAGTCGGCGAGATAGACTTTGGCGTACACCATGCCTCAAAAGTGCGCCAAATCCGAGCATAAGTTCCAAAGGCAGACCGCGTCGAGCCTGCAAGAGTGTGGCAATAACCTTATTAGAATAGCCCTTGTCCCTCAATTGCGCCCTCTCAAGAGCCAGGCCATAAGACCAAAGCGGCAAGGATCTTCCATAGTCACCGGACCCTGAACTAAGAGGTTTGGAACCCGAGGCAAAGGAAGAGGCGCATCCACCAGCATCCGCCGGAGCTCCGTCTACCACGGACGCCTTGGCCAATCCGGGGCGATGAGAATCACCAATCCTCGGTGCAGACGAATCCAAAGTAGAACTCGCCCTATCAAGGGCTAAGGAGGGAACACATACAGGAGGCCCGAGGGCCAAGGTTGAACCAGAGCATCCAACCCTGCCGAGCGAGGATCTCTCTTTCTGCTGAAAAAGCGAGAGACTTTGGGGTTTACGCTTGACGCCATGAGATCCAAGCCTGCAGTCCCCCATTAGGCACAAATCTGAAGAAAAACTTTATCTGCCAGTTCTCATTCCGCCGGGTCGATTTGAAGTCTGCAAAGGAAATCGGCTTGCACGCTGCTCTGACCGGTTATGTGAGCCACGGACAGCAGCTCTAGGTGGCGCTCGGCCCAGTCGCAGATCTGAGATGCTTCCGCAGCCATGGCCCTGCACTGAGTGCCGCCCTGACGATTGATGTAGGCCACTACTGTCGTGTTGTTTGACAGAACTCGGACCTTCAGCGTCCTGTGGAAGGCCAGAAGAGCCTGAAATATCATTCTCAGTTCCAAGCGATTGATGGACCATCCTGCTTCCATAGTGGACCACAGACCCTGAGCATAGTGTCCCCGGCAATGAGCTCCCCAGCCCAAAAGGCTGGCATCCGTTATCACCAGACACCAAAAAGAAAGAGCCAGTGGCATCCCCTGCCACAGCCTGCTGTCGGAAAGCCACCAATCCATACTGCGCTGGGTCGCAGGTCGCCACCGTAGTCTGCGTTGGTATTCCTGGGAAATCGGAGACCACTGCTGAAGCAGAGCAAGCTACAGCGGACTCGTGAGCTCTCGCCCAGGGAACCACCTCTATGGTGGCCGCTATCGATCACAGGAGCTGAACAAAATCCCAAGCTTGAGGGTGAGGCATCCGCAGGAGCAGGCAGACCTGATCCTGAAGCTTGAACCGCCTGCTGTCGGGAAGAAAAACTAACCCCGAAACCATGTCAAACTGGACCCCCAAATACTTGAGAGACAGAGTGGGTCAGGTGACTTTTGGGCATATTGACTACCCAGCCCAGAGTCTGAAGAGCTGTAACAACTCTGGCTGTGGAAAGTCAACTCTTGTCTGCCGAATTCGCTCTGATGAACCAGTCGTCGAGATAAGGGTGAACTCTGATACCCTCTCGCCTGAGAAAGACAGCCACTACCACCATGACCTTGGAAAAGGTCCGAGGGGCAGTCGCCAGGCCGAAAGGCAAGGCGCAAAACTGGAAATGTTGGCTCAATATCGCAAACCGGAGAAACTGCTGATGCGGCGGCCAGATGGGAATATGCAAGTACGCTTCTTTGAGGTCCAGAGACGTAAGACACTCTCCTGGCTGTACCACCGCAATGACAGAGCGCAGGATCTCCATGCGGAAGTGTTAAACTCCTAAGGCCTCATTGACTCTGCATAAGTCGAGGATAGGTCTGAACGACCCCTTTTCGAGGCACCACAAAACAGAGTAGAAACTGCAGCCGCGTTCAGCGGGAGGAACCGGAATCACCGCTCCGAGCTTCAGCAACACCTGCAAGGTCTCGTATTCTGCCGCATGCTTGACGACGGCAGTGCCGCATCGGGACTCCAAAAACGCTTCTCCTACTGGGACAGCAAATTCTAGCCGGTAACCTTCTCTGATCAGGTCTAGGGCCCACTGATCCGAAGTAATCTTGGTCCACTCCTCGAAAAAGAGGGAGAAACGACCCCCTACTGCGGGAACCGACGAGTGGACTGGTGCCCCATCATTGAGGGGGACACCCCTGAACTCCTGGACGTTGCCTGGATGCCGCAGCGCGTTTGTCCGAACGAAAGAAGTTCTTCTGTTGGAAACGGGTACGTTGACCAAACTCCACAGAGCGCCCCGGGCGATACGTGCGAGCTTCGCGAAAACGTGGCCTGGAAGAGGAGGGAAAAGAAGGACTTTTGGAAGAAGGCCTCGGCCTATCCTCAGGCAACCGTTGGGACTGTCCCTTAGGTTCTTAACAATCTTCTCCAAATCCTCCCCAAATAAAAGAAGGCCCTGAAAGGGTAACCTCACCAGCCTTGTTTAGAGGCCATGTCAGCCGCCCAATGCCAGAGCCAAAGAAGGCGGCGGGCAGCAACCGCCACCGACATCTGCTTAGCCGAAGCTCTGACCAGATCATAAAGGGCATCAGCCAAAAAAGACAGGGCAGACTCCATACGCAGGCCGACCTCAGCAAGGGAACCCGCTCCATCGGCGGGCTGCTCAACCGCCTGCTGCAACCAGGAAAGGCAGGCCCAGGCTGCATAGGAACTGCAAATAGTCACCCATAAGGGAAAGGCCCGAGATTTCAAAGGACCACTTCAGCTCGGATTCCAGCCACCGGTCCTACATATCTTACAAGAGCGGCCTCCAAGACTTCAGCAGAAGTCTCGCGAGTCCGCCATTGGAAGTCTCGGCGGCAATTTTGAACAGCGATCCGGCAGCAGGGGAGCGTCAGCGCCAGCAGCGGGCAGGCAGGACCAGGGATCTTTCCTGCCTGCCCCGAAGAACTGGTTACACAACCTGGGTGAAGGAGGGGCAGGCGAGAGAGTAGGGTCGCTGGACATGGGTGGCTGGAGGGGGGACAGGGGGAGAGTAGGGTCGCAGGACATGGGTGCTGCAGGGGGGGCCAGGGGGAGAGGAGGGTCATTGTTTGATGCGCCACTCCCTAATACTTGCTCCGCGTGTTTCCCTACTCCTCTCCCTGCCTGGGAATTAGTGAAGTCAGCCTGGGTGGCTGGAGGGGGGGGGGGGGGGGGGGCAGAGGAGAGGAGGGTCGCTGGACATGGGTGGCTGCAGGGAGGGGGTGAGGGGGGTCCCGAGACCAAAGAGTTGGGGGTGGAAGGGGGGCCTCAAACCATAAAGGAAGGGGGGAGGGGGCACACACTCACTGTCTCTCACATACACTCTCTGTCTATCACACTCTCCATCTCTCACACACACTCTGAGGAAAATCTTGCTAGAACCCATTTCATTTCTGAAAGAAACGGGCCTTTTTTACTAGTTTAAACTTAAAAGCCTTATGCATCAGCAGCACAAATTCAGGGGAGAAAAACTCACCTGTACACCCGCCCCCACATTGGGGGAAGCGGAGGCAAAAGCTCCTCTAGAAAACTCGAAACAAGGCGTCTCCCTGCACTCAGACCCCTCCGCAACCGCAAGGGTCGAGTCATGCGGCGCCTCCAAGACGGCGGCCGCTGCTAACTCTGGCGGGTGGGAAGAATCACTGCCCGCCATGCTCGTGCCAGCATTAGCATCTAGGCAGCATGTGCTGCAAAGCCCCGCTGCTGATCTGCGTTTCCCACAGTGGGAGCAGCGCTTAACCCCTTCAGCAGCCATCAAATACAGAAAACAAAATGGCGCCTTTGCGCCAAAACTTACCCCGCACAGAGCTCTGTCAGCGGGAACGTCCCCGGAGGAGCTGGGCACCACTCTCACCTCAGGAGACCAAGTCAAACAAGCTACAGTCAAGCTGCACCGAACCAGGAGCTCAGGAGAAAGCCTCTCTGTTTTTTTTTTTTTTTTTTACTGTGAGGAAAGTTAGAGGCAGGCAGCCACAGAGGAACTCTGGGAGGAGGATGAATGGGGTAAGGCAGGGACAGGGATAACCAAGTATGCCTTTAAAGCGGCCACCACCAGCCACAATACCCCCTGCTCTACTGGCAAAGCAGAGGAGCCACCCCAGGCAGAAATCCAGGAGCTGAGAAGCGACGTCCACACCTGCTGAGAGATAGAGATATACTGAAGGCAGAGGGAGTTGGGCGTCCAGAAACACCATGTGCTTTCAGTGTTCTCTATCTCCACCTGCTGGTAGGCAGATACAACCCATCAGTTAATGAATTCATCTGCTGTTGATGACAAGGAATTGCATGTGCTCCAAAGAAGATTTATTGTGTTCGTGTATGGCATACACTGCAACTCCTTCCAAACTATAGCTCGAGGAACACTTACACACAGTGCATGTACTGTATAAGACAGACTAATTCACACATATTTGGCTGTTCAGTTCTGTAAGAGACAATTTTATACAAGTAAAACATGGTTTACATGTTGAAAATGCTTTCTTAAATTAACCCCACAGTAAACAGTTTTTAATACACATGTTTATCTGGATTTCCATTTACATGCACTTCCATGACGGATTACATTTTTATCAAAAGAAAATCCAAACAAAGGACGAAGAAATATTTTATGATAACTAATTTCCTTCTTTGGTAAATACAGTAAATTTGCAAATGGTTATGAGAAATTAACTAATAAATACATCATTGTTTATAAAATACAAGTGTATGCGTGTACTTTATGCATGAAAATTTACAGCTGCTCCCGAACAGTCATACATCATGTCCAGGGCTTCAATCCAGGAGTGATTTCTGCCAATCTGTCCCTAGTATTTTACAAAACATATAAACATATATCTGTCTTTATAAATTAGACTTAAAATACACAGCCTCTAGTAACATAACCCTCATAAGGTAATTTAATTTAGGTTTTGGCAGTCATGCCATTCTACTCATCAAAATAGGCTTTAACCTTCATAAAATTTCAATGAAACTGAACTGCTTCTCCCTACAGAATATAAAAAGAAGCAATGATGCTAAAGTTTGAGAATGTCAAGGACAAATGAAAAGTGTAATCAACATTGAGAATAATGACCTATAATCTACTTTGCTTAGCTCCTACCAATCATGTTTTCACAGTTATAATCATAATTCTTTCTGCTCATTCAACTAGACTCTACCTGAGGACTCCATGTCTCAGTTTCTTTACGCAGGGAAGGGATTTTGGATTAATTTACACCTTTTTGCAGCAGTAGCTCAAGGCATCAACCGGGAAGGCATATTCTATACCTAATAACACTAAATAAAAAAGCATCTAGTAACAAGACCCAAACATATATTTCATTATAATATCCTCAGTTTAATTATTATTACATTTGTACCCCGCACTTTCCCACTCAAAGCAGGTTCAATGCGGCTTACATAGTAATATGGATTACATAGAATTGGTAGAGAAAAATATAATTTAAGTATATCAGAATAAAAAAGAGATAGGTAAGTAGAGATGGGCAACGGCGCCTCTAACAACGTCTTTGTAATAGCCTACTGTTTTAGCTCAAAGGCTCTCTTTTTGTTGTACATCTTCACTAGCCTGTAAGCTCTAAGGAGTAGGGACTGCCTACTATGAGGGTAATCTAATAACAGGGAGCCTAAAAAAATTTCAAAAAAACCTCACCTATGTTATAACGGCAACAGAAGCACAAATTAGAGAATGACATGGTTACTATTACCGTGGATACTGCGGTAAGGGCCACACCCTAACTAGACACCATGGATACGGGAACAGAGCTTTTTACCGCCCCATGGGAATGGTAAAAAGCCTTGTTCCCGCAGTAACAAATCTTTCCTCCATCCCAGTCCTTCTCCTCGCGGGCGCCACTTACATTTTCCTGCAGCCGGCAGTTATTCACAGTCACAGGCCAGCTCCGTGTTCTCCCTCCTGCTGCGTCCTGCCCGCTCTACTGCAAATTCCTGTTTAGTGTCAAAACAAGAAGTTGCAGTAGAGAGACTAGGACGCGGCAGAAGGAAGGCCATGGAGTCGGCAGTGACTGTGAATCACAGTAGAAAAATGTAAGTTTCTGGGCTTCCTGTTTTTGTGTTTCCTCAAAGTACATGGAGGAGGTCTGGGGTGTACTACAAAAGCGAGGAGAAAAATAATATTCAACTTAGGTGTTCATATTCTCAAAAAAAAACAAGTTCCATCAGTTGCCTGCCATGCCTTACTGTGCAACTATTGCAGCAGTATTCTACCGAGTCCTTCTGCTTGATGCATGGGATAGTTAACGAACCACCCTGTGCAGGGACAGGCCGGGGACAAACTTTGTCCGGCAGTTATTCACAGTCACAGGCCAGCTCCGTGTTCTTCCTCCTGCTGCGTCCTGCCCGCTCTACTGCAAATTCCTGTTTAGTGTCAAAACAAGAAGTTGCAGTAGAGAGACATGTCATTCTCTAGCGCCAATGCACATTTATAAATAGGTTCTTACAATAATCCCCCCATAGCATACAAATTCTCATACACATTTACATTTGTGCCAGAGATATAAATGTATGTGTATTTTATGCAAAGTCCATGATATCACAGCTCTGCCCTGATCCCCAGTAAAGTCTACACGCGATCCACCTAAAAGTACACATGTATACCTCTCCACAGTTGTGTAGCAGCCATTTACATGCACAAAAAGCTTTATAAAATTACCCTGTTTGCTTTCATCTGGTGTATGGAAAAAAAAAATCATGACAAATCATCATCATTGGAAGCTTTACTACCTGAGGTTGAAACTTGAATATAACTGGAAAAACAATTTAAAAGTAATTAGAGGAAGGCTAACAATTTTTTAAGGAAAGTTTCCCTACAGATAGGGTAACCACATAGTTCCAGGTAAAGGCACACACAAATTGAGCCAGTTCTATGTTTTACCATACTGCATGCATGTAAATGTAATTCTGCTTTTCTTAGTCAACTGCAAAAGAAAACCAAAATTGCATCTTCGTGCACCAACATAGAGCTCAGTCCAAGGGATCTAAAATTACTTCAGGATTTTCTCACCTGGGATGATATGTACTTGACATGTAGATTGTAAGCTCTTTGAGCAGGGACTGTCTCTCTTTGTTAACTTGTACAGCGCTGCGTAACCCTAGTAGCGCTCTAGAAATGTTAAGTAGCAGTAGTAGTATTCCCATGTTGCAGCCTGCCTCCCCCCCTCCTCAGTTTGTTTTGGGAAGGAAAAATGGAACATGCAGGAGTACATGATGGGTGCATTTCTTCTATCCTTTACTCCAATACAGGCTTTCACTGTTCTCCACCACTCCACACTCCTTCCCCTCACTCTACTCCACGCTTAGCTGCAGTTCTTCTCTTGGAGGCCCCCTCTGCAGTCATCCTTTCCTCCCTGGCCAATTTCAATGAACAAGCTTAAGTGACTTTTCCTGCACGTCTGTGTTTACCACTAACTTAAAAGTCTAAAGCTAAGTGTCTTTTTCACTTTTTTTTTTGGATCCATGAAAAATTAGATTTTCCATTGAAGTTTTTAGCAAGATTCAAAGTGAAAGGGTTTTTTATGCCAATGAAGAAAGTTTGACCCATGTTATTTCCGCCATCTCTCTATATAAAAGGCAAAACCAACGTTCTATGAAGCCTCCAGCCGGAAGTGTGAAGGGGGCGAGATATCAGGTTTCCCTAAGAGTGTCTGCCCCGCCCTCTCTGTAACACAGTCAGTGAAGGAAAACAGCAGAGCACAAAATCAAATCGCTGGCTCTGTAACAGTGAAGGACTCAGAGGGGGGAGGGGAGAGAGGCCAGAGGGCAGGGACACACACACTCCCACATGCACACAGAAGAAAACATTGCTAGCTCCCGTTTCATTTGCATCAGAAACGGGGCTATTTTACTAGTACCTTAATAATATATTTTGGGTGGAGGTTGGAGTGCACAGGCTTTTTCCCCTTTCTCATATTTTGCACTTTACAGCAATATCATCATATTAAGTACCTTGCATTTTAAATAAGAGAGGTTTTACTTTCCTATCTTTCTATTTCATACATATGCACACTTGGGTTCAGATACACATAAGTACTGCCACGCTGGGAAAAGACAAAAGGTCTATCAAGCCCAGCACTCTGTCTTCGACAGCGGCCAATCCAGGCCCCAAGAACCTGGCAAAACCCCAAAAATTTAATAACGATCAATGGACTTTTCCTTCAGAAATCTGTCCAGACCCCCTTTAAACTCAGCAAGGCCAGCTGCCGTCACTACCTTCTCCGGCAATGAGTTCCAGAGTCTAACTATGCGCTGAGTAAAGAAAAACTTTCTCTGATTTGTTTTAAACCTACCACATTCTAATTTCATCTTGTGTCCCCTGGTTCTATTATTGTTAGAAAGCGTAAACAAACGCTTCACATCTGTCCGTTCTATCCCGCTCATTATTTTGTAAACCTCTATCATATCACATCTCAGCCGCCTTCTCTCCAGGCTAAAGAGTCCTGGCCGTCTTAACCTCTCCTCATAGGGTAGTTGTCCCATCCCTTTTATCATTTTTGTCACCTGACACAATCATGTTCACACAAATCATCTTGAACATGCTCTCATAGTTAACATTTCAGAGCTGCTTCATCCAGCAGGTGAACAGCAGAATCTCTGTGTGGGGCCAATGCAGAAGGGCTCATGATAGAGTCATGCCGCCTTGCAAATATCTACCAGAGACAGTAAGGTAGTCTCTGCTCAGGATGTTGCTGTATGCCTCGTAAAATGAGCCTGCAAGGCCTGAGGAGCCTGCTTCCCTGCAAGCAAATAAGCCGACGTGATAGTCTCGTTCAGCCATCTATCAACTGTGGGCTTGGAAGCTATGAGGCCAAGCTTCTGATTGCCAAAAAGCACTAACACTCATTTGTGACTTCCAGATATCTAATGAGAATTCTATGCATCAAGGAAGAATAGTGAGCCTCATCGCCCTCCCTGCGAAAGGACACAAGCTCCACAGATTTGGTGAGATGAAATGCTGATACCACTTTCAGAACAAAGGAAGGAACCATGTGTGCAGGGAGACCCCTGCCTCCAAAAAGCGAAGAAAGGGATTCCGAGAAGAGAGCCTGAAGCTCTGAAACCTCACATGCCACTGTAACAGCCACCAAGAACATTGTCTTTAAGATTCAAGAAAGCCTTCTGGAATGGCTCAAAAGGAGACTTCTGAAGAGCTTGAAGGACTAAATTAAGGTTCCACTCTGGACACAGTGTACGAAAGAAGGCCGCAAGTGGCTCACTCCCTGCAAGAATCAAATAGTAACATACATAGTAACATAGCAGATGACGGCAGAAAAAGACCTGCATGGTCCATCCAGTCTGCCCAACAAGACAACTCATGTGTACTACTTTTTGTGTATACCCTACTTTGATTTGTACCTATGCTCTTCAGGGCACAGACCGTATAAGTCTGCCCAGCACTATCCCCGCCTCCAACCACCGGCTCTGGCACAGACCGTATAAGTCTGCCCAGCACTATCCCCGCCTCCCACTACCGGCTCTGCTATCCAATCTCGGTTAAGCTCCTGAGGATCCATTCCTTCTGAACAGGATTCCTTTATGTTTATCCCACGCATGTTTGAATTCCGTTACCGTTTTCATCTCCACCACCTCCCGCAGGAGGGCATTCCAAGGATCCACCTCCGTTAAGAAATACTTCCTGACATTTTTCTTGAGTCTGCCCCCCTTCAATCTCATTTCATGTCCTCTCGTTCTACCACCTTCGTATCTCTGGAAAAGGTTCGTTTGCGGATTAATACCTTTCAAATATTTGAACGTCTGTATCATATCACCCCTGTTTCTCCTTTCCTCCAGGGTATACATGTTCAGGTCAGCAAGTCTCTCCTTATACGTCTTGTTACACAAATTCCATACCATTCTCGTAGCTTTTCTTTGCACCGCTTCGATTCTTTTTACATCCTTAGCAAGATACGGCCTCCAAAACTGAACACAATACTCCAGGTGGGGCCTCACCAACGACTTATACAGGGGCATCAACACTGCCTTTCTTCTGTTGGTCACACCTCTCTCTATACAGCCCAACAACCTTCTAGATACAGCCACCGCCTTGTCACACAGTTTCGTCACCTTCAAATCCTCAGGTACTTTCACCCCAAGATCCCTCTCCCCGTCTGTACCTATCAGACTCTCGCCACCTAACAGATACGTCTCCCGTGGATTTCTATTCCCTAAGTGCATCACTTTGCATTTCTTGGCATTGAATTTTAATTAGTCACCACTTCTGGGGTATAGATGTCCCTTCAGGTTTTTATTATTTACCAAATGCAGACTAATAACCCCTTCTATTATATAATTTATACAGTATATCTTACTAAGTAACTCTATTTCACCAATCGTTTTTATATTTTTTCTCTTGCACCACAAGGAAAGCATTATATATGGCTGCTAGTCAGTCTAGAAATGTTTTTCCAGTCACTGAGCACTATTTTGAATGCAAGAGAAAAAATATAAAAACGATTGGTGAAATAGAGTTACTTAGTAAGATATACTGTATAAATTATATAATAGAAGGGGTTATTAGTCTGCATTTGGTAAATAACAAAAACCCTGAATTTTAATTGCCAGACCTTAGACCATTGTTCTAGCTTCTTCAGATCCTTTTCATGTTTTCCACTCCCTCCGGGGTGTCCACTCTGTTACAGATCTTAGTATCATCCGCAAATAGGCAAACTTTATCTTCTAACCCTTCGGCAAGGTCACTCACAAATATATTGAACAGAATCGGCCCCAGCACCGATCCTTGAGGCACTCCACTACTCACCTTTCCCTCCTCCGAGCTAACTCCATTCACCACCACCCTCTGGCGTCTGTCCGTCAACCAGTTCCTAATCCAGTTCACCACTTTAGGTCCTATCTTCAGCCCATCCAGTTTATTTAAAAGCCTCCTGTGGGGAACCGTGTCAAAAGCTTTGCTGAAATCTAAGTAGATTACGTCCATAGCTCGTCCCTGATTCAATTCTCCTGTCACCCAATCAAAAAATGATATCCTGGTGAGCTGCAAGAAATGTCTTCTGTAGTTGGCCCCTCAAACAAGCCAAAGCTGCAACCTGAACTTGTGGAAAAAAACAGTGCCAATCCTTTCTGAAGGCCTGCCAGGAGCAAAAAAGGGAGAAAGTTCACGCTCAAAACACCAGCTTTCGAACATCCTCCATGGATGAAAAGCATTTCTGAGCCTGAAGCAAGGTAGCAAATGACCAAATCAGAATAACCTTTTCATCTCAACTGAGCCCTTTCAATGGTCCAGCTGTAAGACCAAAGCGGGGCATGGATCTTCCAAGAGCACCAGATCTCGCTTCACTATGCCATATACCTGCGGAAGAAGGACAGGATCTCCATCCAGCAGTCAAATAAGGTCTGCGTACTACAGCCTCCTCAGCCAATTTGGGGCTATGAGAATTATTCAACCCCGGTGCAATGCGATCCTTTTCAACATGTGGCCTACTATGGGCCAAGGAGGGAAGACATACAGTAGATGTGTCCCCGGCCAGGGATGAAGCCCATCAAGTCCGGTTCTTTGAAGAATTTGGGCACTTTGGCATTCCATTTCATCGCTACCAAATCCAGAAGTGGAGAACCCTATCAGTCCACATCATATAGGGCCCGGTTTACTAAGCAACACTGTAGGCACGCAAACGTTTTACAGGAATATAATGGATGTCTCTACAGTTAGTACGCACTAAAAAGTTTGCGTGCCTACAGCGCGGCTTAGTAAACAGGGCCCATAATGTTAGACCAGTAAAACTTGAAATACTTAGAGGCATATTTTCAAAGCACTTAGCCTTCCAAAGTTCCATAGAAACCTATGGAACTTTGGAAGGCTAAGTGCTTTGAAAATATGCCTCTTAGTGATTTAATGTAGATAACTGGAATATGGAGGAAAAAGGTAAAGGGCTAGGATTAACTGGGATAGACAGGAGTAGTGGGCGGTGAGATAAGGTAAGAATTAATGCCACAAGTTTATTTGAGAAGAGTGCTTATTTCCTTAAAGGCCAGACTGAAGAAGTGTGTTTAACAGACTTTGGAATAACAAATAATCATTGGTGCATTTGATGGTTTTAGGTGAGGAGTTCTTTTTATTGCCTCAGTATGAAAAGTTACCTGTCCCTCCAACTACCGCCCCATCTCCCTCCTACCCTTCCTCTCCAAGATACTTGAACGCGCCGTGCCGTTCACAGCCGCTGCCTTGATTTTCTCTCCTCTAATGCCATCCTCGATCCGCTTCAATCCGGTTTTCGCCCTCTACACTCGACTGAAATGGCACTCACTAAAGTCTGTAATGACCTGTTCCTTGCCAAAGCCAAAGGTCACTACTCCATCCTCATCCTCCTTGACCTATCTGCCGCTTTTGACACTGTCAATCATAATTTACTTCTTGCCGCACTGTCCTCATTTGGGTTCCAAGGCTCTGTCCTCTCCTAGTTCTCCTCTTATCTCTCCCACCATACCTTCAGAGTACATTCTTCATGGATCTTCCTCCACCCCTATCCCGCTCTCTGCTGGAGTTCCTCAGGGATCTGTCCTTGGACCCCTTCTCTTTTCAATCTACACCTCTTCCCTGGGCTCGCTGATCTTATCTCATGGTTTCCAATATGTCTCGTGTGGAGAGATAAAGCTGGATGTCGTCAGCATAAAGATGAGACATCACTGTGGAAACCCAGGCCAAAGTATCGGCCTGCTTATCCGACATTGCTGCCTGGATGTCTAACAGCCACCTGAAACTGAACATGGCCAAGACCGAGCTTATTGTCTTTCCACCCAAACCCACTTCTCCTCTCCCTCCACTCTCTATCTCAGTCAATGGCACCCTCATCCTTCCCGTCTCATCTGCCCGCAACCTCTGAGTCATCTTTGACTCCTCCTTCTCCTGTGCGCATATCCAGCAGATAGCCAAGACCTGTCACTTCTTTCTCTATAACATCAGCAAAATTCGCCCTTTCCTCTCTGAGCACACCACCCGAACTCTCGTCCACTCTCTCATTACCTCTCGCCTTGACTACTGCAACCTACTCCTCACTGGCCTCTCAATTAGCCATCTATCCCCCCTTCAATCCGTTCAGAACTCTGCTGCAAGTCTTATCTTCCGCCTGGACCGACATGCTCATATCACCCCTCTCCTCAAGTCACTTCACAGGCTTCCGATCAGGCACCGCATACAGTTCAAGCTTCTCCTACTAACCTATAAATGCACTCAATCTGCAGCCCCTCATTACCTCTCTACCCTTATCTCCCCTTACGCTCCTTCCCGAAACCTCCGCTCACAGCACAAATCCCTCCTCTCAATACCCTTCTCCACCACCGCCAACTCCAGGCTCCGCCCTTTCTGCCTCGTCTCTCCCTATGCTTGGAATAAACTTCCTGAGCTCATACGCTGAGCCCCCTCCCTGCCCATCTTCAAATCCTTGCTCAAAGCCCACCTCTTCAATGTCGCCTTCGGCGCCTAACCACCATTATACCTCTATTCAGGATATCTAGACTGCCCCAATTTGATTGACTGCACATTTTGTCCTTTAGATTGTAAGCTCATTTGAGCAGGGACTGTCCTTCTTTGTTAAACTGTACAGCGCTGCGTAACCCTAGTAGCGCTTTAGAAGTGTTAAGTAGTAGTAGTAGTTTGTAGGTTACTTTCTTACTATTTGGGAAATGTAGGATAAGATATTTTCTAGATGATTTAGAGACATTATGGGAGGGTAATTCAGTGAGGTTGTTATATTGGGGCAGAACCATACAAAATTTTGTGAATGAAGGTACACAGCTTGAATGATATTCTATCTTTTACTGGCAGCCAATGCAAAATCGAACAGAAGGGGGTTGCTTTGGTGAAGCATGGTAGTCTGTATAACAGACATGGTAGTCTGAATATGAGGAGACTAAGACCATTCTTACTAGTCCTCATCATGCTATAAGTCTTAAATCATTTACCATTGAGAACATCATATATCCCCTTCACTCAACTATGAAAATCTTAGGAGTAACAACCAAATTTCCAAAGTGGTCTCAAATGTTTTCATAATATACTGAACATTAGTATTTATCAGATACGCTACTGTGAAAAACATATAGAAGAGATTGATTGGTTAAAGGACTAACCAGATTTAATAACAGGAAGAACAATTCTTCCAAAGAGCAATCAAAGTTATGTTCTCAAAATTACAGACCCATAACTTGTCTATCTTTAGTCTATAAAATGTTCATTGTGATAAATGCCGATACAGTCAGTATGAGCATATTCTAAAAACATGGCAATACAACAGAAGGACAATAAGAGAGGAGCATATGGAACCAAAAACCAGTTACTGCTAAATAAAACCATCATGGTCAGTGCTGAGAAAGAAAGAAATCTCTGCATAGAATGGATTGACCATAAAACAAACAACAACAGAAAGATTTTGATGGCATTCCACATTCCTGGATAATAAAGTGCCTTGAAATATACTCAATTCAGAGATTATTTTATACATCAACATCACGATGAAAATGTGGCAAGCCAAACTACCTGAAGTATGAAAGATGGACAGTTTGTCATTCCTAACATCAAGATCCAGAAAGGAATATTTCAGGAAGACTCCCTGCATCCCTCTTGTTTTGTATGGCACTTAACCCGTTCAGTATTTTTTATTAATTCTGGACTATGGATTCAGTCTTAATTTAATCCTGACAGTATCACACTGTTTGTTGATGATCACCATTTATCAGAAAAATTCCAGATGACATCAGAATGACTTGTGGCCTGGACAAATGTGCTAAGGAAACCTTCCCTAAGCAAAACTACATCGTTTTGACAGATGACTATTTAATTGTTACATTTGTACCCCACATTTTCCCATTTATTTGCAGGCTCAATATGGCTTACATAGTACCATGAGGCATTAGCCACATCTTTGATGAAACAAATACAAAGTGATGTTACGGTCGAATAGAAAGGTGTATATAAGTACCTAGGAGTTGAGGAATCCAGCAAGAATATTCAGGAGATTAAAATCAATATTGAAAGGTGCATTAACATCACTGAATAAGACTAAACATGCTGTTAAAGTTGCTCCCATTGCCAGGTACTACGACTCCTAGTGGATTTACATGCAACTGTAAATTGCAGTGCAAAATTTCCTTGCGTCTGAGAGGAGCACTAGTTGAAACATAGTCTGTGCAGTGGCCTTCCTGCACTACACAGATTTTCCGGCATATGATCAACATGGTGTAAGAAGTTCTGTGCTTTTCATGCAAGACTAAGAACAGCATAGAATTTTAAGGACCACCTTGATCACATGCTAAAAGAGCCAGGAAAGCCGCAGTGGCAGCTGTGTTTGAACCAGGGAGAAGTATACCCAACAATGGTTGTGCTGAGTGAGAGAGGAGAGAGATTGTGGAAAGTACTTATTGAGGGCTCAAGGGGCTAATGAAAAATGGGAGGGAAAGCAGTGGACAAGAAAACACTACATTAAATAAAATTATTCAGTCACCCTTTTTTGCCCTACAACGAATTTGCTCGGTTAAGCCTCATCTCCCAACCTCATGTATCCAGACTCTTGTCTCTCTTGTACCATCTGGATTACTGTAACACACACTTTTCTTGTTTACCTCTCTTCATTAAAGCATCTCCAGCTTGTACAATCTACCACTATCAAAACTTTTACACAATGTCCACAAATTCAATCATATCACTCCTTTCCTCAAACAAGAACACCAGCTACTCATACCCTACTGTATTACCTATAAACTACATCCATCTGCTCTGGAATATATCTCCAATCTTCTCATTCCAAGTTCCTCTCCCCTACCTCTTCACTCCTCTCAGCAGTCCCTTCCTTCATCTTCCTTCTCCCACTGCTATAAAACTGGACACTACTTGGGCCACTGCTTTTGCCGATGCTGTCCCGAAATTCTGGAATACTCTGCCACTTCATATTAAATCTGAATTGTCATATACTGCCTTTTAAAAAAATGTTAAACTCATTGGCTTTTTACTCAAGCTCTTCCATTCTAATTCTATGTCCCATCCCTGCTCCCTTATTTGTGCTTTTCTTGTTAACCCCTTAGCTGTAATAGGGTGATTAGTGGTATACCAAATAAATAAAAGCTTGTGGAGAAGGGGAGATACAAACTGGAGACAAGAGGTACAGAATGTATGTGTGTGTGGGGGGGGGGGGGGGGGGGGAATGTACAGAAAGGGAGATGAGAGGTAGCAGATGAGTGTATGGGGAAGAAGTGCTGAGGACAAAAGAGGGTAAGGTGATAAGAAACAAAGGTGACGCGGTGGGGGATGCAAGTTGAGAACAAAAGAGGATAAAGGAATGTATGATAAGGTAAGGGAACGAGTAGAGGAGAGAGGACAAGGGAGCAGACTGGGTAAGTAGGCATGCGGTGTGAAGAACTGAGAAAGGTAACATTATGTGTGGGGGAAGGGGGAGTTGATGAGCTGAGAGAATTTTGAAGGGAGATTAGTTAGTGGAGGAAAGAGTGTTGAAGGGAGGCAGGGGTTATCTGAAGGGCCAGTGTGTGCATATGTTGGGAAGAAGTGATGAGGCTTATGGCTAGGGCTTCTAGATTTCTTGTATTTGCTCCGCATAGCTTCACAGGAAGTGCAGGTAGTACTTTTTTTTTTCTTAATTGCTGATATTTGTAGCAACAACTATAAACAGAAGTGTATTGCCACAAGAAGTCAAAAGGACTAGAGATTGCTGCAATAAAGTCACTGAAAGCCAGAAGCCCTACTTATAAATTACTATTAATGTACTCCTGGGAAAAAAATCTGCATTACAACTTTGAAATTTACCATCTTTGAATAAGAAATGTTCAATTTGGAAGTTTAATTACTATTTAAAGACAGTAGATATATGGTATACTTTGATAAATATGCAAAATGTTTAAAATAGTGTGCAGAATTCCCCCATGAGTATGCTACTTATATGAGTATTATAGGTTTTTTTCAGTGAAGGCACTTATGGAACAAACTTCTAGTTCTTATAGTTTAGCTTAAATCAGTGTCAACTCAAGAGAACCCTCTGGCTAGCTACCCTGAACTTTGTTCGGTCTTCAGTCAGGTGGCTAATTGTTAATAGAGTGGCATCCATTGTTACTATTATTTATGGATCTATGAGATAACTGGTTTTCTGCTTTTGTGTTGACCTTCAGTCTTGACAAGCATGATGACTTTCTTTAAACATGAAGTGCCAAAATATGAATTTAAGTCTTGCCATTTCAGCTTCCAAGAAAAGCTTGGGTTTCACCTTCTCCAATACCAATTGATTTGTTCTTTAGGCAGTCTATGGTATACAAAGTATTCTTTCTCCAGCACCATAATATTAAGGCATTGATTTTCTTTCTGTCTTGCTTCTTCACTGTCTCCAACTTTCACATTTATGTGACATTTTTGAAAATGCCATGGGTTAGACAAGTCATATCTTTGTATACAGAGATATATCTCTGAATTTGAAAAACTTGTCTACATAACATATTACTCTTGGCAGAATGGTTATCAGAAATTTTGACTGTTTTATTATTGATCCAAGCAGGATGTATGTTATCAGAATTCTTGACTTTTATAATTATTGATCCAAGCAGGATGAAGTTTTCAATTTCTATTCTCTCCATAACAAAATTATTGATTTTATCCGTTTTCAGGATCTTTGCCTTCTTCATGTTAAGGTGCAGGCCCATTTTCAGAGTATGTTCCTTGATCTTGATAATCAGATGTTTCAAATCTTCACTTTCATCTAGCATGGTGAAGGTTGTTGATGAAACCTAAGGTGTGAAAATTGGTGGAAGACTCTTCCTATAGTCCTGCTTCTCCAATGATTCCTTCTGCATATATATTGAACAAGTAGGAGGAAATACACAGTCTTATCACACCTGGTTCTCTGTGTATTTTTCCACCATTTCTTCATCTCAGCATTGTTCAACATGGATCCTTGAGTAACATTTTTGCATCTCATATCAAGGTGGGAATTCTCTGTAACTCTTGTAGCTTTCCGATCTTGTTCTTCCTTTGATATTTTCTGATTCTGTTTCCTTACATGCATGACTGTACTACTACTCTTTTTCACATCTTCATAGCATATCTGAAATTTCAACTATGTTCTGCAACTGCCTCTTTCGCCTCTGACTCAACATAACTGTATCACATAAAAGTAAAATAATTTAAACAATTGTCTCTCTTTCTGTACTACATTACAAAAGTTTGGCTGTTTCCTAGTACAGGTGCTCAACTGTTACACTGAGGAACGGCAACTTCTTCCATTAAAGACTTTTACTTTTTGCCCTTTTAGTTTACATTTTTATATTCTCCTTTGTACACCACGTTAGATGGCTTCCTATCAGTAAAAATAAACACATATAGGAGAACATTATTACTATAATAATGTACAACTGTAACTCCATAAACCTTGTATTATACACGAGCTCTGGTATAACAATTTTTAAGTATAGCTCCAACGTATAATTTTAGAAAACATTCTCAATTTCGTTGCTACTTTAAGAAGCATAGAAGATTTAAAGACAACAATAAACCCTTCAAAACGACGAATACAAAACACACAAAGGGTTCTGTCAGGAGTTCCTCATGCTTTAGAGCCTGCAGCCGGACAGCCTCACTTAACATGCTCCATCATGAACAAAAACAAAACCAATCCACTAAAAGAGCTCTCAACATTTTTATCCGAACCCATCATATCTACTAACCTACGACCGAAGGCTGTAGCTCCACCGATTCATAGATAGGACCTCCGCGAGCTGAGCTCGGAGCCACCTGGGCTCCACGGTAGCGGACGCCGTCACACGCAAAGCACGCACCGTCGTCGACCCCGTAAGCTCTAGTTGAACTCTTCCGTACGCGGGTTTCACCTTTAGCTGCTCTCTTGAAAAATTCGGTAGCTATTTCGAAGTAGTAGCCCATCCAAACAAAGGAATTATTTGACCTCTTGAATGAAAATCAATGAAGGAACCACGAACTTTGTAGATTCGGAATATGTATATCTAAACTAAGAACGTGCACTATACGTCAAAACCCCAAGGCATGCTAGAAGGTGTAGTTTTTTATGTCAACACTTTAATAGGGGTGGGGGTGGGAGAAAATGGAGAAACATAGCAGAATAGTAATTGAGAAGTGCTCAAGATGTCCAATAGGAGGTACGAACTATTCCAAATATTTCTTTCCCTGCTTACTTTATTTGGTCGATTTTTCTGTTTTCAACGCACAACATTTCTACGCGCTGGCCTGGTCTACTCTGGTGGGAGTAGACTCCGCCCAATTTTGCGAGATTGAGGGTATGCGATTGGTTGAGGAATTCTTTGAGTGAATGGCGAACGATCCTCCCCCGCGTGAATTCCACTCGCTTGTTCATCATAATACAGGAGAGTGAAGGCTGACCGCTTGCTGAGTGGGCGCGAGGGGGCAGGTAGTGTCTCGGGCCTGCGCGCGCTGGGCGGAGAAAGAGCGTCTCGAGACCGCGCGCTATTAGGGAGGCTGGCTGCAGCAGTCTGTGGGATTTGGAGGAGCGATGAGAGGGAGGGAGAAGTTCTCCGTCTGAGTCGGTCGTGCGTTCACGCCGCGGACTCCGGTGTCAAGGTGGGAGCTAGTCGGCAGCGGGTCCTTTGGAAGTCGGACCTTCGTTCTTCTGCTATCGTTTATCACTTTTCCGGTTTGGTTTTTTGTTACTGTTTTCAGACGGACTTCTTTCTTTTCTCCGCCCACCCCAGTCCGGGCTGCCTGTGGCATTCCAGCTGAGAAGGGAGAAGAGGGGGGACGGGACGAGACACGACTCGGAGGAGAGCGGCGCCCACCATCCTGGGTAAGGCATGATGAGACTGCGACAGAGTGGACAGAGCTATTAGTGGCATTCTTAATAAAGTCAGGCAAGAAGGGGAGAACATGTCTGGTCAAAAACCCCAGCAAAGGTGATCGGACGGGATGGAGATACGGGGCCAAAATGGTCGTGTTTCTATATTGAAATAGGGAGGGCGATATTCTCTTGGACAAGATTGCCTAGTTTCCAGTTGTTCTGCACTGAATGAAGGGGAGCTATCCCGAGTCAGGGACGCGTGCTTCCCGGGTTTATGTTTTGAAATGTTTATAAACTTCACAATTCGTTTGTTGTTCTCGAGCATGAACCCTTAGATTGATTTATTTAGTTGATAATTAGGATTTGACTCACGTAGTTTTCAATGATTGTTTTATATTTATAATAATCAGAAAGTGAACTTAATTTTCTGTTCTGACATTCTCTGGCATTCTCATTGTTTTATTCTTTCCGTTTTTCCTTCAATTGTTTTTTTTTTTAATCTTAGTGGTTCTGATGATAGGTTTCAGAAGGAGCAGGAAACTTGTTGCTGCCCCAGGCTTAAATCTTTCTTCTTTACCCACAGGCAGTGAATATGTAGTATATTTATATTTGTAGCATATTTAATATGCTTTTTCTAATGCAAGAATTTTGCATGCATATTCGTTATATGTTTGCATTTAATGCCTGTACCGGATTTGTTTATACTCCGTACATCAGTCTATATTATATTTGTATATATATTATGTAGGCATATAGATCTGTATTTAACTGTATGCGTTAGTCGTTGTCTGTAATGCACATAGTTTATGCACGTCAGTCTACTTCTGGCTGTAATTCAAATATTTTATGTCTATTATGCATACATTCTTATTTGCTTAATCTATAAATAGCAGTACTGATTACCAGGGGCAGTGAATAGGATTATCAATTTCCGTTTTCAGAATCTGCATTTCTGTCCTGGTGTCCTTGGTAGTGGTCTAACTAAAACAACTAGTTTTATTAAGATATACATTTTAATAATATAGCTGTATATGTAAATGTGGGCTTAGAGATGAAGTTAAAGGACAAAAGTATTTTATCTTGGTAAATATACCAAAATAGGAAAACTGACACATATACTATATGTTAATGAAGGATTTCATACTGTTTATAATTTTACTTTATCAAGGCTTAGAATTAATATTGTATTCCATCCTGTTCTTTTCAACAGCTTTTAAGGCAGAAATGTTAGCTTTATATCACCATGTAAAATGCTCTTTCTGTTTAATAATTTCATATCATCAAGCTGCATAGCATTGTGCAAGAACCCTAGAAAGCTTGTGGTTGCCTTTGGTAAGGGAGTTAAATTATTCATGTATGTGGTGTATAGGAACATCAAATTGCAAAGGCCATTTTACTAGCTTCATGATCTAACCAGTTTACTATGCTACGGTCATAGTTTAGAATATGTGTTGAGGATAATTTGTAGGTTAATAATTCTGTGATTTCTAAGTGAAAAAAGATTGGTACGATTTTTGAAACTATTGCTCTGATGGTGATCTTTGGGAATGTAAAAATGGGTGTGCATCTGGAGAGTATTTGTAAAGATTCTTCTACTGTCTGAGCTTTGCCTGTGGGATTTGTGCAAACATAATTGAGGCACAGAATTCCATCTCACAGATGGTATCTGACAGGATGGCTAAATTATCATTTATCTGGCATGAATGGTAAATACAGCAAAATGGACACCATGTCTTCATACTAGTTTTCCCTTTCTGATCTCTTGCTCTTAGAAGAAGCAACTATGAAACTCGTCTATAGTCATACAGAGTCACATTTAAATATTCATTTAACTTACAATTATAGTTGTATTTTTTTGGCGGGAGGGGAGGATATTGTGGTATAAAAGGGGTGAAGAAAGTCTTGAAGATGTGTAATTGACTGAAGAGCATCTGGTTGAGTAAAATTGCCTGATAAATAAAATGCCTTGCCAAAGTCATATTGCGTCAGGTATGCATTTTTAGACTGGAACAGGGACTTACACCAGAATACTTACCACCATTTTACAGCACTATGTATGCCCAGTTGCAGTATAAAATATATATTGTATATGTATACACATGCTCGTACTCTTTCTGCTCATTCTTATTAGTAGTGCATACTTCATGTTGTTACACCTTTATTGCTGCTTTATGCATCTCTTGAAAGTTGCCATCATGGTCATTTTGTAGGAATAAATTTAGCCTGCAACGGTAGTGGTGGGGGGAGGGGAGTTGTGAGTAGTGACGGACTTGGCTTCCAAGGAAAGTCAAGTAGGACTCAGGTCTTTGATGGGTTCTGCATGAGGAAGAGAAGTAGTACCAGTGGCTCTAGTTTCTGGCCTCCATACTGCCTTCTCTCTCCTTGTCCTTGTGCCCTTGATGGAGTGAGTATATTGTGGCATGACCCTGCCCGTTTGGGTGCCCAAACTTTGATAGACCAATCCACCCAAGTTGCTGTTTTAGATGTGGGCAGAATGTAATTTGCAAACATCTCTGTGTGAGAAATTGTCCATAAAATGGGCAAATAAGTAATATCTTTTAACTCTGATGTTGTTGGATAGCCTTCAAGTGACAGATTTACAGAAAACAATTACCATAGTTGAGATCTCTCCTGCACCGTTGTTAAAAGAATTTCAGGGAGGTATAAGTTTGCAAGCACCTGAAATAAGTTCTTGCTCAGTCTGGACCCTTTTTATCCAACTGGTGGTCAAGTATGAAATGTAATTGGGTTTTTCTCAGCTTATTATTTCATCCAAAGAACTGGGATTTTTGGTAACTTCACCTGAATTCATATAAAATCACAATTATATTATGGTTTACTTAGCTTGAGTTTCTGTAATTGGAGAAAACTGCCCTGCTGCTTTTAGAATGTAGGAACAGTTTATATGTGAATTATCTACAGAGCCACAATTTCCATGAGTAATCCAAAATGGTCATTTTTTTGATGGCTTCACATTGTCAGTGTGGTTAAGGAATCTGTATACAGTTCACTGACAGAATTACTTTTTTTGGACTGTCTGACATTTCAGACTCATTTTAATGTGAACTGCAGATGGTATGCATGTTTTAGGCTTAGGAGCTTAAACTGTACTATAAATGATATAACACAAACATAGTTAAGAATTAATCTCCTTTGTGCCTAACTATGCACGAAAAAGGCAAAAAAGATCATTAAACATTGCAACTGACCATTAGGCATATTTTCAAAGTACTTAGCCTTCCAAAGTTCCATAGAAACCTATGGAACTTTGGAAGGCTAAGTGCTTTGAAAATATGCCTACATATTACCTAGCGTATAAAGCAACTGGACTTATTCAGCTAGTCCTTTTGTGCAACATTCCTGTGCCTTGTAGATGTTGCAAGCAGAATATTTCTAGACATTGCCTATTTTTTTCAGTTGCAGAAGTCCATCTTAAGGTAAGTTCAGCTCTCTTTTATGAAAATTTATTCCTGTATAACTACTTTTAATATATGCATAAACCACCTGTAGTTCTAACTCGGTGTATGTCCAGTGAAGCCATCCATCCGCTCAAGACAGATAAAATGAGAGAGCTGATTGTATTTGGGCAATAATTTCTTGGTACTTTTTAGCAAAAATGTTTCACAGGCATTAAGCGTGGAAGTTGTTAGCAACTTCAAAATGCAGCTGTTGAGACAACTTTGAATCTATGACCAATGATGACAAACATATTATGCTCTACTATTAAAAACAAAATGTTAAAAACCCTACATAAAATCTAAATTTTTGTTTTCTGGCTAGAATCCTTAAAGTAATAGCTCTAGAGCTACTAGGGTCACTACTCTGGAACAGTCAATGTGGAAAAATATCCTGTATTTGAAACGTCTGTGCTGTTTTTTCAACCTACCAAATAGCTACTTCTCTAAGTAGTTTATTGATACAGGGCTTCTTCTAAAAAATAGAATAAGGACAGAAATTGTTCTGGTATTCAAGTCTTTTTAGTTTATCCACGTTTACTAACAGCACACTCTTATCTTCTGTTGGAATAAAATGGTACCCGTGACAGATGCGATGAAGCTACAGTGTAGTAAATTTAAAATGAAACGGAGAAAAATTTTCTTCACTCAACTTGTAATTAAACTCCAGAATTCGTTGCCAGAGAATGTGGTAAAGGCGGTTAGCTTAGCGGAGTTTAAAAAAGGTTTGGCGGCTTCCTAAAGGAAAAGTCCATAGACCGTTATTAAATGGACTTGGGGAAAATCCACTGTTTCTGAGATAAGCACTATAAAATGTCTTGTACATTTTTGGGATCTTGCTGGGTATTTGTGACCTGGATTGGCCACTGTTGGAAACAGGATGCTGGGCTCGATGGACCTTTGGTCTTTCCCAGTATGGCAATACTTGTGTACTTATGTACTTCTCAGTGTACATGTGCTAACAATCTGCAAGTTCCAGTTCTTTATTTCTTGATATACCACCTAAGTGGTTTACAATCCAAAATTAAGACAGAAATAAGTTACATAACCCAGTAGAAAAAGTAAAAAGGATAGAATTTGCTTCAACTTATATCCAGATCCAAATTCTGCTGTTACTTTCATTCTCCACTGAGAAATGCCTAGTTCTGAAAAACTTAATTCAAGGCCTATCTTAAATTTTTTGCTAACAGGCTTCTAAATGCAAATAAAAGTTGCAAGGAGTTTGTAGCATAGGACCCATTATATTAAAAATAGTAGCATGGGTTGTATCAAATACTGTATGACAAAAAGAAGGAACCATCAACAGTCTCTGTTCACTGGAGTGAAGGGTTCTGGTAGGTGTTTATTGTATTAATAGCCTAAACAGAAATAGTGGTAACAAGTAGTTTGAATCTTATGCACCAGTGTTAGAATTTTATATGAGATATAGAGATTGTTAACCAATGTACCTGCTTAAGAAAAGGGTTAATGTGATATCTTTTCTTTGCTCCTGAAATTAATGTTACTGCAGCGTTCTGCATTAATTGTAATCTTCTGATAGCAACTTGACAAAGGCCTTGAAAGAGAAAAATTCAGTAATCCAGATGTCTTTAAACAAGAGTATGAATCACTGTGTATAGGGATTTATGATTAAAGAAAGAGCGGACTGAGCAAACATTTTTTCTTAATTTGAAAAAAAAAAAGTTCTGCATAAGGGAAGAAAGGGTAGAAATATGTGAATGAAAAGGTATACATACTATTATCCAGTATGACACAGAAGATTCTCAGTGAACTGACTAGATGAATATTTATTCCTGAGATGTTAGAGGATATGATTTATCCTTTATGAGCAAATAACCATGTTCTAGTTTTTTCTGGGTTAAGTTTCAATCTACATTGATGTAGCCATTCTGTTTTCTTAATAAGTTTTTAATTTAAGTAATGTTCTGCGGAGGAATAGATTCCATGGTAACTGTCGTCTCCATAGATAAGTAACTGCATTAAAGTTTGCTAAAGGGGCCATAAATATGTTAAACAGAAGTGGCACCAACACCAATCCCTGAGGAATCCTACAAGAACTGTCATAAGAAGGGGGAGGTAGAATTATCCCAAATTGTAATATTGGCCTTTTCAGAAAGGTAGGAGTGGAACCATGCTAGAGATATTCCTTGTACTCCTACGTCTTGGAGTCTGTCTGGTAAGCGAGCATGATCTTTAAGATTCAGTGAAGTTAGAATGGCAATGGGTTAAAATAAAAGTTGTTGTGATGTCCAAAAGAGTGGTTTCTGTACAACAATGGGCTTGAAAGATGGTCTGATTTTGGTGTAGAGCATTTGTACATTCTAAGTAATTGGTGAGTTGATTGGCTGACTGTATTGTCAGCAGTCTTGGATACAAATGTTAGATTTGCTGTTGGATGACAGTTTGAAATATCTAGCCATCAGGACAATGTGTCTTTTGTTCTCTGGCAAATATAAACTAGTTTCTACTCCATTCCCAATTCAAGGGAAATCAAGATCAGGTTATGAAGAAATGGTAAAAAGATGAAATTGAATTTTTTTCCAGTAACGGTGAAGAAGAGAATTGAGGGACAGTGGTTGTAACTGTAGGACTATTAAATGAAGCAAACCTGCTTCATAGAGTCTCCATGAGAGAAGCAGTAGAGGAGTACTGCAGAGAGCGTGATTGGGATTAAAAAGTGTGGTTTGGAATTTTTTGAGTTCTGATTTAGTTTGTAAGCATTGTCATACTGGGACAGACTGAAAGTCCATCAAGCCCAGTATCCTGTTTTCAACAGTGGTCAATCCAGGTCAAAAGTACCTGGCAAGATCCCAGAACAGTAGAACAGATTTTATGACTGCTTATCTTTAGAAATAGTGGATTTTCCCAAATCCATCTTAATAATGGCTTATGGACTTTTCTTCTAGGAAATTATCCAAACCTTTTTTTAAACCCTGCTAAGCTAATTGTTTTTACCACATTCTCTAAGGGGCCCTTTTACAAAGGCATGCTAGCATTTTTAGCACACGCTAAAAATAAGTGTGTGCTAGAAGCTCATATATTCCTATGGTTGTCTCTAGTGTTTAGTGTGCGCTAAAATGTTACCATGCCTTTGTTTCCTAGGAGCCCATGGGAAAAATATATGGTAAACAGGCCCCAAGTTAATACTTCATAAAATAGGATGAAGATCATACTGGTTTCATAGCCTCCGTGAAAAGATTGGTCTTAGCATAAATTATGGGTGTCATTTATTAATGCTTTTAATGCATATTATATATGTGTATGTATATATATATATATATATACACAAACTGTATGTCTGCCCAGCACTATCCCCGCCTCCCACAACCGGTTCTGGCACAGACCATATAAGTCTGCCCAGCACTATCCCCGCCTCCCACCACCGGCTCTGCCACCCGATCTTGACTAAGCTGTTTGAACTTCTGTAACTTTTTGTTTCCATATAAAAGGATGGGGTTTGGACTGCTGTATTATACATTATTTGCTCTAACAAAATTCATTAAAACCTCGTTTTTTGTTTCTGGTGATTTTAGTCACATCTTCCCAGAGATGGTCACAAATATATAAAGACACAATTTTGTATTATTAAGTCTTTTCTGCACCACACCTCAAAACATGGTGATGGGGTGAGTACTAAGTCTGTATACAAATATCCATCTAACATATCATCCCACTTCACCCTGTCTTACTCAAGTCTTTCACTTTATGCACTACTGCATGCAGCTTATAGTTATCTTAGGTATCTTTGTTTAAAATACAGTATTGTTGACAATAGCCAGCAGTGTGTGAAGCTGGAAAACAAGAAGAGAACCCGAGACTGTACTGTAGTTCAAGGGGAGTTTCAGGCAAAATCAGTATTTTTTTGTCTCCAGAGGGCTTACAATCTTTACCTGTCAATGATGCTGGCATTTTGGGGGTCATTTAATTTATGCTAAGAAAATGTTAAAATAACTGCTCCAATTTAACACGCTGTTCTACAAGAAATAAAGTGCAAAGTAGCAGAAACACAGGATAATCCTAATATTGAAAGCAGTTTGTGCTGCTTTATCTTCCAATATTGTCCACCTTTCTATAGTTAGAGAAGAGGCTACAAAGCTTGAAGAGAGAAACTCCATAGCAAATCTTAAAAAAAAAAAGTAATACACTGATGAGGATCACAGAAGATGCAGCTTTCCTGATGCTTTGCAGGGAAACTTTATTGCAAAAATTCCTATCAGTGCAAACTGTTTTCTTGCTTAACCCAAATATGTTTTACCTGTATTTTGAACAACTCGATATGTATTGGTGAAATCTTAACTTTTTGACCTAGGAAGAAAATATTTCTGTTGGAAATGAACTTTGAAACCATCTAATTTATATGGTAAAAGAAACCATGAAAATAATTCTTAATATCTTCTGTATACTTGCTTCTTCTCGCCTGCATGCATGGACTCCATGGGCTTGCCAATAGCAACCTAGCCTACCCCCAACTTGGGAGCAGAAGCCATAAAGCCAGGGATGGGTGAAGTGCTGCTGGTGTCAACCGTAGCCTGGCACAACTTTTGCACTGGTCCTCTATTCAAAAGTAATATCTTTTTCCTTCTTGATGATCCTTATACAAGTAATATTTCAGGAGAAATTCTGTGCACCTCAGTTTTCTGTTGCAGAGTTCAGCACAGGAACCAGGCACATGCAGACTTTGGCCTTGTAGGCCAAAAAGAGGAAGTGGCATCAACTTGCATGGACAGCAACAGTAATGCCTTGAGCTGGAAGATGGAGGTGTTGGCCTGGGGTGAAGGAATAAAGGAGTTGAGCCTGAGGGGTGGATAGAGAGAGAGAGAGAGAGAGAAATTTAAGTGAGCTGAGTCTGTGAGGGAAAAGAGTGGCGGATATGGAGTGGAGGGGGGAAGATATAGGCTTAAAGCTAGATGGAGGGAGAAAGCAGGAGGGGGTTAAGTCTGGGAGGGAGAAAGGGCTAGTAGACCTTAAGATGAGGAAGCTCTGCACAAACATAAAAATTCTCATCTTTAAATGATTGTTTTTGGATTGCTTTGTACATTTTCAGAGAAAATGACTATATATTCTTAGGCGTGTAGAATCTGTATGTTTTTGCACTGGATTTACACAGTTATCTTTCACTGTTGATAGCAATAGTGGTGACTGGTTTTGGGGGCAGTGTCAGTGATGGGTGCCTGGCATCTGGGAAGTTTTCCATCTCTGTGCATAGTATTCCCATATATGTAGAAATTCTCTTAGGTTCCCTTTTTCAAAATTTCTGTTAATTGTTTTTGCACTTACTGCATATTAGCGGAAGGCATAGCGAACACTGATCCATTGAGTGACCGAGAGCCGGACTCGACTGATCAGATAAGGAAGGAAGGCACATCAGCCTCAAAAATTAACGTGTGATAAGGGCAAAGGCCATGCAGTAACTATTGGGGGCGTGCCCAGCATGTCCTCTGCAGTTACCACAAAAAAGTTCTTTACCACATATTGAGAGTATTTGCAATCAGTGTAGAGATATTTTGCCGCCTTCCTAAAGTCAGTAGTAAGTGTACCAGCTTTAACTGCACAGTTGACAGCCTGCGGTAAGTATTTTGTGCTAACATCAGCATGCAGTTCCCAATCTCTAACATAGCATGCAGCTAATGTATGAATTAGTGTGCTCTGTCATGCCAGTGTGGTAACAGTACATGCTAATTTGTGAGTTTACTGCATAACTCAATTTAGTAAAAAAGCTTCTTTAGACTTTTTTCCAGGGCAGTTCAGGGTAATTCAGCTTTTCCTTGTTGTCCCTTAATTTCAGTGGTTACTATTGTGTTCCTAGTATGAAAAAGAACTCCTCTCCAGTTTTTGTACTGTTTTCTTTTGAAGAGGTTATGGCAGTGCTTCCCAATCTTTTGTGGCTGTGATTCCATTATTGTGGCCAAATAAAATTGTGTGACCCTTCAGAGTTGCAGATTAATGATGCACCTATGGAGAACCCATCTAGGTTGTGACCCTCAAACATGGACTTTGTGACCCCATTTTGGGAATTTCTGGGTTACAGCCTGTGATGGGCCCATCCTAATCTTTTTTTTTTTTTTTTTTTTCCCTCCAGTTATTCTTTATTAATGCTCATTAAAACATACAAGAAAAAAGAAATAAATCTTGTAAGTAACATTTCAAATATGAGAACAAAATTGAATTACAGACCACATTATGGAATTCGCTTTGAAGCCATATGTCCTAATCTTGGTTTATATTATATAAGATTTGGGGGCCCTTTTACTAAGGTGCATTGGGCCTACCGGTGGACAAGCTCCAGTATCCCACGGTAGTTTAGCCAGCAGTGTGCGCTACTCCCGCTATAAAAAAAAGATATGTATATATATTTGCTATAGGAGGCATGTCTGAGGGTGGAGAGTAGGTGTGCCTGCGGTAATCGGGTAGTGCAGGCATATTACCGCATGCTACCCGATTAGCGCAGGAGTAGCAAGGGAGCCCTTACTGCCTTCTAAATAGGTGGCGATAAGGGCTTCCGACAGTAGTGGCCATACGCCAATGGGGAAATTAGTACATGGCCAATAAAAAAAAAAAAAAAAAAAAAACAACCCTCCTGACCGCAGTCATTTTTCAGCTGTATTAGAGTGGCCGGGCACATGGCAAACCCACACGCTAATTGCTTACCAGCCACTTTCTAGTGTGCCTTGGTGATTGCAGTTGTATCCGATCTGCCTCTGCCATGGTGACTTCCAGACCTGTTTCACCCACCCCCCACCAAATAAACAAATGTGCAAGTGCTCAAATTTTTTTACTTTCCAAGATGATCTGCCTTTTTTTCTCTTTATTTTCACTAGCTACTTTACCAGCTAATACTCTTCCAGGCAGAGAGGATAGAACTCTTGACTCTTTTGGGAGGAAGACGTCACAGGCCGCTGTGCTCGCCACCAGGATCCAGTCTTACAAGCTCTTCATGAGCATGCACTTGTGGGACTCAATATGGCAACTGTCGGTCTTAGTTGATACACTCCCTACGGAGCTGGCCGAGCCTTTTCGCCAGGTGGTCAGGCAGCAGAAGGCATGTCGAAGGTTCCTGGCCAGAGTACATTTGACACTTTTGACGTGGCATCCAGAGTTACTGCTCAAGGTATAGTGATGCGCAGACTCTCATGGCTGTGTGTGTCTGACCTGGATCATTCTGTCCAGTAGCGAATGGCGGATGTTCCTTGCCAGGGGGATAATCTGTTTGGTGAAAAAGTAGAGGATCTGGTTCATCAGATCAAGAAGCATAATGATGCTATGGATTCTCTCTTCCACCAGATGTTTTTTGGCGGGAGGAGGAGTGCTCCCTATTCCTATTCTAGGTGTAGGTACACTCCTGCTTCTCGGCAGCCTGCCCAGGCTCAACCCCAGCATGCTCGTTCTCGTCAACAGCTTGCGACTAAGGCCCATACTTCTCCTTTTGACTGGCTCCAGTTAAGCATAGCCTCAATAAAAGTATCCATGCCGGACGACTTACCGGTTGGAGGTTGATATTTTTTTCACCAACAGTGGCCTCTTATAACCTCCGACCGGTGGGTTCTTCAAGTAGTCCGACTAGGATACACTCTCAGTCTGGAATCCAAACCTCCAAATTGTCCACCGGGAGCTCAATCTTACAGTTCCCAGCACAAGCGGGTACTTGCAGAGGAACTCTCCGCTCTTCTAAAGGCCGGTGTGGTCGAAACCCGTTTCACCAGGGGAAGAAGGGTTGGGATTCTATTCCAGGTACTTCCTTGTGCAGAAGAAAACAGGGCGGATGCGTCCCATCCTAGACCTAAGGGGCCTGAACAAATTTCTAGTTCGAGAAAAGTTCAGGATGGTTTCCCTAGGCACCCTTCTTCCCATGATTCAAGAAAATGATTGGCTATGCTCTCTGGACTTAAAGGATGCTTACACACATATCTTGATCCTTCCAGCTCACAGGAAGTATCTTCGATTTTGGCTGGGAACTCAGCACTTTCAGTACTGTGTGCTGCCTTTTGGTCTGGCATCTGCGCCCAGAGTATTCACAAAGTGCCTGGCGGTAGTCGCAGCGTCACTACGCAGACTGGGAGTGCATGTGTTCCCTTATCTCGACGATTGGCTGGTGAAGAGCACCTCGAAGGCAGGCGCTCAGCAGTCCATGCGAATGACTATTCAGGTGCTAGAACTACTGGGATTCGTAATCAGTTACCCCAAGTTCCATCTCACTCCAGTTCAAAAGTTGGAATTCATTGGAGCCCTGTTGAACACAAAGACGTTTTCGAGCTTATCTTCCCGAGACCAGGGCAGACAACCTCCTGTCCCTGGTGTCCATAGTTTGAGCATCTTGACAGATCACGGCTCGGCAGATGTTGAGACTTCTGGAGCACATGGCCTCCACAGTTCATGTGATTCCCATGGCACGTCTACACGTGAGTTCGGCTCAATGGACCCTAGCTTCCCAGTGGTATCAAGCTGCGGGGAGTCTAGAGGATGTACTCCAACTGTCCACCGACTTCCGGAATTCTCTGCAATGGTGGGCGATTTGTTCCAATCTGACCTTGGGGCGTCCATTCCAAATTCCTCAACCACAAAAAGTGCTAACGACGGATGCATCCCTTCTGGGGTGGGGAGCTCATGTAGATGGGCTTCACATTCAAGGAGCCTGGTCCCTTCAGGAAAAAGGTCTTCAGATCAATCTCCTGGAATTGCGAGCGTTCTGGAATGCTGTAAAGGCTTTCAGAGACCGGCTGTCTAACCAAATCATATTGATTCAGACAGACAATCAGGTTGACATGTATTACACCAACAAGCAGGGGGGGGCACCAGATCTCGCCCTCTGTGTCAGGAAGCCGTCCAGATGTGGCTTTGGGCACGCTGTGATGGCATGTTTCTCGAGGCCAAATACCTGGCAGGTGTAAACAACAGTCTGGCCGACAGGTTGAGCAGGATAATGCAACCTTACGAGTGGTCACTGAACATGGGCGTAGCCCGCAAGATCTTCCGAGCGTGGGGCACCCCTCAGTGGATCTTTTTGCCACTCATTCCAATCACAACGTTCTTCAGTTCTGTTCCAGGCTTCAGGCCCACGACAGACTAGCGTCAGATGCCTTTCTCCTGCATTGGGGAATAGGCCTCCTGTATGCGTATCCTCCCATACCTGTAGTAGGGAAGACTTTGCTGAGACTCAAACAAGACTAAGGACCCATGATTCTGATTGCTCCCTTCTGGCCACATCAGATTTGGTTCCCTCTTCTGGAGTTGTCCTCTGAGGAACCATGGAGATTGGAATGTTTTCCAACCCTCATCACCCAGAACGAAGGGTCGTTTCTACATCCCAACCTCCAGTCTCTGGCTCTCAAGGCCTGGATGTTGAGGGCTTAGAATTCACCTCCTTGGGTCTTTCAGAGGGTGTCTCCCGAGTCTTGCTTCCTTCCAGGAAAGATTCCATGAAGAGGTGTTACTCTTTCAAATGGAGGAGGTTTGTCGTCTGGTGTGATAGCAAGGTCCTAGATCCTTTTTCTTGTCCTTCACAGACCCTGCTTGAATACCTTCTACACTTATCAGAGTCTGGTCTCAAGACCAACTCCGTAAGAGTTCACCTTAGTGCGATTAGTGCTTATCATCACCGTGTAGAGGGTAAGCCTATCTCTGGATAGCCTTTAGTTGTTCGCTTCATGAGAGGTTTGCTTTTGTCAAAGCCCCCTATCAGACCTCCACCAGTGTCATCTCAATGTCGTTCTTACCCAGCTGATGAAAGCTCCTTTTGAGCCACTGAATTCCTGCCATCTGAAGTACTTGACCTGGAAGGTCATTTTCTTGGTGGCTGTTACTTCAGCTCATAGAGTCAGTGAGCTTCATGCCTTGGTAGTACATGCACCTTATATCAAAGTTCATCACAACAGATTAGTCCTCCGCAGGCACCCTAAGTTCCTGCCAAAGGTGGTGTCTGAGTTCCATTTGAACCAGTCAATTGTCTTGCCAGTATTCTTTCCCTGTCCTCATACCTGCCCTGGCAAAAACAGTTTGCATACCTTGGACTGCAAGAGAGCATTGGCCTTTTACTTGGAGTGGACAAAGCTCTTCAGACAGTCCGCCCAGTTGTGTTTTTTTTTATTTCAATCCCAACAGGAGGGCAGTCGCCATCGGAAATCGCACAATCTCCAATTGGCTAGCAGATTGCATTTCCTTCACTTATGCTCAAGCTGGGCTGTCTTTGGAGGGCTATGTCACGGCTCATAATGTTAGGGCAATGGCTGCGTCAGTGGCTCACGTAAAGTCAGCCTCCATTGAGGAGATTTGCAAGGCTGCAACGTGGTCATCAGTCCACACATTCACATCTCACTACTGCCTTCAGCAGGATACCCGACGCAACAGTCGGTTTGGGCAGTCAGTGCTGCAGAATCTGTTTGGGTTTAGAATCCACTCCCCCCCCCCCCCCCCCAGACCCATTTTTGTTCTGTTTCAGGCTGCACTCTGTTGTTTATGGTTTCAGGTCAATCTCAGTTTTGTCCTCGCTGTTGCGAGGCCCAATTGACCAATGTTCATTGTTTTGAGTGAGCCTGGTTGCTAGGGATACCCCAAATGTGAGAACAAGCAGCCTGCTTGTCCTCGCGAAGATACTTACCTGTAGCAGTTATTCTCCGAAGACAGCAGGCTGATTGTTCCCGCAAACCTGCCCTTTGGAGTTGTGCTTGTTGTTTGTTGCTTCTATGCTTTTTGATTAAACTGAGGAAGCACGCTCACGCGACGGGCGGGAAGTTGTGCACGCATGCGCGGTGCGTGCGATTCGCGTGCTAGAAGACTCTAAGAAAACTTTGTTTTATTTTGCTGGCAAAATGCCGGTTCCTGTTCCGACGCGGACATCGACCCACATGTGAGAACAATCAGCCTGCTGTCCTCGGAGAATACCTGCTATAGGTAAGTATTTTCGCTGTATGTAAAATGGAAAGAGTCTGGGCTCTACTAGAGAATTATGTATGTTTCTCTGTCCCATGACATTAATGGATTATGTAACTCTCGTGTATTTGTTTGTTACTTTTATATTTTTGACAGTTTAAAACTAAGAATTTTGAACTTATTATATCTTGTGATATCATCTTCAAAGATGGAACTACTTGCCTTGTTACCCCAACTGTTTTTGTTTTATAGCGGAATCTCTCCTCTCCTTACTTTAAAAACTCCTCTAAATAATATTTGAAATAACTGAGCACTGTAGTGCTTTTCTTAAATGGATATAAAATAGCTGGTAAAATTTTATTAAACTGTTTATGGTCTCTGGTCTTATATTTTGAACATTTAAACATCTGTGAAACCTTATGTAAATTTAAGAGAGTGCAGAACATTGTAAAATTATAGGTGCAATTTGCTGTTATAACTAATCATAGTATATTGATAATAAAAATATTGATAGTCAAGCTAAATCTAGTCTCCTCTGAATGTGCAGTTCCTGTTCTCTCAATTTTGACTTTTTAAAAGTTGATCAGAAAAGCTAGAGACTGGAGAAGTTACATGACCTTGTTTTGCTACAGCTAACACCTGAGCTTTCAAGAAGGCCGTTAGGTACCAGTCATCAAGGTACAGGAGCAGATAACCCTGATGTTGAAGGTAAGCTGCTACTAGTACTAAGAATTTTACAGCCCCCCCCCCCCCCTCAGGAGTCAAGGACACAATAGCGGCAGGTGAGTAGGCACATGTACAATGACTTCTTTTACACAAAGCTGGAGAGCAGTCTCCCCACCCCTCAGGGCTCTGTCACATGAGGTCACCCATAAGTAAATTAGTATATGATATTCTGTTTGTTCTTGGAGAATAAAACCTAATGCTTTGGCGTGTCAGCTACCTCTGATCATAAACATAAACTGAACCTTGTTTTTAAGGCACATTAGCGTTTTTAACACACCTACAATTAGCACGCCCGCTAACTGTTTAGGCGCCTATAAGGATATCTTAGGCACATACATGGTTAATGTGTGTTAAAAATGCTAATGTGCCTATAATGCTGCTTAGTAAACAGGGCCCTAAGAAAAAAACTTAAGTTGAGCCTAGATTCTTTTCATTGACATGTTAGATCATTTAAATTTATATTGCAATCAGTCTAAAGCTCCACTATTGTGTTTCCCTACCCCCTTGGACAGTTGGCTGGTCAAGAACATTACTAAATTATTAGCCAGACATTTTTAATTTCATAATAAAATAATTTTAAAAAATGTGATGTGCTCAGAAATTTATGTGACTTGTTCAAACATGATTAGAGCATTATCAGCCAGTATTATCTATTGCACATGGCTTTCAGTCCATTTTTAGTTCACAGTTCATCTCAAAATCAAAATGTGTAGTCCAATAGGCATAATGAAACTGTAGCAATAGCCAGAATCAGTATACCCAGTGAAGATGGTCAAGAATATGTCAGAGGAGAGTGCAGAAGAATCAATGCACATGACCATTTGCATGCTAGAGCTGCAGGGGTTGGTTATAAAGTATCCCAAGTCACAGCTTAAGCCCATCACCAAAATTATTCATAGGAGTCCTGCTAGGCATGACTCTGTCGTGCATTTCTTTCACAGCAGTGGATCTTAACTCTCATTTCACTAGTAGTAGAAGTGCACCAGAGTCAACAGGTAGCTGCTGATCTCTGGTCCACTCAGATAAAGCTGCTTAAGGTAAACTTCCTAGAGTTAAGTGCGATCTGGGACACACAAAATATTTTCAGAGATTGGTTATCAAATTCTAATACATTCGTCTGGTTGTCTGTCCAGAAGGGAAAAACAGGTTTCTAGCTTCTGTGTCAGGAAGTAGTTAGACTGTGGAAGCGACCATCCCTCAAGGGATGTCCCTCAGAGCCAACTGTCTGGTGGGCAGTCTTGAGTCAGATTCTGCAAACTCACAATTGGTCTCTGGATGAGAGCATAATCCAGAAGATCTTTTGAGAGTGGGGAACCTTCTCAGTACATCTTTTTGCCACTCAGTGCAACAAGAAAGTCTCTCTTTGCTCCAAACTGGGATCACATGGCAGATTAGCCTTGAATACCTTCCTCCTTTTATTGGGGTGAGGGATATCTATGTATATATCCTCTAATTCCTCTCATTGGAAAAAGATTTGTGAAACCCAAGCAGGATTAAAGAACCATGATTCTGATCACCTCCTACTGGCTGATGCAGATATGGTTTCCTTTACTGGAGTTTTCCTCTTGGGATCCATAGAGAATGGAATATTTTCCAACACTGATCAGCCAGGATCTATATGACCCTAGCCCTCATGGCTTGAATGTTGAGAAGTTAATGGTAGATTCCCTAATGTGTCACAGGTTATGTTGGCTTCCCATAGAGTTCCATAAGGTCTGGTGTTGGGGTAAGACTCTAGGGGCCTGATGCACAAAGCTTACTGTACTGGGAATGTATGCTTTAGACTGGTTGTAGCCAGCCTAACGCAAATGTTATTTAGTGAGTAATGCACAAAGGGTTTTCCATGGCTCTAATGTGTGCCGTTATCAGCCACCGAGAACCCCTGCTAATTTTATGGCTGCTCTGGAGCTATTGAGAGGAGGGAAACAAACAGGCAGCTGCAAAGGCTGCATGCTTGTGCTCCATACCTTGCCCACCCCAATCTTTTAAAGATTCCCCGGTGGTCCAATGGACCCCAACCCCCCCTTACCCTCAAACAACAATTCCCTGTTGTTTGTGTTTCCCTTCTCTGATAGCTTCAGAGCAGCTGTAAAATTAGCTCTCTAAAGCTAGGCACTCTAGAACTGTGCATCGCCCAGAGTGCTCATTAGAATACTAATGAGCTCATTGTAATACATTTGCGTGGGGTTCTCGTTAGCTGCTAACACACACGTTAGAGCCACGGAAAACCCCTTTGTTTTTTACTCACAAAATAACGTTTGCTTTAGACTGGATACAACCAAATTTTTGTTCGGGGGGGGGGGGGGGGGGGGTGGCTGGTCCACTGGACCACCAGGGATTATCAGCAAACTGTCAGCTTTGAATCACAAATTGCAACTGATGCATGAAGGGGGATCCATGCATCTCATTTCCATGCAATCCCATTGGTCACTGTTTGCGATTTGATAATTCTTACCATGGAACCCGTATTTAATGGGTGCCACTGTTCATAGGCCCCTAGATCTTTTTTCCTATGCTACGCAAAAACTTCTTGAATACTGTTCTACATATGAGTCCGGTCTTAAGACAAATTCTATTAGGGATCATCTTTATGCAGTTGACACATGATCAAGTAGAAGGTAAACGTATCTCTGCTTAGGCTTTTGTTGCTCACGTTATGAGGGTTTGCTTCGGTTGTTGCCTCCCATCAAGCATCCTACAGGTTTGTGAGACCTCAATAACATTTCAAACCAGTTGATGAAAGCTTCTTTTGATCTACTAGGTACCTGCCACCTGAAGTAACTGACCTGAAAGGTCCTATTTTTGGTGGTGGTCACTTCAGCCTGCAGAAGGAAAAGAGGAGGATGACTGACAAGCAAAAGATTACTTCACGTTCAGTTGCAAGTCATTTAGATGAAGCCATTCTGGGATAAGGTCCAGTTTGGAGGAGAGAGAATAGAAAGAAGTAAAAGAGAGAGGAGTGATGTGAGCATTCTGTACGGAAGCCCAATATCCTTGCTCCTTCCTCACCCCAAAAGTTCATTAATCCCTGGACATCTGCCTCCAGCTGACATCTTATAATATCAGTGGGTAAATATATGCAGTGATGACTCACAAGCTCAAAACAGCAGATCTGGAAAATCCTGGTAAGCTAGCCAGGCATTTGGGCGGCAAGACTCCCTTGTGCCATTCTCCAAGACATGACTCAGCCTTGGATGAGAAGTCAGACACATCTGGTAGTGGAAGTGGTGGAGTTGGGCAAGACGGACTTTCCCAGGAGCTTGGAAACGTCCACCAGTATGAATTTTTTACTTTAGTAAGCACTAGTTTCATAGCTTTGCAGTTTTGCAATGTAAATGCAGACACATCTCATTATTGAACAGTGAGGCCAGATGTGCTTCATGTCCATATTACTAGCTAATTTCATAATATCCTGTAGTTTATTATTTGAAGGCATCAAAGCTTTATGCACTGTTTCCAACAGAATCTTCTCTTGAACTGCTTTAGTCTCAAGGAAAGAGTGACAGACACTCTGAACAATTTCTTCCACATCTTGGCACTCCCTGGAAAAGCAACAATACCTACCTATAGCTGGTGTTCTCCGAGGACAGCAGGCCAGTTATTCTCATATCTGGGTGACATCATCTGACGGAGCCCAGGGCGGACACTGACTAGCTGGTAAGGTAGAAAGTTCTAGCACTGTCACACCGCGCACGCACTGACGCCTTCCCGCCCAATGGTGGGTCTTCCAGTCAGGTGAAAAAGCAAAACCCTATAGCTGAAGACAGCTCCTATGGGAGGTGGGAGGTTATGTGAGAATAATCGGCCAGCTGTCCATGGAGAACACCTGCTACATGTAAGTATCTTTGCTTTCTCCAAGGACAAGCAGGCTTTCTTATTCTCACATCGGGGAATTCCTACCTACCAGGCTCACCGAAAACAAGAAAGCTAAGATAATGAAGTCTTGAAATGTTAAGACTAAAAGCTTGCAGTCTAAAGTATGCAGTACACTTTCACCAAGATGAGAATGAGGTTTAGGGAACAATGTTGGCAGAACAATTAACTGGTTAAGATGGAACTCCGACACCACCTTAGAAAGGAATTTAGGGTGCATGCAGAGAATACTCTGTTGTGATGACAGTATTCGGTGGGTGAGCTACTAGAGCCTGGAGCGCACTGCCTGCCAGCTGAGGTGACCGCCACCAGAAACACAACTTTCCAGATGACAGGAATTCAGAGGCTCAAAGGGAGCTTTCATCAGAGGACATCTGAACAGCAGTGTCTCTCAGTTCTGCTCCCAGCTTGGGTTACATGGCAGACTAGTGTCTGATGCCTTTTTCCTACATTGGGGGAAGAGTCTAGGGTGGTTACGGTTCAACTTTTCACAATGGGAACCTTGCAGTGTGTAATAGTTCAGTCGGTGAGAGTTTCTAGCCTCCTTGATGCACACTGCGGGGAGCTGTGGGGCATCAAATGCATCGAGAACCATTGGCATCAGGAAGAGCACTCTCCCTCTTTTGAAGAGGTGGCATCGTACCGGTCTCCAGGTAGCCTGGACCTAGTTTCCTGTGTGATGCTGGTAAGCTCATATTGATCCTTTATAAATATCTGTGGGATAAGCTTCCAAATAATGTGGGGTATAGGTATAAATGGAGGAGATTGCTGGGAGTGCATTATGAAGTGATGGGGGCGTAACCAAGCTAAGATCTTGTTAGCTACCAATATATAGAAAAATAGAATTAAGGTACTCTTTCATTTATTAAGGTACATCTTACACCAATTAGACTGTCATATTTATTCCGCAGTTACACCTTACTGGTGGGGCCTTTGTGGAGAAAAGGGTACAATGGGCCGTATTTGGTTGTTTTGTCGTAAGGTGAGAATGTATTGGAGAGCAATCCAATACAGAATCCAAAATTGGCTATGCTGTCAAACTTCTGTGGGACCCTGGGATTTTTTTTATTTCACAGATCTGTTCCAGATATTCTACGGCGGCAGCAGGCATTGGTGACACATTGCCTTAATGTTGCCAAGCTGACAATAGTAAATATTTTGGAAAAATTAGATACTTCTTTTAGCTATGTGATTACAGAAGCTCTTGTAAGTCTGTGAGATGGAGCATTTGCCAGCTGAGTGCAGGTGAGCTTTCGGTAAATGGGAGAAAATATGGATGCCTTTTTTTTTCTTTAACTGTACATAATTATTTTTTTCTTTTTGTGGGTGCCCAGGCCCTTGTGTTTGCTTATAGCCTTTTTGTGACCAATACTTGTGATTGAAGCAGTGCAGACTGCAGATATGAGTACGGGGTAAGGGGGCAAATCATGTGATGGAGAATCATTTGCCATGTCATAGTGGATTAGTTTGGGGGTGGGAGGGAATTTATTGAAACTTAAAAATATTTAGGGGTACTTTATATTCTGTTAGCTAGAATAAGCAGTTATAAGGTTTTTTTTTTTCTGAATGTTAAGATGACCCTTAGATTGTTTGTGTAGTATTATTATATGTGAAGTTATTATGTATTGCATTTATCCCTGTGGCTCTGTTTGTGACATATTCTCTAATATCCCTGAAATTTAAAAAAGAAAAATAATCAAGATAATAAAGAAGCTGAATATCAACATAGATAAAAAAAATTGAAACCAAGAGTTTGGATGAGTAGGGCAAGGAAGATAATTATTGAAAAGTATAGGGCCTAAGATGGATCCTTGGGGAATCCCAGAAGAAAGCTTCTGAAACCAGGAAATATTCTATAGGATAAGTAAAGTCGAAACCAAGTTAAAACATTTCCAGAAATGTTGAAATCAGAAAGACGCTGGCGAATAGATTGTGCGCCCCCTAGGGGCAGAGAAACTGTATATAATGTGTACAGCACTGCGTATGTCTAGTAGTGCTATAGAAATGATTAGTAGTAGATTTGATCAATTTAAAAGCAGAAGACAAATCAAGTGAAATGAGCTGGACATCGTTACAAGATTTGAGGCTTTGTTTAATAAAATCAAGAATACCAAGTAGTTTTTGTGGAGTGATGGGGATAGAAACCTGTTTGGTGTGAAAAATAGATTTTTTTCCCCAATAAAGTCCATTATTTGTGAGGCAACCAGTTTTTCAGTGATTTTTGCTGCAAACGGGATAGTGGAAACAGGCCCGTAATTTAAGATGGCTGATAAGTTTGTTGGTCACAGCTGGAAGTTTCCAGTCCTGGCAACAAAAAAGGTTTTGCAGAATTTACTTTTGCATTCAGATGAGCCAACAGCTCACTTGTATCCTGTAGATAAATTTTGAAAAATGAATACTAACCTACAGACAACATTGTGGGTTAGTACGTGAGGCTTGGGTCAAATACAAAGTTAATTTTTAAAAAATGTTTTATGAATTTATTGTTGTTTGAGGAGCTGTGAAACATATTGAGTACTGGTTTATCAATAGAAATGCACAACACACTGAAATTTCAAATTACCTTATTAGCTAAAAATATCTGTGGCACTGGAAGAATCTGAGGATTTTGCATTGCATAGCCGTTGAGATTTCAGCATAAACTGAAAATGGGTCAAGATATGTTGAGCAGTACTACATTGGCGTAGATTTAAATTTTTAAATAGTTTTAGACTGCAAGATATGTTTGAAACCATATTTGAGTTGAGAAATATTTTAAATTCTGTTAGGAATATGGGTAATGATTGAGATGTATTCTCTTACCTTATTTTAAAACCAATGAATTACAATAGTCAAAATAGTTTTGCCCGATTTTAATAAACTCGTATATTGAGCCAATAATAGGTTTCCTTTCTGAGACAATAAAACTGTGATGATAAACTTTTACTTTTGGCAGTTTGGAAGGGGAAAATGAACAGAAGAGCTTCAGCATTATTGCATTTCTTGAACCTGACTATAGTATTAAATACTCTGCTAGTGTTACAGACACCGAGGTTTGTAATGTACCCTGAATCAGGATCCACAGAAATATAGTGGGGTTTTTTTTTTTACTAAATAGATTTCTTGAATATCTTCTGGGAATTAGCACCTCACTTCCAGAACAAAATGAGTTAAAGATGATATGGGTAAAGATGCAAGAGTAAGGGCTTCTTTTACAAAGCCATGCTATCGATTCCTATGCGGCAAATGAGAGGAAGCCTATTCAATTCCTATGGGCTTCCTCTCATTTGCTGTGTGGGAATTGCTAGTGTGGCTTTGTAAAGAAGCCCTAAGTGTAGGAATACATAATAGAATACAAATTTCCTTATAATTTTGTGTGATTTCATTACAGGTGATATGATATTAAAAGGTATTCCATATTCAACCCCCCAAAAAACCCTGCTCAGAGATTCATGTAATACACTGTACTGTTCTGTAATCCTATCAACCAGTGCAGCTACAGTCTGTATTGGCTTTCTTCACATTCTCCTGTTAGAACCTACTCCTCAAGTTAATAACTTATATCCACTTACAAGAATAATTCATCCATAGGGTTACTTTGTCACTTGAGTTGCTATTTATGAAGGAATTTCTGTGCATGAACATGAAATTAGATTCAGCAACTGGTGCTATTGGAAAAATCAGATTTGAAGGGACTTTGTAACATCTTGTAAGTTATGAGGATTTTTTTGGCCTCGGTGAAGCATTAATCATGGCATGTTCCTGCTAATGCTCCCTGCTGTAATTATGTGTTTTGTTACTTGTTAGAATGTAAAGGCTGTTTGATTATCTGCTTATACAATCACCTTTAGTAGGGATATCTGAATCAGCCATCCCTTCCTCATGATGTTGTTCTCTAGTATGATCTAAAGTCCTTTTTGTACGGTGCTAGTAAGATTATATAGACTGGCATATAAAATAGTTTGGGCTTGATTTATATTTTTGTGAAATAGTGTTTTTTTTAATGCACTTGGTAATTAACATATTGAATTCCTGTGCTTTCACTTTGCAAATGGATTGCAATATTTCCATTTTTTTTCACTTTCCATCAGCTGTGTTTCTCATTTTTAAAAATATTATCTATTTTATGGTTTTAATACAGCAAGCTATGATGAGAGACTTGAAGGTTGGCATTTCCAAATGACTACCAGCACTAAGTGATAGTGTATTTTGTTCCAAAGGCTGAACAGCAGTGAATGCAATCATATTGTCATGCTAGTTTCTATAAAGATGATAGATTAGAAAGAAAAATCTAGAATAAAATCACTCATGCTGTGTCAGATTACTGCAGTTTTTCTGCTTCTGTAATTTACTTCAGTTACTTGCCTGAAAATATAATGAGCAAGAAAAATATTTTTACAATTCATTTCTAGTCCTGACATTTCCTCTCTAAAGAATACATGAAGCATTTTTGTCATGCAGTGTTCTTTGTTATAAGTACTGTTGTAGGCAGAAGTTTTTAGGTACCCTGACACTATATCTGCCTGCAATTTTTATTCTTTCCAACTCAACAGAAGTTGGAAAACATACATAAGGGGTTGAGAATTTGTGTCCATCTAATAGCAAAATAACTCTGAAAATAACAGAGTGGAGGAGTGGCCTAGTGGTTAGGGTGGTGGACTTTGGTCCTGGGGAACTGAGTTCGATTCTCACTTCAGGCACAGGCAGCTCCTTGTGACTCTGGGCAAGTCACTTAACCCTCCATTGCCCCAGGTACAAATAAGTACCTGCAAGCCGCATTGAGCCTGCCATGAGTGGGAAAGTGGGGGGTATAAATGTAACAAAAAAAAAAACCATAATCAAATTATGGCATTTGAAAATGGGCCAGATGGGACTAGGGGTTAATAAATAAATATGCTCCCTGAATTTTTATGAGAAGCATTTAAGCTTCTGTAGTATAGAAATTGACCCCACCTCATCACAACCTCCATGAACAAAGTTGCCCCCTCACCGCAGTCCTCTAAGGGATAAATACACTGTTAAGATTATTTCAAAACCTTAATCTTTATTTTCCTGCAAGTACTTCATAGTTGATTTTGAGGTAGGTTTCAGATCACTGGTTAGCCAAAATATCCAATCTTTTGTTTAAGCTTCAGTTTCATCCGAGAGTGTGGGACATTAGCCTCTAGGATATGTTGATATTTAGTTGAATCCATTCTTTTCCACCCACACAATATTTCCTTTGCTGCTGGCTGCTGCACAGTGCCAGAGTATAATAGATCCATCTCCCATGTTTAATGCTTGGCAAGGTGTTATTTTCTGTAATTGCATCATTCTTATCCTATCTGGAGAAGCCATTTCATCAAAACCACCCTCCACCTTGACCCCTCTGTGTCTTAGTTTCAGATAAATAATACAAATTAACAGCAATATTCTCAGAAAAAGTTAACTACGGTACAATATTTCTTTTAAAGTATTTTCTCTGTAACTTCACAGCTGAAAGAAGTCTAACTTTTAGAATTGTAAGCTCCTAGCCTTATCTGCTCTCTGCAATCTCAGGTTGATTATAAATACACGTAACATAGAAGATGCTTGCAAGGAAATTTGAGATTTGGTTTTGCTATAATCTCTCTTTGGACCAACCTTGATTTTTGGTCTCCCATCTTGGCCACAGTTTCTATAGTAAATAAGGCCATTTGCAAGCCAAAACTGTGAAGAACAAACTCAGTTTGCAATATAGGCTTCCAAATATCAGTCAGGGTATTATTACCCACCTAAGGGAAGACCCAGAGGCTCTATCTCGGCACAACTGAGAGGTATATTGTGATATTTAAGCATTGTCAACAACAATCCTGAGAGATGAGGCAAGGTGGGAGTGTCGTCACAAGCACTGGCTGTTGGATGGCTCATTTGTCTCCTGGAGTGACATTAGTGGAGATGTAGAATAGCTTGTGCTGGATGGCGCTTAACATCCCATTGTGTGCTAGTTGTGCTGTAGAAAGTGTGAGGGTAGTTGCAGCAATGGGACTATATGTAGACAATCTCCCTGGACCAAGAATCTTCCTTACATGCAGGCATGAGTACCTGGAGATGCAGGATTGGTGATGCAGTAGTGGAAAGAATCAGACTAAAGAAGATGTGGGTGTAGGAAAATGTGTGCTTCTAGACCTGTGCACCTGCAGACTTTACATACCAGTAATTTCTGGTGTCTTGCATCATTTGCAGTGCAACTAGTAATTGTAGTAGGCGTGTTTTCCCTACTAGAGAGTGTGCAAATTCATTGGTGTAGTGACTGAAGTTTGGGTAGGCAGTTTTAGTTTCTTGTCCTTTGCTTATGCTGACAGACCCCAGAGAGAGGACAGAGTGAGACACGAATGATGGCACTTCACATACCCCAAGGAACACCTAAGCGTAGAAACACTCTTTACTCATAATGAATAAAAGACTCGACACAGCACTGTGTTTTGGCAAAATGGGCGTGCCTCAGGAGTCTGTGAACAATAAATGGATAAACTGTGTGATCTTGAGTATAAGAACAAAAACATTATTGAAACATCATTTAAAATGTCATATGGCAGTTAAATATTAGGAAAACAAGCATAACAAGCTGTGTGAGGTGTTTTACATACAGTAATGTTTACAAGAACTCTTGGTCTTAAACATTTTTATGTTTTTTTTATTCTTTTAATTCATTTACGTTCCTTATGTACACCACCTTTTAATAAGCACCATTTTTACTTATCTATTTATGTGTTCATCTATATATCCTTTTTATTCATTTTCCATTTGCCTACACATACAACAAAGGTTTATGCTGTCCTGACAATGCTAAGTTTAAATGTTTTTATACCTTTTTTTTTTATTGAGGTTCCTGTAAGAATTACTGTACATTAAATACCTTGTACAGTTCTTGTTTTCCTAACATGTAACTGTCATGGCATTTTAAATGATGTTTCAATAATGTTTTTATTAGCTCACACTATTATTTATTTATTTATCCATTTATTTATTCTTAGATTCCTGAGGCAGGCATGTTTTGCCGAAACACGTTGTCATGCTGAGGCTTTTATTCGTTATCGAGAGAGCGGTTCTATACTTGGGTGACCCTTAGCCTTTGTGAAGAGCAGTCATCCATTTTCCACTCTGACCTCTCTCTGTTTGCCTGTGGGATTTCTGCTTTCAGCCTCCTCCATAGTTCGTTTGTTGTCATTAGACCCCATGTATACATTGTGCTTTTTCCTCTGATAAATTATAGATGTGGCTTACCTGAAAAGATTGCATTTGCATATTAGAAGAAAACTAATGGCTCAAGGAAATGAACTGTAGCACAAGAAGAAAACTAATGACTCATGGAAATGAATTGTATCACATAACTTAGAGAAGGACAAATACTGTTTTTCTTTACATGCTCATTTGTTGCTGTTCAGGTACTCGATCAGGCCCCTTTCCAGAAGTGAATGGCACATATCTTTATTAGGAAATACACTACTATAGATTGTGGTTGTAAATATAGTAGCAAGGCCACAATAAGGGGATGGGGATGCATCTGATACTGTATATTGTATTTCTGTGGTTACAATCAAAGCTGTTTATATATTACTAGTAAAAAAGGCCCGTTTCTTAACGCAATGAAACGGGCGCTAGCAATGTAATGAGTTCCTGCCATTAATGTTTCCACAGCTGTATTTTGAATATAATTGTTGTTTACATGTGTAAGATTTCTTTATATACAATATTTTTTGTGTAAACTGTGTTACAATGTGGTAAACGTTTTCCTTGTTCAGGCCCTTCAATCAGTTTAACAATCACATCAGAAGAGCTCCTTACTCGTGAGAATGCAACATACAGTTGCCCATGTGAGAGACTGAGAGTGACTGTGTGTTTTACAGACAGTGTAAGAGAGAGATACACAGAGTGATTGAGTGTGTGTGTGTGTGCGTGATGTCTGTGAGTGACAAAGTGATTAAATGTCTTCCCTTCCGTTCTTTGCACTTGCCTCCACTGATGTTCGTACCTTCCTGTATATGATTGTTTGTTAGAGATTCAGTCCACTCCACTTCCCTCCTCCAAGTTCCGTTCTGTTTGATTGGTTCTTCGTTGACAGTGAGAGCCAATGAAATGCTGAACTACAGACTTATGAACCCTACACTGCCACAGTGCCACAGAGTCAGCTTCAGAATGTTGGAGGTGCTTTTTATTATATAGGATATGCAGATACATATTTTGTACCTGGGGCAATAGAAGGTGAAATGACTTGCCCATAGTCACAAGGAGCTTACCATACTACCCAACCAGCCTAAATAGCTATTTATCTTGACATTCTAGGTGTTTTGAGCCCATGATGTTTAAGACTATGATTATCCATACACATTATTTTATAGCTGCAGTGTATTTTGTATAAAGGTTTGTTCTTCCCTTAGATGAAATTGATTATAAGAGGGACAGGAGAAGATCTACTAAAGGGTAAGAAAACTGCTTGATGGTTTTACAGGTTCTGTGAGCTACATTGAAAATATTGACCTAGTCATGGAAAAGTGATTTGGTAAAAGAATCGGAAATAAACTAGGAGCAGGTAAATCATGGACTTCTGGTTCTTAACACTGAATCGTTGGACAATTATATTTTCATGCCATTTTTACTGTGAAATAATTTTGATGAATGAAAGTTGCAGTTGCTTCATATCAAGTGCATTTTTTCTTTTTATCTACCAGTCCAGACTAATGTGTTTGTCACCCTACCAGAAGGCAGAAAATCTGACCTGTTTTGATAACAGCTTGGAAGCTGTTAGTATTTATTTGTCTCCATCCAATGGTGCAGGTTGGACTGATACAACAGCAGTTTCTTCTGAGTAAGGGGCAAGGGTCATGGGTTTGATATACCGCCCTTCTGTGATACAATCAAAGCTGTTTACATTTATTATATGTAGGGCTTTTGTAGCCCTTGAGGTAGAGCCTTGGCCATGTGTTTGCTCTCAGGATCAGTTCAAGACATTTCCCTAGTAGAGCATGGAAGGATCCAAAGCCCCAGGCATTAACCTGTTGTGACCCTGAAGAAAGCCACAGTATGATGGTTGAAACATTGGTTCCAGTTATTCAGATGTTGCAAGATCTGGACAACCACAGGGCTGTAACCACTTCAACATAATGCTAATTCCTGTGGACTGTGACTAATAGAAAATTAAAATATATATATTACCCTGTGGCAGCACTAACTATACTATCACTGTTCTACCTCATCTTTTGTGTCTCTCCTTATTCATGGAAAAAAAAACCTTCAACTGTGTGGGCTCATAGAAAATATACTTAACAGATTGGAAATTCATTTACAAGGAAAACAAACAAAACATGAAGTCCATAAGGCAAGGGGTTTCAGATACATAGCAAGATATTTGATTCGCCTATTCTGTTTAAGTTTACGTAAGTCAATAAAAATCCATATTTTCCAGCCTATAAACAGGGTAGACCTTTATCTAAAATAAAATGCAATACATTATCCCTTTCTTGTAGGAATACAGAAGCCTCTAACAGATTTCCACTTTTTACTCTTTCATTGACTCTTCAAAAAAAAAAAAAAAAAAAAAAAGCAGATAGGTCCTAGCTATCAGCTGAAAGGTCTCCAAGACTCATTTCCCTCCCTCTCCCTGTGAATGCTCCTGCTGTATTACCTCCAACAGGCAAATGTTCTCAGACCTTAACCAAATATTTCTTGAACTCTTAGGGAGATGTGGAATGGATGGAAAAATTCAAACTTGTAGATTCAGTGATCTAACACTATTTCCCCCATTTTCCAATCTATGGTGAATCACCTATAGTCTTGACGCAAAGAAGCTTGGACCACCATAGATTTTTCAAAATCACCTTCTAACTTAACTCTGCCAGATAAGTTGGTATCCTTCGCCTGAATTATAGAGAAAGTATCCATGATGAGACATGTCATCAATAAAGAAATAAAGTGTTCCAAAGAAGCTGTTACATTCCACAAACTCTCCAAAGTAACAATTGAAGGCTTACTTAGTGGGGCTCAGTTCTGCAACCCCCCAAAACAAAAGCACTGACCTGACAGGTAGATTCAGAATTCAACTAAAGGCTGAGATTGGGAGATCTTCGTGATATACCTGGACCCACATCTGACAACCCTGAGTTCCTGGCAACATTTCAGCTTTTTCCGGTTCATTCTCCATGCCACTGGACCAAGACTTAAGATTCAAGGGATGACCAAACACTTATCTTGGCGTATCCCAGTTCAGAGAGTCTACTATTACTACTTATTTCTATAGCACTACTAGACATATGCAGCGCTGTACACTGGACATGAAGAGAGAGTCCCTGCTCGACAGAGCTTACAATCTAATTAGGACAGACAAACTGGACAGATAAGGGAATTACAATGGTGGGAATGATAAAACATGGATACTGAACAAGTGAGTAAGGAATAGGAGTTAAAATCAGCATCAAAAAAGTGGGATTTTATCCTATATTTGAAGATGGCCAGACATACCAGCTCAAGAAGTCTATTCCAGACATATGGTATAGCAAGATAAAAGGAACATATTCTGGATTTAGCAGTGGAGCAGAAAGGTGCAGATAAGAGAGATTTACCCAGTGAACGGTGTTCCAGGGAAGGAGTGTAGGGAGAGATGACAGTGGAGAGATACTGAGGAGCTGCAGAGTGAATACATTTGTAAGTCAATAAGAGGAGTTTGAACTGTATTCAGAAACAGATAGGGAGCCAATGAAGTGGCTTGAGGAGAGGGCTAATATGAGCATAGCGCACTGGAGGAATATAAGTCGTGCAGCAGAATATTGAGCAGATTGAAGAGGAGCGAGAGAGCTTAGTGGGAGACCTGTGAGAAGCAAGTTGCAATAGTCTAAGTGAGAAGTGATGAGTGTGGATAAGGGTTCTGCTAGTGTGCTCAGAAAGGAAAGGATGAATTTTGGTGATGATATAGAGAATGAAATGACAGGTTTTAGAAGTCTGCTGAATATATGCAGAGAAGGAGAGAGAGAGAGAGAGGAGTCTAAGATGACTCCCAAGGTTACGAGCTGATGAGATAGGGAGGTTGTGAGTGTTATCCACAGAGATAATGGGGGAAGAGGAGAGGCTGGTTTAGGGGGAAAGATGAGAAGCTCAGTCTTGGTCATATTTAGTTTCAGATGGCGGTGAGACATCCAGGCAGCAATGTCAGACAGGCAGGCTGATACTTAGTCCTGGATTCCTGCTGAAATTTCTGATGTGGAGAGGTAGATCTGGGCGTCATCAGCATAAAAGTGATATGAAACCATGGGATGAGGTCAGAGTACCAAGGGAAAAAGTATAGATGGAGAAAAGAAGAGATCCCGGGACAGATCCTTGAGGTACACCAACTGATAGTGGGATAGAAGTGGAGGAGGATCCACCACAGTATACACTAAAAGTACAGTTGGAGAGAGAAGAAGAAAACAAGGAAAGACCAAAGCCCTGAAATCCAAGTGAGGACAGCGTATCAAGGAGTAGGCGGTGATAGTGTCAAAACAGCAGATAAATCATGAAGGATTAGGATAGAATAGAGACCTTTGGATCTGGCCTGGAACTTTAGTAAGCGCTGTTTCATTTGAATGAAGAGGGCAATAGCCAGGTTGAAGTGATCAACAATAGCTTGAGATGAAAGAAAGTCAAGGCAACGGTGGTGAACAGCACGTTCAAGTATCTTGGATAGGAAGGGGAGGAGGGAGGTGGGGCGATAGTTGGAAAGACAGGTAGGATCCAATGAAGGTTTTTTGAGGAGTGGTGTGACTATGGCATGTTTGAAGGCATCAGGAACAGTTATAAGAACATAACATAAGAGTAGCCATACTGGGTCAAACCAATGGTCCATCTAGCCCAGTATCCTGTTTTCCAAACAGTGGCCAAGCCAGGTCACAAGTACCTGGCAGAAACCCAAATCGTGGCAACACTCCATACTACAAATCCCAGGGCAAGCAGTTGCTTCCCATGTCTTTCTCAATAGTAGACTTTGGATGTTTCCTCCAGGAATTTGTCCAAACCTTTTTTAAACCCAGATACGCTAACTGCTGTTACCACATCCTCCGGCAAAGAGTTCCAGAGCTTAACTATTCATGGAGTGAAAAAAATATTTCCTCTTCCTATACAATAATTCTCACCTCCAACGTTCTATGCTTGGGACCGTGGCTCCCTGGCTGCAAGTGGTCTGCGAGGCAGACACGCACGGATGTCACTGACGTCAACACAGCTGTACTCCTCCTACTGCCTCGGAATCAGCTGTCACCCCCTCCCGCGAACCTGTTGATTCCCCCCCCCCCGGAACGCCGAAAACTGCCGCCACCGCCGTTGTGCTACCTTCCCTTCCCCTAGGTTCTTCAATCATCTTCTTAGAAAGTTTAACTCCGTGCGTCTGACGTCAGACGCACGGAGTTAAACTTTCTAAGAAGATGATTGAAGAACCTATGGGAAGGGAAGGTAGCACAACAACGGCGGCGGCGGTGGCAGTTTTCGCTGGCACGGGGGGGGGGGAACGACAGGTTCGCGGAAGGGGGGGGTTCGAGGGGGCCACAGCACGGGGGGGGGGGGGGGGAATTGCCTGCCTAAGGCCCGTTTCCTTGCCTACAGAAACGGGCCTTTTTTACTAGTATTTGTTATAAAAGTATTTCCATGTAACTTTGAGCGTTCCCTAGTCTTTGTGCCTTTGGAGTGAGTAAAAAATTGATTTACTTCTACTGCTTCTACACCACTCAGGATTTTGTCGACCTCAATCATATCTCCCCTCATCTATCTTTTTTCCAAGCTGAAGAGCCCTAACCTCTTCAGCCTTTCCTCATATGAGAGGAGTTGCATCACCTTTATCATTTTAGTTGTTCTTCTTTGAACCTTTTCTAATTCCGCTATATCTTTTTTGAGGTATGGTGAATCTTTACTGTACAAAGGAATTACCTCTATCTCGTCATATATCCATACCTTTACATTACATTATATTACACTTTATGTTTGTATGCTGCTTCACCCTCTAAAGTTCTGAGTGGATAACATAAATAGAGGCCAAGTCAAACTCTTGGGAATTAATACTGTATGAATCTTTTAAAAAGCTCAGTTCTTAAGTTTCTTGTGGTTCTGCAAAATTGTCTGCATTAGAGCAGTCCATAATCTTATCAGTGGACATTTGGTCCTCTTTGTGTATGTATTTCTACTTCCATAGGGGTGGGTTCCTCAAGCCTCTCATGTCCCGTTAAGAGCTCCCCCTCCCTTGGCCTGTAGGGAGCTAAGGAGGCTCATCTTCTCCAGGGCTCTTTGTTCTCAATGGAGGAGCTAGCGAAAAGCTTATACTTGTGAAACTTCCTCCCTTCCTCTCCTGCTCCAGCCCAGGGATTCTCTTATTTCCTGGCGTATCCTGTGTCCCCTGCACAATTGTTGCCATGCAGATAAGGACTTTGGGGTCGAGATGGAGGCTTGTGCATCCTTATGTTTGTGACAATAGCAAGAGAATGGAATAAAAGGAAAACTTAAATGACTTTCATGCTTCAAAATAAATATAAAGGACAAGCACTGTTAAAAATCCACTTTAAGTACCAGTTCTATAAAGTCTGCTTAGCACTAAGCAACTTTTACAAAATAGTGCTTAGCATGGATTCTAACTTTAGGTGTAGGACTTATCACCTGCCAATTGGTATAAATCATGGTGCCCAACTGATAGCAGTTGGATGTGGAAATCCAAATTATTTTATTTTTTAACATTGCGCCTAATTTCTGGCAATTCTCCATCCTGCCCTTGCCTCTCCCATGGTCATGCTACCTTTTGAGTTGCACTCTGTGGAATTTAGTCACCCAAGGATAGATGCGCTAAACTCCACAGAAGAGCCCTTCCCTTCCCGATCCCTTAGCGAATCGGTAAAGGAAGGGCATGCATGAAGGAAATCGCATGCAAATGAGCTGCTCGCTATTAGCTCATTTGCACGCGATTTCCTTGGAAGCCAGTCGGCCAGCTGGACTTGCACAGAGCAGCCAATCTTTATGCTGGCTGCTCTGCGCATGCCAAAGATGGCTTCATGTAAAAAAAAAAAAAAAGGTTTTTTTTTCCCCCCTACAGATTTTTTGATGGGCGTCCTTTTTGGACGTGTTTTTCTTATGACCACCGGCGGAGAAAATTGGGACGTGTGAGGACCTCCAACTCAAACTATTTGGACGTCCCTTTCGATTATGCCCCTCCTCAAGATCTCTCAGCCAATCACAGCTCGTTTAGCTGTCACTGGTGTCAGCTAAACGCGCTGTGATTGGCTGAGACCCCGAGGGGCATAATCGAAAGGGACGTCCAAATAGTTTGATTTGGACGCCCTCGCATGTCCTGATCCCTGATTCATTAAAAAGCATTACAGTATCTAGCCCTGATTACTGTTGCTGAACCCGAGCTCCTCCAGCCCTCATTACCAGTTCAGCAAACCCCTTTCCTTTCAACAGCACCATAGCTTTGCCTGCCTTTTTGTTTTTCAGTGAAGGACGTCCATGCTAGGCACTTTAGAAGGACGTCCCCGACGAGCACTTGGACATTTTTTTTTCCAGATTGTTGTCCTTCTCAGACGTGTTTTGGAGCTCGTGTTGTTCAGCCCTGCAAGAATTTTCTGCAGCTGTAAGGTTTGTACGTTTCTTTTCCTTCCGATTCCCTCACAGCAGCCCCAATGAGAGGTGCAGACCTCCCATTAGGTTTTCCACGGTAAGGGGATCAGAAAACGGAAGTGCATCGCATACACATAATAATAATTTGCTCATTTGCATTCCATTTTCATTAGCTGCTACATTGACAGGAAAATGGCTCGGAGAACCCTTTTGTGCATGACCTGGTTTACTACTTGCGCGTTAAACTGGCTAGAACCCGTTTAAAAGCCACGTTGCTGGCTCGTTAAGTTTAGTGTATCTAGCCCCCAGTGTTATAGAATAGTGCATAGACAGATCCAATGTAGGTCCTTATTAGTGCCAATTAAGTGCCTAATTGACTAATTTTTAGCACACATCTGGGATCCTCTTCCACCTATATAGAATCTGTGAGAAACTGTAACCTGCACTCAGGAGCAGGTACAACACAAGCCACCATAGTTATCTGGTCGTTATCTGCCATTGTTTACTTTGCAGCAATTTTCGTAAAAAGTGCCTTATTTATTCATATTGGCATATTGGAATAACAAAGATCCATACACATCAATAAAAAAAACAGCTTAAGCAGAAAGAGTGCTTAATTTAACTTTGCTACCCTGCTTTCTTCTACTGTCACTAAAAAAAGAGACGGCTTAAGATGACACTGCTTGTCAAGGGAAGAATTTATTAGTTTAGTGTTCAAGGATAAAGAGTTATCTCTCACATTAAATACTTTACCACTGCACTGTATAAATCATATTCAGTGAGGAAAAGTTGAATATTGACATTCAATGCCATTTAAGCAATTTATGTGTTGGGTATATAAATGGATTTTTGTTATAGCTATGGAATGGTGGCAAACCTTTAATAAATCCTGCGCAATGTATGATGAGAACTTAAAAATGTAAGAATAGCCATATTGGGTCAGACCAGTGGTCCATCTAGCCCAGTATCCTGTTTCCAATAGTGGCCAAGCCAGGTCACAAGTACCTGGCAGAAACACAAATCCTGGCGACATTCCATGCTACAAAACCCAGGACAAGCATTTGCTTCCCCATATCTGTCTCAATAGCAGACTATAGACTTTTCCTCCAGGAACTTGTCCAAACCTTTTTTTAAACCCAGATATGCTAACTTCTGTTATATCCTCTGGCAAAGATTTCCAGAGTATTTAATGCTAAAACAATAAACAACAACAAAAAGGTTGTTGGTAAATGTGCTCTCTGAAAACATATAGCATCTAGAAACACATTCCAGAAGCAAAAAGTGTAGTTCTGCTTAAGTTTTCCCAGTAAAAATGTGAATACTTTAAAGAAATGGGGAAGGGAACCGGAAAGGGGATGGGACTTGATATACCTCCGTTCCGTGGTTACAATCAACGCGATTTACATATTATATACCGGTACTTATTTTGTACCTGGAGCAATGGAGGATTAAGTGACTTGCTCAGAATCACAAGGAGACTGATTTGCATTACTGCTTCTATGGTATACAAATAGATCTCATGCATAATCATTGTGGAAATCTTGAAAACCTGACTGGGTTGTGGCCTTTGCTACCTCCCGCCCCCCCCCCCCCCCCCCCTGGTTTTGAGTGGTACTATGGATTCCCCAAGATCAAAGTCTGCTTCACTAACCACTAGGCTACTCAATAGCCTTTGTGCATTCTCCTCCCTTGCTTGTTGCTTTTAATCATTTGCTGTTGTGTAATAGAAGGGCAATTTTAAAAGCCATTTCTGTGGGTGAAACTGTGCTTCCCTACCCACTGTATAGTATGTAAACCATTTTGTTGTTTGTTAAAACCAGTAAACTAAAAAGCATATATAGTTTTACCTGCTGTAGGGGGAGATGTTCTTGGGGTGTGTATTAGAACTATATGCATATTTTTTAATTCTCACAAGTTAAGTTGTAAATGCGTGAATATATTTTCTTGGGATAATTTTCAAAGAGAAAGTATGCACATGCTTTCAGCTTGGTGAATGTTCAAAGTTTGTGAACTGAAAAGTACATATACACTTTTCACCCTTATGGGCAGTTCTAAACTTAGCCTCTAAGACAGAAGTAGGCAATCATAGCCCTAAAGGGCTGAAGCTTAGTCAAGTTTTCAAGATTTCCACAGTGAATATGCATGAGACTGATTTGCATGTACTTCTTCCATTGTATGCAAATAGATCTCATGCATAAAATCAGAGCCATAGTATCATTGTCTTTTTTTGTTTGTTTTTGTAAAAGAAACATCTGGCGAAGTGCGGCCCCATGCCAAGCGGAACTGCTGCCACACATGCCCAGAAAGAGCCACCCACTAGAAGAAAGACCCAAACACTGCAATAGGAAGCACACAGCTGGCAAGATACAGAATATGGTGCCAAAAAGAAGACAGTGTACCCCAGGGCAGCTGATGGCGCTACCCCTAGTCTAGTTGGCCAAGGCTCAATAGACTGTCGAGGACACCACTGTAAAGTATTTTTTGTTTTTCCAACCCGAAATCGGAGCATGGAGTGTCTCCAACATATGACAGGGTCTGGTACCACTTCGCCTCCAACAAAGCTAGTTGAAGGAAGAAAAGTAGAGGGGTAGCCTAGTGGTTAGTGCAGCGTACTTTGGTCCTGGGGAACTGAGGAACTGAGTTCGATTCCCAGCACAGGCAGCTCCTTGTGACTCTGGGCAAGGCACTTAACCCTCCATTGCCTGCCACATTGAGCCTACCATGAGTGGGAAAGTGTGGGGTACAAATGTAACAAAAAAAAAAAAAAGTGAGGTAGGGACCCGGCACCACCAGGTTTCCCCCTGCTCCAAACGCAATGCACCACCGTGGCTCAGGAAGAGGCTCCCTTTCGCACTAAGTGCTGCTCAACTGACTCTTAGAAGGCCCCTCCCCAGGTCAGGAGCTGACTGAGCCCCGTACCATCCACCATCCACTGGAGACAGAATATACTGAGCAATTCTATAGCTGCGCAGAGCCTTAAGAGGACGAATCACATTTCTGTCTCCATCTGCTGGTGGATGAGTACAACTACCCATTCATCTGGACTGGTCTGGCAAGGACGCAAAGGAAGGGCTGTTTAATAGTCAAAGCAGAATCGTAAGTCTGGAGACTGGTTCAGTTCTCCCTTCTTCCACCCACCCATGTGATCGCTTAAGTTTAGGCAGCTTACATGATTTACCAGAACTGTTACGTGTTGAGAAAAGTTAATTATATCTTACAACACTCTGTACACTGACAGCCCTATGGAAATAAAGTTACTACTGTTCCAAGAACCTAGAGTAACTAAGCGAGTCTTCATTCATAAATAGAGTATGATCAGATACAGACTGAATATCCTGTTAAACTTGGGTCCGCCAAGCAAAGTGTTGTGTTTTATCTACAGGATGTATAGAAAATTTGTTTCACAAATATTTTGCAAAACTATTAGCCAAGTAGCTGTACATAAAACTACTACTACTACTTAGCATTTCTAAAACTACTACTACTACTTAGCATTTCTAAAGCGCTACTAGACATACATAAAACATGGAAAATATTCAGTCACAAATTTAGCATCATTGTATGGATAAAAAAAATCATAAAATTATTATATGCTTCCAGCACTAACATAACCAGCCTTCTAGTAGAAGAGTGTCAATCTTCTTGTGTTTCAGGCTTATTGGTCTTCTAAGCTTTAGGTTTCCTGCATATGGTATGAGGAAGCTCTCTGACTGAGAAGGGGGAAACATATCCTGCAGTGTATAAGCACAACTTGCCTATATAATTTCAGAATTGTTTCTTAATATCGGCTTGTATACTATTACTTTGTTTCTATCATCATGCTTACCAAGATCATGCAATATCAAATGTCGATATTCTTCCACTACTCACGATGTATTGTAAGCCACTTGAGCCTGCAAAGAGGTGGGGTACAAATGCAACAAATAAATAAAATAAAATCTTGAGCAATGAGACATTCAAGGATCAGAATAAACCGCAGGTATTGGCTCATCCCCCCAAAAAAAATTACATTCAGTGGTGCTAAATATGCTATTTGCATTTATTTTCCCAACAGGGATGCAAACAAGTTTGATAATTCTCTCTCTCTCTCTCTCTCTCTCTCTCTCTCATATATCAAACCAGATGTTACCTCTAAAACCAGTTGTTGTTCATGAAGCAGGGATGTAGTTACAGATGGATCCAGGCCCACTCAGGTAGCCGGCAGCTCTCTGGTCCTCAGAGTCCTACCTGGCCTTCTGCGATTGTGCCTACATTTGTTTTTTTTTTGTAGCGCAGGCGGGTTGGACAGGTCCTGAATTGATCTGGAAGTTATAGGCCATAGCACTGCAGCTGCACTCCAGCGCCACTACTGTCGCTCACTGCCTCCATCCGGTGTGGACTCTGCTGCTGCTTTGCCATGCTCTCTCCCTCCCCCCCATGTGCATAATGGCACCCCAGTGCTGCGTGGCGAAATCTGCCGACTGCTGTCAGTGTCATGCAGTTCCTCACTGTGCGCCTGCTGCAGCTGGAAAGATTCCCCCAGGCCTCAGCACTCCTCTACGGCCCCACAACAGCACACATGGAACGGAGAACAGCTCTCTGAGTCCGCACCACCACCGAAGCCCAGCTGCCCGGGTAGAAACTTTTTTTTTATTTTTTTTTATTTTAAGTTAACTTGTAAAGTCACTGTAATGCTGCTGGTTGGTGGCATGATTGGGCTGTTCACTGCCTAGGGCAAAACAAAAGTATATTTAATCATTACATTTACCTTTTTTCCCTAGGCATTGAAGAGCCCCTCCTCCCTACCCAGAATCCCACCAACATTAAATTTTAAAAGTGCCCAGGTTAAAATTTTAAAAAGGTTGTATATTTGTCAGGGTATCTTGGTGGGTTTTTGTGTGGGGATGGTCTGAAGTGCCCTGGTTAAAATAAAAAAAAAAAAAAGTTTTAAATGTAATGTAGGCAGGTTTCTGGGTAGAGGTGGGCTCTGCACTGCCCAGAATAAATGCTGGTGTCCTTCATGGTGGGGGGAGGAGGTGCCAGACCATGGGGGGGAATAGACAGGGCTGATGCTAGGCTATAGGGGGAGGGGTGGGGAGGGGGAGGGTAGGGCTGATGCCTAGATATGGGATGGAGGGAGGGGAGGGGAAGGGCTGATGGCTGGGCTACAGGGATGGATGGGGGGAATAGGGAAGGAAAGGAAGGACAGATGCGGGGATAGATGGGGGAGTAGGGAAGGGTCAAGCTGATGCTGGGCTGCAGGACAATTTCTAATTCTTGGTCCTTTATTCTGTAATTGATGAGGATTGGTTTGTTCTGTATGTTTACCGAATAGGTGAGAGATTCTGCTGGTATGTGGTTGTGTGGTGATCTTGTCTGGCTTTTCCAGTGGGGTGCATAGCGCTGTTGTGTGTATTCACTGCTGCCTTTGTAAGGGTACTGTTATTGGAATTAGTGTAAAGGCTTGCAACATAGACTCTGAGAATCCTTTTTGCAGGTTACTTCACAAAGAACCTAGCAGTGAAGGGTTTTTTTTTTTTTTTTGTTACTATTATTGAGGTACTACCAGAATTTGAATACATTGTTCCTATGTAAAGCTGTAAAAGAAAACATTCTAGCTATGTTCTGTATGCTACAGATTCCACAATAGACAGAAAAAAAATCTTGATGTTGACAGCGATTTTTCTTATTTCATTAGTTAGAAATCTGGGGCTTTTCTTCATATGATTTTTGATGTGTTGAAGAGTAGACAAAGGTTAACAGTTCTGAAGAATGTAAGTTTATTAACTGGTGTAAATTGTTGAAGTAAAAGTAAATTCTGTTAACAGTACTTTATATTTCCCTCATGTACTATTTTTTTAACAAAAGTAAAATAAATGATATTTGGACTCTTTGTCACAAACTTAAGTGTTCATTGTTTTGCCTACATGAACATTATGGTTGAGAATAACTGATCTAGATTGTGGGGGTGGGGGTGCTAAGCTTTAGTAAAAGGGCTACTTTATTATGCTTCTGCTACCTACGTATATACACAGTGCCCACCCATTTTAGCTCTGGGCCTACTCAAAATGTCAGTTCTGGCTACGCCACTGCCTTGAAGATTTAAATGTTGTGTTCAGACTCCAAAGAACTTCAAAATGGTTAAAAGGCAAAACATTAAAATGTACAAGGGCAATTATTCTAGTCAATGTAACTAAAACCACAAAATTCCTGTGGCTTAAGTTCAGAAATATCAGAGCAAGATTATATAAATTATCCCCAGACTTTCACTTTTTTTTATTTAGGATTATCTGTACTACAGTAAATGTACAAACATAAGAAAAAAATATTTAACACGTACTTGCACTTAATGCAATTAAGTTAGCCAATTTTTTGTTTTCCCCAACCAAGACCCTACACCCACAGTACCACTCGGAACTATTCTCTTAGAGCAGGGGTGAGCAACCACGGTCCTCAAGGGCCACAACCCAGTCAGGATTAGGATAAACAGCATAAATGTATTGTATTGTTTTGGGATCTTGCCAGGTAGTTGAGACTAGTGCAGCTGTGAAACCCGGGGAAGTTTGCCACTCAGAGGATAGGAGACTGGGACAGGTGTGAAATACCAGAAATGGCTGCAACTCAGGAGAGACTTAGCGGACTTTAAAAAAGGGTTGGATGGCTTCCTGGAGGAAAAGTAACAAAAAGCTTTGGGAGCAACTCCGCTCAATTATATGAAATAACAGCTCAAAAATAGCGGAAAAAAGGCAATAGGTTGTGGGATGTGAATGTTAATCATGGAGGGGGAGAGGACCTCAGACTCGTGCCACTTTCTGATCAATAAGATCATAACAATATAGTCACGTTAATGCACTGGTCCTCTAACGCCAACCTCCTCCTGAATGTTTCATACATGCGCTTCTGACATCCAATGCCTATAAATACCATATGTCACAACTAAATAACAAAAACCACAGTTACTTAGCTTGTTTGCTGCTTTAATTACGGGCCTCCCCAATGGTCCCGTTTCGCCAACTGGGGCTTCATCAGGGAAAGAGAACCCAGCAACACCAAACTGTGGTATAAACCCAGCACCCACAGTTTGGTGTTGCTGGGTTCTCTTTCCCTGATGAAGCCCCAGTTGGCGAAACGGGACCATTGGGGAGGCCCGTAATTAAAGCAGCAAACAAGCTAAGTAACTGTGGTTTTTGTTATTTAGCTGTGACATATGGTATTTATAGGCATTGGATGTCAGAAGCGCATGTATGAAACATTCAGGAGGAGGTTGGCGTTAGAGGACCAGTGATTACATTAACGTGACTATATTGTTATGATCTTATTGATCAGAAAGTGGCACGAGTCTGAGGTCCTCTCCCCCTCCATGATTAATATTCATATCCCACAACCTATTGCCTTTTTTCCGCTATTTTTGAGCTGTTATTCCTGGAGGAAAAGGCCATAGAATGTTATTGAATGGACGTGGAATAATCCACTATTTCTGGGATGGGCGGGACAAATTGTTTGTTCTTTTGGCCACTGTCGGAGGCAGGGTGCTGGGCTCGATGGACCCTTGGTCTGTCCCAGCATGGCAATACTTATGTACTTTTATACTTATAGGAGATTGGGACTCAGCAGAAAGGCTAGTGGTGCCACAGAGAAGGAGCTGCCGCTGCAGTTTGTCAAATTGCATCATTACATCTTCCAGGTTTATAGAGATTTCATTCAGTTTCTCTGACTCATCGTCTTTGAATATCTTTTCTGCCACCGGTACATTTCCCAAATCTTCCTTGGTGAAGATTGAAGCAAAGAATTTATTCAGTCTCTCCGCTATGGTTTTGTCTTCCCTGAGTGCCCCTTTTATCCTGCGGTCATCTAATGGTCCAACTGATTCTTTTGCCAGCTTCTTGCTTTTAATATACCTAAAAAGGTTTTACTATGTTTTTTTGCCTCCAACGCAATCTTTTTTTCAAAGTCCCTCTTTGCCTTCCTTGTCAGTGCTTTGCATTTGACTTGCCATTACTTATGCTGTGTCTTGTTTTCAGTCGGATCCTTCTTCCATTTTCTGAAGGATTTTCTTTTAGCTCTAATAGCTTCCTTTACTTCATTTTTTAACCATGCCAGTTGTCATTTGATCTTCCTCCTTTTTTAATACACGGAATATATTTGGGCTGGGCTTCTAGGATGATATTTTTGAACAGCATCCACACACAAATTTTTGACCTTCACAGCTGCTCCTCTAAAAATTTTTTTACTGTTCTTCTCATTTTATCATAGTCTCCTAGGACTCAGGCTGCTTTTGGGGTGGATGTCCGGGTGGTGGCTTCTGAGGAGATTAGTAGGACGGTGACTTGGTCATCTCTCCTTTGCCTTTCTAAGCACTACAGATTAGGTGTGCTGGCCAGAGTTCACTCTGACTTTGGCAGAGCTGTTATTCGGGAGGCCTTTGTCTTTTTCCTGCCCAATATATCTGCTTCAGTACATCCCAGTTGTGTAGAACAGTGGAGCTGATGCCAGGAGAGGAGGAATTATGACTTACCAGATAATTTTCTTTTCTTTAGTCAGCAACACTATTCTGCCATCCTGCCCTTTAAAGACCTTGGCCGGGGGATCTGGGAATGTTTTGTGTTTCCTTTCAGTTTATTAAAAAAAATAAAATTTGCCTGCTTGGGATCAGTGCAGCTGCAGTGGTTGATGGGGCATGGGTATGTTGCAAAAAGGTCTTTCCGCTACTTGTGCAGATGCATACTGGATTGTTTCAGTGAGCATCCCAGTTTATATCGGTGATGTCACTGGTGGAATTTAGTTTTCTGTACCTCCACCTGCTAGTTGGAAGGGATGACACCCAGTTTTGTAGAATGTCACTGCCTAAAGAAAAGAAAATTATCTGGTAAGTCATAATTTCTCCTTCTCCAAATAAGACTGTGAATTGTTTAGCAACCCAAGCCTCCATAATTTTAGCAAAACGGGGAACGGAGGCCACATAATTTGTAACTTTGATCCCGGGGAACTGGGTTAGACTCCCACTGCAGGTCCTTGTGACTCTGGGCAAGTCACTTAACCCTCCATTGCCCCAGGTACAAATAAGTACCTGTATATACTATGTAAACTGCTTTGAATGTAGTTGCAAAGAAAACCACAGAAAGGTGATATATCAAGTCCCATTCCCTTATTATTCTTAGGAGTTAAAACTATTCCACCATAGGAAAGGGAGAAATTTTCCATCTTAAATTCACCCAAAGATTCAAAGCAGTTACAAAACAGTTACAAACAGTGAAGTCTCCATTTTCATCCAATAAAGGTTGAGATTTAACTGATCCCTGAGATTCTTTTTTTGATCTAAAATTGAAGGCTAAATCCTTAGCATTAGGAGCAATTGATAACTAAACCATATAACTTTTCTAAATCTATTCTTTTTTTGTCCCTATTAACGTTTTGTTATAATTTTTTTTTTTGTCTGCAGTCCAGTTGAAATTTATATCTTCCAGTTAGTTTTTGCATCAGCAGTTTTGGATTTTCTTCACAGTCTTTCCAATTTTCTGCATTGTTTTATGATATTTACAGAATTTCATATTTTTTTATCTTGGTTAGGGGAGCTATCTCATCTAAAATATTTAGACCTATGGAATTCTAATTCTTGATAATCTCCTCTGGCTGTATTTCATCATTAAGCAATATATTATTAGCCTTGCTCCAAAATTCTGTATACTCTTAGGCCACCTTAGGCCTTTGCCTTTTTATTTCATTGTTTCTCCAATTAATTGTGAAGTCTAATGATCAGACCAGGCGACTGGTTGCCAATTGTTTGGTTGAATTAAAAGATGTTTTGATATTTGATTGTTTGGTTAAAATTGATAATGTATTGCCAGTTCCTAAAAATTTGCAACAGTCTGCAGAAAATCTGGCAAGAGTTTTTTCTATATAAGGTAATTAAGATCAGACAGTCATTTTGTTTAGACATAACATACTATGCAATGTGTTCTGTATCAAGCCTGCTTAAGGATGAAGGAATTCCTGGAGAAAGAGTTTGTGATAGATTTACTGTGATTTCATCCAATTTGATTGAAAGTTTGATGAAAACATTTTTGAAGAAATCTTGTCATTCAAATGTATATCCCTCCTATCTCTTAAAAACTGCTCCACAGGATATAGTGTTATGACTTGTATAATTTATTAATCTTACTTTGCAGGAAGGTTTATATCCAGACACAATACGAGGAATAGTACTAATTCCTATACCAAAGTCAGTTAGAATAGACCTTGACAGTAGTTGATAATTAATTAGACCAGTGGCTGGCATTCTTTGGCTAGTCAAGTTACTGGAATTTGTGGTTAATCAACAAATTTCAGGTTTTATATTTTTAAATCTTTACATTTTTCTCAACATGGCTTTCATCCAACACATAGTATTGAATTGTTGTTTCTGATGATATCAGAAGTCAGAGATATTTAGTAGGGGGAAGCAGGTAGTTCTTCAGTTTGATATTTCGGCTGCATTTGATGTGGTAGATTATTCTTTAATGTACAGACTTAGGGGGTTGTTTACTAAAGCTTAGGTCAAGTTATCTGCAGCAGGACACAGGAATACAATGGGCTCAGCTGCAGATTACTCGAGCTAAGCTTTAGTAAATAACCCCCTTAATGAGTTGGGTATCACAGGGACAGTTGTTAAATGGTTTAAGGAATTTTATGGAAACTTTTCATATAGGGTACAGCAGACTAGGCTTATTTCAACCCCTTGGCATTCTCTGTGTGGAGTTCCGCAGGGTTCTCCACTCTCCCCTTTGCTTTTTAATATCTATATGAAATCTTTGGGAGGATATTGACCAAACTTGGTATTTAACTGCTATCATATGCAGATAATATTTTTCTTTTATCTCCAGTATTAGAAAATTTTGATAAGACCATAGAGCTATTAAATAAAAATGCTTCTTCAGTAGACTCATTTACTTAGACTAATTTTCTAAAACGAATAGACAGAGAACAATAGTTTGGTTTTGTGATTTTGATGCAAAAAAAACAGAAGAAACCAGTCTTCGCAAAAAAACAGCAGAAAACAAAACAGCGAAGATGACTCACAAAAACAGGAATAAAAATAAAAAAAATAGTAAAAATAAAATAGCCCAAAAAATAAAATGTAAAGATAATAACAGGCTATGTATTTAAAAAATAAATACATAAAAAAGACGACAAAAATTTGGTTAAAAAACAAACTTTATTAGTCAAAAAATAGCAGGGAGAAAGGGACTCAACACAGCTGTGTTTCGGCCATACAGGCCTGCGTCAAGAGTCTTCTCACCGTACGTTGTTTATAGATTCTATCCAATTATTGGAGAAATAAATGTATCTCTTGTCAATATTGTAATGATAAGTGCTGACCAAAACCAAGTATACATTGACATAAGACGCTGTTCCGATCTTTCCTGCTAGACTTGGTTTCGGTCAGCACTTATTACAATATTGACGAGATACATTTAATTCTCCAATAATTGGATAGAATCTATAAACAACGTACGGTGAGAAGACTCTTGACGCAGGCCTGTATGGCCGAAACATAGCTGTGTCGAGTCCCTTTCTCCCTGCTATTTTTTGACTAATAAAGTTTGTTTTTTTAACCAAATTTGTGATTTTGAGTCAGAATTCTGCTGAATTTTATATTGGATATAGGAAACATTTTGCAGATAGAAAATAAATCAATTCTTGGATAAATTGATTCTTGGATGAAGATCAAGTTAATGCTTTGGTTAAAAAAAAAATCCAGTTTTGGCAATTGAGGGCTGTTCGATCTTCAAGTCCTCAAAGTGTTGTTCAAGCAATATTTTTGCCTTATTTGGATCACAGTAATTCCAGGGGTAGGACCGCAGAAAACAAATGCAAAAGGGGATGGATGTATGATAGACCAAGACCCATTCTCAGAGGACAGTGTTCATGAAGATCTAGCTAAACTAAAAGTAGACAAAGCATTGGAGCCTGATGGGATACATCCAAGTGTGCTCAAGGAACTTGGAGAAGTTCTGGCAGTTCCACGGACTGACCTCTTCAATGCTTCCTTAGAGTCTGTGTGATCCCAGAGGACTGGAGAAGATTGAATGTGGTCCCTTTGCACAAGAGTGAAAGTAAGGAGGAGATTGGGAATTACATATCTGTCAGTCTGACCTCGGTGGTGAGTAAACTACTGGAAATGCTTCTAAAGTGGAGAATTGTGAGGTTTCGCGAATTGAATGGAATGCAGGACCAGAGGCAGCATGGCTTCACTAGAGGCAGGTCGTGTCAGACGAATCTGATTGATTTTTTTTTGACTGGGTGACCAAACAGTTGGACGTGGGAGGCGCTCTGGATGCGGTGTATTTGGATTTCAGCAAGGCCTTTGACGTGGTTCTGCAGAGGCGACTCATAAATAAACTGAGTTCCCTCGGTATGGGACCTAGAGTAACTGACTGGGTTAATTGGTTGAATGGAAGGAGACAGAAGGTAGTGGTAAATAGAGCTTGCTCTGAAGATAAGGATGCTATCAGTGGAGTACCGCAGAAATCAGTCCTAGGGCCGGCTGTTTTTAACATTTTTGTGAGTGATATTGAAAGGGCTGTCTGATAAGGTTTGTCTCTTTGCTGATGATACCAAACTTTGCAATAGGGTGGATAACCCTGGAGGGTGTGGATCACATGAGGAAGGACATAGCGAAGCTTGAGGAATGGTCCAATATTTGGCAACTAAGATGTAATTCTAAAAAATGCAGGGTCATGCACTCGAGTCACAAGAATCAGATGGAATGGTACAGTATAGGGGGTGAAGTGCTTCTGTGTACAAAGGAAGAGCAGGACATGGGGAGTGATTGTCTCTGATGACCTTAAAGTGGCCAAACAGGTAGAAAAAGCGACGGTGAAAGCCAGAAGGATGCTTGGGTGCATAAGGAAAGTTTATCTAGATTTTCAGAAAGATTTTGACAAAGATCCTCATGAGAGACTCCTGAGAAATTTAAAAAGACATAGGATAGGAGTCCATGCCCTTTTATGGATTAGGAATTAGTTATTGAACAGAAAACAGAGGGTAGGGTTATATGACCATTTTTCTCAAAGGAGGAAGGTAAATAGTGGAGTGCCTCCGGGGTCTGTACTAGGACCACTGCTGTTTTACATATTTATAAATGATCTGGAAATTGGAACAAGTGAAGTGATTAAATTTACAGATGACACAAAACTGTTCAAAGTTGTCAAAACACATGGAATGTGAAAAATCGCAGGAAGATGAAACAATGTGGGCCAATGCAAAGTGATGCACGTTGGGAAGAATAATCCAAATCTTAGTTATCTGATGCTGGGGTCCACCTTAGGAGTCAGCACCCGAGAAAAAGATCTAGGTGTCATTGTAGATGACATGCTGAAATCTGCCCATTTTGCAGTGGCAGCCAAAAGTACAAACAGGATGCTAGGAATTGTTGGAAAGGGATGGTAAATAAGACCAATATTATAATGCCTCTGTATCGCGCCATGGTGCAACCTCATTTTAAGTATTCTGGTCTCTGTATCTCAAAAAAGATAGAGTGAAATTAGAAAAGGTTCAAAGAAGAGTGACCAAAATGATAAAGGGGATGGAACTCCTGTCCTGTGAAAGAGGCTAAAGACATTAGGGCCCTTCAGCTTGGAAAAGAGATGACTGGGGGGGGGAATATGATTGAGGTCTATAAATTACTGAGTGGAGTAGAACAGGGTAGAAGTGAATTGAGTTGTCATTCTTTCAAAAAGTACAGAAACCAGGGGACACTCAATGAAATTACATGGAAATGCTATTAAAACAAATGGGAGGAAATATTTTTTTGCTGAAAGAATAGTTAAGCCATGGAACTTGTTGCCAGAGAATGTGGTTTAACAGTGGTTCGCGTATCTGGATTTTAAAAAGGTTTGGACAGATTCCTGGAGGAAAGTCCATAGTCTGCTATTGAGACAGACATGGGGAAGCCACTACTTCCCTGGGATTGATAGCATGGAATGTTGCTGCTAATTGGATTTCTGCCAGATACTTGTGACCTGGATTGGCCACTGTTGGAAGCAGGATACTGGGCTAGATGGACTGACACAGTATGGCTATTCTTATGTTCATAGGATGAGGTTGAGGTTGCCAATATAGTGGGATTCAAAAGAAAATTGGACAAATTCTATAGAAAAAGTTCTTTAAAAAAATTAGCCGGGTAGACTTGAGAGAGACATTGCTCGTCACTAGAAAGGAGCTGTGGGAAACAGATTGGAGTCAGGATGCTGGGTTCAATGAACCTTAGTCTGACTGTTTTTAAATGTTTATAAATTATTGTACATTTTGCTTTTCCAGCTAATTAGGATACAAAAATGGGTGTTCATTGTGGAAGTATTATTGTTGGGTGCTAACAACTGATTGAATCAAATAAATATGCTACTATAACACAAAACATGTTGTCATAGCAAAATAGTACTCATTTCTACCGATAACCAGCATGACTCCATTTCTTTCCTGCATCATACACATCTCCAGCTACAATTTACCATATTGTGCAATCTTTTTATACTGCTTTTTAGAGTATAAGGATGAGGTTGACAAAGCAGTGAATGCAGAAAAAAAAGGAGAAAAAATGATACCTGACATAGTAGAATGAAAAAAATAGAAGAGAAGAGGTGGGAGTAAGGATTGATGCAGAAGCATAGCATGAAAAAAGTGGTATAAAGGTCAAGATTAGAGGAGAGGCACCCGGTGTATTTTCTCAGTGAGGCAAATACAGGTAAGTGGAAGCAGAAGATGCTCCTATAGGCTTCACAACAAGTGTAACACGGCGAGCTAAAGACTTTAGAATTGGTAAAGGTCTGAAGGCTAAGTTTTGTTCTCAAAGGCAGAATAATTGAATAGTTCAGTTAGTCTTAATCATTGGTATGGAGTCCCACGTTGCAAGAGTAACTTATGAAAAGGCAGACTGACTCACATATTCAAGGTGAGCGCTGGATGATGGAGGAATAGTAAGTGAAATAAGTTGAGCAGATCTTCAAGATTGAGAGAGTAACCACTACCCACAAGCATGTCTGTTAGGTATTTAGGGGATTTTGAACTTCATCTAAACATAAACAATAAAACATGAATAGCCAACAGTAGTGTCAAATTTCTCTTTATAACAGAGCACTCTGACTAGTGTTTTGGATCCATTTTATGTGCTTAACAGATGTGGCAAAAAGACTTGGAAAGGGAGAGCATTGCCATTAGTCTGCTGAGGAAAAGCATGTGTAGAAGTAGAAAACTGTTCTTGTCCTGGTAAAGGTGTTACAGGAGAGCTTTACAAAAGGAAAAGAATCACCATTTCACTAAGGAAGAAATGTGGATGCCCCATATACCCACTGATCTTTCTCCCTGCTAGGTTAGCCTGAACTTTTCTCCTCATCCTCTACCATTTTTCCACTCCTTACTCACCACTCCCTCACCTTTGCTTAATCTTTTTTATCACGCAACTCTGATGCTAGCTGTTGGGTTAAGCTGTGCAGTGGATAAAAGCAGGAAAATTGGAAGGGTACAAGAAAAAAGTGGATGATCTAAGGCAAGAGGCAGGTAAGGAAGACATTGGTTACTAGTGTTTTACTGATGATGTTCCATTAGCTAGCTTTTTTTTTTTTATTGAATGTTTTATCTGTGTTTATTGGTTAAAAAGCAAAAGCACTAATCAAAATAGAAATACAGAAAATAATGAGAGAGACCATGTAACCTATCCACACCAACTAGTATGCTTTACAGTACCTTCTCTCTGAGATTATTTTTACTTCTCTCATGTTTTTATGAAGTCAGGTATTGCCCTGATCTCTCTAATCTCCACTGAGAGTTTTTTTTCCATACATCCTCTGCTTTTTGTAAAGAAATGCTTCCTTACTTTACTCTTTAGACCACCTTGTTTTATCCCCATCCCATGACACCCTGTTGCAGAGCTGCCTCTTTCCATTGAAAGAAGCTTGTGTGTTTATTTCTTGGAAGTATTTAAATTTTTCTATCATATCTCTCCTACCCCACCTTTCCTCCAGAGTTCATATTTCAAGCTCTTTATCCATATGCTTTATGATTTTATTTTATTGGGATTTATTATCCACTTTTATGAAGAGATTCTCCCGAAGTGGTGTACAGCAGGTACAGTTTAACATAAAACTTGCAATTTTGTTAACAGCATAGTAATAGTAACATAACCAAGAATAAACGTAAATACAATAAATGAGGTAAACTTGAAAATAGTAAATTGAAACCTAATAATAGAACTACGTGAAACAGTATCAAAAATATACACATGATGAAGACTGTTGGCTGTTCTAATGACTTCATCTGGTTTTATTTCTTTCTGAAGGTGCATGTAGTTCTCCAAATGAGATCTTGTCACAGACTTAAAGGTGTGGCCACCTCTCCTGCTAACTATTCCTCTCCCTATGTATCCAACTATGCTTCTGACTTTTGCTGTTACCCTTTCTATTTGTTTTGCCACCTTAAAATCCATCAGCTTTGATCATCCCCTGATCCTGTGCTTATTCTTTGCATGGAAGAACTTTACACCTATCCTATACTATTCTTGGCTTTATTCAGCCCAAACATGACCTTGTAATTTTTAGCATTAAGCCTTAGCTGCCAAACTCTACCATTCCTCAAGCTTCACTAGAACCCTCCTCCTGTTTTCCACATCTTTTAGTGTCTAACCAGTTGAAGATTTTGGTGGTATCCACAAACACAAAAAGGCCCACCTTTATCAACAGTCTTTTTATAATATTTACCTCTGCTCAAGGCAAGTTACAATTAAGTACAGTAGGTATTTTTCCATTATCAGGACACTTAAAATTACAACTTGTTCTTGAGACAGTGGAGGGTTAAGTAAATTGACAAGGTCATGAAAAATGTTACTGGGTAGACATGGGATTTTGAACCCTGGCTTCTCTGGTTCTCAGCCTGCTTTTCTAACCACTAGGCTGCAGTGTTACTGATGATATTTCTTTATTACTCCTTTTAAAGCTATTTTGTCTTTGGATAGAGGGGTAGTCTAATGGTTAGTGTAGTGGCCTGAGATCCTCGGGAACTGGGTTTGATTCCTACTGTAGTTCCTTGTGATTTCGGCAAGTCACTTAACCCTCCGTTGCCCCAGATACAAAATCAGTACCTATATATGATACGTAAACTGCTTTGAATGTAATCTTAGAAAGGCGGCATATCAAATCCTTTCCTTTCCCGTCATTATATATAAAGAGAGAGAGAATTGAATGCAAATAATGTATGTGTTTAACAACTGTTTATAAGAAGGATGAATTGAATGCAATTAGTGTATGTTGAATGTTGCTTTGAAACAATTGTCAAAACCATAATAAATAAAATGTCACGCTTTACAGGTAAACTCCTACTAGAAAAGGCAATCTCTCACTTAAGTTTAGTGATTTTTATCTGCCATTCTCTTTCACTCAGATTTGTGCAGGAAGGCTCTGACACAGTAAGAGGCTTTTCTAACTGTTATTCATTCTGGTGAGAGCATTTTAGTTTTGTTGATGCTAGTTATGCACCTTTTACCATAAGGTTATAATAGTAATATGCATACGTATTGACTTTTGCAGAAAAATATATTTTACTGAGCCTTACCCAGCTATTCATTCAAAAGAGTTGTAAATGCTAAAGCCACAGCTTGTTTTTGCATTGCTGACAGACTTTTTGGAAGTATTTTTCATTCCCAGCTGTTTCTTTTACTTAATGATTTCTCATAGTCTGGGTATTTGTATGACTGCATATAAAGCAGAAGGAAAGGCTTACACATATACAAGTGAGGTTTCATAGAAACAGTTACTTTATGATTGCATGCAATCAAATAAAAATTAGTCTGAGTTCCGTTACATTTGCATTAACAGATGAGTACAGCAATATTTGGCTGCGTAATAAATAATTTTTGATATTATGTAGTCTTCGGAGTAAATGTTTTCAATTATCCATACTTTTATTTTTGGGTATAGCTCATGTCTTTCCATTGGTAGGTAGCTGAAGGCGAGTTAAATTCAAGTACTGTGGGTATTTCCTTGTCACCAGAGGACTTAAACTTTTATTCTATTATTTCTCTCTAAGTACTTATGTTCTGCTATTCCAGCCAAAAGTGTTCAAAGCCGGTGGCTGCTCAGGCTTTTGTATGCATAGACCATTTACTTATTGTTTTACTTCTTCTCCTTTGGTTCTATGTTACTGGATCTTTCTCTTGTTGCCAAGGGCTCTTATTGGCTCTCTCTAGAGTCAGTTTTTTTTTCTCAGTCTCCACCTGCTGGAAGGCATGCACACCCATCAGTCACATTCTGGGCTGGTCCGGAGGGACTAAAAGAAAGCAAATTAGCAGGTAAGGTCTAATTTCTCCTTATTTCCCTTGCTTCCTGTTTACTCAGATGTAATTTAGTAATGGTAGTCAGATTTGTTTTGTCCCCATTAGGAAGCTCATGTGCAGTCCACAAGCTAAAAATGTTTTATCATTTGTGCACACTGTTCTTGGGCAAATGGTCTGTGTTTGAAGTATGAAGAAATTGTAATTGTGTTTGTCCTTTTTGTATGAAAGGCATGTTTGTCAATTCAAACTGTTATCCTCCTACTTTCTTCCTTTTTAAAATCAGATGGGTTGATCATCCCAGTTCTGACATCTCTGTTCAGTATGCCTCTGTAAAGACCCATAACAGAACAATGTGTTTCTCTGAAATATTTCTTTTCTCATTTAATACAGTGAAACTGATTTTACTGTAAGGAAAAAATTACTGTAGATTATAAATTTTAAAAAGCCCTACAACTTTTGCCCTTGAAAATACACAGTACTGTTAATAAGGGGAATACAAATAAGGCATACCATAACACAACACATACTTGCCATTTTAAATAGTATTTGAATAATAATTGATTTTAAACGAACAGTTTATTTACCATTGGCACAGCTGTTCATATTATGCAAGTCCTTTAACCTGTATATAATTAGAATAAAAATAGCTTTTAATCTCTTTTATGTAATGTCAAGAGAGGCTGATTTGCTTTTGTTCCCTATCTTTTTGATTGAGAACTCATTGAAATACTTGCATTTGTTCACTGAATACATTAGATCTAATCTCAAGTTTGTTTTAAAGGAGTCTGGGCCACCTACAGTTAAGTAGGGTAACTAGATAAAAGCTGAAGTGTAGAAATTAGGTAAATATAGAGAGTGGACATAAAATAATATGAATTTCTTTTTTTTCTGAGGTGGCAGTATAGCCTAGTTATTAGAGTACAGAACTTTATAATTTAAGTTTTATACCACCACACAAATCCTAACTCTTGTTTCTCACTTACCCCTCCTCTGCCTAAACTAATTTATAAACTGTATTTAGGGCAGACACATTATAGTTAATAAATTGTAATTTCTAGAATCCCTTTGGGACAGGATTATATTTACTAAACCTGCATTATAACTTACCTTGACTTTAGATTTGGAAAGCCAAGTAATCAAATCTAAAATCCAACTCTATAGGCTTTGTTTTCATTGTACTGTGACTTTATAATATTACATGGTATTATTGAAAAGAATTACTATTTTTTACTACTTTATTTTATAGAGGTACTTGTGTGCTAAGAGATTTAGTGCACACTAACGATTAGCGTACACTAAATGCTAAGCAGCCCATTTATTGCTTTGGGCTTCTTAGCATTTAGCGTGTGCCAATTGTTATGCGCTAAATCCATTAGCGTAGCTTAGTAAAAGGAGCCATAAGTAATTGTGGTGAACCAGGAATGTATGAAAACTACTTTTGATCTGACAGTCTCTTTTCTAGTCATATTCTGAACTGCAGATCAAACATATAAGCTGTCTAGTGAAAACAAAACACTTTTCCCTGACTGGAGTTCATCTGATACATGTTTCCAGCCCCCATCAAATTTTATTTCTTCCTTCCTAAATTTGTGTGCTCAAGAGGAGTAGCTTTATATAAAGGCATTACTGACAGACTCCAGAAGAAATTTCCATCATTATTCCAGAGTGACCTGGTGAACTTAAGGGTACAACTGTATTGGGCCCTGAAGAGAACTGTATTCCCTGTGTTTCTGCCAGAGAGTTCACAATGCAATAGTAAGTTTACCAAAGATGTTGGTATAAGTCTCTGGTGAGGTCCCACTTGCAGTACTGTGTGCAATTCTGGAGACCGCATCTAAGGCAAGATATAAACAGGATGGAGTTGGTTCAGAGGACAGCTATCAAATTGATAAATGGTCTCTGTCATAAAACATATAGGGACAGGCTTATGGACCTCAACATGTATACACTGGAAGAGAGGCAGGAGAGAGGGGATATGATAGAGACATTTAAATGAAGGAAAAATCTGGAATGAGAGGGCATAGGATGAAGTTAAGAGGAAATAGGCTTAGGAGAAATCTAAGAAAATACTATTTGACGGAAAGGATGGTGGATGCTTGGAATGGCCTCCCGTTGGAGATCATGCAGACGAGGATTGTGTCGGAATTTAAGAAAGCTTGGGACAGGCTGGTGAGATCCCTTAAAAAAAGGAGGAGCTAGTGGTTACTGAGGAAGGGCAGACTGGATGGGGCATTTGGCCCTTATCTGCCATCATGATTTTATGTTTCTATTGGGCCGATGATCAGAAGCAAATTCAGGCGCTAGAGGTTGTTAGCGCCATACTACTGCCCATGTTTGCTACCGCCCCATGATCAGAGACCCCGAGCGCGTGAAACAACGTGCTCGCAGGCTCTGAATGCAACTAGCATGCAAAACAGGGCTCTTAGCTCAAGTAGCATGCTTAAACCTATTCCTCCCCAATGATCATCAACCAGCATACCAAACATTGGCCTACTGGCCGTGGCAAACCCTACGCTAGCTCACAGCTGGCGTTAGGGTTTGCAAACCATTGGGGAAGACTGGTGAGCCCTGTTCAGCATGCATTTGCATGCGAGCAGACCTCCCATTCCCCCCCAATGCAGCAGCCCTTCACCCCGCAGGAGCAGGAACCACGACTCAATACCCCCCCCCCCCCCCCCAGCGACACGGGTCTGGAGCTCCAGCGGACCTCCAGCTCCCCCAAACCCTCCCTAGACACAGGTTTAAGGAGGTGCCAATGGAAGAGGAGGGAGACCACCTCCCTCCTCCACCGAAAGTAGGGGGTGGGGAAGGTCCGCTAAGACCTCTAGGGGTGGGGTGGGGAGGGGATCAACTCGCGGCCCACTGGGCCACCAGGACTCCATTCATGGGAGGGCCTCCCGCGGGGGGGGGGGGGGGGGGTTTAGGGGAGCTGGAGTCCCACTGGATCTCCAGCCCCCCTAAACTTGTGTCGGGGAGGGGTCAGGAGGACCAGAGGTCCACTGGACCTCCAGCCCCCCCATGTCGCTTGACTTGGGGTGGGGTACTTTAGGGTTTGGTGGTCCCATGAACCTCCAGCCCCTGTGTTTGATAGGTCTGGACTTTTGACAGCCTAGACCTGTCAAACAAGTGCAGGAGGATTGTTCCCAAGCACATGTTCAGGCACAATCCTTCTGCACTTTTACCCTATGATCAGAGTGAATAGCGTGCTTAATTTTGCATGCTATTATCTCTGATCATAGGGACAGTAAAGCCCTGCTTTGTTCAGGCGCTGTTTGGAACAGCGCAGGGCTTTTGATCATCTGCCCATATGTTAGGGGGACTGTACTCATGGGGAAAACCTGAGTTGGTGCATTTGAAAGCCACTGAAAACTCTTTTTTGGACTCTTACTCTCTTAAATACATCATCATAAGTAGCAAAGAGTATTCCTGAAACTGGGTTTGCTTAAGAGTTGGAAACTGCAAGTTAAAGGAAAGTATGCCAGGTCTTTAAAAATAAAAGCCTAAAAAAATTATTCATGTTTTCTACGTCTCCTCCCCTGTCTGGATCCTCCTGCAAGATCCTAGCGCTCCCCCCCTCCCTTCCTATCCTGATGGTCCTTTCTCTCCCTGCATAGGCCTTCCTTTAGTAAGCTGAACTAGCCATTAGTGCAGTGGTTTATTCTTGATTTTTCATGTGCTAATCTTACTCTTGGTGTATTAAGAGTTTTTAGCACAGGAAAAGTGATAAAACCACCATGCTGAGGGTAGCTTAGTGACATGCCAAAAAACACAGAATTTCAAATTGCTTCCAATGTTAAACATAATAATTAAAACACTGTGTTAAATTTTAGCACAATGTTTTTTCTTTTCCTATCACTAGATTTTAGCTCCAGCTCAGGGCTAAAAGAAAGATGCAGTGTGGGAACAAAAAGGTTTTCTTTGGTGCTTCATCTCAGATAATGACCTTTAGTCAATGTCTGGGGTTCCCCATCCTTCTCCTCAACCCTATAACTAATATCCTTGGTGGTCCAAGTTGCACCTTGTACCTCCTGACACTACAAATCCATAGTGGCTCAAGTTACTGGTCTGCGGGAGAGGATCCAGTTATATTAGAGGGTTTCTGATTGAGAGCCTAACTGACCTGGGGTGCCCAGACCTGATAGACTCAGGGGTTTTTTTTTTTTGGGGGGGGGGAGGACTTTGCAGGGTCACCATGGAAGCTTTGCAGGGGGGAATGGGGGGGGGGAATCAGGGAGTCGAGCCAGCCTCTTTAATAATCTGTTATCTGGTCAGTGCACAAACCAATCCCCATTCATGCACTGACACGAAAGAAAACCTTTTATTTCTGATGCAGCAACCCATTGCACATTACTGCAATGGTGTACACTGTTTTTCTGTGAGTGCACGCTTTTTAACTGCAGTGATTTGCATATTGTTTATTGCTTTGGGAGTAAAATGATTTTTTAGCGCATGCATTGGAATGCTATTCATTGAAGATCATTCCATATCATTCTACTGCATTGCTTACTGCTTCAAGACCACAGGTTATTGAGAAAGCTTATGACAGGGCTCTTATCTTTCAAGATAAGAAACTACCTAATCAGAGAAGTAAGAAGACTGACTTAAGAAAGGGTGAATTCTGAATTAGATTTCCCCTCTTAACGTACAATCTGATAACGTTGCCTCATGGCTTATGTCTGTGTCTGGAAAATTTTTAAGGGATGGTGTCAACAGTGCTCCCTCTTCTTGGAAAGCTCAGGTCCTGGAGGTGCTCAGCTTTCTGCTGCAGGGGTTGGTCCAGGGTTTAGCACCAAACTTCATTAAGTTCAGCTTGTGGCGCTCTCCAGTTATAGCAGAGCATTGCACGGTTTCTGAAGGGGGTTTCTCATCTGTGGCCTTTTGTTTCACTGGCTCTCCTTTTTGGGATTTCAGTCTGGTATGCAGTGTATTTTCAGGAGGTCCTTTTGAACCCCTGAAAGCTGCCTCACTCAAAGATCTCACATTGAAGACGGTTTTTATTGTGGTGATTGCTTCGGCCAGGAGTGTGTCAGAGTTTTAGGCTCTGTCCTGATTGGACCCATTTCTTTCCTCTTCACAGGACTCGGTGTCTATCCACGCTTTTCCTTCATTTCCCCCATGTGACTCAAGTCTGCTTGCCCTTCTTTTTGAATCAGGGTGCAGACTTGAGGTCCAGGAGGCTCCACAAGCTAGATGTCCACAGAGTTCTGCTTCAGTACTTACAGGCGATAATGCCTTTCATCTCTTGGTTTATTTGTTCATCCTATTTGATGTACCCTGAAAGGAGGATATCTGGTTCTTGCTCCATTCTTTTGTAAAGCATTACAAACTAGATGTGCTGGCCAGCATCTGATCGGACTTTGGCATAGCCATTGCTTGGGGGAGGGTCAAGCCTTTTCTGCCACCCAGTGAGTTTCTGCTTGGTATATCCCAATTGAACAGGATGGTGCAGCTGGACCCTAAGGAAGGGTGAAATTTAGTCATATCTGTTAATTTCTTTTTCCTTAGTCCAGTAGCACCATCCTGTGACCCACCGTGTAAGACTACGGTTCAAGGGACTTCATTGAGTTGTGTGTTTTTCTCTCTAGTGGTGGTGGTGGTGGTAAAAAAAAAATCCCCCTCTCTATATAGATATCTATATATTTTTTTCATGGAATTTCATGGCTTCAGTAGTTTGATGGAGCATGGGTGTGATATTTAGGACCTTCCGCTGCTTTAGCATAGGCATAGTGGAGTTTTCCATAGAGCACCTGCCCTTAGATTGGTGATGTCACTGGGAAAAATCAGTTTCTCTACCTCCATCTGCTGGTAGGAAGGGGGATACAACCCAGTTGTACAGGATGGTGCAGCAAGACAGGAAATAAACAGATGACTAAATTTCACCTTAAGGACTTTTCCTCCAGGAATTTTCTTCTGCTTATACCATGTCCTCTGGCAATGAGTTCCAGAACCTAACTGTGCATGATGATTTGTATACTCCTGTTGTCTAAAGGGATCACTGAATGAATCTAAACAGAGAAAAAGTGATCTGGAAATGCACCAGGCCTATAACACAGCCACTATCAAAACGCCTTCCAAAGTTTGAAGGGAAGATGGTTTCTTCCACCTTTTTTTCATTCTTAGAGGAACATAAGCACGTTAGCACAGGCTCATCTCAGGCCAAGTAGCAGAACTTAAGACTCTTCTACAGAGCTACAGTCTCAGTGCAATTCACTTTGACCTGCACAGAATTCCAAGGTACATGCCAAAGCTGTGCATCACTACCTCTGCCATTCCTGAGCAAAACTTTGCCCAGTGGATGACTTATTTTACTCTGGTGCTGGTTATGGTGGCTGATGTTAACTCTTCTGGAACAGCCACACTTGTTCCTGTTAAAAATGTTCAGTGAGTTTGTAAAGGGCTAGTGTAAGGGCTTGCCTAACATCAGCTATTAGGAGCTTTCAGAGGTACCTTCCCATTTGAGGGACTTTGCCCCTGTACAAAGAGAGGATAAACCTTTGATTGTTAACTGTTTTGACTCTAGTCCTGAAAGGCAGTATATCAAGTTCTTGATAAAGATAAACATCTCATGGTCATGTAGTATCTTTGCTATCTCTGTCGGATTCTGTACTGGAGCCAGTAGATTTGCTACCTTCATCCTCTTCAGACACTATCACTTTTCAGCTGTAGGGTGTTTTGACCCACTGGTATTCACCCGTCCTCATTTGTGTTTAATGTCCTTGTCACACATGTTTTTAATTCAGAGGTTCCAAGAGATCCTGACGAGTATTTAATTTTGGATTGTTGATTGTGCAAGGATATGCACATACCCAGAGACATTTGTGCAGGGTAAATATATTTTACAGTACTGTTACAAAGGAAAGATAAAATGCTGGTGTGCTTTATGCTGAAACTATCCAGCCCCTTTCCAGCTGTCTGTTTCCATCTGCAAGATTTAAGTATCATTATCTATCTTGAAGGTCTGCAAGATGTGTTTTATAGCTCTGTTGCTGATTAACTCAGAGAGAACAGTGTTTCAGTCTGGACCAAGTTAACATTTTTAGGTTATAGATTCCAGGAACTCATACTATAGATTAGAGACTTCTAAACTGTAAGCTAGACTTACCCTGTTAGAAATCTATAATCCTTAACTCTGGGGCCTCAACCAGGAAAATAATGATAAAGTGGGAGAAAAGAGCACTAGTTTGTTAATTATTGTAAATGCCCATCATCAGTTTAGAATATTAAAGGTGCAAAGCACCACATGATTTTGACTTTTAGATGATTTTGTTTCAAGTTCTCCAGTTTTTAGTAATACACAAAAATGAGTCCTAAACTGTACCATGGCTAGCCCAGAAAACGTGGACCACCTCTGCATCAATCCTCTTCACAAAACAAGACCTGCTGCTCAACAGATAGACACTACATATAGCAAGAAATAAAAGACCACAACTTTGATGAGAACAAGTATATCTGAGCTCTAAATGTATTGCCACGCCTTCAGCAGGATTTCCTATCCCCAGGCTACCTGGCTTGTGGGTATTTCTTGCCCCAGCAAGAAACCCACACCGGGTGTGATTGTGTCTGGCCCTTTTTCCCCAGTGCCTATCCAGCCTTCCTGGCTAATTTTCACCTTGCTCATCTCCACCTATGACAGTAACACAAATACAACAATATCACAACTCAACAAGGTGGGTGGAAGGGTTGAAATCAGGAAATAAGGAGTAGAAATTCTAAGGGACAGTTGCTTCTATCTTCTGCCACTCTGCATCTTTGCTACCCTGCAGCTCAATGGAGAATCGCATTCCAGAAATTTCCCTGCACAATTTGAACCACAGAGGCGCAAGTACTCCTTGTTTTTGGTGGCTAACTGCTATCATTACAAATTGCCAAACCTACCTCCTTGGTGAGAAAGAGGCCAGGTTGGGCACTTATGATAAAGTGGGCTTCTCAGAAGCCTGCCCAAGCAAAAACTGTTGATAGAAGCATTGCTTTTCACTAGAAAGATCAGATGGCTATTGTAGAGCTGTGCAAAAATGTTTATTCAAAGCATTTTCTTTTGAACAGATCAGTTCTATAAATGGAAGTCTGCCAACAGTACAGCTTACTGCCCTTGCAAACATAGTTTTGAAAATTTAGCTTCCCTTCTGTTAGTACATACCATATGAAATTTCTTCCATTTAAGAAAACTTAGCTAAAATTATTAGATTTATGATATTTTTATCCATGGTTTGAAAGTTGTGTTAGATCTTATTGATGTCTGTTTGTTGTGATTTCTTTGTGTTGCTGTTTAACTTTTGAACAGCTGCACTTCGCTCAGCCAAACTGTGTGGAGCTAGCTCATTGGGGAGATGTTAGGCATTTTAGCTTTCAGACTTGGAGAGTTCTGTAGGGGAAGGGGATGCATCAGAAAAGAGAAATTTGGATATTTGCTGTGGGAAATACTTTGAGACTTGAACTAAGGCTACGTTGAATGTTGCTTCTGCCCTTTAAATATATATGTGTATGTATATATATATATATATATATATATATATATATATATAATCTGTGTACAAGTGGGAAATTGAATTGCAAAACATATTGTATTTTGCAGGATAACTTTCTGTACTGTTGGAATGTCAAGAATTCTCTGAGCAGTAGCATTTTAAGTAAATAATTTGGAAATAATTTTAGAAAGTATTTTGTAGGGCATTCAGCAGAAGCTTGAGTTATGGGTAGATCTTCTATTTTTAGGTATTCATACATTATTAACTTAGTTTACTGTTCAGCTAATATAGGCTGGTGCTCTGCTGTAACTTCCCAGTACTTCTCTACCTCCACTACTACTTATCATTTCTATAACACTATTAGACTTATACAGTACTGTACACTTTTTCTGTCTCTAGTGGGCCCACGATCTACTTCAACAGATGGTGAGGTTGTTTAGGCTGGTGCTGGTCCTAGGCCTAGCTCCTCAGTACACAGGCTTTTTGACCTACTGCCATGGTCAAGACTAGTGGCCTTTCTCCTGTCCCAGTAGCATCAGCCAGGGCCAGAAAAGTGTGGATTTACAGTTAAGGATGCCATTGGGTATTGGACTCTATGACTTTTCGGGGCTGTAGGTCTCTATCCTCCCCTCTCTTCTCCTCTGCCTAGGGGCACCTTGAAGTGCAATTTGTTTTCCACCTGTTCAGGGAAACAAGAGTTAGAGTGAGCAAGCTTGTTTAAGGCTTTGGGGGGGGGGTGGGGGGTGGGGAAGAGAAAACACCAGATCCAATTCACTCTTCAAACGTGTCACTTTCAAAACCCACTGTGAATCTCACCATATGCACACTAAAATAGTTCTGTGCTAATATGAGCATAATATTGCACTTGTTAAATGAAAAAGTAAATATGGGACAAAAAACCTCATACTACTGCGGCTCAACACGGTTACTTAAACCGGACTTGACAGGTTTTTTTAAGCACACAGTTAAAGTAATCATAGGTGAAAAAAACCTCCCAACAGTGCTCAATAATAATAAAAGTGTGCCATTCTGAAACTCCCTTACTATTAACTGTGGTTTCCTCATGAGACAGCCAGTGAGCAGGGCTGCAAAATGACGTTGACCGAATTTAAAGAAATGCCAAAGAAATGACTGCCAATCTGAGCTCAGAACGTCAAATTGAAACGTGATGACATCTGAAGTGACTCGGGCGCCTTTTAAAAAACATGAAAAAATGAATAATCAAGAGAAATTGAATTACATAACATAGTAAATGACGGCAGATAAAGACCTGTACGGTCCATCCAGTCTGCCCAACAAGATAAACTCATTTTACATGGTGTGTGATACTGTATACTTGAGTTTGATTTGTCCTTGATTATCAAGAAAAAATATATATTGGAAGTGAAAAAAACATCAAACAATCTCAAAACTCAGAAAAATGATGTCCAATGAATCATGGAATTTAACCCCCCCCCCCCCCAGTTCAAGTATATTGAGTCTGAAGATCCATTGCTGCTCACATTGTAGTAAAGCTTTCCTACTATCTCCACCACGCAAACTCTGAAGGATACTATCGATAATCCAGACTTTAAGTGACTTGAAGGGATAATGGCATTCATTGCAGCGAGTGACCAACAAGGCTCCAAACTTCTTGTTCATCACACATGATTTATGCTCACTTAACTGAATGGGAAATTTTCTTTGGGTTGTTCCCACATAGCGCTTCATGCATGGACATTGCAACATGTATACAACATACTCAGATGCACAAGTCATATCAAGTCTCAATTTGTAGGTCCTCCCATCTTCAGGGTTGGTGAATTCAGTGCACTCAATCAATATGTCGCAGTATGAACACGCGCCACACTAAGAATGTCCACCTGAGTTGATGGAAATGTGGCTGACCAAGTCAGCTGGGCTCACGATCTCCTTCAAGTTGCAATCCCTAGAGAAAGCTATGCGCAGATTGTGATGTTGAAATAACTTGTGTGACTGTATTATATCCCAATTTTTCTGAATGATTTTTGCCACCTCTTCCGCTCCCCTCTTACAGTGCAAAACAAAAGTTTCACTTATCAGTCAACAACAGGTCGTGGTTGTTGAAACGCGCTCTAGTGGAAGCATTCTTCAGGACTCGCGGAGGATATCCACTCATGGCCAATGATTGTAATAGATCTCCTGTTTGGGTCTTGTAGTCCTCTATATTACTACAAATCTGTCGGTATCGAAATTGAGAAAATGGTAAATTCCATCTCAAACAGGATGGATGATTGCTTTGATATTATAACATTGTATTCCTGTCAGTTTTTTAAAGACCCTGGTCTGGAATGCGCCTTGTTGTATGATGATCATTACATCCAAAAAATGAATCTTCTTGTCAGAGACCTCATGAGTGAATTGGAGAGCTGTGTTCCTGGTGTCCAACCACTCCATGAACTGGGTCAAAGTCAACAAGTCACCACTCAATAACATAAAAATGTCGTCAATAAATCTTTTCCACAATTTAATGTGTTTTTGAAAGGGAGAAACTCATAGCTACTTCTCATCAAATTCCATCATAAATAAATTTGCAATCGAGGGAGCAAACATTGCTCCCATCGCCTCACCTGATGTTTGCCAAAAGAGGCCCCCCTGAAATAGAAATTTTTTTGTTGTTTAACGCCATCTTTGTGTATTCCAGAAGAAACTCAGTGGGGACATCCATCGGTCTTGGTCGAGAGTCCAGAGCATTCTTTACAACGTCTAAGGCCTGGTTTGAGGGATGGCGTTGTATAGTGATTTAATATCCAAAGAAACCAAAAATATTTGGTGGTTCTCCTTCAGGGTAATATCTGCTAGAATCTTCAGAAAATGAGTTGTATCTTTCACATATGACGGAGACACTGTGACCAGGGGTTTAAGAAAATAATCCACAAAATTTGACAGGGTCTCTAAAAGAGATCACCGTGAAGATAAAATGGGACGTCCTGGTGGTTTTTCCATGCCCTTGTGTATTTTGGGAAGAGTGTATAGGACCGGTGCACGGGGGTATTTACAATTCAAAAATCTCCACTCCCTTGTGGTCAGAAATCCTAGTTCCATAGCTTCACCCGTCAAGATTTTGATCTCTTCCTGTAGTTCTTCCATGGGATCCTCGTATAAACACACATATGTATCCGCTTTACCTAATTGAGATATCATCTCAGCTGTGTACGTTGTTCTATCTTGGATCACAACGGCTCCGCCCTTATCGGCCTTTCTGATCACAATACTGTCATCAGTACGTAAGTGTGACAGGGACTTGCGTTCATCTTTAGTTAAATTGTCTTTTGTCCATTTTTGTGAACGTGCAAAAGATCTGACCTCTCTTAATAATACTTCTTTGAAGATCTTAACAATCTGATCCAGTGGAATCTGGGGAGTCCATGTGGACCGAGAGGGCACTCTGGAATAGTCCTCAGCGTGATCTTTAGAAGCAAAATAAATACGTAGCTGAAGCTGTTTAATGAAGCATTCCTGTAAAAGAAGCATTCTAACTGGAACAAATCAAATCTGTTAGAAGGTACAAAAGATAAGCCCCTTGATAGTAGACTGATGTCTGAGGGGGTTAAAACCTTGGAGGAAAGATTACCACTGATGGTACTGGCAATGAGACCAGGTCTCGCTGGCTGTCTCGTGAGGAAACCACGGTTAGTAGTTTGAAACACAGTGAGGGTCTCTTGAAAAAGCCTGAGCGAAATGGATCCGTCGGGACCTCACTGCTTGGAGACCAATTTGCCAACATAGAGAGTGGTTTTGGAGCAGTACAGATAAGTGCTTTTGCTATTAATTTGCCCAAATGGGGTTTTCTTTCAGTTATTGAGCACTGTTGGGAGGTTTTTTCACCTATGATTACTTTTTAACTGTATGCTTAAAAAAATCTTTTTTTTTCCAGTCCGGTTTATGTAACTGTGTTGAGCCGCAGTAGTGTGAGGTTTTTCCTCCCATATTTACTTTTTCATTAAACGAGTGCAATATTATACTCATATTAGCACAGTAATAATTTAGTGTGCATATGGTGAGATTCACAGTGGGTTTTGTTCAGGGAAAAAAAAAGAGAAACATAATAATAAAAAGAAGTGCTAAGCCACATCAAGAGATCGGGGGGGAGGGGTCGCGTCGGGTATCCTGCTGGAGGCAGTAATGAGATGTGAATGTGTGGACTGATGACCACTTCGCAGCCTTGCAAATCTCTTCAATAGTGGCCGACTTCAAGTGGGCCACTGACGCTGCCATGGCTCTAACACTATGAGCCGTGACATGGCCCTCAAGAGTCAGCCCACCCTAGGCATAAGTGAAGGAAATGCAGTCTGCTAGCCAATTTGAGATGGTGCGTTTCCCAACAGCCACTCCCCTTCTATTGGTTAGTGATGGATACAGCCAAAATATGTATAGATATATAGTGTCGCTAGGGATCCACCACACTTCAAACAATTATCTAGTAGCGTTATAGCAAACTGAAAGGCTCTATGGGGAGATAATATGAAGTCATAATGCAGATTTATACAAGAGTTTTTGCAGTGCCATAGATTCCGATAGCTTGTAAATCCGCAACAGAAAATGTTTTCAACAGGTCTGGTATGATGACACACTGGACATCTAGAGACCATTTAACGTTGAGACGTGAGTAATCCAGGTCTGGAATAGTTTGTTGATGAAAAGTGGCACACGTTGTTGTAATCCCAATGTGTAAGCCTCAGACAAGGTCTCTTGGACATCATCTGTCAAGTTTGCCCAATTTAAGGTAGAAACATAATGCTTCAATTGGAAGTAAGCAAAAAAACTGAGAAGCTGGGAGCTGATATGCTGAAGTGGGTCATGGCTATGACTAACAGCAGGATGGGTTCCATGACAGTTGAATGACTCTTATTTTTTTTTTTTAATATATCAGGTTTTGACTAATTTTAAAAAGTAGTATTGGACAGTTCTTCACTAAAGCTGCCAGCCAGTATTCTTTTTTTAAAGTTCCCATTTTCAGCTGCTAAAGTGAACATAAGCTAATTTGTTGTTGACATAAGGGGTATCAATTAGAAGTTCAATATATTGGTTTTTGCACCTTTAATTTCTAAAGTGGAGAGTGGAGGAGTGGCCTAGTGGTTAAGGTGGCGGACTTTGGTCCTGGGGAACTGAGGAACTGAGTTAAATTCCCAGCACAGGCAGCTCCTTGTGACTCTGGGCAAGTCACTTAACCCTCCATTGCCTGCCGCATTGAGCCTGCCATGAGTGGGAAAGCGTGGGGTACAAATGTAACAAAAATTTCAAGTTTGTGTTTTGTGAATGAGAATCATCATGACTTAGAGTAAGAGATCAATATGCTTCACATTACTAATTGTATCTGTTATCTTGTTATGACAATGTCAGCAAACCTATGTAAGCCACATTGAGCCTGCAAATGGGTGGGGGATGTGGGATACAAATGCAATAAATAAAAATAAATAAATATGCCTTCAGTTTTCATGCAGTTTTGTGGACCTGGAAACAATGAACCTTACTGCCTGGAGTGGAACCCTTGTATTTCTTTCAAGTGTAACTTGAATCTTATATTCCATCAGATAGTGTGGATGGAATCTGCTTCTAAATGAGCATACAGGCTTTTAATGTGTATTTTAAAAAACAAATTCAGGCATAGCAACAGTGAAAGAGAGACCATCTCATTGAAAAGATTAGGTCAGAATAGGTTTCTCCTTCAAACTGTGCTGCATTTTCACAATGATAAATGCTCATAAATTTAAGATAATTTGTAGTGTCCCTTGAGTTGTGTTAATGACTCTTAAAAGCAATCTTTCTAATGAAACAATCTAGCTGACGCTAGATGCAGACGCAGCTAGGGATTCCTTTATCATTGTCTAATAAAAGGATTCATGCTTTTTGAACTTCCATTAACATGTACTTAACAGTGGATGTAGGAGGTTTTTTCTTATTTTGGTCTCTAATGTAAACAATAAGCCACTTTTCCTCTATATTTCAAGGTGATAGCATCCGTATTTTTCCCCTCTTTTAAGCCCTTCATATAATGGGTGTCACAATAGGGTGCACTGGGCACCAGTTCTGTAATGGCATTTAAGCATGTCTAAGTTATTTTAGAATAGTAGAGCAAACTCATTTTGGTGTGACAAAAGGCATGATCACGTACTCCAGGTCAATGTCTGGTGTGCCAATCAACATATGTAACTAATAGTTTTTTCTATAAGCTATGCGCATTGTTTGGTGGCATGTCTATGACTTGCCCATTTGTATGCCGCCTTGCAATCAACTAGCACCAAGAAGGCACCAGATGTGGTCTGCACTCTCAAATACTCTTTTCTGGCAAAACACATCTCATGATCCATCCGTAAGCATTGGCATATCCTGGGTGGATTGGAATGTTTCAAGAATAAAGAACTGGTGGTCACGTACTCTCGTAACAAGAACCTTATGGAACACTTGGTCCCCTCGACACTACCAGACATAACATCATCTCTGTCTTTGGGACATCGCAAATGCGGACACTGCAGTGTGTGTATCCACAGCCTAGAAACAACAATTTTTATACATCCAATCACCAAGAACTCTTACAATCTGTCACACACTTCAGACTGCAGCATGTCATCTGTAATTTACATTATCTCATGTCCATGCCAAATGTACGTAGGAAAGACCACAAGGGCAATTAAAGCAAGAATCATCGAACATAGACGTTGCATTAGAAGGAAAGAATCGGCACCACTAGTAGATCACTGATATTTATTTATTTATTTGTTGCATTTGTACCCCACATTTTCCTACCTCTTTGCAGGCTCAATGTGGCTTACATAGTACCGTAAAAGGCGTTAACCGATTCCGGTATGAACAAATACAAGGTATGAACAATTACAAGGTGATTTCATGGTAGAAAGAGGTACATGTATGCTAGAGACAATTGGGGAGAACTTAGAGATGGAGAGGAAGAGTTAGGATATGTCCGTTAGTCTTTGGTTACGTTGTGTCGCAAGTGTCCAGGTTTTTTTATGTTGGGTTGGTGGGATGTGCCCTTCTGAACAGATCTGTTTTTAGTGCTTTCCGGAAATTCAGGTGGTCGATCATAGTTTTTATTACTTTTGGTAGTGCGTTCCACAGTTGTGCGCTCAAGTAGGAAAAGCTGGATGCATAAGTGGATTTGTATTTGAGGCCTTTGTTGCCTGGGTAGTGGTGGTTTAGGTATGATCGTGCTGATTTTGTGGTGTTTCTGATTGGCAGGTCGATGAGGTCTGTCATGTATCCCGGTGCCTCGCCATAAATGATTTTGTGAACTGTCGTGCAGATTTTGAAAATGATGCGTTCCTTGGAAGCCAGTGCAGTTTTTCTTCGGAGTGGTTTGACACTGTCAAAACCCGTTTTTCCAAATATAAGCCTTGCTGCTGCGTTTGGGCGGTCTGAAGTTTCTTTATAATTTGTTCTTTGCATCCCGCATAGATACCATTACAGTAGTTTGCGTGGCTTAGTACCATGGACTATACCAAGTTGCGAAATATTTCCCTCTGGAAGAATGGTTTCACACATTTGAATTTCCACATTCAGAGAAACATTTTCTTTATGGTGGATTTAGCTTGGGTCTCAAGTGATTTTGGTTGATTGTTACTCCGAGAATTTTCAGGCTGTCTGAGATGGGGAGGGTGTATCCTGGGGTGCTGATGTTTGTGGGTTTGTATATATTGTATAGGAATGAGATGATGAGACAGTGTGTTTTTTCTGTATTGATTTTTAGTTGGAATGCATTTGCCCATAATGTACCCTCACTACCAAATAGACATCTTTAATCCTTTAAGACTGAGATCGTTTTCCATTGTTTTTCTTCTCCCTCTTCTCCCCCTTTTTTGTCCTTCTTTTCCCTGCCCCCTTCCTTCCTTTTTATTTCCTTTTTTTTCTTTCCCCCTCCTCCTCCTTCCCCCCTCCCATTTTTATATTTTCTTCTTTCGTCTTCCTTATTTTTTCTTTATTTTTTTTATTTTTATTTTATTTTTTACTTTTTATTTTCTAACTTTTTTATTTATTTATATTATTTTTTTACCATCATCATTTTTCACCATCATCATTATTTAGTTTCACAATGTATCCAAATGATACGACCATTATTAATCACATACCATTTTGTTAGTACATTCTCCATACAAAGCATTGGGGGTTGGATTAAGATAGATGTTTTTTGCCTCTTTATATTCCCATTTTCTATATATGGATCCAAATGATATCTATAAGGTACACTTTTGTCTTGTTTTTTTTATCATTCGTTTTGTAAGGACCAGATGATTTGCACAAAGTATATAATCTTACTATAGTTCTTATTATTATATAATTTTTATTCTTTTATTACCTTTGTTTTTTAATATACTCATACGATATTATGTATATGTGTAGGTATATATATATATATATATATATAGTCTCTTATATATTTTAATTATGTTTTTGGAAGTATATAAATCCTTTATTCATGTACACAAATAATGCCATAAGAGATCTATGTATATATATATTTTTTTTGTTATTCCTAATATACATATACTTTTTTATACATATTTTTTATGTATTTTTTCAGATATTTGTCTGTCTTATTTTTATGTTAAAATACATTAGCCCTCTCCTCAAGTCACTTCACTGGCTCCCTATCCATTTCCACATTCAATTCAAACTTCTCTTGCTGACCTATAAGTGCATTCATTCTGCTGCTCCCTAGTACCTCTCCACTCTTCTCTCTCCCTACGCCCTCCCCCTCGTGTACTCCGCTCTGTAGATAAATCTCTCCTGTCTGTCCCCTTCTCCTCTACTGCTGATTCCAGACTCCGTTCCTTTTATCTCGCTGCACCTCACGCCTGGAATCGACTTCCAGAGCCTGTATGTCTAGCCCCGTCTTCGGCTATTTTCAAGAGCAGGCTAAAAGACCACCTCTTTGACACTGCTTTTGACTCCTAACCACTACTTACTTGCCCTGTACCCCACCTCTTTATTTCCCTTACCTCTTAATTGTTCTGTCTGTTTTACCTGTCTTACTTAGATTGTAAGCTCTTTGAGCAGGGACTGTCTTTTGTGTATGGTGTACAGCATCAGATTCCTGATGCAGGCCTAGCGGCTGAAACACAGTGTTTGTGTTGAGTCTTTTTATCAAATAAACGTTTGCTTTTGAAGAATTCATCTCTCCAGTCTTTGGTTTCCATGGTCAAACATCCCACGCTTTCTCATATCATGTCTGACTTGCCCATTTGTATGCCCCCCTTGCAGTTGCGTGCTATAGCACTTAAGTGCTATTCTTATAAGGTAGTACTTAAGTGCATATAATGTATCACTGCCAGTAGTTGGTGCCAATGATGTGAGCAAGTGGGGCATACTTTTAGGTGCCTGTTTATAGAATTGCTTCCAAAGAATATAATTTTTTTGCCTGTATTGCTGTTAATCCCAACTCTATTTTCAATTTCTGAAATTTAAGAACTAAAGCAAATGGTGGTTCCAATATTGGAACAAATAAAAAGGATGCCTAAATTGAATAATATAGGCAAAATTATCAGTTTCTGTTAAACCAGCAGAAATTCTATAGGAGCATTGGTCAGAATTATGAGGGTACACCCACCAATTTTATCTCTGACAAAGACAAAATGCTTAGAGTTCATGAAAAAGTGTAACCTTGTAAAGCACAATAAAAATGCAGCCTGGATAGAAAAAATAGCCAAAGAACTGAGGTGCCCTTTTACAGAGTGGCGGTAAGCCCAGTGCGGGCTTACAGCTCGCTCTTTTGGGACTACTGCTGGCCCAGAGCAGCCGCTGTCAGGAGTCCCACCCCAATCGTGTGCCATTTCCGGGGGAAAAAGAAAACCCCCAGAAATGGCTTGCTTGACGATAACCTGGCGGTAATCCAGCATCGCCACCTGCTAACTGGTTACCGCCGGGTTAGCGCAGGAGCCCTCAATGGGTGGCGGTAAGGGCTCTCTGTCACATGGCCATGTGGTAAGAGTTCTCTTACCACGTGGTCATGTGTGCTGGGGGCTTTCTTACTCACTGCGGTAAAAGGACCCTGGTGCGTGGGAAAAAGGGCCCCTGAATTACCCAAAGATGGACAACATAACTGTAACAACTGAAATGGTTAAAAAAAGGTGAAACAAATAAATAATTGATCTATACCTGGAAAGGATGAATTACATGGCTGCTGGCTCAAATAATCATTCTACATAATAGAAAAGAGTGACGATTAAAGAGGGAAATGATCAATATGGGCTACTGTTAAATCGGGTTATCTTACCATAGGTGAGGTTATTTTAGCACAGGGTTCCATTTTAAGCAGTGAGACCCTGTGGTAATATAACTTGGCTTAACAGTAGCCCATGCTAATTACTTCCCCCTCTATTTGCCATGTTGAATGTTTCATCTGTGGAGGGATGGTGACAATAAAAATAACTTTCTTAATCCTCAAAGATAATGAAAAACGAGTCACTCTAGAAAATTACCAGCTACCATGGAATTTTAGCTGTGTCAATTTATGATTACCTAAATAAAAACAAAATATATATATATAAAAAAAGTCCCCTTCCTAGTGGAGCAAAAGGAAAACTACAGGAAGTCAAGAGGAGCAAAGAATCAATTACTTATTGACAAGATCCTAAAAAATTCCAAAAGGAAAAAAAAACAAACTTGTATATGGATTGGTGGTTATCACATAGCTGGATAATACAATGCACTGAATGATTTGATATTAGTGAAATCTAGAAATTCCTAAAAACAATGAATTTTGGAAAATAAGTGTAATGCAAAATAGTATAGAATTAGGCACAGTGTACACTCAAGCATTTTTTCAAGCAGATTCATTATAGCATTTGCCCTTCACTCTGTTGTTAATTTCTCTAACAAAAATATTAAATGGTACCAATCATGGTTATCAAATGTCAAAGCAAAGTCTGAAAATCTAAGAGTGAACTTGAGTCACTACTCAATACTATTAATTTTCAGTGATATTTCAATGGAATTGTGTCCTGTAAAGTGTGTTGCTGTTAGAGTTGTAACGAATATTCATATTCGATTTGGCCCTGAATAATTCGGCCAGATAGCGATTTAAATTCAAATATGAATAATGGTTGGCTCTGCTATGTTAAATCCTACTGAAATAAAGACTTTATCTCTGATTTCATGTTGCTTCTTGTATTTGTATTTGGCTGGATAATATTTTTCTTTATTATTTTGTTGAATAGTAAAATATTCTGTTCAGTTCTAATAATTAAATCGTGAAAGTGGGAAACTGAAAATACAGAATTGAATGTCTGATCATTAAAGGACTACTGTTTGAAGAAACCTACAAATACTTAAGAATTCTTGAAACTTCCAAAATATGCAAGAGCAGATTGTTTTAAACATGCTATACTGCCTGTAAACGACAATGCATATCTAAATGATGTACAATCTAAATTTATAAACAGAAAAGAACTCCATCAAGTTACGTAGGATAGATAACCACATTCATTCATGAACATTCATCCAATCATAAGGACATTTCACTATAGAAGTAAATGGGGGGAGTGGGGGAAAGAGATCATTCCACAATTTTGGAGAGAGGACAAAGATGGACGAATTTCCAGTGAATTCATAGTGAGTGGCCTTGGACCTAGGTAGAATAAGCGATTAGCATGTAAAGGAATGGGTCAGTGTATAAGGGATTACTATAGAAGACAAATTATAGTGATTCACCCCAGTAAGAGGCTTTATGAATCAACATAAAATAAAACTACCAGTGAATATGTTTGGCTTGTTTGAACAAATTTTAAAGTCAAAACTCAATCAAGGAAATACAGTAAAAGTAATAAATACCATGGTGTGCACCCATACTTTGATACAACGCTGGCATAGTTGAATGAACATGATGAAATTTAACAGAACAAAAGAATAAAACCAAATACTTAATAAAATTTAATAAAGAATATAATCTTTAAATATGCATATATAAAAAGATTCACAAATCAGTAAAAATTAAAACAGAATCCCACTGAAAACCAACATGGCCATGATTAGGCATATGCTTGATTCAGAGGTTAAAAAGTAGAATTTCTAAAGATAAAAGCAAAGATGTATAAAAATCAAATGAAATTACAATACAAAATAAAATTACAGGTAATGAAAATAAAAACAATAAAACAAAATTCTCATTGATACTACAACATATGTATAAGGTATGGCTATCAACTGTCCATCTTTAAAATTTGAGTAAAGCTCTCTACTGTAAAACAATAAGACATATTATATAAAATACATCTATATATGTTGTGTGTGTATATATAGTTTATATGTGGTTTAGATTGGCGCTAAAATCACATACATTATTAGTGTAGAATTCAAAACATACAATTGTAGAATCTCTCATGACTTGCCTTCTCACAGAAACATTTTAAAATGGGATAAAAATGTGTGTCTAAAACAAAAGAGCATCTGACTTATAGGCCAGTAGCTGTGAGTGAATTCCTTTTATCAGATGAGCAACCCAAACAGTGGTGGGATAAGGGCCCTGTTTTTTAAGATGCATTAGCATTTTTAACACACCTACAATTAGCGTGCACACTAACTGTGTAGATGCCTATAGGAATATTGTAGGCGCGTACACAGTTAATGCTCGTATATGGTTTTAACATGCGTTAAAAATGCTAACGTGCCTATAACACGTCTTAGTAAACGGGGGCCCTAAATGTCCAGTACATAAATTGTTAAATCATATGCCCAACATGTTTAGACACTTCAGGGGAAAGATCAACAATTCATCTGGGTCTAAAATTCCACCTTTGGTAAACGCCTGAGATTCCTATGGTTGCTCACCAAACCGAACACACTGCATGCTTAAAATACTTCTAAAATGACAGCCATGTGTTTATTTATGGGAAAAAAGTATATAAAAATGATTCATTTTTCATTTAAAAAAATCTGTGTGCATATCTAACTTGCCAAAATCAAAATTGTCAAACTGTTACTACTTATTCATACCCTTCTCTTATACATATTAAAACTTATCAATCAACTCTCAAGGAATACTACAAAATTTAAAAGCAGAGAGCCTCATAAGTGTTGTAGGGGTGTAGTTATTGATCATCAGACTCAATGACAATTTTCATTGATAAAGAACAAGCAGAAGAGCGGGAATCAGCAACACAAACAAGAAGTCGCAAAAAACAGAATGCATTGGGCCTCAAATAGGACAAAAGGCTCAAAGTAAATGGAGCAATATTTATTTGGAGACCCGACACAACCTGTGTTTCGGCAAAGTACCTGTGTCAGGGGTCTAAACATGCAAAATAAAACTATACAAGAAGACAATGTTTAATATGTAGTCTCACATACAAAATTAATTAACACACATACAGTACAGGCTCGATTATCTGACCTTCACTAATCTGACCATCCAGCATATCTGACAGACCCCTGGTGATGTCATCACATTGCGAATTGTGCAGTTTCTCTTCCTGTTTTCTGGCGTCACATGCTGTCAGGAAGCCATTTAGATCTGAGACCGTGCTTCTCTGCTCAAATTGCCTTCTGTACAAGAAACAGTCATGCCCTATACAATTTTTTTTTCTTTTCTCATTAGTTGCTGATTAGTGTTGTTAATATTTCAAATACAGATACCCAATGCCTATTCTTCATGCATAAATTATATTTTCAGTTTATTTTTTGAAGGAGTTACCATTGTTTTCTGTATTATCTGCCTTTTCACTTATCCGACAATGGCTCATTTATGTTGGATAATCAAGACTGTACTGTAAAAGTATAAATAAAATATCCACAGCATAATTTACAAAATAAAATCATAAACAGATACCATATGGTAGTCTGATACATAAGATACTTTACAGCTCAATTGCAAGCACGTTCCAAGTGAATCAAAGCATTGCACTACATAACAATGCAGTCACATCAACACACAATGAATTTGTATAATGAAGTTAAATGAAATAGAATGTTGCAAGCAAATAATATAGTCAGGTGACACTAAACAGCTAGAAAGATTCCAAATAGAACACCACAGATAGGTACACTACAAAAAAAATTAAATTTACTACAGAGGTCTTTGCTACTCTATTGCACAAAGAGATTCTAAGGTGCGCTAACTAATTTAGTGCGTGCTAACAATTAATGTGTGCTAAATTCCGTGCAACCCATTGTATACCTGTGAGCTGCATGGCACTTAATGCACACTAACTCATTAGCACACCTTAGTTAAAGGACCTGTGATATTATGCTGAATATGTCAGCTAAAAGTACTTCAACTAGATGAAACACTAAAAAGTAAAATCAATAATAATGAAGGCTTAGGGTATTGGCATTCATGGCAGAACTGATTAAAAAAAACAAAACAACAAACCCTGTAGAACTGGCTTCTGCCATCCCCATGCCAAGCTTTTGGGTGTTGATTTCCTTTTTCTTTTTTTGTTTGATTTGTGTTTTTATATTTAACTAGCTTTATTCCCCAGATAACAGGGGAATAATGCTAGACCAGGCAGCCCAGCCAGATTAAATTAAAGGTTTCTGTAGAAAACCCTGGAGCATCCCCTGAAGGATGGGCAGGAAGGTAGGGAGGGGATGAGGACCCACTTCCCCTGTGACAAGGGCCCTATGGGGACCGAGCCGAGTGCCTTACCAATTTATTGTTTGGGGAAGGGGGGTGATGACTGGGGACTGCAGAGCCAAACCTGAGAGCAAGGTCGTTAGGCTGTAACAAGTGGTGTGGCCTTAGCTTGCATGACTGTGAGCTGGGCCGGGGACCAGGTGCACCAGCCTATACAACCTACCATCTGCTGGCAGTTGTGGGAAAATGCCAGTATTTTCCCCTAAGCACCAACCATATACTGGTGATGTCATTGAGGATACAATTGAGGAGTGGCCTAGTGGTTAGGGTGGTGGACTTTGGTCCTGGGAAACTGAGGAACTGAGTTCGATTCCCACTCTGGGCAAGTCACTTAACCCTCCATTGCCCCATGTAAGCTGCATTGAGCCTGCCATGAGTGGGGAAAGTGCGGGGTACAAATGTAACAAAAAAAAAAAACCCCAATAACTAAATTTCATCATTTTCCTCTTGTGATTCTTCTGAGGTAATTGATATTGCTTCAAATGGGATATTAATAATTACTTTATTACTGGACATCCCCTTTCATTTCCTAAGCTATAATTAGACTATGGTGGCATAATACATATATTATTGTATATTAGCAGACTTATACAAAATTAAAATTATTCATACCTTATCTCAAAGAAAGATTGTGTGTGTATATATATCAAAAGGTATATTGCTAATGATCTTCTTACAAATTCACAATACACCTCATTCTTACATGTCAGGGTATTCTGAAAAGATGCTGATTCCCACATCCATTTTTAAAGGTGTTTCTCGCATATTTAATCATTGCCATAGGAACTGGATGTTGGGACATCAATACTCCTCCCTGCAATCTACTAGCTGAATTCACTACTTTACAGAATGCCTAAGCTGCTACTATAAAGTATGGATATTTTGATTTTATACTTATTCGGAAGACTCAAAAATATTTCAACCTGATTTATCTTTAGAAGCTCTGTCTAATTGCCATGTTCATTTTTAAACATATTACTATGGAGCTCATTTTCAAAGCACTTAGTAACCTATGGAACTCTGTAAATCTATCAGGCTCATTTTCGAAAGAGGACGCCCAACTTTTGACACAAATCGGAAGATGGTCGTCCTCATAGGGTCGCCCAAATCAGTGTAATTGAAAGCCGATTTTGGGCCTCCCTAACTGTGCTTTCCGTCGCAGGGACGGCCAAAGTTCACAGGGGCGTGTTGGAGGCGTAGCAAAGGCGGGATTTGGGCGTGCCTAACACATGGATGTCCTCGACCCATAATGGAAAAAAAAGGGCGTCCCTGACGAGCACTTGGACGACTTTACCTGGTCCTGTTTTTCTTATGACCAAGGCACAAAAGGTGCCTGAAGTGACCAGATGACCACCGGAGAGAATCGGGGATGACCTCCCCTTACTCCCCCAGTGGTCACTAACCCCCCCCCCCCCTCAAAAACATCTTTAAAAGTATTTTGTGCCAGCCTCAAATGTCATACTTAGGTCCATCAGAGCAGTATGCAGGTCCCTGGAGCAGTTTTAGTGGGTGCAGTGCACTTCAGGCAGGCGGACCCAAACCCATCCCCCCCTTCCTGTTACACTTGTGGTGGTAAATGTTAGCCCTCCAAAACCCACCAGAAACCCACTGTACCCACATCTAGGTGCCCCCCCCCTTCACCCGTAAGGGCTATGGTAGTGGTGTTCAGTTGAGGATAGTGGGTTTTGGGGGGCTCAGCACACAAGGTAAGGGCGCTATGTACCTGGAAGCTATTTATTAAGTCCACTGCAGTGCCCCCTAGGGTGCCCGGTTGGTGTCATGGCATGTCAGGGGGACCAGTGCATTATGAATGCTAGCTCCTCCCACGGCCAAATGGCTTGCATTTGGTCGTTTCTGAGATGGGTGTCCTTGGTTTCCATTATCGCTGAAAATCAGAAACGACCAAGTCTAGGGATGGCCATCTCTAAGGACGATCTAAATTTCAGGATTTGGGCGTCCCCGACCATATTATCGAAACGAATGATGGACGTCCATCTTGTTTCAATAATACGAGTTTTCCCTGCTCCTCCATTGTAACGTTTTGCCCCTCTATGTAACTTTTTAAGTCTAAGTTCTTTGAAAATACGCCTCTATGTATATTTTAGTGATGCATTTAACGATTATAACAGTATTTTTGTAAAATGGTAAACAGGCCTGATTCTCTTGCTGGTGTGACTCTTCCAAGGGACAAGGGTGGTCTGGGATTGTTGAATATTCATTTATATTCCTATGCCTTTGCTGTGAGATACATTAATAACTGGTACTGTAACACCTGTCAATTTTCTTTTACTGCTCTTGAAACCATGTTGACTTGTACTTATCATTTTAGTTACATACTACACACTCCCACTAATCAATTGGCTAAAGTGTTGAACAGACACTGCACGTCACACTTAGCACTGGATATGTTCTCTTCTTAAAAGGCCTGCAGAAATGTTTGACTCTCCTAGATATTCAGGGTTATGGATTCTTCCCATTGGGTCAACCATACCCTCCTTTTGAACTTGGGCTACTAAGGGAATTATATATCTATGTCATATTTTATTGGAGGCAGGCCAGTTAAAGTTTTTCCTCATTATGTTCAGAAAATAGGTGTACCTTCAAGGACACCTTTGCCTACCTGTGACTCGATGGAGACCTTAAATGATTAATTTGCTCTCGATGGAGTGGCAGGCTGTGGACAATTTGGACTAGAAGCCAGACAAATGTGTTTGTTCAGTTTGGGAACCTTTCTGGAATTCTCTACCACAGTAACATTTTAAGTCCTGACGTCAGACGCTCACAATCTGGTCACTCCCATCTATAGAAAGCTCAGCCAATCAGTCAGTAACCTTATCATGGAACTCTCTCTGACGCAAATGACGTCATGTGAAGAAAGGGAGGCCAGTATTAAACCAATTAAACACGGAGAGGGAGGAAGAAATGTCAAAAACATCGACCCAGCAACGGCAGTAAAAGATTAATTGTGTGTAATATGTTTACAAACGTTTGAACATGTCAGAAAAATTGGTTCCACTCAATCCTAGTGTTCAGACCGTTAGGATGTAGCGACCTTAGGCGATAAATCCATCTTTGTTCTTGTTGTAATAACATAAGTTTCTTATCCGCACCCTGGATCCTCCATTCGAGTTGTTGTAGTACTACACATTTCAAAGATGTAAATGAACGGTCCATTTCAACACAGTGTGCCGCTAATGGTGCAGTCATCTTTTTGGTATGGATGTTGTTTTTATGTTCTATGAGTCTGGTAGCTAGTTTCCTGGAAGTTTGTCCAACATATAGTTTGTTGCATGGGCAGACAATCCCATAAACCACCCATTCTGATGTGCATGAGGTATTGTGCTGAAGAGTGTAAATTCTTTTAGATTGCGGATCAATAAATTCTCTAGTATTTATCATCATACTACACACCCCACAGTTCCCACAACTTTTGTGTCCTTCTATGGGGATGTTGTCATGTACCAGCTTTCTCAAAAAGGCCGGTGCCAAAATCTTTTTTAAGTTATGACCCCTAGTGAATGCCATCCTTAATTTCGTCTCAGCGAACCCTGGTAAGGTTTGTATGACGTGCCAATTATTTCTTATTACGTCAGATAGCCGTGAGGCCGTGTTGGAGTAGTGTATGCCACAGGTTAGAATCTCTTCTTCATCATCTGTTTCCAAATGCCTGGGCAGTATTAAATATTCATGGTTGTTAAATTTAGCCTGTCTGTATGATCTGTGCACTATCTTTTTAGGGTAACCCCTGTCCGTTAATCTGCATTCTAATTCTTTAGCTTTGTTCTTGAATTCAATCTCATCCGAACAGATGCGTCTATAGCGCAGAAATTGGGAGAACGGTAGACTGTCTTTTAGTTTTTTGGGGTGACAGTTTGTGTAATCCAGAAATGTATTCCTGTCTGTCTCTTTACTAAATATAGTCACACACTTAGAATTAAGGGTTTTTTTTTTAGCTGGTGATGATTGGATAGAGCTCCCTTAGGTTGAGTAACCAATCAACAAAGGAGTGTCTATCTGTATTTGAGGCTTTTCCTCCATCTAACAAACATGCCACGTTAAATGTTATATGAACAGTGAACAGATTTGTCGTCAGTCAAGGCAGACTCAGGATGTGGAACCTCAAGATAATGCTGGGCAGACTTTTATAGTCTGTCTATGTCCCGCAAATAAGTTGGATTTGAATAGGCTGGAGTGGGCTTTGATTACAACTCCTGTGTCCCAGAAATGCCAAAAATAAAAACGATGATCACGAATTTTATATCATATTCATTATTGGTTTAATCAGAATTCATAATGAATGTGGCTGTTGGGCAGACTGAATGGACCATTCAGGTCTTCGTCTGCTGTCATTTACTATAATCCATCACAATAATTGGGGTGATTTTGATGATCTCTAATATGCCTTCATAGTTTAACCTTATAAGGCACAAAAATATCAAACTTATCACATTTCAATATGTAGTTTAATTTTTTATTTTTAGGAATTCTGCACCTTCCTGTTTATTAGGTGTGCGTATTCTGCCTTGTTTTACTTTCTCTTTTCCTCCTGTAGGAATTAGCAGTGACTTGATAACTCAAAAGTTAAGAAATAAAGATCTATTCCTACAGACTTTTATGATGATTCACTCTGTGACAGAAGAAAACATGTAACTGATTCCTTATGCAGCTGCTTGCGGCAGATTTCACAGCAGTACTGAGGCTGTGAAACCACTGCAGAGATGCCCTTGACTTCAGTTAAGTTCAGAACATACTGAAACTCACAAAGGAACATTATTGTTCACAAATCTCTGTCTTTCAAACCACCTCCTTATTTTCTTTACTTTGCTCTCAGCACTCAAAAGCCTCTGTTAGTGTTGTTAATCCCTTACTATTAGCCAACAAATATTTGACTTTTGTCACTTGTATGTCTGCATTATTTTTGAAGCTGATTATTAAATTCTCTCATCACAAAGCACTTACATGGGGTGGGGTTTCCCAAACCTGTTCTGGGCACCCCACAGCCAGTCCAGTTTTCAGGATATCTGCAAAATATTTATTTATTTCTGCTTTTGTACCCCACATTTTCCAGTCAGGTAGTCTGTTCAATGTGGCTTGCAGTTTAATTTCGCCAGACATGTTATATAAGTGTTAGAAGTAGATTTGTCCTAGTTCAGCATCTGTTAGTGGTCAAGTGTCATAGTGTGTCTGTTGGTGGTCAGTTTGATTATGTGGGATTGTTGGGGAAGAATTTTCTAAAGAAGTGGGCTTTTAAGTGTTTTCAGAAAGTTAAATAGTTCATGCATTTTGAGAGCTTTTGGTATTGTGTTCCATGTATTGGAGCAAATGTACGTAAAGTTGGTGGAATATGAAGATTTGTATATCAGACCTTGACATTTTGGGAAAGTGGAGGGTGAGGTAGTTTCTTGCGCCTCTGATAGTGCTTTGTGTAGGTAGATCTATTAGATTAGTCATGTATTCTGGTGCGAGTCCAAATATTATTCTGTAGGCTATAGAGCATATCTTGAAGAATATCTGTGCTTTAATTGGTAGCCAGTGTAGGTTTTGGAATAGTGATCGAGTGCTTTTGAATCATTTTTTTCCGAAGATAAGTCTTACTGCTGTGTTTTGTGCTGTTTGTAGTCTCTTTAGTGATTGTTCCTTGCATCCTGCATAAATTCCGTTGCAGTAATCAGCATGGGTGAGGATCATGGATTGGACTAGTGTGCAGAATACATCTTTTGGGAAGAAGTTTGTTTCCACATGGTTTGGAGCATTTTCTTTGTAGTGTTTGAGCTTTGTCAAAGGTCAAGTTATGGACTATGGTTACACCTAGGATTTTTAGATTACCAGAGATTGGGAGGGATGTGCCCTTGGTGGAGATGTTTGGAAAGTGGTCAATATTGTGTGGTGATGTGATTATTAGGCATTGTGTTTTGTCTTTGTTCAGTTTGAGTTTGAACATTGATGTCCAGGATTCCATAATATTTATGCTGTCTGTAATCCTGGTTGAGATTTTGTGCAGGTTCTTTTTAAAGGGTTGTAGATTAACACATCGTTGGCATATATAAGGAGATTGAATACTTGTTTGTATAGTGTTCGGGCAAGGGGGGGCATCATTATGTTGAACAGTATTGATGAGAGTGGCAATCCCTGGGGTACCCCACATTCAGCTTTCCATAGTGATGAGAAAGAGGAATTTATCATTACTTGGTAGGATCTGTTTGTTAGAAATCCTAGGAGCCAATTGAGCACCTATACCAATTTTGTCGAGAATTCTTTTAAGCATATGATGGTCGACCATGTCAAATGCGCTTGACATGTTAAATTGTAGTAGGTGAACGTGATTTCCTTTTTGAGTTGACCAGTAGTGTAATTAGCACTGTTTTTGTGCTGTGATGAGGTGTAAAGCTAGATTGAGATTCATGGGATATGGAGAATTTGTTGATGTATTCAGTTACCTACAGCACCTGATGACCTAGCTAGCATCTATTCCTGCAAGTTATTACTTGCCATGCAGCATGGTGTCCGAAGCACCTTCGAAAAGGATTCTAGAAATTTATTTAAAAAAAAAAAAAAAAAGATTGTCCGCAAAAAAAAAACTTGTTTTATTGAGGTCAGTCTTTTATAGTTGGTTGGCTGCTATGCCTTCCATTATTTTGGTCCTTAGGGGTATGGCTGCCACTAGTCTTGTAGTTCAAGGTATCATTGATGTTTTTCTTGGCATCTTTTGGGTTTGGTGTGAGCATTGTTTCCTTTTTTCTGTGGGAATCGACCTTCTGGAGTATATAGTTCAGATATGAGGTGAGTTGGTCTATGAATTGGTCAGGTGCGACTTTTAGTATGTAGTTGGTACATACATCTGCATGATGTAGGCAGAGGAGAATTTTCTTAGAGCTTGTGCTACTGTTCCATTTGTGAGTTGTGTGAAGGTGGTCCATGTCCTGTCCACTGGGGCTGCTTCTGGAGGGTGATCGGGTTTGTCAATGAAGGTTTTGAAGTTTGTTTTGTGTATTATTCTGTTCCTTAGTTTGAGGATCTTATCTTTGAAGAATCTGGCAAGTTCATTGCTGACGAGGGGTCTTTGTTCATTGTCATCAAAGACTTTGTGTTAGGTTATTTATAATTTTGTATAATTTCTTTGTGTTGCTGTAGTCTGATCCTATATGTTCTTTGTAGTATTTCTTCTTTACCTGTCTCATTTGGGTCTTATACCTGTTTCGCTCTTCCCTCCATGCGGTTTTATTTCATTTTTATTTTTCGTCCATATTCGTTCCAGTCTTCAGCAATGGGTTTTTATCTTTTTCAGTTCTTCGTCATACTGTGGGGCTGCTTTTCACCTTTTTCTGGTTTTTGTTTTCATTGGGTATATTTCATCCAGAATGTTAGTGCTTCTTTCATCCCATTCCACTAGGAATTCTTCCGTATTAGTCATTGGTGACCATTGATCTTTATATATAGTTGTCAAGAATTTGGTTGCATCAATCTTTCCCTGTATTTGTATGGTGTCCATGTTTGTGTTGGTGGGTTCTTGAATTCTTTTCAGTAAAGGGTCAGGTTTAACTTAGAAGTGGTCAGTACATGAAGTTTCTGTCCATTTCGAATTTTGTATTTTGAAGTCATTTTCCTTTGTGAATCTATTAGCTAGTAGGTCTGTGGCATGGCCTTTGGTTTGGGTAACAGTCACTGGTGGTTGCTGGAAGTCCCAGAGTTTGAGAAATTCATCACATTTTTTGCTGCTTTCTGTGTTTTGGTCATCTAAGTGTAGCTTTTAATATCTCCTATATTGATTGTGTTGGAGTTGGCTACATACATGAAAATCCATGAAATTTGTTTGGGTCACTTTCCAGTTTCCTGGGGATCTGTAGAATAGAATGCTGCATAATTGGTTGAGTAGCAATTGGTCCTTGATTTTAATTGAGGCAATTTCCATTTGCAGTGTAATAGATTCCACTATGGCTTCTGCCGTTAGAAAGGATTTGTAGATCAGTGCAGTTCCCCTGCTTCTTTTTCCATTTCTGGTCCAGTGTAGAATTTTATGTCCTGATGGGCACAGGTCCAGAATAATAGGGTCTTCTTTTTTGTGGATCCATGTTTCATTTAGGACAGCTAAACCAAGGTCTTAATCGGTTATTCAGTCTTTTATTGTTTGTTTTATTTACTACTGATCTGACGTTGATGTAGCCCACTGGTATTGGTAGGTAATCAGCTTCTGTTAGTTTGACTGTTATTTTTGTTAGTTGACGTTTACTTGGGTCTCTGTTTTCTCTTGGATCTTCTGTTGTCTTTGGGTGTCTATTGGGTGGTAAACATTTTTCATAAATCTTCATCCTGCTGATTGAGTTTTGCCTGAGAAGAGGTCTGCTGTTCTTGTTGGGTGACGTAGGTTGCATAGTATATGGGTATGGTGTTGCTTTCATCAGTGACGTAGGTTGCATAGTATGGGTATGGTGTTGCTTTCATCCGTGGATGATGTTAGTGTTAAGGTTGATAACCCTATTAGAATTTTTGTAATGTACACGTTAGCTCTTTGGAGTGTGAAGGAAGTTGGTGTGATGTTTGGTTCCTGGAGTTGTTTTGTTGTTTAGTGCGCGTGAGTGTGGGTCTGGGTTAGCCCACTGTTTGCTTTGTATGTCTGAGTTTGTGAATTCCTGTGTAGGAGTTTTTTTTCCATGTTTTGTCTTAGCTAGTTGCTAATTGTTCATGTTGGGTGAATGAACAATTTTGCAGGTGCAGTAATGTTGTATGTTATTGACACGGCAGGGGGAGAAAGCCTCGATTCAAAAGTAATTAGGGTTGCATAGAAAAAACTACTAATACATTAAGGTTGGGGGATGGGCTGTAGAAGTTAGCAGATGCGCTATAAGTAGTTTGAGTATAGTACAATGTCTACAGTTATATACATATATATATATATATATATATATATATATATATATACATATATATATATATATATATATATATATATATATATATATATATATATATATATATATATATATATGTGTGTGTGTGTGTGTGTGAAATTTACCTTGTTATAGTAATTAAGACCTGGAGATATAAAGGATAGCTGTAGAAATGTGACTTTCATGTTAGAAGTAGCTGCTACCTAATATCTCTGTAGGATGGCATTTGCGCTATAACCAGCCTTAAATATTACCCTGAAGAAGAAACATTCATGTTCCAAGAATGACATGTAACAGTACTGTTCCAATATAGTAAATGGTAATTCATGATTACACAGCAGTTAGATGTCTATAGCAATGTGACTTTGACCAGAGGAGAAGCTATGGTTGTAAATTCAGGGGAAAATCCACTACTTATTTCTAGGATAAGCAGCATAAAATGTATTGTACTTTTTTGGGATCTTGCCAGGTACTTGTGACCTGGATTGGCCACTGTTAGAAACAGGATGCTGGGCTTGATGGACCTTCGGTCTGTCCCAGTATGGCAGTACTTATGGTCCATGAGTGTGAGGTGGAACTGCATTAAAATGTCTCTAGCAGTGTGGCTTTGCTCAGGAGGGAAGCTTTGGTTGTAAATTCAGTTTGTAGTAGCATTGGTCCAGGACAGTGTGAGATGGAACCTGATGGCAAAAATTGTCTAGGGAACTCAGGTTGGATTGACAATCAAAAGGCATGATTCTCTTCAATGGGAAGCATTCTAGCATTTGTGGTCTGACATAATGGGTGGTACAATTGCTCAGTAATAAGTTTTGTGCAGCAATAAAGTATATTCTAGATGTGATAGATATTCCCTGAAAGAGAAACAGTTAAGGTTTATAGAGTGAGTTGGAGCACCTCTAATCTGATAAATAAATTGTAAGTTGAAATATTGAGTCTGAGCTAATCTGCATCAGTGAAGTGAAGCATAGTCCACAGAGTGAAAAATTAGGATGCAGCATTACTTTTCTAGGGTAGGGGATGGTGGGGTCAAAAAGCTTAGCAAATCATCATTTGGAAAGGTGGAAGTGTAGTCCCATCCAATTCCTTCATCTACTATAAGGAGAAGTCAGTAGCAGAAGTTCTTTGTCACAGGTTTGGGTTTAAATGTGTGGGTCCATGGTCAGATCAAACAAGGAGAGTTGCAGGTTTTTTTGTGGACAAAAAACAAAAAAAAGTCTACAACCCTTTTCAATGGTGCCCTGGTCACCATGCAGCTTGGTAAACAATAAGTTGCGGGAATAAATGCTAGCTGGGTCGTCGAGCGCTGTAGGTAGCTTGGAAAGGGGGAATGCCCCCCTGATAAGTCCCTTTCATCCTTTCTCAGTGACTTTGACGCCTGGCTTGCCTTCTTCCATGATCCTTCCTCCCCCTCTCTCATCCTTGGTGACTTTAATATTCCTGCTAATGATCCTTCCAACTCTTATATTTCCAAGTTACTCGCTTTAACGTCGTCCTTTAATCTCCAACTATGCTCCACCTCCCCCACTCATCAAAATGGTCACTGTCTTGATCTCATCTTCTCCTCCAACTGTTCACCTTCTAGTTTCCTTGCCTCTGATCATCCCTCCTCTGATCACCATCTTATAACTTTCACACTTAAATCTCCTCCCTCCCAGTCCCGTCCTATCCTATCTAATTTATCTAGGAATCTTCACGATATTGACCCTTCATCTCTATCCTCCCATGTTTCAAACCTCCTCTCTACTGTGGCACCATCCACATCTGTCAACGAGGCTGTTTCTTCTTACAACAATACTCTATCCTCTGCCTTAGACACTCTTGCACCTTTGATGACCCGCCCTGTAAGGCGTACAAAACCCCAACCTTGGCTGACTTCTAATATCCGCTACCTACGTTCCTGTACCCGCTCCGCCGAACGCCTCTTGCGGAAATCTCGGGCCCTTGCTGATTTCTTACACTTTAAGTTCATGCTGACCTCCTTCCAATCTGCTCTTTTACGTGCCAAACAGGATTATTATATCCAACTGACCAACTCTCTTGGCTCTAATCCTCGACTTCTCTTCACCACATTGAACTCTCTCCTCAAGGTGCCCCCTCCCCCAACTCCCCCTTCATTATCTCCTCAGACCCTTGCTGAATTCTTTCACAACAAAGTTCAAAAGATAAACCTTGCTTTCTCTACCTCACCACCTCTCCCTCCACTAGTCCGTTCCCCTCTCTCTCCTTCCCCTCATTCCCTTTCCTCCTTTCCTGAAGTTACTATTGAGGAAACTACACTTCTCCTTTCTTCCTCAAAATGTACCACCTGTTCCTCTGATCCCATTGCCACCCACCTTCTTAATGCCATCTCTCCTACTCTTATTCCTTTTATCTGTCACATTCTCAACCTCTCTCTTTCCACTGCGACTGTCCCTGCTGCCTTTAAACATGCTGTGGTCACACCTCTCCTTAAGAAGTCTTCACTCGATCCTACTTGTCCCTCTAATTACCGACCCATCTCCCTCCTTCCTTTTCTCTCCAAATTACTTGAATGTGCTGTTCACCGCCGCTGCCTTGATTTTCTCTCCTCACATGCTATTCTTGACCCACTACAATCTGGTTTTCGCCCTCTCCACTCAACCGAAACTGCGCTTACTAAAGTCTCCAATGACCTATTACTGGCTAAATCCAGAGGTCAATATTCCATCCTCATTCTTCTTGATCTTTCCGCTGCGTTTGACACTGTCGATCACAGCATACTTCTCGATACCCTGTCCTCACTTGGATTCCAGGGCTCTGTCCTTTCCTGGCTCTCTTCCTACCTCTCCCTCCGCACCTTTAGTGTTCACTCTGGTGGATCTTCTTCTACTTCTATCCCTCTGCCTGTCGGCGTACCTCAGGGTTCTGTTCTTGGTCCCCTCCTCTTTTCTATCTACACTTCTTCCCTTGGCTCATTAATCTCATCCCATGGCTTTTCCTACCATCTCTATGCTGATGACTCCCAAATCTACCTTTCTACCCCTGATATCTCACCTTGCATCCAAACCAAAGTTTCAGCGTGCTTGTCTGACATCGCTGTCTGGATGTCTCAACGCCACCTGAAATTAAATATGACCAAAACCGAGCTTCTCATTTCCCCCCCCCCCCCAAACCCACCTCCCCGCTCCCCCCGTTTTCTATTTCTGTTGATGGCTCTCTCATTCTCCCTGTCTCCTCAGCTCGAAACCTTGGGGTCATCTTTGACTCTTCCCTCTCCTTCTCTGCTCATATCCAGCAGATTGCCAAGACCTGTCGTTTCTTTCTTTACAACATCCGTAAAATCCGCCCCTTTCTTTCCGAGCACTCTACCAAAACCCTCATCCACACCCTTGTCACCTCTCGTTTAGACTACTGCAATCTGCTTCTTGCTGGCCTCCCACTTAGTCACCTCTCCCCTCTCCAGTCGGTTCAAAACTCTGCTGCCCGTCTCATCTTCCGCCAGGGTCGCTTTACTCATACTACCCCTCTCCTCAAGACCCTTCACTGGCTCCCTATCCATTTTCGCATCCTGTTCAAACTTCTTCTACTAACCTATAAATGTATTCACTCTGCTGCTCCCCAGTATCTCTCCACACTCGTCCTTCCCTACACCCCTTCCCGTGCACTCCGCTCCATGGATAAATCCTTCTTATCTGTTCCCTTCTCCACTACTGCCAACTCCAGACTTCGCGCCTTCTGTCTCGCTGCACCCTACGCCTGGAATAAACTTCCTGAGCCCCTACGTCTTGTCCCATCCTTGGCCAACTTTAAATCTAGACTGAAAGCCCACCTCTTTAACATTGCTTTTGACTCGTAACCACTCGCCTCCACCTACCCTCCTCTCTTCCTTCCCGTCCACATTAATTGATTTGATTTGCTTACTTTATTTATTTTTTGTCTATTAGATTGTAAGCTCTTTGAGCAGGGACTGTCTTTCTTCTATGTTTGTGCAGCGCTGCGTATGCCTTGTAGCGCTATAGAAATGCTAAATAGTAGTAGTAGTAGTCTTATTCAAGTAATTGTACGCAGGAAGAGAGCAATGGCATCTTTTCGATGAAGAGGTACTGTTGTGACTCGCACCAACATACTTATGCTGGGTCTTCAGTGCACACAGATTTCTGTCATGTATATTTGTCGTGGAGATCCTGAAAACCTAACTAGTGGACGTGTTCCCAGGGCAAGGGAACATAAAACCTTTATGTTTATATTATTACTACTACTACTACTTATCATTTCTAAAGCGCTACTAGACGTACGCAGCGTTGTACACTTGAACATGAAGAGACGGTTTATATTCCACAGTTGGGGCCCTGTTTACTAAGCCGTGCTGTAGGCGTTTTTAGTGTGTGTGCTAATGCTAGACACCCATAGGAATATATGGGTGTCTCTAGCATTAGCACGTGCTAAAAATGCTAGCATGTGTTAGTAAACAGGGCTCTAGATATGTTAATCTTTATAATTGTGCCATGTTAATCAAGTGCCTCATTCTAATCCTATCTTTTCTTTACTCCCTGTTTCAGTTGCAGTCCTTCAGTGGATTCAAATTGCCATTATAGTTCTGAGTGCCATACCATAGCAGAAATAACTTGAGGGATTCATGTTAACCTTATTTACTACCTCCCTGTGCCTGTAAGTGCCACATGACTGCCTTTTTCTTTTTACCTTTTTGTCCAAGAAGGCATTTAAGCATTATAGCATAGCAGCTATACACATTAATTGATTTGATTAATCAATTAATCAGCTATACACATTAATTGATTTGATTAATCAATTAATCAGCTATACACAATTGATTTGATTAATCAATTAATCAGCTATACACATTAATTGATTTGATTTGCTTACTTTATTTCTTGTCTATTAGATTGTAAGCTCTTTAAGCAGGAACTGTCTTTCTTCTATGTTTGTGCAGCGCTGCGTGTGCCTTGTAGCGCTATAGAAATGCTAAATAGTAGTAGTAGTAGTAGCAGGGGGAAGGGACATTTAAGTATAATATTGGAAATCAAAATTTCAAGTGACTGAAATGTCTGTCATCTCAGATTTTCAAGTATGGATGGATTGGCATTCAGTATTAATATTACAACGATGCCCATGATATCAGTGAAAATGAGGCCAGGAAATGCAATGTCACAATGATGTCAGAAAGACAGATGCAGACTCTTTTGGAGCATAAATGATGTAAACATTTTTTTTACAGTCCTACAGAGCCACACCTTTGGTACTCTTTAGCCAGAGCCTCAGTTTCTTTTGGAGCAGTGTATTGTTCCACACTGAAGGAATTCACAACAATTTTCTGAGCCCAAGGAGCAGGAACTAGAAATGGTAAGATTTATTTTCTGTCAACAAGCAGAGTAAAACAATCACACAAGTGTCATCTAATGGTGTCAAGATAGAATAGCTCTCTCAGAACTTAGACATTTCTAGAAAAAGATGTCCTAGCATGCTCATTATTGATTTGATGCTTGGAGGTCATACATCCTTTCAGGAAGTCTGATTGGCTATTTGTGGTGGTCAGTGGACTGTGCAAGTACAGCGCAGCTTCAGAATCATCTGTAGTGTGGTAGATTGAATGCAACTATGTTGGCATACTTTTTGAATCAGGGATGATTCCTAAGGGTCTTTGTGCGCATCATACAAGGTCTCGGGTAACCTTTTGGGTAGAGGCCTTGGCTGTTGGTCTGGAGGATATTTTTAGTGCTGTGACTTGATCCTTGTTATGCTGATTTGTTACATGCTACAGAATTGATGTAAGTGCCAGGGAGATGGCAGCTTTGCAGATAAGTTCTGAAGGAATCATTGTCTTCCTCTCACCCAGAGATGAGACGCTTTGGTATATCTCATCAGTCTGGGCTGGTTGTAAAGGATGAAAAGGAAGATGAAATTTATGTGCTAATCCCATTTCCTTAATTTGCTGAATAGTTCAATGAGCCAAGCATACTGTGGTGGGGGGTAACATAATCCTCATCAATCCTTATTTATAATATTTAATAGTAGTCCATACTTTATTCTCAGCATATTTCTCTACACTTTATTTTATATATTTTTTGTAAGAGGATTTCTTTAGGAGAACCTAAACTTTTCTTTTTTCCTTTTATTTATAGTATTTATAGCATTGTATTTCAATCAGAAGAGTACGTAGCTTTTAGCTTAAGTTGGAGTATACACGGTGGAGACCAGTTGTCACCGACATAGATCCATGTTTCGTATTTAGCTGTCTCAAAGTTGTCTCCTACAAAAAATAACTCAATATCAATCCACAGTTTCTGACAGAGCAATCATACTTACCTTTAAGATTACCCATTACTGACCAGAGATTTCTTTCAGTATGACGGTTTTTAAGATGGCCGCTGCGTCATACTGAAAGAAATCTCTGGTCAGGTAAGAGTAAATTTCACCTTCTGTTTTTGTATATTTTTGTATTTGCTATATTTGCTAAATAAATGTATATTGCATTATACTTTTTAGTATTCTGTTTTCTCCTTGGCATCATAAGGGGAAACCCATGTGTATTGGCAGATAATAAAGGAAATGAAAAGTCCCTTATAAAGTGACCCCCTATAATGAGAAACAATGTTCTATTCTAATTGCTGCAAGATTTTGCCCAGGATCCACTAAATGAGGAGACTTAAACTGGTAGAACTTGTGGCAGCAAAAGACACTTCTGTGAAGAAGGCAATGCAAGTAAAATCAGATTCCTAGTCATTCCCAATCTGCGAAGTGTGATATCAGTCCTGTAAGAGCGTTATACAGTTGCGTACTGGCAACAGTAAAAGAAGAAGTTCTAATTCCCACATAGCGTGTCTGCACCACTGGATCCAAGGACAGCTGTGTTGCGTTTTCTGATCTTAAATACCTTTTTGGATGGTACACTTTGAAGACATGTTTAAAATACACAGGGGTAACAGCATAAATGGTTTGAACCAAGAGCAATATTTTATATTGAATACAGTGAATAATTGGTAGCCAACGCAAATTCCTAAGAACTGGTAATATATGTGAATATTTTGATACACATAAGTACATAAGTAGTGCCATACTGGGAAAGACCAAAGGTCCATCTAGCCCAGCATCCTGTCACCGACAGTGGCCAATCCAGGTCAAGGGCACCTGGCACGCTCCCCAAACGTAAAAACATTCCAGACAAGTTATACCTAAAAATGCGGAATTTTTCCAAGTCCATTTAATAGCGGTCTATGGACTTGTCCTTTAGGAATCTATCTAACCCCTTTTTAAACTCCGTCAAGCTAACCGCCCGTACCACGTTCTCCGGCAACGAATTCCAGAGTCTAATTACACGTTGGGTGAAGAAAAATTTTCTCCGATTCGTTTTAAATTTACCACACTGTAGCTTCAACTCATGCCCTCTAGTCCTAGTATTTTTGGATAGCGTGAACAGTCGCTTCACATCCACCCGATCCATTCCACTCATTATTTTATACACTTCTATCATATCTCCCCTCAGCCGTCTCTTCTCCAAGCTGAAAAGCCCTAGCCTTCTCAGCCTCTCTTCATAGGAAAGTCGTCCCATCCCCACTATCATTTTCGTCGCCCTTCGCTGTACCTTTTCCAATTCTACTATATCTTTTTTGAGATACGGAGACCAGTACTGGACACAATACTCCAGGTGCGGTCGCACCATGGAGCGATACAACGGCATTATAACATCCGCACACCTGGACTCCATACCCTTCCTAATAACACCCAACATTCTATTCGCTTTCCTAGCCGCAGCAGCACACTGAGCAGAAGGTTTCAGCGTATCATCGACGACGACACCCAGATCCCTTTCTTGATCCGTAACTCCTAACGCGGAACCTTGCAAGACGTAGCTATAATTCGGGTTCCTCTTACCCACATGCATCACTTTGCACTTGTCAACATTGAACTTCATCTGCCACTTGCACGCCCATTCTCCCAGTCTCGCAAGGTCCTCCTGTAATCGTTCACATTCCTCCTGCGACTTGACGACCCTGAATAATTTTGTGTCATCGGCGAATTTAATTACCTCACTAGTTATTCCCATCTCTAGGTCATTTATAAATACATTAAAAAGCAACGGACCCAGCACAGACCCCTGCGGGACCCCACTAACTACCCTCCTCCACTGAGAATACTGGCCACGCAATCCTACTCTCTGCTTCCTATCTTTCAACCAGTTCTTAATCCATAATAGTACCCTACCTCCGATTCCATGACTCTGCAATTTCTTCAGGAGTCTTTCGTGCGGCACTTTGTCAAACGCCTTCTGAAAATCCAGATATACAATGTCAACCGGCTCCCCATTGTCCACAATAAGTTATGCTGCGGTATTCTGTACCACTTGTAATGCCCTGAGTTGCGGAGATAATAAACAAAGGTACAGGGCATTGCAATAATCCAACTGGTACAGCATCAAGCTTTCATTTCATCACTAAGGGGACCGTTTACTAAGCAGCGGTAAGCCCACCACGGGTTTACTGCGCGCCAATCTGGAACTACCGCTGGGCTACCCCAGGAACCTGGCGGTAGTTCCCACCCCTAGCATGTGCCATGATCCTGCCTGGTTACCACTGGGTTAGCGTGGCGCCCTTACCACCCTCTCAGTGGGTGCTGGTAAGGGCTTCCCTCTGGAAAGGCCCTGCAATAAGTGTTTCACTTACCATATGGCCATTTCTTTTCCTGAAAAAAGACAGCCTTTTGCCTGCTGCGGTAAAAGGGGTCTTCAGTGTATGTCAAAAACACACGCTGATGCTAGTGCAGGCCCCTTTTTACTGCAGCTTAGTTTAAAAGGGCCTCTGAGATTAGTTTGTTCCTTTGTATCATCACCCTTGCATACCGTTTCTGGCACAGGTAATTTCCTTATACCCTCTTCAGTAAAGACTGAGGCAAAGAACTCATGTAGAGGGGCATTTTCAAAAGAACTTCCAAGTCAGAAGTGGGACGTTCTGCTCATAATGTCCAAAAACCCCCCATTCATCTCAGTCATTTTCGAACAAGAAAAACATCCATAATGAGCAGCCATTTTCCAAAATAAAATGTCCAAAAAGGCAGGTAGAAAAATATCTATATGGCATCATTTATACAAAAATGGCAACACAGAAATCCCTGCAGAGCAATGGGACAGCCAGGTGGTCAGTGCAGTGGACTTTAATTTTGCTATATTTTTATTTATTTGTTACATTTGTACCCCACATTTTCCCACCTATTTGCAGGCTCAATTATTGTGAGCCCTCCAGGAACAGATAAAAACCTACTCTGGCTGATATTCAGCCTGGGAGAGGCAGGCCGGCTAAGTCCCATGATTGGCGCTGAGCCCATATGTTCAGTGCTGGGCCAGTCATATCTCTTACGCTACCAATTTACACTACCTGCAAGAGGTTAATATATCTTTTTTTTATTGATGGGCTCTTAAGTATTATCAGAAGTTACCAGTTTAGCTTCCACTCACTCTCTGCACTTTATTCTTTTTTTTTTTTTTAATTTTAAATTTTTTATTTATAACCGTTTAAATTTTTACAAGAGATAAAACAACTTGCTGGAAATACAGAGAAAGTAATATGTAGGAATTATTTCAGTCAGGTAATTCTATTCTCTTCCTTATACCACTAAATAGGGAGAGTGAAACAAGATAAGGAGATCAATTAAACAGTAAACAGAAAAAAAAAACACGTGGTATTAACCTGATTATCCCCAGATATTACTTGTCTAATTCATTATTCCACATTGGACATCTGGTTGGCTTCTTCAAGGCCAATACGGTGTATAGTCAAATCATTTCATTGAAAAACATACTTATTGTCCAATATTAGTTAGAAATAATACATCTGATTACATTCTTTCTCTTTTAAAAACCAGAAGTTATTTAACAATACATATACTTAAGTCTCTAATTCAAATCCCACTGATTAAAGTAATCCCAGTTTTCACAGGCTTCACTCCTTTTAAAGTAATAATTTGAAGAAATATTTCTGAGGAAAACTTTAGGAGTCGTACCCAAAACTCTGGGAAAAACAATAATCTCGATATTAATCATCTATAATAATATTCATTTTATTATTCAAAATTTCTGGTCTATTATCATAACCACTTCTTGCTCATGTAGAATCATTTGTTATGTCAATTTTTTACTCTCAAAGGGTTCCGTTGAATTGTCCATGTAACTCTCTAATAAAAAATTATTTACTGCCACCATTAGGTCCCGAAGCGCCTTCCAGATGGTATTCAATGTAACCTCCACGGGAGCCAAAAACTCCAAGTTGATTTCTCATAGGTGTTTAGGAGTGGTTCCGCCGATTCGGTTTCTGCTGTAAACGTCCTCCATTTCAGCATATACCTCTAACTCACTCCTCCACTCCTTTGGACATGGTGGTTGTTGAATAATTCAGGAGCGATGGAGTTGTTTTTTCCAGGTCCAAGAGCGTTGACGCTCCTTCGCCGGCACTAATCAAAGGACTCACCAACCCTTTCATCTGTGGGCAGTTCGTCATGCAGCGGTCCCACACTTACTGCTCAGGGGATAAAATTGGCCATCGGCGGCTGACCGCCGGTTGTCCCCTTCCTCTCAGTTAAAGTAACTACAATTGCAGAGAGGAAATTTACGTAAAGAAGACGAAACTTCAGAGGGCAGCTGGGCCGTTGGGCATACGAACTTCAGGTAACCATCTTACCCCTCTCCCAGTTTGGGACACTCTTTGTCTGGTTTCTCCTCAGACGCCTGTCTGATATGGGTAACCCTTCAGCGTAGCCCTCTAAGTCACTGACACACACAAGCCCCTCCATCTCTACAAGGTGGTGTCCCTTCGGAGGGGCTCTGCACTTTATTCTTGCATTGCCTGGCAGACCTAGTTGTCCAAAATATCCATCCTCCGACAGAAAATTCACATTTTGTTATAGATGGAAGCAATTGAATACTTCTACTTGTGGGATATAACATGTGGTGGTCTTCCTGTTTCCTCATACGACAGAAAAGAGGAGTATCTTATCCTAAACCTCCAGCAGCTCAACATTCTTCTTGAAAGAGAGACATGATGAATTCTCTATCAGCTATTCACCTTTTCCTTTAACAAATTCCTTGTCATCAAGCAGATGAAGCCATTACGTATGGGTTGTGTCCATCAACCAGCAGGGGGAGATAGAGAGCACTCAACTTTTCTCAGTGCCTCATGGCGAGCTAGCTCCACTGCCTCTTCAGTATTCTCTATCTCCCCAAGCAGGGTGACTGCAGTTTCTTTGAGCTCCATCAAAATCTGCCTGGGGGTGGCTCCTGGCTTGCCAGTTGTTAGCCGAGGTGTTAGAGGCTATAGCAGCTTCACTTTGAAGGCACATAGATCAGCCCTTTACCTGCCTTACCCATGCCCCCGTGGATGTGGACATATTAGCTTGCTTTTCCCTGCCCTTTCCCACTCAGTGGATGCAGGCACATTGGTTCGCCTTTCCCTGCCTTTCCCACTTATCTGAGCCTCCAGAGTATTTTTATTTACCTCTTTTGCCTCTGCTTTCCTCGCAGCATTAAAATAAATAAATAAATAATTAAAGTCACGTCGCGCTTTAGCTCAGCGATCTTGGAAAAGAGGTTTTTTTTCTTGAGATTCTTCTACAGGACCGGAGCTGTGATACTCGGTCTAGTGAGGTAAGAGTGTTTTCTGACTCCTCCGGGGTGGGCCCGGGATCGGGCCATTTTTGAATTTTACCGCCGTTTTCGGCGATGGCTGCGGAGACTGTAAAGTGCTGTTCTAAATGTGGTAAGCGCAAATCAGCAGTGGGGCTCTGTAATTAGTGCTGTACAAACGGTAGAGCCGGCCCGAGCATGGCGAGCGGTGATCTTTCGCACTCTGAGCTGGCAGCGGACGCCATTTTGGATTTTCCACATGGTGCGGCCTCCGTTGCGACGGAGACCCCTGAATCCGGGGGGGTGGGGGGGTCCTCTGAGTGAGGCTAATAATAGAGCTGATAGCCTGGGCAGGATCCGGGCGGACAGGGAGCGGTTTTCTCCCCTGATTTTGTTTTAATGCTGCATAGGGCATACATGCTTAAAAGAGTTCCTCCACAGGGATCTTCAGACCCTCTGCCTGCCCCCCCCCTCCCCCCCCCGGTGGATCCTGGCCTTTTGGAGTTGGCTTTGCCTGTTTCTTATCTTCCTGATAAACGCAGAAGGGCTAATTCCCCTTCTGAGTGTGGCGCACCCCCTTCCCCGCCCCCCCCCCCCCCCCCCCCCCCCCCCCGTGGTCGGGCTATGAGGATTCTGAGGGGTCAGGCAGAACTTCTTGGGCTGAGGAGCCAGAGTCAAGTGCAGAATTGCCACAGGAGCTTGATGATCCGTCTGCGGTGAGGATTTTCCACCGCGAGGAGCTGCCAGCGCTTATTTCAGATGCCTTACAAGCCCTCTCGATTGAAGATCCTAGGAGTGGCACAACCTCCTCGGTTAATCCAAGGATGGCTAGTACCAGAAAGCCTGCTCGAGCCTTTCCTTTGCATGACTCCATCCAAGAGCTTATTTCGGCTCAATGGGCTGACCCCGAGGGACCTTTGAAGGTTGCCAGGGCTATGGGGCAATTATACCCTCTGAGTGAGGAACATTTGGCTCGCTTTGCAATGCCTAAAGTGGATGCCCTGGTCACGGCTGTGACAAAGAGAACTACCCTTCCTGTTGAAGGAGGTGTTGCCCTGAAGGATATTCAAGACCGCAGGCTTGATTCAGCTCTGAAGCAGTCCTTTGATTTGGCAGGTCTCACTGTTCGGGCGTCTGCATGCAGTTGTTATGCTGCTAGAGCCTGCCTGGCTTGGTTACAGCAGGCAGTGGAACAGCCCGGTGAAGTGGCTCCGCGGATGGAGTCGGCCTTGTCCTTTTTGGCTGACGCCCTTTATGATATGGTCAGAGCTTCGGCTAAGCAAATGGCTGTAGCAGTGGCGGCTCGCCGCACTCTTTGGCTACGACATTGGGCGGCGGACATGGCCTCTAAGCGAAGGTTGGTGAAGTTGCCCTTTCGAGGCCTTCTCCTGTTTGGTGAGGAGCTGGAAAACATTGTTAAAGGCCTGGGGGATTTCTGTCAGGTCGTGTCAGACACGACCTGACAGAAATCACCAATACAATCAAGATCAGTTTGAACACAGTGGACGCATGGGCAAACTCATTCCAACTGAAACTAAACACTGAAAAGACTCATTGTCTTATCCTATCATCTCAATACAATAAGTTTAAACCTACAACCTTAAACATCCCAAACCACCCCCTATCTTGGATAGCCTAAAACTACTTGGTGTCATAATTGACCGCAACCTGACACTTGAAAGCCAAGTAAATTTCACTCCAAAGAAAATGTTCCACTCAATGTGGAAACTTAAACGTATAAAACCTTTCTTCCCATGAGATGTATTTCGCAACTTAATACAATCAATGGTATTAAGCCATTTAGATTACTGCAACGGAATTTATGCAGGTTGTAAAGAACAACTAACTAAGAAACTTCAAACCGCACAGAATACAGCAGCCAGACTGATCTTCGGAAAATCAAAATATGAAAGTGCCAAACCCCTTTGTGACAAATTGCATTGGCTTCCCATCAAGGAACGTATTGCCTTCAAGGTTTGCACCCTGGTCCACAGGATTATTTACGGCGAAGTTCCTGGATACATGTTCAACTTTATAACTCTACCACCCAGAAACAGCACCAGTCTATCCCGAACTTACTTAAATTTGCATTATCCAGACTGCAGTGGACTTGGATACAAATCAATTTATACATCCAGCTTTTCTTACGTAAGTACACAACTGTGGAACGCTTTGCCGAAAACCATGAAATCTATCCACAACCATCTTAACTTCAGGAAGTCACTGAAAACCAACTTGTTTAAAAAGGTCTACCCCCCTGACCCAAATTAACTTTCTACTTCCTGCGACACAGTAAAACTATGGACTGTATTGGACTTTTATCATCACCCCCTCTTTATTTCTTTGTTGCATTTATTTATGTTTCTTATGTGCCTACTACTATATTGTGTATTTGTATTTTACCGAACCGGAGCCTGCCTCTATGGTATTGTGTAAGCCACATTGAGCCTGCAACTAAGTGGGGAAAATACGGGATATATATATATATATATAGATATATATATATATAGATATATATATATACTAGAACAACAGAATTGGTAGATTGGCAGTTGTGTGTGGTCACCTTATGGATGGTGCTTGAACAATATAATAATGAATTCCTTCAAGTGATAAGGAACTCTTGGGGGGGGGGGGGGAATCTTTTCATATCCAAAGTGCAAACAAAAGACAGAGTAGCCCATGGCGTGGTAGCCATACTATTGATTTGGTTTCATGTATACTTATCCTCCAGTACCTCTAATAACCAGAACATCATTGAAACTCGGTGGACACAGCGGCTAAGTAATTCTAATAAATTCTTATTAGCAAGTAGATGTATTGGCTGCACTCTTTTTTTTTTTTTTTTTTTTTTTTTTTTTTTTTTTTTTTAAAGAACAGAAGAAGGCAACCGGTCTACTAGATCCAGCACGGAACAAAAGAAAGAAAAGGTTTTTTATTAGTTGTTCAAAGCTCCCAGGATTCACAAATCAGTTCCTGACATGGGTGTGTTTCACCAGAAGTACAGGCTGCGTCAGAGGCATTGAAAACTGTAACATTGAACATAAAAAGACATTAATAAATAATCCAATAAATACATATGGAATGACAATGTCATAACAAAACTACGTAAGCCACATTGAGCCTGCAAATAGGTGGGATAATGTGGGATACAAATGCAATAAATAAATAAATATAAATCTATGAACCAACACATATACCTGGTACTAGGAATTTATATAAATATTTAATTAAAACCATAATTAAAACACCATGTAAATGAATATAAAAAATCAAGAAGTAATAAAAACACAGTATGAATAAATATTTTGGACAAACAATAAAACATAAACACTAAGAAGTTCAACTTGATGCAATCTATAAAACCGTGAGGGTGGATTACCCAGCTGGTGTGAGACTACAAATTTTACTAATACTAATTTTTTAGTTGCAGTCAAAATTGGTGAATTTTGTAGTTTCACACCAGCTGGTTAGCCATCCTTATGGTTTTATAGGTTGTACCAAGTTGAACAGTTTGCTTCATATATTTATTCCTACTACTTTTTTCTTATGTGCCCTATTTTTAGAAAAATTCCCAGCCCTGCATATAGAAGCTATTTTATATCAATAATCTAATAAGATAACAAATTGTAGGGCACCCTGTATAGGGTGCCACATGCTTGCTAAAATAACTGACTTATTTGCTAAACTTGCTTTTTCTTAACTTGTAGTCCTTTTTCTGTAAATCTTGGGATTTTATTTGTTCACCAGACTTCATTTGTACTCCCTTAATTTTCATGAAGTAAATAGCTTGTTCTACCTATCAACACATATTGCACAGCATTTGATGATTCTCAGACTGAGTTGGAACTATTAATGTAGGCGGAGAAGGTAGCAGCAGCAGGACAGGAAATGCCATAATGGCATGCCTGACTGGCAGACAAGTGAAAATAGGAATGCCAAAATGGAATTAGTAAGAATTTAATGGACTGCTTTAGAGAAGAGGGAGGATCAAAAGAAGAGTATAAATGCTTTTGTTTATTTTTCACACTAACAGAGAGTGATGGAGAAAGGCAGGTTCTTAAAGGGGCTAGGTAATGAACACATTACCATTAATGGGCAGACTGGGTGAACCAAATGGTATTTTTTCTCTACTGATAGCTTACTTTTCTATGACAGCTCTCATTCTGAATGTTGTTGGTCTCCTTACATTCCCCAGGCAATATTAACCCACAGGTTCTAGCTGTTTTAGGCCTTTAGAGAGCAGAAATAAATTGATGCTCCCATTCTAATTCTAACTCCTGGGTCATATTTACTTCTGGCAGAATTCTGCACGACTGCAGATCACAGAATTCAACATTTGTGTGCAGAATCAGTACTCTGAGAGGAGCTAACTGCCCCCACCGCCCGAACTGGTTCCCCCACTGTCCTTCCCGGGCCTCCCTGAGCATGCCCTGGTGGTCTAGTGGCTTTTTTCGGGAGCAGGAAAGAACACTACTCTTTGCTGCCACTGATCTTGGCCTTTGCTGCCGAGACTTCTTGTCATGTCCCCTACCTCAACGCAAGATGCGCAGGGTCCCATTGACATGCACACTTGACTGGCACAGCCCTGAGCCGTGTGTGTGTAGTTCTTCTCTGGCTGCAGGCTCCTTGATTGCTTTGCTTCCATGCTCTCTCTCTGCCTGGCTTCCAGGCTCCTTGATGGAGAAGGGTAGTTAGTGAGGTTCCCCAGGGCTCTGTGCTGGGACCGCTGCTTTTTAACATAGTTATAAATGACCTAGAGATGGGAGTAACTAGTGAGGTAATTAAATTTGCTGATGACACAAAGTTATTCAAAGTCGTTAAATCGCGAGAGGATTGTGAAAAATTACAAGCGGACCTTATGAGACTGGGAGACTGGGCGTCTAAATGGCAGATGACGTTTCATGTGAGCAAGTGCAAAGTGATGCATGTGGGAAAGAGGAACCCAAACTATAGCTATGTCATGCAAGGTTCCACGTTAGGAGTCACGGACCAAGAAAGGAATCTAGGTGTCGTCGTTTTAGTGTTGAAACCTTCTGCTCAGTGTGCTGCTGCGGCTAAGAAAGCAAATAGAATGTTAGGTATTATTAGGAAAGGAATGGAAAACCAAAATGTGGATGTTATAATGCCTTTGTATCACTCCATGGTGCGACCGCACCTCGAATGTTGTGTTCAATTCTGGTCGCCGCATCTCAAAAAAGATATAGTGGAATTAGAAAAGGTGCAGAGAAGGGCGACGAAAATGATAAAGTGTCAGGTTCTCAGGTTCAGAGCCCGCGGGGCCGGGCTCTGGAGCAAACGTGAGCCCTTGGGCTGCTGCCGAGGAGCGACAGCAGCAGGCAAAACCCATCAACCAACACTGGGCAAGCACACTGGCAGGGACTGCAGGCACTGCCCAGCGAACCGGAACACACGGACTGGAATCCCCCGGACTGGAGGACACAGGACTGGATCACTGGACTGCAATCCCCCAGACTGGAGGACACAGGACTGGAACACACACCGGACCGGAACACACTGGACTGGAGCGCACCAGACTGGAACACACACCGGACCGGAACACACTGGACTGGACCACACTGGATTTGTTCCTTACAGCTTCACCTGCACTTGGCCACAACCCCCCCCCCCCCCCCAAGGGTTCAGCCCTTGGGTTCGAGTGGCCGGCAGGACTTACCGGATACCGGATGACACAGGGACCAGGACTGGAAACAGAAGTACTTCTAACCTAAACTGATCTAAGTGCTTCCAAGCCCTAAACCAGCAGGAGTGTTCCTAACAGTAAACTGACAAAAGGACTTCCTAAGCCCTATACTAAACAGGAGCTCCTAAGCCCTGCTCAACAAAGGGACTTCCTAAGCCCTAAACTAACAGAACAGGGAACTAAACACAAAGCTAACACAGGTGCTACTAAGCACCAAGCTACAAGCAGAGCTCTACAACTCTAAACTAACTAAGGTGCTCCTATGCACCAAACAACCAGAAGAGCTCCTAGCACTAAAAGGGAAGACAGGGGAGCCACAAGGAAAAAGCAGGGAAGCTAACAAATAAGCCAAAAGTGCTTCCAAAGCATCAGACCCAACCGTGCTTCTAAAGCACCAAACACAAACAGCAAAGACTGCAATGCTCCCAATAGCACAAACACCAGAAGTACTTCTAACTGCAAAATCTGTAGTGTTCCTAACAACACCAAACCCTGAAGTACTTCTAACAGCAACAGAGCTTCCAAAGCCCTACACACAGCAGTGCTTCCAAAACCAAGAGGGAAAAGCAGGGGAACCACAAGGGAAAAGCAGGAAAGCTAAACACACAGACACCAGTGCACACTGCACTAACACTAACCTGGACCTTAGCAAAAGCAAGCAGGGAAACTAGACACAAAGTCAGAAGTGCACACTGCACCACCCTACCTAAAGCAAACACAACCGTTGCAAAGGCTCTGAAGGAAAGAACACCACTTCCTTATCAATGCCCTCCCTGACGATGTCACACTCCCTCGACCCAGGCAGCACACTGAAACACAGAGAGCACACTGAAACCCATAGAGGCCCAACCCGCACCAATGCAGCACCGTGAAGCACTTGAATCCAGTACACTCAAAGAGAGGTAGAGCAGCTCAGTCCACACACACAGCTGTAGTAAAGTGAAACAATTAGAGTCATGCTGCTGGAAGCTGCCAGCACAGAGAGAGAGAGAGCCAACTCAGAAAGGACAGACAAAAGAAACAGAAGCCAACAAAGCTGACCACCAGGAAAAAGGTAAGTTTGAGCGGGGTTATGGCCACAATCATAACATAAAGGGGGTGGGATGACTTCCGTATGAGGAAAGGCTAAAGTGGCTAAGGCTCTTCAGCTTGGAGAAAAGGCGGCTGAGGGGAGATATGATAGAGGTCTATAAAATGAGTGGAGTTGAACGGGTAGATGTGAAGCGTCTGTTCATGCTTTCCAAAAATACTAGGACTAGGGGGCATGCGATGAAGCTACAATGTAGTAAATTTAAAACACATCTGAGAAAATTTTTCTTCACTCAACGTGTAATTAAACTCTGGAATTCGTTGCCAGAGAATGTGATAAAGGCGGTTAGCTTAGCAGAGTTTAAAAAAGGTTTGGACGGCTTCCTAAAGGAAAAGTCCATAGACCATTATTAAATGGACTTGCCTGTGCCTGGATTACTCTCTTGCCCTGTTGCCTGCCTATTGACTTTACCTGTGCCTGGATTATTCTCTTGCCTGTTGTTTGCCTATTGACATTGCCTATATCTGGATCACTCTGCAGCATGTCTGTTGACATTGCCTGTTCCTGGATTACTCCCTTGCCTGCTGCCTGTCTGGCCATTACATTCACCACCCCGCTCCCTGCTCCATCTCGTAAGTCCTGCAGGCTGCCTGCACCTAGGGGCTCAACCTCTGGGGAATGCGGCCGCCAAGCGGAACCTGGTCCGAGTACTGGGCTCAGCAGCGCTCTACTTGGTACAAGAACTCACAAGTCTGACACTTCTAGTGGTAATCTCGTGAGACTGCCTCATGAAGTCACGGCAGCTTCAGCCCAGAGCAACGGCAGCGGACAGAAAAGAGTGGGGTTCTTTCCTGCCCCGAATAGGTACTCATAATGCAGCTGTTCCTCCTTCTACCTCACGGGTGAGTGCAGGGGCAGCTGAAAAAAATATGTATATCATGTGAGTGGAGGGAGGAAACTGTAAAAAAAAAAAAAAAAAAAGTGCTGTGCAGGGAGGGGGGCTATAAAAAATGGATGCTGTGGGAGAGAGGGGAGGTTATAAGAAAAAAAGGTGAATGCTATGTGTGGAGAGATGGAGGGGGCTGTAAAAAAGGTGGATGCTATGTGTGGGTGCAGAGAGGAGGGCTGAAAAAAAGGTGGATGGGAGGGGGGCAGCAATATACAACTGCCTACCAAGTAATTTTGGTGTTCTAGTATATATAGTGTTCTTAAGATGACTTCCATGGCCATAGCCTTTTTAAATTGTGTTTGGAGAAGCATATATAGCATATAATTTTGTAAATTGCCAGTTGACTAGATACAAGAAGGCTTCTCTCTTCCACCTGCAAAGATATGCTGCTAGCACTACTAAGGGTTTGGTGAAAACTCTGTGTTGCATCCAGCCCAAATGATAGCACCTTGTACCTATGGTGAGTGTTTGCCACTGAAGAGAAGATACTTGTGGAAGTTTCATTGACTAGGTATATAAACATACTTTAGGTCTAGTGAATAAAGCAGGGGAGGGAGCTGGGAAAATGGATGGTATCTGTACAGGGAGGGGGGAGCTGTAATATTGGTTAAATTATGACAAACTTGCAGAATTTGCAAATTTTGTGCATAGAGTTGAATTCTTTTGCACAGAACGTTGATTATAATTCTCAGAAGTGGGTGGCCAACCCTTGTTGCCCGGTCCAGAATTTCCCAAAGTGTAACAAGAGCTTTGTGGCGTGCGAGATACGCTCCACTTTCATTCAGATTGTATATAGTTTCAGGTTAATGTGTATTATGTCCTCACCGTTGTGAGGCCCAATTGACCAGTGTTGTTTTTGGTGAGCCTGGATGCTAGAGATTCCCCACTTGTGAGAATTATAAGCTGCCTTCTCCTCCTAGAAAGTGCAGGTACCTAACCTGTAGCATGTGTTTGCCGAGGTCAGCAGGCTTTATTTTCTCACAGTGCCTCCCACCTCCCCTGGAGTTGTGTCCTTCGTAGTTTTTTACTTTATTTTTTGCTGTAGTATTAAACTGAGGCGACCACGTTCTTGCGACAGGCAGGAAGGCACGTGTGCATGAGCAATGGGAGTGTGTCTCACGCTCCACAACACTGTCGCTATACTTTGGTAAATTCTGGACCGGGCGACAAAGGTCGGTGTCTCACACTTGTGAGAATATAAAGCCTGCTGTCCTCTGAGAACACCTTCTACAGGTAAGTACCTGTGCTTTTTTTGATACACAATTCCAACAGGTATATTCTTTAGGTCAATATTCAGCCCCTGCAGTGTGCGTGTTTTGTTAATTTTTTAAAACGTTGAGCCTCAATTTAAAAACAAAAAATATATATTCACACCATTGTATGGGTAAGTGGCAGTATTGGATATGCATATACAGTGCTCACCACTGGCGTCTTTATGGATAGTAATATTCCACCACTGTACATATACTATACAAAGTCATGACAAAAGAATTTAGATCTGTAGATGATGCTGGAAACTGACATGCATCATCAGAAACACACACGAAGCTTTGTAGCACTGTGCACCTCAGTAACTAAGGGACCCTTTTATGAAGCTGCAATAATGTGGACACATGAAAATTGTCACGTGCCGAGGCCGTTTTTTCTGGCATAACTTAATTTATTTCACCATATGCATAGCAGCTGAGTATCACTACTGTTTGTATAGCGAAGTGCTTTCCAGTCATTTTGTGGCCGTGATCCCATTTCACACTGCCACAGAAAGTGTGTGACCACCAGGCGTCATGGACTCATGATGTCTTATGCAGTGTCTGCTCAGGTGGCAACCTCATTTGGGGTCATTATCTACAGTTTGGGAAGCTCTGGTATAGTTAATGCTGAAGGAGAGCTAGGACATTCAATTATCAGGATATTGCTGTATCATTTTGAGGATTTTTTTGCAGCATTATCCCTTAGATTTTATAAAAATTGCCCAAAATTGGGCGTGGATACCAGATCCACTTGCAAAATAATTAGTTAATGAGATCCAGAGATTTCATTATTGGAGTTAACAAGCACTTGGCACTAATTATGATTTGCACATAGATTTGGCAGCATGCTATTCTATAACAGTGAGCGCCTAAATTGTCCCACCTGCAACGCAAAAGGGGGAGTGTGGTCATGGGAGGGGTGTTCACTAGATTTAGGCACAGTGTTATAGATTAACAGAGATCCACATCCAACTTGCACACCAGGATTTACACCAGGTTTCAGCAGTCGTAAGTCCTTGCACCCAAAGTTGAGCGTTGAAATCCACACTAAGCACCATTCAATAAATGGCATTCATGCTGTAGCACCCTTTATTGAATAGCACTGAGCGTGGATTTTTCCCAGCGCCTATTTTTCAGGACCATTTATGGAATCTGACCCTATATATATAGAATTGCTAAACATGGATAAGGGACTTGGAAATGTAGCATCCACTGCTAAACATGTAAGTTATTGCATTTAGAGGCCCTTTTAAAAAGGCGCAGTAGAGCTACCAAGTGGGTAGCACATGGCAACACAGCACCATCGCTGGCGCACCATGACGCCCTTTCGTTAGTTCTGTGTTTGCCATGCAGCATTTTCTGTGCCAGAAAATATTTTTCTTTTTTCTTGCGTAGGGGCATGAAATAGGTGTTCACTGTCTGCTTACTGGCAGTAAGGCTTCAGGCAGTAAATCACCACTCCAAACTTCTCCCTCCCCGTCTCAAACAATTTGAAAATTCTGGGAGTTACCATTGACCGAAATCTTACACTTGAAAATCATATGAAGAATACAACTAAGAAAATGTTCCATTCTGGAAACTCAAAGGAGTAAAACCTTACTTCCCAAGGGCAATCTTTTCGCAACCTGGTACATTCAATGGTATTATGTCATCTGGACTATTGCAAATGAACTTTATGTTGGGTGTAAAGAACAGGCCATCAAAAAACTTCAAATAGAATACCACAACTAGACTCATATTTGGGAAAACAAATATGAAAGTGCAAAACCCTTGAGAGAGAAATTACACTGGCTCCCACTTAAAGAACACACCATGTTCAAGATCTGCACATCTACGGAGATGCCCCGACCTACATGCTAGACCTAGTGGACCTACCACCCAGAAACTCAAAAAAATCTTCCCTCACCTTTCTCACCCTACACTTCCCCAGTTGTAAGGGATTAAAATAAAAACTAACTCACGTGACCAGTTTTTCTTATATGGGTACAAAGCTGTGGAATGCACTTCCAACTCACCTGAGAATGATCAATGAACTAACTAACTTCCGCAAATCTTCGGATGTGCAAATATTCTTGAGATTTTTGCATCGCCACTCTTTTAAGGAGGAACTGTGCATTTCTTTATGCCATTATCTTCCTGAGTGTTACCCATCTAACCATTGAATACTCCTTTGGAAGAAAGGATTGTGTATCCCTTTTTTTTCCCCAGTGTGCCAATCACCCCAAAGATTGAAACACTTCCGGAAGACTCCTGAGGAAGGCGCTACGGCGCCGAAACATGGCTGTGTTGAGTCACCTATTCACAATAAAAATCATTGTTTTAATTAATTTATACGTCTGCCCCATTGTTTGAATAGAGAATGTATCTCTCTACAATTACTTGATCAAATTCTTTTGTCTTCCTTGACTTCTTTGTAACACCAAAATGTACACTTTGTAACATCATATGTACACTTCATCCTGTATGGCGATGCCACAACAGCTCTTTGTAAGCCACATTGAGCCTGCAAATAGGTGGGAAAATGTGGGATACAAGTGAAATAAATAAAATAAAAATAAATCGCCATGCGCCAATATTTTTATTAGTGCATGGCCATTTACGATTTCCATTTAAAATAATGGAAATTCCCGCTGTGGTAAAAGTGGCCTCTGCGCACAGTTTTCACATGCCCACACTACTGCAGCTTCATAAAAGGGGCCCCTTAGTTACTGAGGTGCACAGTGTTTCAAAGCTTGGTGTGTGTTTCTGATGATGCATATTCAGGAACATGGTAACTGTAACATTTCATGTCACTTCCCAGCATCATCTGCAGATCTAAATTATTTTGTCATGACTTTAAAAATAAGTTAGTTGCCTCTTGTTTGTCAAAGAAAAGTGTTCCCAAATATTATTAAACTGAATTATTAGTGTCATAGAATGGATGCTTGGTTTTGTCCTTCACTTTTGTTTGCTATACTTTAATACTGTTTCAATGAGAACCATTTGCTTGCTTAAATATGTATTAAGGCTTTTTAAGATATTTCAATGTTTTGGGGTAAATTTCAGGGAACATAGAGGCCCTTTGCACATGAAAATCAGCATATATGTATAAGTAACAATTTTAGAATTGACATTGTTTATACATATATATGGTAGTGTATAGTGATAAAAAGGAACCATGTTTTCGGTGATGTTCCTGCTAAGCTGTGTGGGAGTTCTCCAACTGCATTGCTGCCAGTGGGGGGTGTTGCTACAATATTCTTTCATTCATTAGGGACAGGCAGGTCCTCTGGAATCCTGTAGAGCAGGGGTCCTCAAATCCAGTCCTTCAGGTCCACAACCCAGACTTGTTTTCAAGATTTCCACAATGAATATGTATGAGATCTGTGTGCATACAACAGAAGTAGTGAATGCAAGTAGATTACATACATATTCATTGTGGATATCTGAAAACAAGGCCGGGTTGTGGTCCTCGAGGACTGGATTTTGAGGACCCCTGCTGTAGAGCATGCTTATTACAAGTGATTGAAAACACGATATTGAAGCAGCACCTCCCATTGCCAGTAATATAGTTGGAGGACTCTCGCACAGCTTACAGGGAACATTGGGGTGGACCTTCACAGTACACATAGAAACATGATGGCAGATAAGAGCCAAATGGCCCATCCAGTCTGCTCATCCATAGCTCCTATCCCTCTTTTCCCTCCTCCTTTCCTCCTCCAAAATTCCAGGAATAACATGTATAGAATGTTTGTACGTTTGGGAAGCTTGCCAGGTGCCCTTGGCCTGGATTGGCCGCTGTCGTGGACAGGATGCTGGGCTCGATGGACCCTTGGTCTTTTCCAGTATGGCATTACTTATGTACTTATGTACTTATGTATTACTGTATAGATAACATTATGTAACTATTTGTCTTCTATTCCACATGCGCTTTCAAAAGTTCCTTATATTGGCTCTTGTAATCTTTAGAGAAATGCAGTTTTAAATATTTGGTACAGTGATTTCAGTTTAGCCTAATTTTTGCTGTTTCATTTGGTGTGTGTAGAATTATTGGCCATAACATACTCTTCTACTGTGTTCTCTGATCCAGGGCCAATTGTCCATTAAGTTTCCTTTCCTTAGCGTCCTTCCGGACCAGCCCAGAAGACTGTGGGTTATGCATGCCTTCCAGCAGGTGGAGACTCAGAGCACGGATTCTTGTAAGAGCCCAGCTCAGCCCCTGCAAGCAGTGGTGTGCTGGAGCAGGCTCTCACAGGCTCGCAAGAGCCGGTTGTTAAGTTTTTAAGAATTTTGGGAGCCGGTTGTTAAAGTAGGGCCCTCCATGGCTACTTTAACAACTGGCTCCCAAAATGTGGGCTTGGGCCTCCTGCTGAATTCTCTTTTATTTTGCTGGTGGGGATGCTGAGCCCTGCCAGCCAAGTAAATAGACTGCTGCTGCTCCCCACTCCTTGTTTCCAGCTCTGAGCAGCAGGCTGGGACTTCTCGAGCATGTGAGAGAAGTTCCAGCATGCTGCTCAGAGCAAGACGTTGGGAGTGGTGGCGGTCCATTTATTGGCTGCCAGCAAAGGTATGCCTAGCGTGCCCGCACGAAGGGAGGGAGGAGAGAGAGGCAAGTGCTTCCCCCCCCCCCCCCCCCCCCCCCCCCCCGCCACCCTGGCCCTTCCAACTGCAGAGCTGGCTATGTCCGGAGAAAGAGCCTGTTGTTAAAAATTTACCAGCACACCCCTGCCTGCAAGCTTCAGTATTCTCAGGCTCTAGCAGGTGAAAAACGTGGTGAGCCCTTCAGTGTCATACTTTCTCTGTTTCTTTTGGAAGTGTAGCTTTTCTTTCTCTGTGCACAGCTGGGTATTTGTAGGCTGACTGAGGATGAGACCCGCTGGGGTTTCTAGGGCCTCGGGGGTGCACAGTGTGGTGGGCGGGCTCCTCCTCCCATTTCTCCCTGTGCTTTCCCTGAGGACTTTGTTACTCAGTCCCTATTTGCTCTTTTCTGGCCTCCACCCCTTTGAGGAAAAGGTGTTGCAGAGCTGGGGAACAGTCACGTTTCTTTAAACAACTAAAAGTGCAGCGGAGCTCTAATTTGATTGAAGAAAAAAAAAAGAAAGGGAGACTGAGTCTCCATGACCAATGTTGCTCCACTCCTATCTTTGGTGGCTGTTTCCCCTCACAGTCTCAGGCTGGGCTCCGGATGAGTCATGTCTGAAAAGCTGTGTCGGTGCTTCGTGTGTCAGCGATGCGGTCTCATCGCTGCCGGTACTTGTAAAATCTGTACCGCGTCGGAGGCTGCAGCTCAATCTGTTTCAGCCAACATGGGTGTTCGCGCTGCAGCAGCTCCCGCGGTGACGGGTGGTTCTTCAGAGCAGGGATTGTTTGGCCCCGTTTTTTGCAGGAACTGCTGCCATCTTAGATCCTCTGCCTCTTTATGTGCAGCCATCAACGCAGCTCCCACAGCAGTTTCAGTTAGTAGCGGCTGAGCCTTTGGGGCTACAGGGAGGGATCTCCGTGGGGGGGGGGGGGGGGGTCTCCAGAGTTTATATTAGTGATATGCAAAGCTTTTGTGTTGAAGCAGTCCACTCCCCTGGCTACTGTGGCCCTGGAGCCTTCCATGGTGTCCAACTCTGGAGCTAAATGGCCCAGAGTTTCCTGGGATGATCAGGTGTTGGCTGTAGGGATGAATGCAGAGTCCCTTGGAGAGAATCTGGAGGACCCGGATTTGGAGGCCAGGGAGTTTGGGAGTGAGGAAGGCGCCTTTGCTTGCTCGGAGGAGTTGCCTGCTGGTGAGGGTTTTCCACTTATTGTGCTAATAACTTCCACTTTAACTTTTGAGGGAAGTGCAGGATGTTTTGGTGCAGCGCAAGGTGGATCCCTTGCTTAAGGGGGTGCAAAAGTCAGGCAGATCCTTTCCTATGCATCAGGATATCAGAGATACTGTCCAGGTGCAGTGGAATATTCAAGATGTCCCGTTTCGCTTGACTCGGTCCATGGTTCGGCTTTATCCGGTTCCAGAGCAGGATAAGGAATGGCTCAAATGGTAGTCTCTGCAGTGACCAGGAGGAATACTGTCCCTGTAGATGGTGGCATGGATCTCAGAGACCATCAAGACCATTGTATAGAGACTCTTAAATTTTTTTGACGTTTTGCCTTGGTGGTACAAGCGGCCATCTTGGGGGCATTGGTGGCGTGTGCATGCTTCCGTTGATTGGACAAGGACACGGATGACTTTTCCTTAGTGGATCAAGTGGTGGCTGTGATTGAGATGTGCTCAGCCTTTTTGTCAGATAATGTTTGACTTACTGTAGGTGTCTGCGAAGTCAATGGTGTTAGGCGTGGTGATGCGAAGAACTCTCTGGCTTTAGGGCTGGTTGGTGGATGCGGCTTCTAAGTCCAAGCTGAGTATTTCCCTTTTTGAGGATTGCTGTTGTTTGGCAGAGTTAGGTAAGTTGGTTAAGAGTTTAGGAGAATCGAAGGTGCCTCATCTTCCAGAGGACAAACCGAAGTCCTTTAGTTGAGGGGCATCAGCTTCTAGCGTCTCCACATCTATTTACACAACAGAATTTAGCTGTCAGGGTTCCAAATGGTTGAACTTGATACCAAAAACCATAAGAAGCATCACAAATGTCCTCCAATTCGGAAAAGAAATGAAAACCTACCTCTTCAAAAAATTCTACAGCTAATCACAAAGATATTGTTGCCTTCCTTTCAAATCTACCTCTTCAAAACTATATTAATAAACATCATCAAAACTCTAAACTGAATACAAATGCTACCATTACCTTTTCCTCTTCAAATGTATCTCTTCAAAAACTCTATGAATAACTACACAAACTATAGATGCCCTCTCCACATTCCACAACACTATTGTAACTCCTCCAAAATGTAAATTGTAAGCCAGTTTGAACCAAAATTTGTTTTTGGATAATAGTGAGATATAAGAATGCATAAATTAATAAATAGGGGCTTTGGATGTGATTCTAGGTGTTTCCAGTCTGGTAGAGGAGCTAGCTTACAAAGGTCCTGTTATTACCATCATATGCAGTCTTTTCGTGGAGACAGGCGAGGAAGTCGGGACAGTGGTTTCACCTCTCCAGCTCCATCGTCCCAGCCAATGAAGTTGTTCGGGCCCATCCTTCAGTTCTGGTCAGTGCTCGGTTGAGAGATTTCTTTCGGAGGTGGGCCCAAATTACTTCTGATTCATGGGCCCTCAACGTCATTCGCGACGACTACATTCTCAAGTTCGTTCATTCTCTGCCAGATGCCTTTTTGGAATCCCCCTGTCATTCTTGGATAAAAGCTCAGGTGGTCACAGACACTCTAGGCTGGTCAGTTTGCAAACAGTTTGCCCTGTTCTGGAACTCAAACAGGCAGGCATTCTGTTTCATAGTTCTGAGGGAGGAAGGCTCCTATTGCTCCATTCTGGATCTCAAACAGGTGCTCGAGTCTCCCCTTTCCAGATGAAAACGTTGCAATCAGTTATTGTGGCCATGCGTTCTGGAGAATTTCTCGTGGTACTAGATGAATTTCTCACAGCACTAGATCTGACAGAGGTCTATTTGCACAACCCCATTCAACAGGTGCACTAGCGTTTCCTTCGCTTCGAAATTTTTGGTCAGCACTTTGTTTTGTGTCATGCCGTTCAGGATTGCAATGGCTCTGAGGATCTTTACCAAGATCATGGTGGTCGTGGCAGCTGCCCTTCGCAAACAGGGCATGCTAGTCCACCCTTACCTAGATGATTGGCTAATCTGAGCGAAGTCGTATTAGGAGAGCTATCAAGTGACTGCACATGTAGTCCAGTTCTTGGAGTCCTTGGGTTGGGTCTCCGCCGTCTTGCTAGTTGGTATCCGTAAAGGTATGGCGGCTTCTAAAACTACATTGGCCAGGTGGATTCAGAAGTCCATTAGTTCGGCCTATATTCTCAAAGGCAAACCGGTTCCAGATGGTATTAAAGCTCATTCCAAAAGAAGACAGGCAGCATCCTGGGTGAAGAGTTCTTTGGTTGCTCTGGTGGATATTTGCAAGGTGGCCACCTGGTCTTCCTTGCATTCATTTGTCTGATATTACAGAATGGATATCCAGGCGCATCAGGATACAGGATATATATCAGTGTCTGTGAAACTGAGCAGTGCACACAGCTTTTCCATCTTTCTTCTTGCTTTGTTACTGTTATACTGAGGATTGCAGGGGCTGACCTGGGCTCTTATTGGCTCTTAGAAGAATCAGTGTTCTCAGTCTGCACCTGCTGGAAGCCGTGCACAACCCATCAGTCTTGTGGGCCGGTCTGGATGGACTAAAGGAAAGCAAATTAGCAGGTAGGACTTAATTTCTCCTTTCTTGCTTTCTTTAGTATACTGTTAAATTATAGAGAAAAGTGTATGCTGAATTTGCTACTTTTAGTACCAAATTTGTTGAAATAGTGGAACGTATTAAAATAAATTGCCTGACAAACATTCATGTGATTACCTCATTCCTCCTTTCATGTTGTGCTTGGGGGAAATCATGGTTATAAGTCATTGGGAGGAACATATTCTCATGCTTTAGATATTTTTAGGCAGGAACTTATATTCTCTGTAATGCCAAATTCCCTAATCTATTATTTTTTTTTTCAAGGCAGACAAGACTTTAGTATTGTTCATAATGTTTATACATTTCTGCTCATCCTTGCATCAGTGAAACATTTATATTGTGTCCATTAAAACAAATGAAATCTCACCCATGTTAAATTACTTTGTACATTTTCAACCCCACAGAGTTGGTGATAATGACAGGAAGTTGTGCATGCCTTGAAGTCTCTATTAGATGGAGTATGCCACTGACATCTATCTTAGCTTTCACAAGTTTCTTTTTTTTTATTTTAGGTTATGTGGTTTTTTTTTAATAAAGGAAATATATGGTGATTTTTATTCTTTTTTTTTTTTCATTTGCTTCTAAGCAGGGATATATTAGGAACATGTTTGTATTTGCCTTTCTGTGTACAAATTAGTTGCTTCCCTATACCACAAAGTTTCTCTGGTGTCAAAATGATTTTGAAACCTCACACTTTTTAATATTTATATACTCGCCTACTAATTCTACTGTCATTTACCCCAGGGTTCTATAGAGCATGACCGAAATTGCATGCACAAATCCAGTCATAATTTGGATTTGAAGGTGCAATTTAATTACTTAACAATCCAGTCAGCACCAATAATTGTCACCTGAGCAATTATCGGCACTAATAAGCATTAATTAGAATTTACACATACAACTTGCTAGGTATATTCTGTAAAGTGGTGCAAGTAAATTCTAATGCGTGCTGCCAAAAGGGGGCTTGAAATGGGCAAGCTGTGGGCTTTCTGAAAATCTAAATTCAAGGTTATAGAATATACCTGCTCCTCGCCTAACTTGGTTTTACTTGGTGTAAATGAACCCATCTAGATTTTGGTACAGGCATGACCTCTAGGCAAATTCCATAAACCCACTAAGCATATTCTATAAACCGCACCTAAATCTATGCACGGTTTATAAAATACTCCTATGTGAAAATATTTTCAGCTCCGATTTTTTTCAGGCACCATATATAGAATCTAGTCTGAGGTTTATATAGGTCTGAGGTTTAAATAACATGCCCACTGTACTTTCTGTATGCTGCTGTACTGATCAGGCTTGCCATAGTACAGGCCAGCAGAATATGCCAGAGACAAATTTAAGTGCCAGGCAACTTGGTGCCCAGAAGCTTAGCATACCTGTCTATATTGCCCAAACCTAAGATATGCCTTTCAGTTTCATTTTAAGTTTCAATACCAAAGTGGTTTATAATGCTAAAATCACAATTAGAATGAAATTTCAATAAAAATGTTAAACTGTTGTGAAGTTTGTCCAGTGTATTCAATGCTGAATCTGTGTAGCTCAACCTATCCAAAGGCTTGAATAAATAACCAGACCTTGGTCTTGTCCTTAAACTATTCACAATCTGTTTTCAGCCTGGACCCTAGAGGCCAGAAATATTGCAGCAAAGGGGCCACACAAAGGGCCTTGTACTCCTGGATTAAAATACGGGTTGCAGATGGAATTAATAAATTCAGACCAGCTGATCCTAACATGAAAAAATGTAGGAAAGTAAAAAAAAAAAAAATGCCAAATAACGAAGGAGCATGCAAGTATGGCACTTAAGTATGATATAGAAATGGTAGCCAATGATAATCCTTCAGCAAAGAGGTGTTATGTATTAAAGTTATCAAACATGAATTAATAGCATTGTGGTTGTGCTCTGGACTAACTTCATATAAACTAATGCATTTTTTTGTGAGCATAGGCAGAGCATTTCTGTAATCTATACATGTAATTAGAAACACATGTAGTAGGAGAAATAAATCCTTAGCCTCCAATAATGACCTAAAATTGTGGATCTTCCAGAGTTAGAGAAGTTTCTTTAATAATGAGGCAATTTGATCTTCTTTGGGGATTAAAAATTATTCCAAGCAGCAATACTTTGTTCTCAATGGCTATAGCATATCCACGATTACAAGGCTAATCAAAGAATCTGAATTGTCTAAAGTATTTCAGGATTTTAATCACTTCATATAGAAAAAAAAAACAACATAAAGGTGTAAAATGTAATCTATATGAATTTTATTCAAGAACTAGTAAAAAAGGCCCGTGTCTGGCAGATATGAAACGGGCGCTAGCAAGGTTTTCCTGGGAGTGTAGGTTCAGGACCCCCTTACCCACCAGTGTTGGTGTTGATCCCCCCTTTCCTCCCCCTGTCGTTTCAGAACCCCACTCCCACTCCCCACCTCTCTAGCCATCCCCTTCGTAAGATACGTCCCCTACTCCTTCCCCACCTCCCCTCCTTCCTCCCCCCCTCCTCCCCTAATGTTGTATCGGGACCCACCCCTTTTGTTTGTGGAACTTGTAGTGGTCCATTAGCAGGAGAAGAAAATATGTGTGCAGCAATATAACAGGTGGTAGGGTGTCCCTGTAACCAGGCGTTCCAACTGACCACCGTATGCTGTAGAAGCTGGCATGTTTGAAAATATAAGCGAGATTAAATAAAAATGGTACCAACAATAAAGAACAATGTAGATGCAGGAGCTCATAGATTTGCTTGCTTTGTTTTGAGTACACGGGGATGACAGCTGCGCGGGGAAATGGAAACTGAAACTGACCTGATTGGTTTTAGTGTTTTTGCGTGACGGAGCTGTGAGGAACTTGCCTGGTGTGAGCGGCCTGAGTCTATGTGTTTATATTCGCTGGGTGCTGAGCCTTGGCGGGAGGTGGGTGGCCGGGGTTCGGAGGTGTATCTTGGAAGGCAGTGGGGCAGCTCTTAGGTTTCCTTGGTTTGTTTTGAGTAGACGGGGATGACGGCTGTTTGGCGGAAAGTGAACAGAGGGTCGCAGCAGGGTAGTCCAGGGTTCAGTAACGCGGAGGAGACGGGTTTTCAAATCGGATGGAGGGGGTAGTGTTGAACTCGTTGGGAGGGGCGTGAGGGGCTTTGAACTGGGAGGGATGGAGGGAGGGAGTGACGTGGGTGGGTGCAGGTGTGTGGATCTGGTGGGAGGGAGGTGTTTGGTGTTGGGGGGTTGCTTTGGTGATGCGCCAATGAGGGGGGTGCTTTTTTTGTTTTTTGGTTCGGGAGGGTGGCAGCAGTGTTGAGCGAGTCCCAGGCAGGGGGAAGGAGGAGTAGGGAACATCCCCCTGCCTGGTTTGCTGTTTGTTTGGGGGGGGGGGGGTGTAGGGTGGTACCGGTGGCTACCTGGGGTGGGTGTAGGTGCGAGTTTCGCTGACTTTTGGGGGGGGCGTTGGGAAGGGTGGATCCTGCACTTCCTACCTTCCAATGGGACGTTATCTCTCTGTTGAAAACGCACCTCCAACGTGTGAAATAGGGTGAGTGATGCGATTGGGTGAGTGTCATAGCTCCGCCCTTGACATCATCACGTTGTGACTCTTGGGCAGGGCAGACACTCATGGATCAAAAGTGGTCTCTGCAGCCTCACTTTTAGAATGTTGGGAAAGTGAGGCTTCATTAGAACGTTGGAGGTGCGTTTTATATAGAGAGATGTTAATTACAGTTCACTCTCACTGAAATGTATTAGGAATATTATACTTATAAACCGCTTGAACTCTACTTCAATATAGCTTACTTAGCAGATAGTTTAATCATTTACCCCAAATTTTAAATTAGAACAAAAGCCATCTACTTAGCTGTGTTTTTAAATTTGCAGCAGTGATAGAATCCAAGTTTCATTGCCAGCATTACGGCATGAATATGCCTTTGTTTAGGGAACTTGTAAGCATCAAGATGTAAAGTAGTTTTGAAATATATGATGCCAAGTAGTTTTGAAATATATGATGCCTGGGAATACAAAAATGATAGGTTAATTCAAACAACATCTAATAAAGTACATATTTGCACAGAAAGTGGCCACCAGTCTTTCAAAATGTCATGTTTAGAAAGCATGCGCTTTTGAACCCAAAATAAATAATCCATTGGTTGTCAATCAAATGATGTAAAAATGTCCTCAATCTTCCCATTCAGTTGCTGCTTTTACTGTGTTGTATTTATAAATCAAATGTTAATGTTGTAATAGCAAAGACTTTAAATTTTTTTAATTTCCACCTCTCTGAGACAAAATAGGTTGTTTAGTTACTGTGGTAGGCAGATCTTCAAGAGAATAATGACAATGAATCCAATGAGAAACCAAAGGGGCTTCAAGTCATTTGTTTTTAAGACCACCTTTATACTCTCATAAACATTTTTTCAAGGCACGCATTGTCTCTGCTATATAAGCGAAAGGACAGGAGCAGGAAATCACACAGATAACTCCAGTTGAAATACATAGAAACATGACGGCAGATAAAGGCCATATGACCCATCCAGTCTGCCCATCCTCTGTAACTCCTAATTCTTCCTGTTCCTAAGCGATCCCACATGCTTATCCCATGCCTTTTTAAATTCTGGAACAGTCTTTGACTCCTCCACCGGGAGGCCATTCCATGCCTCCACCACCCTTTCTGTGAAATAATACTTCCTTAGGTTACTCCTAAGCCTCTCAACTTTGTCATATGCCCCCTCATTCCAGAGCTCTCCTTCATTTGAAAAAGGCTCTCTTCCTGTACATAAATGCCCTTAAGATATTTAAACGTTTCTCTCCCTCCTCTCTTCCAGCGTGTGCATGTTGAGGTTCATAAGCCTGTCCCTGTAATTTTTGCATTCAAGACTGCTTACTAATTTCATAGCCGCCCTCTGGACCGACTCTATCCTATTTATATCTTTCCGTAGGTGTGTCTCCAGAATTGCACGCAGTACTCCAAATGAGGCCTCACCAGAGACTTATACAAAGGCACTATCACCTCCTTTTTTTCTTTTTACATATAGTAAATGACTTAATAATCGGTCTTTGTCCATTTATCACAAATTCAGTGCTGTTAGAATTGATCACAAAAAGTACAGTTGCAACAAGAAATGTTTATAATCTCAGGTCTTGCCGGTTTTGGCATCGTGTTTTGGCCCAAGGTTCTTTTCCATATGACGTGAACCAGGCCTTGATCACTCTCATTCCAAAGCCTAGCAAGGATCCGAACTTGGTCACATCCTGTCGGCCAATATCGCTGTGTGGAATGTAAAAATTTGTTAATATCTTGGCGGTGCACCTTGGACATCTTTTACAGCGATAGGTGCACAAGATCAAGTAGGTCGCCATTCCATATTTAATGTGCAAAAGATTTTATCAGCTTGGGAATATTGTAACTTATATGGACTTTTGAGGCCCTGGCTCTTAGTTGTGATGCTGAAAAGGCATTTGATTTGGTCTTCTGGCCTTTTCTTTTTCGTGTCCTTGAGAGGTTTCTTTCAAGAATTTTTCTTGCAAGCTATTTGTACCTAGTCCCAAGCTGCGATATTGGTTAATGGAGTAATATCTTCATTTTCAGTACAGTGGGGAACTCATCAAGGCTATCCCATTTCCCCTTTATTGTGTTATTTTTGGAGCCTTTGTTGCACAGTATAAGTATTGCCCTGGCTATTCATAGAGTTACTCTTTGCAGACCTACCGTGAAAACAGTGGCTTTTGCAGCTGATGATATTATTTTGTTAACTTTAGGTTCTATTCCTGCTTTTTTACAGCTTGTGGATTCCTTTGGCGCTGTAGCAGGTTTCAAGTTGACCTATCAAAAGATGGGGGCTATACTTATCCATATTACACCAGCTGCTTTTGTGGGATGCTTGCTTATTTATTTATTAGGATTTATTTACTGCCTTTTTGAAGGAATTCACTCAAGGTGGCATACAATAATAATAAATATGAGCAATAGACAATTACAGCAGTAAAAATACTCGAATAATACAAAGTATGGCATAGTATACTACTTACAATGTCAACACAATATGGGAGGGGGGTTGATGCTATGCATTATCTGGGGATTCAACTACTCCAGACATTAAAGAAATTGTATGAGGATAGCATTAAGCCTTTGCTAGACTACACCAGGAATCTGTTACAAAACTAGGCTAATCTTTCTCTGATGGGTAGACTTAGCCTACCTAAATGGTTTTATGTGTTTCAGACTGTCCCCTTTTCTCTCCATAGGAGAGATGGATTGAACGTGCAACATCAAATGTGTGTCTTTTTGTGGAGAGGACATCGGACACGCTTTGCTTATCAACAGTTGAGTCATGCAAAGCTTGTCATCTCTGTCAAATTGCAGATTAGCTCAAACAAACAAATTATTACACACCTCTGCATTATGAGCAAAGTCTATTTGCACCTTTATCTGTCAATTATGTGCTTCATGCTGCACCAAAATTACCCAAGTAGGTTAAGAGGCGCTGTTTGGCTGCGCCATTGCAAAACATTTGGTCTTCGCTTTGCAAGTCAAAGCATCTTCGTGTGCGAGCCTCGACCTGCAGGACAATATGGATTTTCCAGCAGGTATGACTAGCAGCACATTTCATTGTTGGTGTTCTCTTGGGATAATTATGCTTAAACACTGTGTGGATGATGATGGTAAAATACTTTCCTTATCGCAGCTACAGCAAACATTTCAAGTCTTACTGACAGAGGGATTTCCTTATATGCAGCTGCGACACGTTTTATGAATCCCTGCTGAGTCGCTTGCGGAAGAACAAATGAAGACTTTGGCAGAAAGCTACTACTGCTAGAGTGTCCTTTTATTAAGTTTTGAGAGCAGATTTGCCCCATTGGACTTTCATAAAGGGGCAGCTGCTTAGACTGCAGATCTGGGCCATGAAATTGGAGATAAGGTCCTGAAGAAATTGATTCGCAAGCCTTTAGTCAGGCTTACTTTGTACTACATCGAGAACAGTAAATTTACTTGGGGCTTATATCTCCCCTAAGCGAGCCTTTCAGATGGGTTTTGCACACTGTATTCAATGTCCTAAAGGCCACTCTTGAGCACATGTTTTGGTCTTGCAGGCTTATTGTATAATTTTGGACTGTTTAATCAAACATGCAGTCTATATTTAAATTTTGTTTGCCTTTGCAACCTCAGATTTATTTATTTGATGACTATGCTGGTCTTTCTTTTCAGCCCAATGAAACAAAGCGTACATTGTTGCATTATCTCTTTTTGGTAGCCTAGTTTAAATCAGACCCACCCAATGGTTGATCTTAATATTTGCTTTCATGATTTTGGAGCATTATAAGGCAGGCTGGGATTACCTTGGTCATTGGAGACGGTTTCAACACATTTGGGAACTGTTTGAGACTGTTCAATAGTACAGAATGTGGAGTTGGATACAAAATTGTTGAACAGTACTTGCACTCATTCTGTAACCTTGGATTTCTAGACCTGGATAAGAGGCACACCAGGTCTGGGTTACTTGGTATTGGGAGAGATGTTGGTGTGTGTGGGGGGGGTGATGATGGTTTATTGAAAAATGTTCAGTTACCTATTAGCTTGAGCAGATCTTTAATTAAAAAAAGATATTTTAAAAAATACATGTTTGTCAGAATGCTATTTTTGCACTCTGCATAGAGCCTACTTTGCCGAAGTACAACTGTAGAAATCTGGTCATATACACTCTCTGTGGAAAATGTCTAATATCAGATTACATTTTGTTTCTTGTCTTTTGGGCCTGCCAAAATTTAGGCAGTTCTGGACTGCAATATTTCAATATGTCTCCACTCTGTCAAGTAAAACCCTAGTGAATTTGCCTGTCAATCTTCTCCTACACAAAGCAGGGACTAATAGGGGGAGTTCTAGAAAAGAGACACTTCTATTTCGTAAACTGTGCCTAGTAGCACAAAAATGAATTGTGCAGTCATTGGTGGTTACTGAACCACCTACCTGTTGGAAATAGTGAAATCAGGTTCATCAACTACATGTTAGAGATTTGAGATCTAGGAAAACACTGTGCTCAGCACTCAGCAGTCTATCTCAACTTATCCAGTGCTTGAATAAATAACCAGGCCTTGGTCTTGTCCAGTCCATTTCCAACCTCAACCCTAAAGGCAAGTTCCACAGCAAAGCGTTGTAATTTATGCATCCCTGTTTCATTAAGAAAATCTACAATTTACCATTGTTTAGTCAAAGTATTGTCCTGTAAACATGTTGTCTAATGAGAATTACTACAACTTATTTCTGTAGCACTGCTAGATGAACGCAGCACTGTACGCAAACACATAAGACAGTCCCTGCTCAACTGAACTTACAAAAGCTAATTGGATTTAGCATATTATTGTGTTGTACAAATATGAGCAAATATATAATGTCAGATTTTAGGCTACCCAGTAGCAGCTAATGAAATTCTATAAAATATTGATGAGTACACTAGTCACTGTTTGTTGGTGACCCCTTTCCTTGCTGAGGAGATGAACACTAAGAGCTGCTCATTAGAAGTAAGATGATAGCATGAAAAATCTATTATTGATGGTGTTTGGAGTGCTTTTGTTTTAGGACAATGTTCAACTAATAGAAATGATTTACAAGGGATGGTTTTCAAAGGGAAATACAATAAGGCATTTCCCTTTGAAAATCTAGAGCAAGAAGTATCATGCATTCATATCTACAGACTACATTTTCTTTGTAGCAGGTGCAAAGTCGGCACCATAAAATGCATGTAGGAGTTACACAATCACTGAATGCTCTATGCTGGCCGCTGCTACTGTGCTTCTTTTGGCATGGTACTTTTGCCCACAGAGAGGTAGAGCAACTCGTAACCCCCAATTTTGCCCAGGTAATTGCTTTGTTATTGCATGTTCTTTGTTGATTAAAAGTCTTAATGGAAGTGCAGATGCTAACATACTTGGGCCTGTTTAGGAGGCTCACTACTTTTGGTTGTTATTTAGATCTTACTGTGACCCAGCTGCCAGTATAGGTTTATCATAGTTAGCTAAGTCTGTATAGCAAGTTACTCAGGAGACCTATGAGATTGAATGTTTATGTAATGACCTTGCTAGTACTACTAGCTGTTTAGATTAGATTTGTGGAGGTATTGGTTAGCAGCAAGCAAACAAGTGAGGACTTCCTCAGGTACTCATTGCCGCATCCAAGGGAGTGGAAGCTGGGTCAGACAGCTTTCTGGCTCCTCCCAAACTGGTGAGGGATCTCAAAGGGGAATGCCAAGGTGGAGTGCCTGCTTCTGCTGCAGGAAGGAAATGGTTTTGATGGGAATAGATGCATTGGTCTAGAGAGGAGCCTTTATACATCTTTCTGTTGTGGCCCTTAATTGGCAGGGTGCTTTAGAGCATCTCAAAGATATAGCAGAATTAGAAAAGGTTTAAAGAAGAGCAACCAGAATGATAAAGGGGATGGAACTCCTGTCATATGAGGAAAAGCTAAAGAGGTTAGGGCTTTTTAGCTTGGAAAAGAGACGAATGAGGGGAGATATGATTGAGGTCTACAAAATCCTGAGTGTTGTAGAATGAGTAGATGTAAATAGATTCTCCGAGTACAAGCAGGGCATTAATTCTCACAAGCGGGTAACGCGTTGCCTAGTCCGGGCTTTATGACAAGTCATAGAGCGACACACTCCACCGCGCATGCTCGGGTGCCTTCCCACCTGCTGCTTGTGTGTGGCTACCGCAGTTTTTTACCGTGGTGAAGAGAGGACCTCGTCGCTGACTTCACACTCAGTCTGAAGAACTTCATTTTTTGGTACCTTTTGGTGTTTTTTCAGCGGCTTTTCACTGTACCTTTTTGGGCATTTGTTCTTCCCGTACCCTTTTAGTTTATTTTGTCCATTTTTAAGTTTCCTTTCTTTTCCATCTGCTAGGCTGCATTTAGGCCTAGGCTCTGGTCAGGTCTTTCCTGTCTTTTTTTCCTGGTGCCTTGCCGCTTTTTCCAGGCACCATTACTTCTTTTGATTTAGTGTCAGAAGTTTTTTCTTATGTCCTGTAAAGTTCCCAGTGGCTTTAAGCGCTGTACCTGGTGCAATCGGATGATCTATGGCATGGACACCCACTCTTGGTGTCTTAGGGCCCGACCATAGCCTTGCTAATTGTGTCCTTTGTTTTTATATGAAGAAAAAGACGCAGCTGTCCAGAGATGCTCAACAAGAAGTTTTTTGGAGCCAAGACCGGGTCCTTGTCATTGGCATCGAGGTCGGTGGCGTTGACATTGAATCAGCATAGTCATCAGGAGCATCGGTCCCTATGGCTGCCTTGAGACACTGGGAGCAGTAGTGCGTCGAGTGGGTCTCCACCTGCCTCAATGCTGACTGCTGGACAGGGCCTCTGGGACCGGCCAGAATTGGAGCTGACCCTAAGGCAACGTAAGGATTCAATGGCATCCTTGTTGGCACCGAGGAGTCTTATAACACTGAGCTTCAGGCGAAGGCCAAGAAACATTGGCATTGGTTGTCCTAGTCACATGGTGCCGGGAGCTTTGGGGCATCGAGGGAGTTGACACCTGAGAAGCATTGGTTGCCCGGGGTATCGCTCACCCTCTATCCAGGAAGTGCCGGTGCATCTGTTTCCAGGCAGCCAGGACCCGATTCCAGTCTTGGCCCCATCTGTTCTGCAGCCTGTCTTGGAGCAGACACCCCAGTCTTTCCCAGTGTCAGCTCTCGGTGAGTGTATCCCCCCTTGCTCCCTGAGCTGCTGGATGGCATCTTGCAGTGATGTGCATTAGTGTCGGGGGAGCTTGCGCCTACCGTCCAGCCCACTGCGACCCCACTTGGCCCTCAGCCTACTGTGCGGCCTCCAGCGCAGTGCCACTTGCGACGTCGATGGAGGAAGCTTTTGCCGGAGTCAAGGCGGGAGCTGATTCCTCGACGCCCCTCTCGAGGACATAGCTCCTCAAAGTTGAGGCAGGCTCGGTCTCAGCCCTCCCATGAGGAGCTTCTGACTGACACCAATGAGGAATGCTCATAGAAGTCAGTGGAGGATCCACAGTACTTCTCAGATGACTCCTATGGTACCCCCTCTGAACCCTCCCCTCCACTTGAAAGGAGAAAGTCTCTTCCGGAGAGCCTTTTGTTCCCTTCTTTTGTAAAGGAAGTGGCTGAGGCATGTTGAAAATTCACTATGCAGACTGGGAGTCCATGTGTTTCCTTACCTAAACGATTGGCTGGTGAAGAGCATGTCGGGGGACGGTGCTCGGGAGTCCATGCTTAGAACTACCAAGGTTCGTTATAAATTACACCAAGACCCATCTTCACCCTGCACAACAATTGGAAATCATTGGAGCCCTGCTCGATACGCAGAAAGTTCAAGCCTTCCTCCCTTGTGCCGAGGGCAGACACTTCAGTTGCATTGGCCTGTCAGGTTCGAGCCTCTCAGTGGATCACAGCTCAGCAGATGTTGAGATTATTAGCTTCCACAGTTTGCGACACCCATGACACACCTTCACATTAGATCAGCCCAGCAGACCCTGGCCTCCCAGTGTTACCAAGCTACAGGAGACCTGGAAGATATCATCTGAGTGTCTCCAAACCTTGTTCACTCTCTGCTCTGGTGGACTGTTCAATCCAATTTGACCCTGGGACTTCCATTCCAAATTCCTCAGCCACAAAAAGTGTTAATGATAGATGCATCTAACAGGTCTTCAGATCAATTTTCTGGAGTTTTTTGCGATCTGGAATGCTCTAAAGGCTTTCAGAGATTGACTGTCCAACCATATTGTGCTCATTCAAACAGACAAACATTTTGCAATGTATTACACCAACAAGCAGGGGGGGGGGGGGGGGGGCACTGGATCATGCCCTCTGTATCAGGAAGCCATCTGGATGTGTTTCTGGGCTAGCCAACACGGCATGTACCTCCGAGCCACTTATCTGGTGGGCAGAAACAACAGTCTGGCCTACAGTCTAAGCAGGGTTATGCAACTGCACGTGTGGCCTCTTAAGATGGGCATTGCCTTTGAGATCTTACTAGAGTGGGGCACCCCTTTGGTGGATCTCTTTGCTACTTGACTGAATCACAAAATCCCTCAGTTCTGCGCCAAGCTTCAGGCCCATGACAGACTAGCGTCAAATGCCTTCCTCCTGCATTGGGAGACAGGTCTGCTGTGGGGAAGACTCTGCAGAAACTCAAGCAAGACCATGGGTCCATGATCTTAATCTCGCTTTACTGGCCTCGGTAGATCTGGTTTCCCCTTCTTGAACCGTGGAGATTGTAGTGTTTTCTGATACTCCTCATGCAGAATGAGGGATCTCTTCTACATCCCAACCTTCAGTCTCTGAACCTCACAAGCTGCGTGTATGAAAGCCAAGTGTATTGTCCAACATGGAGCCAGCCCACTTCCCTCCCAACTCTCCTTTACCCACTCTGGCCAGGTCCAGAGAACACATGGAGAGAGGATCTGAGGGCAGAGGGAGAAAATGGAAGGTTGCTTGCTTTGTGAATAGGTGGAGGGCTTGGGCTTGGAAGCAAGAAATGGAGGATGGGTTCTCAGACTGTGGCAGTGCTGCAGCTTCTCCTAGGCAGACTAGCCATAGCAATCCACCAATGCATTTGCTTCTGTAGGCTTGGGGCGCAGCAGGAGTGAACTGCTGGAAATCAGGTCATTGGGCAACAGGAACAGTTGTTTACAGGTTAGTGAACTTTACTTCCAAAAGTACAAATAACATACCAGAGAGACTTCAGTCAGAAATAGTGTAAAGTGAAGAATGTAGTGTCTGCTATGGCTGCTCCAGACTTCCTGTAAATTTTTTGTCGCTAAAGGTAGGTGGTCCTTTTTGTGCATAGCTCAGGGATGGCTGTGCATCCCTCAGTGCCTTTGTTTTTAAGTTACTCTACTTATTTAGCAAAGGCAGTTTAAGGAATAGGTTTTCTTTGTTTAGCATTTAAAGTCTGTATTATAGTTCCATAAGCTGACAGTTAAAGGACTATTCTAGAGTTTACCATAGCATCAGAGCAGAGCTGGTAGTCACAGGAAATCCCAGTTTTGAGTTTTAACTTTAGTTTGCAGCACAGCTTAGCCAGTTCAAATACAGGAATACAGAGGTGATAGTCACAGGAAACCCCGTAGTATAAAATCTTTTTCCCTATAGTTTTAAAACTTTAACTTTCTGCTGCAGTATTAACAGTAGCCTCTACCTACTTTCACTAATGGCAAGGATTGATGGAACAGGAAAGCAAGGAAGCTTAGGAGGGGGAGAAGCTCATTGCTGTTAGTAAGTTTCAGATTTATTTTTAAAGTATTAGTCATTTATTTTTAAAGTGTTCGGGTCACCTTTACTAAACATATATGCATTTCTTTGAATTAGTTTGCTAAATCAAACTAATAAGTAGGAAAAAATGCAGAGCATTGCTCATGGAATTCTTTACAAAAGATGTGTGTATATTTGTGGGCTGGTATATCTGTGCATTCATATGTATGTGTTTGTCATATATATATATGTATGTTCCGGCATACTTGAGTGTGTTGTTAATGTGTATTTATATTTGTATTGGTTCTCTGTACCTCTGTGATCAGGAGATGAGGCAAAAAAGGACTCTGAAATCTGCAGCTCTGTTACTCTGTCAATGTTTGTATGCTGCAGCATTTGGAACTGCTTTACCCATTTTTTTTTTTGGGGGGGGGGGGGGGGGAGGGCTTGGCTTCATTTCTCTTCTATCTCCCACCATATGCAGAAACTTTATTTCTGCGGCACTGTCCCCACAGCTTTTCGTTGGCTGGTTCCAATCCACAATCTCCTCTTCTAGTTACCCTGGAAACAAGCAGGACAGGCTCACATGGGATGGACTGAAGATCAGCAGATAGTTTTCACACTGAAAAATGTCCAGACGTATTAGCCATCCTTCCTCATTCTGGACATGAATGTAAAAATCAGTAGAATCATGAAAAAAGCCAGACTTATTGTCAGTCCCAACCTGAGTCTTGAGCCCATCTGACAGGACTTCCCTATTGCTAATGCCTTAATCTAGCCCTGCATATAGCAACAGATATTGAGAGTACATATAGCAACCAATAATATAAAGCAATACAGTTCAGTCAGAAAGTTTCATAGTAGAAATATCAATGATAATGAAATATATATCTGAATAACTTAAAATGCAGTACATCACAACTAGGAATTATTGTTCATAATTTCCTTGTGCTTATATTTGTGTATCTCTGTGATATGTTCTGTGTATGGTCAGCATATGGTCAGTGTGCATTGTATCTGTAGGAGATAACTAGGGTAATTAAATTTATTGGGAGGGGCACCCTGAGAGATAGGGTGTAGTTGCAAGAAGAGGGGACAGTTTGTGAGATGGGTGTGAGAGTTGTGGGGTTGTATTTGGGGGTAGGGCAGTTGTAGGGGCTAGATTTATTTTTGGTGGGAGCAGTTTGTGAGGTTAGGAGAATACAGAATAGACAAAAGCAGATTGAAAGGAGGAATTCCTTAACTGCTGTATCTCACTGCATATAAGTTTCTGAGCTACAGAAGCTGGAACTCCATCTCCCATGAATAGTACTGGGATAGTTTATTATGTAATATCGAAACCGGAAGGTAGAATATCAAATCAAACAATATCACTTTCTACCAAGATTGCAGACTGTTGGCAAGCAACCCAAGTTAATATCAAACCATGCAATAAATGCGGAGAAAAAAAGACATCAGGTGTGACAGTCTACCTCTTTGTCAAAGGACAAGCCTTTAGTATAACGGGGAGACTGTCTCAATCACGTGTCTTTAAAAAAACTCCACAATTACATTGTGTTTAACTACTGCTATCTTTATAATGGTTACACCGCATAGCTTGCTTGACAACAACTGCAAAGGAGATTCAACTCCTACTTTAAATTTCAAGAAGAACTTGGAAAGAGTACTTATCTTCACCGGAAAATCTTTTGATTAATTAACTCCGATTTCATCTGTTTGTACTCCACATATGAATAAAGTCCCGACAGGGAAACCCTGTTTCGCCAACAATAAGCTGCTTCAGGGGAATGTTCAAAAAATCCAAGCTTCTGAATCTCTCACCATCTCCATAAATCACAAGATCAAAACATGGCGGACGGTCTCTCTATTCCTATAATGCATTTATATACTCAGCGTCTGACGTCACTTCAAAAATCCTCCAATTAAAGAAACGCCTTCCATTCCAGCGCTATATTCAACCCACCGGGTATGACAGTCTTTAATTCAAAGATCCATCGTTGTTCTCTCTGTCGTAAAAGGCGTCTAATGTCCCCTCTCCTTTCCGAAATTCTTATCTGATCGATCACTATACATCGTAATTCAGAAAATTGATGACGATATTGCATGCAATGAGACACCATAGGTTCATGTGTTTTCTCCGCTTGAATGCAGTGCCGGTGCTCTATCAATCGGGTCTTTAAGGCACGGGAGGTCTGACCTACATAGCATAATGTGCAAGGGCATATTATAACATAGATTACATTCATGGAAATGCAATCTGTGTTAAAGTGCAGCCTATATCTCTTACCAGAAACAGGATGCACAAATTGATTTGAACTTAGCATGATCTGACAAACGGAACAATGTCCACAAGCTCTATGAGACCCATCCTCATATCTTTTGTTTCGCTCTAAGTTCCAGACTTCCGCTGGACATAAAGAGTCATTCAAGTTATTATTGCGTTGGTAAGCAAATACCACTCTCAAATCACGAAAGCATGGGTGCACTTTCAACATTGCTAAATGTCTTCTCACTATGTTAGATATTTTCTCGGAATGAACATTATATCGTGTTACAAAAGTTAACACTTCTTCTGACTTCTGTGTTTTCGAATCAGGATGTAACAACCACGCTCTATGGTTGTTCCTAGCCCTCTTCTTGGCTGTAGATACCAATTTTCTAGGATAGCCTCTATTAATCAATTTTGATTCTAGTTGTTTAGCCTGTTGTTGATACCCCGCAGTGGAAGAACAAATTCTCCTGTATCGGAGAAATTGGGCAAATGGAAAGTTAGTAGTACAATGATGAGGATGCATGCTCGTGAACTGTAAAGTCGTGTTGCGATCTGTAGGTTTAATATATACAGAAGTGGCCATACCTTGCTCTTGTAAAGTGACCCAAATATCCAAAAAGGCAATAGCTGAAGTACTCTGTTTTGCTTCAAACTTTATCGTATCATGACATAGATTTAATTCAGCGACAAATTGGTCCAGTTGGTCTACTGTTCCTCCCCAGATCATAAAAATGCTTTCGTGATTTGAGAGTGGTATTTGCTTACCAACGCAATAATAACTTGAATGACTCTTTATGTCCAGCGGAAGTCTGGAACTTAGAGCGAAACAAAAGATATGAGGATGGGTCTCATAGAGCTTGTGGACATTGTTCCGTTTGTCAGATCATGCTAAGTTCAAATCAATTTGTGCATCCTGTTTCTGGTAAGAGATATAGGCTGCACTTTAACACAGATTGCATTTCCATGAATGTAATCTATGTTATAATATGCCCTTGCACATTATGCTATGTAGGTCAGACTTCCCGTGCCTTAAAGACCCGATTGATAGAGCACCGGCACTGCATTCAAGCGGAGAAAACACATGAACCTATGGTGTCTCATTGCATGCAATATCGTCATCAATTTTCTGAATTACGATGTATAGTGATCGATCAGATAAGAATTTCGGAAAGGAGAGGGGACATTAGACGCCTTTTACGACAGAGAGAACAACGATGGATCTTTGAATTAAAGACTGTCATACCCAGTGGGTTGAATATAGCGCTGGAATGGAAGGCGTTTCTTTAATTGGAGGATTTTTGAAGTGACGTCAGACGCTGAGTATATAAATGCATTATGGGAATAGAGAGACCGTCCGCCATGTTTTGATCTTGTGATTTATGGAGATGGTGAGAGATTCAGAAGCTTGGATTTTTTGAACATTCCCCTGAAGCAGCTTATTGTTGGCGAAACAGGGTTTCCCTGTCGGGACTTTATTCATATGTGGAGTACAAACAGATGAAATCGGAGTTAATTAATCAAAAGATTTTCCGGTGAAGATAAGTACTCTTTCCAAGTTCTTCTTGAAATTTAAAGTAGGAGTTGAATCTCCTTTGCAGTTGTTGTCAAGCAAGCTATGCGGTGTAACCATTATAAAGATAGCAGTAGTTAAACACAATGTAATTGTGGAGTTTTTTTAAAGACACGTGATTGAGACAGTCTCCCCGTTATACTAAAGGCTTGTCCTTTGACAAAGAGGTAGACTGTCACACCTGATGTCTTTTTTTCTCCGCATTTATTGCATGGTTTGATATTAACTTGGGTTGCTTGCCAACAGTCTGCAATCTTGGTAGAAAGTGATATAGTTTATTATGTCCCATTTTCAAACTTGATGTGTCTTTTTAGTGGGTTTTCCACATGCTCTGTTTCATCACATTCTGTTAAAATTTTGGAGAGCTTGTATTGGTATCCAAGTTCAAACATGAAATTTCAATCGGCAACAAAATACTTCTTCTGCAGTTTGACCTGTCCAGTGCATTTGACATGGTAGACCATGACATCCTTACAAAATTACTGGACAAACTAGGGGTTGGCGGAAACATCATTAACTGGATAAAAAGCTTTATCGCCACAAGATATTATCAGGTCAAATCAACCTCATCAATATCGCCCGCATGGTCCTCAAAATGCGGAGTTCTCCAAGGCTCACCCCTATCCCCGATCCTCTTCAACCTCATGATGATCCCTCTGGCCAAATCCCTATCCAAATATGGCCTAAATCCCTTCATCTACGCAGATGATGTCACAATATTTATCCCTTTCAAATCCACTCTTACAGAAATATCGGAGAAAATAATCACTGCCATGAACACTCTAACATCCTGGGCCAACGCTTTAAAGATGAAGCTGAATAAAGAAAAAACTCAATGCGTAATCCTTTCATCACAACACGCCTCCCAGCTCCCAACCACACTGACCACCCCCGACGTTACAATCCCAATATCTGATAATCTAAAAATCCTAGGAGTAACATTAGACAAACACCTTACTCTAGAAACTCATGCAAAAGCCACGACAAAGAAGATGTTCAACATGATGTGGGTACTGAAAAGAGTGAAACCATACCTCCCACAGAAAACTTTCCGCAATCTAGTACAATCCACAGTGCTCACCCATGCCGACTACTGCAACAGCATCTTCATCGGATGCCAAGCCCAAATCATGAAAAAACTCCAAACCGCACAGAACACAGCAGCTAGACTCATTGTTGACAAACCACGATTCGAAAGCGCAACACCACTTCATAAGAAACTTCACTGGCTCCCAATCAAGGAATGTATAAACTTCAAAGCCCTCACAATGATCCACAAGATCCTCAATGGCGGATCTCCAAGCTACATGTCCAACCTGATCGATCTTCCAGCCAGGAACTGGACCAGAACTTCTAGAACATATCTCAATCTTCATCTTCCCAACTGCAAAGGCCTCAAATACAAAACCTACTATGCATCCAACTTCTCTGTCATAGGCAGCCAACTGTGGAACGCCATACCTCGACACATCCGAAAAACCACTGAACACCTACCCTTCCGAAAACTGCTGAAGACTTACCTCTTCAAACAAGCCTACCCAAATGACCCGGCCTAATTTCTCAAACATAATTCCACATATTATTCCACACCACTAGTATTACCCACACGCCAATCCCTTTCCCACATCACTTACTATTGTCGTACTGTATGTAATTATGTCATCTCTACGACACTTTGTTCCATACTTTGTATCATCCATGTGATACTCTATGTAATTATGTCATCTCTACGACACTTTGTTCCATACTCTCTATACTTTGTATCATCCATGCGATACTTTGTACCATACTTAGTAAGTCGCACTGAACCTACTTTATGTAATTATGTCATCTCGTTGATACATTGTTCCCAAACCTGTATTACCTCCATGATACATTGTATCACACTTTGTAAGCCGAACTGAACCTGCTATTGAGCGGGAAAGAGCGGGGTATAAATGCCACAAATAAATAAATAAATTACCCCAGTATAGACAGATATTCTGTCCCATTTTGTATAACTCTTTCAATCTTCTGTTAGTTTGGAAAGAAAATATCTTAGTGCATGCCACCCTTGAAATAAAATGTCTATTTTGGTAATACACTATCACATTGATGGCTACTTGAAGTTCAACTACAGCATGTTAAACCTCATGAATGCCTTTAACATTTAAATTATTCAGCACACTCTAGCCCTGCAAAGAATGCTCCCAGAAGTGCCCTGCAAAGAATGCTCTCAGACCTGCCCTACAATAACAGCTCATGCCTCATACTGTTTTCTAGCCTTTCAAAAACAGAATCATTTGTGAATACTGTCAGTATGTGTATCAAATCAGAGTGCCAAATTCAGTTCTGAACTCTGTGAAACATCACTTCAGCAAACTTTTCCAAACACTCCTGATGGAGTTAAGGGAGTTCTATGCCCAGGGTAGTTTACAATTAGCATGCAAGTTTCTCAAACAATGGAAAAGAAAATAAGATGATAACTTTTTTTATTGGACATAACTTAATACATTTCTTGATTAGCTTTCGAAGGTTGCCCTTCTTCGTCAGATTGGAAATAAGCAAATGTGCTAGCTGACAGTGTATATAAGTGATTCAAGCATTACTATGACAGTCTGACAGGGTGGGAGGTTGGTGGTGGGTAGGAGGTATGCATGGGGACATCAAAGCATATCATTGATATTCTAACAGGATGGGTGTGGATAGGTGAGGGGTGGGGTGATCAACAGAGAAATACAGCTTTATATAGCCCATTATAAACCATAAAGCTGTATTTCTCTGTTGATCAACCCACCCCTCACCTATCCACACCCATCCTGTTAGAATATCAATGATATGCTTTGATGTCCCCATGCATACCTCCTACCCACCACCATCCTCCCACCCTGTCAGACTGTCATAGTAATGCTTGAATGTTTTCACTTATATACACTGTCAGCTAGCACATTTGCTTATTTCCGATCTGACGAAGAAGGGCAACCTTCGAAAGCTAATCAAGAAATGTATTAAGTTATGTCCAATAAAAAAGGTATCATCTTATTTTCTTTTCCATGTTTTATTTTGTTTGATTTCTATTGATAATCTTAAGAGTGGACTAACACGGCTACCACACTCCTCTACTCAAACAATGGAGAAACAAAAATACTCAGCTGGTAGACATGACTTACCCTGAGACCTTTGCTGTTTCTGTTTTTTGGTTAGAGCTGTTGCTTAGTCTTTAATTATTTTCTGAAATCCTGTGGATTAGATTAAAGAATCAATACCATTTCCATCAGACAACTGAAACTGCACACATTGTCATTTCAGACATAATAGAATAGTTTAATCATCGCAAAACTTTACTATTCCTCTAAGAAAAGTAATAACCGTAGCCAAGCATTTTAGAGGCTGTGTGGAATTTAGATCTACCTAAAAAAAAAAAAAAAAAACTTATTTAATCGTTTCCAGAATGATCTGTTCCATGAAAATTTGGAATGAATTGACCAGAATCCTTCTATCTGAATTTTTATATTTTCTATTCCCAAGTGTGCTCTAAAATTACACTCGCATTTTTCTATCTGGAGATATCAGGAACTGAGGTAATCTGTAGCAACTAATTTATTACCATGTATTGCTTTGCATATGTTGCTTGGTCACCAGAGATTTTCAGTTATCTTTCTGTTTTATTGTGCCTCTGTAACATATATCTCCTGACTGAGGCTTTCTGCTTGAATTGAACATGAAAGGAGCCCTGTCTTTCATAAAGCTATTGCTGATTTTAGTATTACTTTCAGGTTGTGTTCTGTGTCCTAATTTTCATCTTCTGAAGGCAACTACTGGTTTTCTATCTTGTAGACTTAAGTCCTGCAGCTTTGCTGTATCAGCAATGCTCTCTATTCTTTCAGTGTTAGAGGGTATATATCAACTTGGCTGCATATGATTGGAAAATGCTTCATCCTATGTCTTCTCATGCTGCTTCTGCCTCAGTATTTTTTTTCAGCTTTAAAGGTATTTCTTGGAAGTCTCACAGCCTTTATTCTTGCCCCCAACAGCTATCTCTAAGTAATGCTTCTCCTTGTAATTCCTTGTTTCAATTATGCTTAATATTGAAGGTGCTGATGGTGAACCAGAATGGCTGTAGTTGGAAGGTGGTTAGCCTTCATCCTGAAGTACACAGATTCAAGTTTAGCTTCTGCATGACTTAAAAAATGTAAATTATGTGAGAGGCTTTGAGTGAGGTACACATACGTTTATTGAATACTTGATATACTGCCTTTTGCAGACAATCAAAGCAGTTTTAAAATAAAAATGTAAAATCAGAAAAGAAACACAATTTCAATAGGAAAGAATTGGACGGGTCATATTTAAACCACAGGCTTGGTGTTGCGTAAACTCAGACTTAACTTGTTTGCTTTCTCAGATTCAACTCTCCTTAACAGCACAAAATTGGAGAGTATGCCCCCATAGCCTATGAGCAGCAGCCACAGAGTACTTTTAGTGGTCAGGGCCTGAAGTTCTAGCCTAGGGCCGCTAAAAGTGTGTGGCCCTAGGAAGGGGATGGAAAGAGCTACACTGGTCATGCTTTCCTCACAGTCTTGTACTAGATTTGCTTGTCTGTCACATCACAGGCTCGGCTTTGTGCGTTATGGCATAGTCTTAACCGGTGCTGCTCATCAGGTCATGTCTAAAGTCCGGTGTAAGAATCACAATGTCCCCTGATTATTCTCAGGGGCTCAGGCCTGTCTGCCCTCTTAGATCTTTTGCTTCTCTTGGCAGCAGCTAAATTAATTCAGATGTTTTTTTGTTTTATGGCTTTCTTGGAACTCTGGCTAGCCTCACAGAATCAGCCAGGCTTAACTGTATGGACTTACTCAGTGACCTGGAGAGAATTGGCTTGCTGCATTGTCTGTGCTTGGTTACACAGGTTCAGCCATACTTGGCCTTCAGGATTAAGTTATACTTGCTTTGGCTACATATTATTTATTTTACTTTAATGGGTTGATTTCCCATCTATCTTCTGGAGAGCCAGGGTGTTTAATTCCAGGAAATCATTGATGTTCTTTCTCATATGCCTGGCTCATTCATCATTTTTGTGATAGAATTCCATCTCCTCAGTTCCAGCTATACTTCAATTTACCTTTGGATCCTTCTTGATATTGACCATTCATGGAACTGGTGGAATCGCTCTTGTTTCACTGTGGTCATTACTGATTAGTTGTGTTGAATGGCATTTCATCCTCTCACCCTCTTCCTGGACTAGCATCATTGTCTTCTTTGCTGATGAGCGTCACCTTTGCTATTTCGAGCTCTTCCATAATAACTTTGGCTAGCTGCCTTGCCTAGCACATCCAGTCTCCCTGCATTTGGCAATTTATTTATTTATTTTACAATTTTCAGTTATGGGTTATCTTTCTATCTCATTCACCTGGAAGGTCTGATTTTTCATCTACCTTCCTATCCTATCAGTCTCCTGGCATTTTTAACCTACCTCTTTCTGACTTTTCGGGCTTGGAGTTCTTTCCTTTTCACTTTGGTTAATTTGGAGAACATTTGAGCTTCCCTACATCATGCAGTACTCTTCTGTTTTCAACTCCCGCCCTATTTAGATAATGCTTTGTTACATCCCACAAGTTCTGGATTGATCTGTTGAGGATGAGAAGGAAGGAAAAATTATGTCTTACCTAACATAGTAACATAGTAGGTGACGGCAGAAAAAGACCTGTATGGTCCATCCAGTCTGCCCAACAAGATAAACTCATATGCGCTGCTTTATATGTATACCTGACCTTGATTTGTATCTACCATTTTCAGGGCACAGACCGTAGAAGTCTGCCCAGTACTAGCCCTGCCTCCCAACCACCGGCGCTACCTGATCATTTTCTTTCCTTACTCCCAATGGACCAGTCCAGAAGCCAGCCCTTTGGCTACATTGAGCTCCTTATATATATGTTTATCTCAGGCATTTCAGGTATGTATTCTGCACAAAAGAAGTTGGGACAGTTTCCTTAAAGAGATACCAGGAAAGGTTGATAGCGTTCCAAGGTTTTCTCTTGGGATTGATCTCATCTGGCCCAGCTGCTAATAGACTCAAATCTGCAGCTTCCAGCCAGTGGCCACCTTCACAAATTACAGTCAGTGAGGCATACTATTTCTCTTGTTTTTTGTCACTCAGTACCTCTGAATTATGACAAGCAACTTCCATAGGTTTGGTTTATATGGGACCTTGGTAATAAATTTCTAATTTCACTGTTGACTTTCTTACCTATAGCATGTTTCGAATGTCTCTATTGCTTTGTCATTCGAAATACTGAACATTCCAGGGGCTGCATGATACTCTTGAGGGGCAAATCACCAAGACCTACTTTTGTGTCTGGTAGATGTACTTTTGTTTCTGTCACCATCTGGTAGACGGGCATAACCCACAAGTTCTGGACTGATCTGTTGGTACTAAAGGAAAGCAAATTATCAGGTAAAGCCATAATCTTTTTCCATTTTCACGAATATCATACCCTTAGATTTACCCTTAGATTTTTTTCTGACATGAAAAGACCTTCATACTCTGGACTATAAATGAGCAATCACTACCTTAATGCATTAGGTCATGTATACATCTACTTCAACTCTAATAGACTTGATACTTCTGTAGGAAAGCATATACTAGCTAACTGACTAACATTTCATGTTCAAGTCTGTTATGATCAGGCTGGTATCCAGGGGTGTGCTGGTAAATTTTTAACAACGGGCTCTCCGGGCATAGCCGACCCTGAAAAACATTTTTTTTGGGGGGGGGGGGGGGGGGGGGAATACATGCCTCTCTCTCCCCTCCCTTGTGGAGGCATGCTAGGCATACCTTTGCCAAGCCCCACCAGCCAATAAATGGACTGCCACCATTCCCTGCTGCTTGTTTCTGGTTCTGAGCAGCATGATGGAACCTTCTTGCGCTTGCATAAAAAGTCCCAGCCTGATGCTCAGAGTCAGAAACAAGGAGCAGGGAGCAGCAGCAGTCTATTTACTTGGCTGGTGGGGCCAGCATCACTGCCAGCAAAGTAAAAGAGAATTCAGGAGGGGGCCCAAGCCCACATTTTGGGAGTCAGTTGTAAAAGTAGCCATGGGGAGGCCTACTTTAACAACCGGCTCCCAAAATTCTTAAACACTTAACAAACGGCTCTCGCGAGCCTGTGAGAGCCCGCTCCAGCACACCACTGCTGGTATCCCCCTTAACCAATACAGTGAAGTCTCATGAAATCCACTTCACTAGAGAGCATCTGCAAAGCGACTACTTCATCCTCACTTGATACCTTCACTTTGCGCTACTTCAGACAGAGCATTGGGTAAAGCAGCTGTGAGCACTCACTGATTTATTGAATTCTCACATCATGTATGTGACTGGATTGTTCTTCAGCACTGGGACATTATCTAAGGAACTGAAATCTGGTATAAATCCTGGCACACATCCACGGAATGCTGTAACACTGCATGATCTTTTTTTGAATGACCCTGACCTGTTTTAATTAAAGATCTCCTCCTAAACTACCATCTTGATATTTTGTGTCTTGTAGAGACATGGTTGGAGGATTCTGATCTAGCATATTTGAATCAAACACTTCCACCTGGCTATTCAGCTCATTATCGGAAGAGAGAGGGGAAGAAAGGAGGCAGCCTAGCAATTGTTTTCTCGTCAACTATTGTATATTGCCAGTACCACGGAACTGTAGGCTCAATTGAATTTCTGTCTATGCATTTGAGTAATTCCCTTCAAGTGGGAGGAACTCCCCTCTCTGATTTCTAAGGCTCTGGAGGTCCTGATAATTTCTTCCCCGGAACCTCCAGTTTCAGAAGCAGTCACATCTGATGATGACAGGGGTTAAGAAGCTGCCCAAGACATTCCACATCTATCCGGCGATGAGGGTGCTGATTGTCGCTCAATGGGATTCCCCTGAGGCGGGCTTATGGGTGGTGAGGGCAATGGCTCTGCTCTATCAGTTACTTTGTGGAGGACGAGTCCCTTTGACTGCCTATGATTGATTCTCTTATTACAGCAGTCACTAAAAAGACCACCCTGCCTCTGGAGGGTAGGACAGGAACCTTCCCCAAAGTGTAATGGTGGTGGTAGTGGCTTTTCTCGGTAAGGAAGACATCTGGGCTCATCCCTATTATCCGAGCCTCCTCCTTTGGAGGAGAGTGTACAGGCTACTTATCGGGTGGTTGGTCTTCTACCCTCCTTAGGGTGAGTCATCAACCTGGACAAGAGTCGTATGGCTCCCATTCAGTCTCTCGAGTATCTTGGCGTGGTTTTCGACACCCGGGTGGGGAAGGTCTCAGGTGTCTAGATCTTTGCTGCTCCCTGCCCCTCAGGCCAAGGATTATGTGCAAGTGTTGGGGTCCATGGTGGTGACCTTAGATGTGGTACCCTGGGCCCAAGTGCATATGAGACCATTTCAGCAGGCTCTGTTGCGGCGGCGATGATCAACTCTGCAAGATGACTGTAGATTTCGGCTTCCGTGGACAGCATCAATCGGGTTCTGCATGCACTGATGGCTTCTGCTCAGCAATCTGCAGAAGGGAGCTTCCCTTTCTGTCCCAAATTGGGTAGTGGTAACGATGGATGCCAGCTTTTTGGGCTGGGGAGCTCATTGTCTGGGATGGACAGCGCAGGGACGGTGGTCTCCAGTGGAAGCATCCTGGTCCATCAATTGTTTGGAGCTCCAGGCAGTGTGGAAGGCATTGCTGGCCTTCGTGGTATTGGTACAGTGCAAGACTGTCAAGTCCTGTCCAACAAACCCATGGCAGTGGCATACATCAACAGACAGGGCATCAAAAAGAGTGCTCCCTTGGCCAAGAAAGTGATGCTTCTTTGTCAGTGGGTGGAGTCAAATCTGGAGGTCATCTCCATGGCCCACATTGCAGGTGAATTCTATGTGCAGTGTGTTGGATCCAGGGGAGTGGGAGCTGTCCTCGAAAGCATTTCAGCTCATCATGGACCGGTGGGGTCGGCTGGACATGGAACTCATGGCGACATAACCTTCTGGTTTTTCAGTAGACGTCGTGATCCAAAGGTGGATGGCCTGGATGCACTTCTGCAGCCATGTCTGGTGGAGAGCCTTCTGTGTGTGTTTCCTCTGTGTCCGATGATCGGTTGACTCCTGGGTTGCATTGCTCAGCACCCCAGTCTAGTGGTGATTGTGGCGCCGGACTGGCCTCGTCGGCTGTGGTATGCAGACCTGATTCAGCTCATGGTCGATCGCCCCCCTGGAGGGGGTCTCCTGTTGCAGGGTTCTTTCCTCATGGAGGATCCCTCTCCCTTGCTCTTGAGAGGACTCGCTTGATTTGCAAGGGGTACTCAGTCTGTGGTTACTACCTTGCTGTAGGCTAGAAAGAAGTCGACTTCTGTGGCTTATGATCAGGTTTGGAAGACTTTTGAGTCCTGGTGCACTTCTAGAGAGATTGTTCCGTCCCTGACCTCGGTGGCTGATCTTCTGACCTTCCTTCAGGAGGGACTGGGAAAGGCATAGCCTTGAATTCTCTGAAGGTGCAGGTTTCCACTTTCACCTGCTTTCACAGGCGAATTCAAGAGGTCTCTCTTGTGACATACCCAGATGTGATGCGGTTTTTACGGGGCATCAGTCACCTGTGTCTGCCCCGGCGGCTCCTTTGTCCTGAGTGGCAGCTTAATGTGGTGTTATGGGCATTTCAGTGGGCGCCCTTTGAGCCTTTGGATCGTCCTTCCGTGAAGGATGTGACCTTAAAAACTGTGTTCTTGGTGGCGATGGCCTCAGCGAGATGGGTCTCGAAGTTGCAGGCACTATCATGCCAAGATCCATTTCTTTCCTTCAAGGAGGCTGGAGTGCAGCTTTGGATGGTTCCTCCTTTATTCCCAAAGTGATCTCCAGTTTCCATTTGAGTCAGCCGATTTCCCTTCTGGCCTTTCGGCAGGAGGATTACCTAGACAATTTCCACACTCTCAGCTGTTTGGATGTGCGTCACGCGTTACTACAGTGCTTGGAGGTGACAAACAGGTTTCGTCATTCAGATCATCTTCTTTTTGGAGGCCCTGGAAGGGTCTCTGTAGGAATATACACAGGAGGACAAACTCCTAATATATATATCCAGAGGTACTTAGCTGACAGAACATTACTAAATAGCAATTATTCTGGACACGTTTCTAGGGGAAGCGTACCTCTTTGGCCCTATGGCTAGCTAGCTGTACTAATGAAAGGAACAATGCCACAGATGGAATATAAAAATAATATAGCAAATGCAAAGCAATTACAAAGCTAGATTAGTTACCAAAAACAGATTATCACCAAAATATATACAAAGGTATATGATTATCCAAACGGAATATCTAAATGAGTGATCACATACTAATCACAATACTGATATCCTAATGATATTATTATGAGAACTTACACCACATGTCTTATGCAAAATACACAGTTAGTAGCAGATAACTCACTGAGACCACCAATCCTGACAACCAATCTATCACAGATAAACTGTGAACTAGCTAGTTTTCCTTCTGGCCATAGGTAGTTTATCAAGTTATCTCACTTTGCCTTCTGTGGCAGACTTCCAATGGTAAAGAAGTGGATTCCTCCTCTGAGACTCGAGCAGAAGCCCCAGCGAGTCTCTCAGTCTAGGAATAAAGTCCAAGGTCGGTATTCTGGATACAGATGGCACAGTCTTTAGGGAGGCTATGTATTGTAGCTGAGCTAACCTTGTGTGTTTGTTATAAGGTATACAGTTCACTGGTGTTTAGGAAATCAGTGTCTTGCTCTCTTTCTCAGAGCCTTCTAACCTCCAGCAAGTCTTCTGGTCTTCCTTCAGTCCAACCTTGACATTCAAGGGTCAGATGATACCTGTGGACCAATCACAGACGGTGTCCAGCCAAATTCATGGTCATGAAGAGAGGCCTTTGTTATAGCAAAGAAACGGTTATCAGAAGGCACATGCAAACCTCCCTGCCAGATCCCATACTCCTGGAGCCATCTCTTGTGTGTCTCTCCTCGATTCTTCCAAGGAGCTAACTGGGCTAGTTTGCAACAAATATGTTTTTGGATGAAGTCATCTTAGTATGCCCAGCTGTAATTTTCCTTTTGTATAAAATCTGGTTTCTGATGGTTACAGATGTATTCAGGGCACAGGCTGTAGAATCCACATTGTTATAACAGAATGGTTCAGGCTTGTATAGTCCCCAGACCAGCAAAGGTGAGATTGCAGGTAAATACTCCTACATCTCCCTTCGTCCAAGGAGTCTATTGCCCAGTGGTTATGGGAGACAATTGCGTCAGCTTATCTGTTGGCAGGCAAGTCTCCGCCCCTGTCGGTTCAGGCCATTCTACTAGGGCTCAGGCAGGCAGTTCTTGTGGTCGACATTTGTCGGGCTGCTACATGGACCTTGGTGCACACCTTTACGAAGCATTACTAGTTGGATGTTCTGGCAAGGTCTGATGCAGTCTTTAGGGCATCGGTGCTGGTGACTGGATGTCATCAGGCCTGCCCTAGAGGACTACTCTTGTACATCCCACAGGTCTCTGGATTAATCTGTGGGATGCTATGGAAGGTAAAATTAGGCCTTACCATTTTCTTTCCTTTAGTCCCAACAGATCAATCCTGAGGCCCACCTACTGTGTTTTTGTTTTGTGATTTCTCCTCCTAGTTGTCCGGGGAGGAATTCTGGCAGAAGAGTTTTTAGACTATTTGATTTTTGCTTGGTAGGCAACTTACAAGGGCTGCTTCTGCGTGTAGTTGGGTTTCATGGCCATGCACAGGTCCCAAGGGCTCTTGGGTTCTCCTCTGTGAGGTGGTTGGTGTTCTGGTTTTGGGGGAGGCAGGAGTTTTCTAGGCATTTGGTTCATATCTCGGTTCTTGGTTATCGATTATACTGGTGGAGAGGCTACTGGCATTCTCTCTATCTCCTCCTGCTGGTAGACGAACATAACCCTGTCTTTGGATTGATCTGTTGGGACTAATGGAAAGGGAATTATTGACTAAGGGCTAATTTTACCTTTAGTTCTTAGCTTGCAAAAATTCTTGTTTTCAAATCTTCAGTAAATCTCTTTCAGCACTTTCATTGTTTACTTTGACATTTGATGGTATCTCCTTACAGCCTAGTGACACAGAGTCTTGGGTGTGCTGCTGGATTCTACCCTCACTTTTAAGGCACATATTTCTGCAGTGATTAAAGCATGTTTTTTAAGTTACGTCAGATACGTTCAGTTCATCATCTGTTTAATAAAAAGTCTTTACATATTATAATTCATGCCTTAGTAATACAATGACTTGATTATTACAATGTTCTTTTCAGGGGCATTGGTCAGAGGGAGATCAAGTGACTGCAACTGATACAAAAATAGCTGTAAACTACTTTTTCATGCTTTCAAATATGATCGTTTGACTCCATTGTTAAAAACTGAACACTGGCTGCCAGTAGAATATTGTATTACATATAAAATACTGCTTTTGGTGTTCAAAATTTTTCATACAAGGCTAGCTGCATTTTTGTCACCTTTTCTACAGTCTTAAATTCCTGGGTGAGCCCACCGCTCTAGCCAAACGTTATTGTCATCTGTTCCTTTGCTGCACACCATTCCGTCTTCCACATTTCAGAAAGTGATGTTTAGCATTGTGGCACCTACAGTGGGGGAAATAAGTATTTGATCCCTTGCTGATTTTGTAAGTTTGCCCACTGACAAAGACATGAGCAGCCCATAATTGAAGGGTAGGTTATTGGTAACAGTGAGAGATAGCACATCACAAATTAAATCCGGAAAATCACATTGTGGAAAGTATATGAATTTATTTGCATTCTGCAGAGGGAAATAAGTATTTAATCCCTCTGGCAAACAAGACCTAATACTTGGTGGCAAAACCCTTGTTGGCAAGCACAGCGGTCAGACGTCTTCTGTAGTTGATGATGAGGTTTGCACACATGTCAGGAGGAATTTTGGTCCACTCCTCTTTGCAGATCATCTCTAAATCATTAAGAGTTCTGGGCTGTCGCTTGGCAACTCGCAGCTTCAGCTCCCTCCATAAGTTTTCAATGGGATTAAGGTCTGGTGACTGGCTAGGCCACTCCATGACCCTAATGTGCTTCTTCCTGAGCCACTCCTTTGTTGCCTTGGCTGTATGTTTTGGGTCATTGTCGTGCTGGAAGACCCAGCCACGACCCATTTTTAAGGCCCTGGCGGAGGGAAGGAGGTTGTCACTCAGAATTGTACGGTACATGGCCCCATCCATTCTCCCATTGATGCGATGAAGTAGTCCTGTGCCCTTAGCAGAGAAACACCCCCAAAACATAACATTTCCACCTCCATGCTTGACAGTGGGGACGGTGTTCTTTGGGTCATAGGCAGCATTTCTCTTCCTCCAAACACGGCGAGTTGAGTTCATGCCAAAGAGCTCAATTTTTGTCTCATCTGACCACAGCACCTTCTCCCAATCACTCTCGGCATCATCCAGGTGTTCACTGGCAAACTTCAGACGGGCCGTCACATGTGCCTTCCAGAGCAGGGGGACCTTGCGGGCACTGCAGGATTGCAATCCGTTATGTCGTAATGTGTTACCAATGGTTTTCGTGGTGACAGTGGTCCCAGCTGCCTTGAGATCATTGACAAGTTCCCCCCTTGTAGTTGTAGGCTGATTTCTAACCTTCCTCATGATCAAGGATACCCCACGAGGTGAGATTTTGCGTGGAGCCCCAGATCTTTGTCGATTGACAGTCATTTTGTACTTCTTCCATTTTCTTACTATGGCACCAACAGTTGTCTCCTTCTCGCCCAGCGTCTTACTGATGGTTTTGTAGCCCATTCCAGCCTTGTGCAGGTGTATGATCTTGTCCCTGACATCCTTAGACAGCTCCTTGCTCTTGGCCATTTTGTAGAGGTTAGAGTCTGACTGATTCACTGAGTCTGTGGACAGGTGTCTTTCATACAGGTGACCATTGCCGACAGCTGTCTGTCATGCAGGTAACGAGTTGATTTGGAGCATCTACCTGGTCTGTAGGGGCCAGATCTCTTACTGGTTGGTGGGGGATCAAATACTTATTTCCCTCTGCAGAATGCAAATAAATTCATATACTTTCCACAATGTGATTTTCCGGATTTAATTTGTGATGTGCTATCTCTCACTGTTACCAATAACCTACCCTTCAATTATGGGCTGCTCATGTCTTTGTCAGTGGGCAAACTTACAAAATCAGCAAGGGATCAAATACTTATTTCCCCCACTGTATGTTGTAGAGTAACCTGCCCATACTTTTACATTTGGAGTCTTCTCCTCCATCATTTAAGGCCTTACTTAAAACACATCTTTTTTGGTCAGCTTTTCACATTAAACTTGTTTTCATTAATTGTGGGTCTGCATTAGCCTTGGGGTCTTGTTAGATACAGTATGTTTGCTTGTTGTCTGTTTGGTCTTGCTCTCTATTCATTTTATTGCTTTGTGCTTATTTGCTTCTATTGTAAAATTGTAAGACATAATGTATTGTACTGTATGATAATGCTTTTATCTTATGTAAGTCGCTATGATGGCATTGCCTTAGGCCATTCATCAAATAAATGTAACCTTGAAACCCCTCATACCCTCCCATGGTCATGCCCCCCTCCCTTTTGGTTGCTCACAAGAGGATTTTGGCATGGATCTTTATAGAATCATTTGCAGCCAGATTCACATGCACTTTCAAATTAGTGCCAGTTAACTTGTTAACAGCCAATTAATGGCTTGTTATCTAATTTATCTGCACGTGAATCTCAGGATTACGTGCTAATTTGGGCACCATTTATAGAATCTACAAGTAAATGGCTTGCACAAGATAACAAGGAGTGTCAGTGGAATTTTAACCCTGGCTTTCCTAGTTAACCTTGGCTTTCCTAGTTCTCAGCCTGCTGCTCTGTTAGGCTACTCCTTAGCCTGCTGTCTATGGAGAACATCTATTACAAATAGGCAACTTCATTTTATATAAAAAATAATCTAACAACTACAGGAGAATACAAACTCTATAGAAAATATTCCAACCTGGTAAAAGGAGTTTGATTTATATGTATAAAGTTAGTTTGGAGGTGTCCCTTTAAACTGATGGAAAAACTTTTCCAACCCATATAAAGAATATATATCTCACAAATGGAACCTCAAACCTCCTAACAAGGAACAATACTAAAGTATTCACAATACCTTGTATAAACAGGAGTAGGTTAATATCGTGGGTTCCTAGATGCCTAGATGGATTTGGCAATCTTGTTCAACCACAACTATCAGGTATCAGTTATTGAATGTGATTCTAGTGGCAGATAAATATAACCAAATAGTTTTTCTAATGCCAGAATAGGGTTCCACACCAACTAAGAACATAACACAGTTAAGATCTAAGAGGGCAATATTCAGCCAGTAGTGATCAGCATTTCTTTAAATGCTGGCTACTGTCGGCTGAATTAGACCTGGGTATTCGGTGCTGATCCCTATCTGAGTACTGGCACTGAATATCCATATATTTGGCAGCCTACTGGGAGGTTACCCCAGGTATTGCTGGTTGAGGTCGTACCTGGATAGCTACTCAGTCAACTTAAAACAGTTTTATTGCTGTCCTAAGTTAAGCGGATAGTTATCCAGGTCTCATTACTGAATACCAACAGTGCCCGGGTAACTCCAGCCTCTGCTCTGACGCCGCCCCTGGACTACCCTGGCACTAACTGGTTAGTACTGTGGTGGTCATATCCTGTGGGGGGACATGGTTAGCGTTAGTAAACTGAGTAGGAGCCTCTTTTCCCAGTTTACTATGCTGAATATTGACTCCTAAAAAAAATTAAAATGTTCAGAGTGCATGATATGATAATGAGCTCACCGTCTGTCAATGAGGAATATAACTTTTTAACCTTTTTTACTCATGTGCATCTGCTGCTAAACTTGTAAGGTGATTGAATAATTTTTATATCCCAGGTTGCTCTATTCCTTCCTTAGTTCTCAAATTTCATGTAGAGCTCACATGTTGAATATATATACAAAGTCTTTCTATGGTTTCATCTATAGTTCTGAAGTATTACATTTATAAATACTGTCCTGTTTGAATATACTGCACTATCTAAATTAGACTGCTGTTATATTTGCATAACCATTAGAAAACTAAGAGCTAAACTTGCTAATGTACACAGCCTCAGTGCATGCTAATGTGCATTAATGGATATTATTTACTATAGGTCTCATTTTATGTAGTGGTACCTATTAATAAAATGCATTAATGTGGTAGCGCATTATATAGTGTATCTCACTCTAAGTTAGCAACTTATAAAGTAGTAGTTGTCTTTGGTAAGAAAATGAATGGGGAATGACAGTAGAGGGTGAAGTTTAATACTAAAATCCTGAAGCATATGGTGAATTTTTCCTTCAAGCAGACTGCCTGCATTTAGTTATACATAATACTGCTTTTTATCTATATACTTGTTGAAAATAAAATTCAGCATGGATATAATTGTTATACATTGAAAAATAACTGCATAAAAGTATTTCTTGTCTTCATTATAAAAGTCCACATTTTGGAGAATTCTGACTGATGTGAAGTGCCTTGAGTAATGCATCTTTCTATTGATCCACAGATTACACATTTATGCTGTCTGAGAAAAGATCATACAGAAGAATAATCAATGTAAGTAGACTACTGGGAATGATATGCTGCCTCATTACAACTGTTTTTCATCTAACTCTCATTTCCCTAGTAGAATATTTCATGACTTTACCAGTTCTGAATATGACATACAGAGAAAGAAATGGCATTCCATATCCTACTTCTGTGTTTTCTTTGTTGCAGGTTTGCTTTCTAGTTTTACTGCCTCTAGTGTTGAAAGAATGAAATAGGTTTAAAAGGAGAATCACTATATGTGACGTTGCCATTAACCTTAGATGTTCATCAATCCAATAGATATGTATATGGAAAAAGTATACTTTGCAGTTCTTTCAGTTTTTAACTATAGTATATAAATTACTCACTTACTTTGATTATGAAATACCTTGAACCCATACAACTGATAAGTAGACCACCTTTGTTGCGTGATTTTCGCAACACACTCTCACTGTGCTTTTAAACAACCAAAATATTTTGGAAGTGCTTCAAAAATATATTCTAAAATCAGATGTAACAAAATGTGTAGTAGTGCATGTGCATACTCTATGGGAAATAGATTACTGGTCTTCATCTTGTGTTTTACGTACAGTGTATGTGTAGTCTTGTACCTATTTTATTTTTGCCTGATATCTGCATATGAAGTGTCAAGTATCAAAACTGTCTACTCATAAAGATTTCTATGCATACCCAGAAGGAAATCTTGGTGCATTAGCTAACTCCCTCATTGCTAAATAAGGGACATGACCAAACAAAAGTTACATGAATGCTAAGATAGAAAACAGAGTAGGGTTAAATGAACAAATCTCTCAATAGATGAAGGTGAATAGTGGAGTGCTGTCATGGTGGTGCCCAGGTTCCATGCTCTCAGTCACCTCGCCCCCTAGTGGTTAGTCCTGGTGGCTGCTGTGAACCGATGACTTGGAGTTTCCCATGTTCTAGAAGATATGCTGGTACGGTCCGGATCTTCCAGCTTTCCAGATTGTTGTGGGAGTTTTTTTGGAACTAAGCAGTACCCATACCTGGTGAACTCCCTGGTAGACTGCCTTTATTAATCACTTGGGAGGGTTTCTAGTTTGCCTTGCAACAGGGTTCTTCAGAGGTGTTCCTTTGTGTGAGTTGTTGCAGTGCCTTTGTGCTTTTACTTTTTGTGACTTTGACTCTGCTTGTCTACTGGACTTTTCTTCTGCCTGCCGCCTGCCTTGACCCGGATTGTTACTGGACTATTCTTCTGCTTGCCGCCTGCCTAGACCCGGATGGTTACTAGACTATTCTTCTGCTTGCCGCCTGCCTAGACCCGGCTTGTTCCTGGACTATTCGTTTGTCTGCTGTTTCCCTGGAACCCAGCATGTTTCTAGTATTTCCTGCTGTCTGTCTGCCTGCTGCTGTGTCCTGCAGTCCGGCCTTCCTGTCCTGTCCGGTAAGTCCTGCCGGCCGCCTGCAGCCCGGAGCTTAACTCCGGGTGAAGGATGGCTAAGTTGTAGGTGAAGCCTTGCCCCGATCCACTGTGTTCCAGTTCCGGTCTGCCTTGTCTTGTGTTTGGGTGATCTGCTGCCACTCCTCGGCAGTGGCCCAAGGGCTCACAAACCTAGTTACCTGCTGTGTGTATACGTGACAAGTGCCAAAGGTATCTGTATTTGAAATGGTGCTTATTGACATACAGTATTTATAAATGATCTGGAAAAGGAAAAATGAGTGAATGTGATCAGATTTACAGATGACACAAAATTATTCAAAATTATTCAAATTTGTTAAATCACATGTAGGCTATGAGAAATTGTAGGAGAGCCTTGAAGAATTAGAAGACTCTGCATCCAGATGGCAGATGAAATTTAATGTGGAGAAGTTCAAAGTGATGCACTCTAAGAAGAATAACCCAAATTATAGCTACACAATGCTAGGTTCCACAACCACAGTCATCACCCAGGAAAAAGATCTAGGTGTCATTGTAGATATGTTGAAAACTAATGCTCAATGTGTGGTGGCCAGTAAACCAAAGAAAATGTTAAGAATTAGTTGGAAAGAGAGAATAAAAGAGAAAATATCATAATTATGGATGTTCATTGTTTGAAATGACAAGGGAAATGTCATTTTGTCTTGCCTTTTGCTAAAAAAAACAAAATTTCATTCTTTTTTTAATGTGTCTTAGAGTGCATGGTATCGGAAATGAGTTCACATTCTTCTGAAACTGTGTGCAGTATTTCCCAATAGTATGCATTCTTTGCAAATACTGTTCATAGCAGTGCGGCACTATTTTGGAAAAGTGCACCCTAATGGTATTGATCCCAAAAGGAAATAACTTTAAAAAAAAAAAAAGAGAAAATTCCTGTAAACAGACACACAATTAAAATCTTTGGCTTGCACACCCCTAATCATAATGCTGCTGAATTGCTCCATGATACAACCGCACCTTGAATATCTTGTACAGTTCTAGTCACTGCCTCTCAAAAAGGATATAGCAGAATTATAGTAGATACTAGAAGAAACAGAGAACAACAGTCAAACTGATTAAGGGGATGGAACTTCTTTCATAGGAGGGAAGGTTAAAGAGGTTAGAGCTCTTCGGCTTGGAGAAGAAACAACTGAGGGGAGGTTTGATAAAGGTCTACGAAATCCTGAGTAAATTGGAACTGGTAAACGCAAGGTGATTTTGGAGGGCAACTGAATTTGGTTTTGGTGCCGAAACTGGCCCAAAATGCTTTTTCTGTCTGGTTTAAGTTTTGGCTGAAGGCTATGACCGTGGTTTTGATACTGACCATGTGTTTTTGGTGGAATGCGAAAATTTGTTTGTCCTATTTGTCTCCCCCCACCCCCCCAACCAGGAGTTCTCTCTTCTCCCTGCCCACTTTTAGGTGCCTCACTCGGGTAGCCTGGTGGTCTAGGAGTGTATCAGGGCAGGATTGATCTCCAGTTACTCCTGATTATGCTGGCTCTGCTCTCAAAATGGCTTTGATGACCTCTAGTGATAGAGTAGAACTGACATGGTCAAGAGTGACTGGTGATCACTCCTAACATGTCACTAAACCACCAGGGATTGTAAGGTAATCCAGGGGGAAGGCAGGCTACTCTTGCCGCCTTTTTCCTTTTTTTTTTTTTGTATGTGTGTGTGCGTAATGCAGTTGCAAGTAATGCAGTTATGATTTTGCGTAGTAGTTTATATGGTAAATAGAGTGCTCTAACCAAATGCTTTTGATACAAAACTTTAGCAGGAATTTAAGTCTGTAACTTTGGGATGATTAGCTTTTTAGGAATTAGTCTCTCTAGAGATATGACATCAGCTGACACTCCAAATGTGGTGCAAAGTCAGCCATTGTAAAAGCAATGTGGCTTTTATTTTGTTTTCATTAGCTGAGGTGCATGTAGTGCGGAGGCTATTTTGCTTGGAAGTAAAATATGGTCTTTCATTATTTAAATTATTATATATTTTGGCTTAGATACTATTTGGGTGGTTCTAAAGAATTTCCAGGCTCTGCTACGTATGATGAAGATGCAGCGTTTTAATCAAATGTATGCAGAAGCTAGATTCTATTAAAAAAAAAAAAAAAGGAACCTCCAATGATCATTTCCTTGTCACTTGCAGCAGATGAATCCAGGAACTAGTGGGTTAAGTCTGCCTACCAGCAGGTGGAGATAGAGATAAACTAAAGGCAGTGATACCAGATGGCCAAGCTCGTTCCTCAGTTAGTATGTCTCTATCTCAGCAGGTGGTGGACGGCTTTTTCTCCAGCTCCTGGGCCCAAGGCCTCTGAGGGTGCTCCTGGGCTGGTGGCCAGTTTGAGCCGGGGGCGCCGGACTGGTGGTGTCCCCTTTGGCAGCATACGCAGTTGCTGGGTCCCTGCTGCACCTCAAATTTCCTCTGAACAGGCTTTTGCTATTCCTTTCCTTCCCTGTTTGTTTCTGCCTCCTCACTAAAAAAAAAAAAAAAAAACCCATAGAATTTATTTAACAGAGAAACACAGGGAAGTGTGTTTTTGCTGAGAGCAGGTTTGTGTTACTGTTGTCCGAATCCTGTTTTCTGTTGCTTGCTTGTCTGAGACTGCCTCGAAGTGGAGTTGGAGAGTTTTTTTTCTTCGGCTCAGCTGTCAGTTCCTGCGCTTTCCCGGTCCGGGCTAAGTCCTGCTGGGTTCCTATTTGGGGACAGGTGATGGCAACGGAGGCGGTAAAACGCTGTTCCCGATGTGGGAAACGGTGTTCAGTGGCGGGCCTTTGCAGCGCGGGGTGCGCTGATTTTGCAGGGCTCGACGGAGCGGTGGGCCCCCCCCCCCCGAGAGCGTGCTTTCCTGCCCAGAGCCTGGCGATTCTTGCGCCATTTTGCGATTGGTTGCGGAGCCGGCTGCGGTAGCGGTTTTGGTCAAAGCTTCATCTCCACTGGTAGGGGAGTCGGGGGGGGCCATCAGGCACTGTGGGCGGTGGTTCAGGTGCCATGGCTGCAACCTCCTCTGTTGCGAGGGAATGGTTTTCGCCAGAGTTTATTTTACTACTCCATCAAACGTTTTTGTTGAAAAGGGCCTTGCCCCCCCCCCCCCCCCTCATGCAGCTGCGACAGCTTCGGCCTTTGATTCTCTCAGGGGGTCTGGGGGTTACCAAGAGATTTTGGGTTTTTCCCCAGAGGATTTATCCTCCCTTAAAAAGCCTAGGCTTTCTTTGGGGGTCTGAGGAGGGGTCCTGGATACGGTCGCCTGCAGCTTCCTCTGTGGTGCCTCTCTCGGAGCAGATGGGGGTGGATGACGGTGTCCTCACTGACCAACCGGAGGACTCTTCCTCCGTGAGGATTTTCCATAAAGAGGAGTTGTCCTCCTTTATCTCTTAGGCGCTGGAAGCCCTGAATATAGAGGGCCCTGGGGTTGTGGCTTCTCAGGCAGTCAACCCCAAGCTTGCTACCCTGTTTCCCCGAAAATAAGACAGTGTCTTATATTAATTTTTGCTCCCAAAGATGCTCTAGGTCTTATTTTCAGGGGATGTCTTATTTTCAGGGAAACACGGTATATGAGATTTGCAATTTATGGTCCCCTTTGAAATTGAAAGAGTGCACTGTTCTCCTGCCTATATCCAAGCTTGGGTAAATATTAAAGTTGCTTTGATACTTCAAGTAATGGAGATCTTACAATGAGCCTGTCTCAAAGCTTTCATGGAATACAATGGGAAACAAATCATTCTCTGTTAAGGCAAATTTTCACTGCCCATCCATTACTTGATGTTTGCTCTTCACAATTTTTACCCTACTCTCTGGTAATAACATGATTGGATTATTGCAGTTCTTTACTCCAAGGCTTACCTCAATATCAGTAAAATTGCAGATTCTTAGAGAAAATGGCCACTGCAACTTTTAGCAGTAGCTTCCTAGAATTTCAGCAGCCTTTTTAATTTCACAGCAGCAAGACAAGAAGTCAGCATATACCCCCTCTCTCTCTCTGTGCCCCTTTCCATCCAGCAACCAGCATCTGCCTCCTTTCTATGCCCCTTTCCATCCAGTGTCTGGTCTGCCCTTTCTTCTCATTTCCAGCGCCGTCCGCTCCTCTGTCCTCTCCATCATCATGCCCTCTTTCTCTCCCATCCACCAGAGTAGTGTTGTTGCCCCCCCATCCTTCCTTTTCACATTATGACCCCCGTCAACAACACACCCCCCCCCCCCCCCCAGCTGCAGCTTGCTGCTCTAGTACTCTTGTCATCAAACTTCAAGCAACGCTGACTGCAGCAGAGAAAATCAAATGCAATTTAAATAAATATCACTTCGCAATACAATAAGAATAAATTCACCACCATTAACACCCTTAATCTCAACCTACCAGTTTCGGACACCCTAAAAATTCTTGGAGTCACCATTGATCGACACCTAACACTTGAGAATCATGCTACAAACATAACCAAGAAGATGTTTCACTCAATGTGGAAACTAAAAAGAAACCATTTTTTCTAAGGTCCGTCTTCCGCAATCTGGTACTCAGTCATCTGGACTATTGTAATTCACTAAAAAAAACTCCAGACAGCCCAGAACACAGCAGCCAGATTAATATTCGGTAAATCAAAATATGAATGCGCGACACCACTACAAGAAAAACTACACTGGCTCCCACTTAAAGAACGCATCACGTTCAAACTTTGTACCCTAGTCCACAAGATCGTCCATGGAGACGCCCCAGCCTACATGTCAGACCTAATAGAACTACCTCACAGGAACGCAATAAAATCTTCCCGCACATTCCTCAATCTTCAGCCTCCCAATTGTAAAGGTCTGAAATACAAATTGTTGCATGCGTCTTCCTTTTCCTATTTGGGCACGCAGCTATGGAACGCACTACCACGCAACCTGAAAACGGTCCATGAACTGGCCAATTTCCGCAAACTACTGAAAACTTACCTCTTCGAAAAGATTTATCACAAAGATCAACACGTGTAACTGCACAATCTTTAATACAGATAGGAATGTCTTTAACGTCTTTTGCTGTAATACAACCATGTACTTCACCACCATGTAACCCAAACCCTCTATAAACCAAATGTATATTTTCTATTTTCTGTTTCCAATATCCATGATGAATTGTAAGCCACATTGAGCCTGTGGGATACAAATGCAATAATTAATAATAATAAATAAATAAATAATGGATCCGTGCCGCAGGGCCATTACCTGGCTGAAGTGATTGAGAAGATTCTTCTCTTCTGCTCTGCCGAATCCCGACTGGTGGCCTGTGGCCAGCAGGGGTAGAGGAGGAGAGTGCACTAGTAGCAGCCAGTGCAGGAAGGGGCCAGCTTTGGGTAGTCAGGCAGTCAGCTGGGAGCCTGGGATGGAGAGGAGCGAGAAGCAAACACCCGGGACCGGAGGACTCAAGGGGACGTGCGCGGCTACTTACTGGACTGCAGTGTAGCATGAACTTCAAGGCCGCAACCACAAGGCACACTGGCACACACGCAGGGTGACGCAGGGGGAGGAAGGCATCATGACTCGTGACGTCAAGTGGAGCCGCTGGCCGCCAGGATCAGGCTGGAAGTAGACAAGCAGCCGCACCGCTGCACTGGTGCATGCAGCATTACGGGAAGGCACTAGTGGGCAGGCCAGAGGACACCCCCCATTGGTTGGCACCTGGGGCGGTCCGCCCCCACCGCCCCGCCCTCGGTATGCCACTGGCTAGGTCTTACTTTCGGGGGAGGCCTTATATTTAGCAATTCAGCAAAACCTCTACTAGGTCTTATTTTCAGGGGATGTCTTTATTTTTGAGGAAACACGGTAGTACCAGACGGCCTTTTAAGGCTTTTCCAGTACATGAAGCTATTGAAGAGTTGATTTCGGCCCAGTGGGCAGATCCAGATGGAGGGCTGAAAGTAGGCTGTATCCGGTTTCAGCGGACCGTTTAGAGCAGTTTGCTCTACCTAGGGTGGATGCCCTGGTGACGGTGGTCACTAAGAAGACTACTCTTCCAGTGGAAGGTGGTGTGGCATATGCAAGACAGACGGCTAGAGGCCTCTTTAAAACATGCCTTTGAGGTGGCTGCTTTGACGCTCTAAGCTTCTGTTTGTAGTTCTTATGTGGCTAGAGCTTGTCACAGTTGGCTACATTCTGTCATGGATTCAATTTCGGAGTCTGATATGCCAGGAACTCCTCAGATGTCGCTGATGGATATGGGGGCTGGCGTACTTGGCAGATGCCTTGTATGATTTGGTCCGTGCTTCGGCCAGACTCATGGCCTTGACCGTTTCCTCTCGGCGTCTTCTGTGTCTCCGTCATTGGGCCGCAGATATGGCCTCTAAGCAACATTAAATTGCCTGTCCGAGGGAAATTGCTTTTTGGGGAAGACCTAGAAAAGATTGTTAAAGATTTGGGGGATTCCAAATCTCAGCGTCTTCCGGAGGATAGACCCAAGTCTACTTCCAGGCAGGGAGCCTCGAGGTCACGTTTCAGAGAGACGCGACGGTATCGCCCGGGGCGGTCCAACGCAGCCTTTCAGCATCCTAGTTTTGGGCAGCGTTCATCCTTTCACAACGAGAAGCATTCGGCTGGACCCCCCTCTTGTCAGAAGGCTCCTTCTTGGGCCTCCCAATGATGGGGCGCAGGTCCATTCGGGAGGAGAGCAGATCAGTGGTTGGCTTTCTCTGTTTCTTCCAGAGTGGGCCAGAATTACTTCGGACCAGTGGGTCCTCGATATGGTGCGAGACGGTTACAAGCTAGAATTCTTCTCTCCCATCACAGACTTTTTTTCTGGAGTCCCGCTGTGTATCGCGGGCCAAGAGCACAGCGGTTATGCAGTGTTTGCGAGACCTGATAAGGATAGGGATTATCGTGCTTGTTCCTCCTCTCGAAAGGCGCACAGGTCGGTACTCCATCTTCTTTGTGGTTCCCAAGAAGGGAGGGGCTTTTTGGCCTATTCTTGATCTCAGAAAAGGAAAGCAGTTTTGCGGGTTCGTCACTTCCACATGGAGACATTAAGGGCAGTTATTGCTGCTGTTCAACCAGGCGAGTTTTTGATGGCTCTCGATTTGAGGGAAGCTTACCTGCACGTTCCCATTTGGCAGCCCCATCAGAGATTTCTCAGATTTGTGGTGCTGGGTCAGCACTTCCAGTTTCGGGCCCTTCCTTTCGGAATGGCCACTGCCCCACGCACTTTTTCCAAGGTCGTGGTGGTGGTGGCGGCATTCCTGTGGAAGGAGGGGATTCGAGTACATCCATATCTCGACGACTGGCTGATTCGGGCGACGACAGCAGAGGAGAGTCGAGTGGTCATCGACCGAGTGATTGCGGTGTTGCAATCCTTAGTTTGGGTGGTAAATATGGACAAGAGTCATCTGGTTCCTACTCAGAGTCTGGAGTATCTGGAGTCTGGAGGAAGGTGTTTCTCCCCGAGGGGCGAAGGATCAAATTGCTTTCTCAGGTACGGACCGTATTGAGTCGTTGCGCTCCCCGAGTGTGGGACTATGTTCAGCTCTTTGGTTCCATGACAGCGACCTTGGAGGTCATTCCATGGGCAAGGCCTCACATGCAGGCACTTCAGAATTTCCTTTTGAGCAGATGGTCGCCGACGTCGCTGGATTATCAACGACGCCTTCCTTTGTCCAGCCGGACCAGGGACAGTCTCGCGTGGTGGTTCCGGTCAGCCAATTTGCAGAAGGGTGTTTCTCTGGTGTCTCCCAATTTGGTGGTAGTCGTGACGGATGCCAGCCTTGCGGGCTGGGGAGCCCATTGTCTTCATCAAGTAGCCCAGGGATCGTGGACCCCTCTCGAAGCGACTTGGCTGATAAATCGTCTGGAGTTAAGGGCAGTCGTGAATGCATTGCGGAGTTTTCAGGACCTTCTGCAGGGGCAGGCGGTTTGTGTATTCTCGGACAACACCACGACGGTGGCCTACATCAATCGGCAGGGGGGCACTCGCAGTCTTCCCTTGGCATTGGAAGCGTCTCGTCTTGTTGTATGGGCGGAAGCACATGTTCAGAGTCTGTTGGCAGCGCACATTGCGGGTCAAAACAATGTTCAAGCGGATTCAGTATGGTCTTCAAAAGGGATTGGCATATAATTCCCTTCGAGTGCAGGTGGCCATGCTAGCTTGTTTTAGGGGCAAACTGGATGGTTCCTCTTTAGCAGCTCACGCTGATGTGGTCCGTTTCCTACACAGGGCTTTAAGGCTTTGGCTTTCTCTGCGGCAGCCGTGTCCGGCGTAGCATTTGAATGTGGTACTGCGAGCCCTCCAGGTCCCTCCGTGTGAGCCGTTGAATAAGGTTTCTGAGAAGGATCTAACACTTAAGACAGTGTTTTTGGTGGCCATTGCTTCAACTAGGAGGATTTCTGAAATTCAGGCTTTGTCTTCTAGAGATCCTTTTTTGCAGTTTTTTGAAGCAGGGGTGTCGATTCGGACGGTGCCATCATTTCTACCTAAAGTGGTTTCGGCTTTCCATGTCAGTCAGGCGGTTTATCTTCCGTCTTTTTGAAGAGAGGATTATCCGTGGGAGTTTGCCTCGCTACGTTTCCTGGAAGTGCGGAGAGCCTTGTTTCGGTACTTGCAGATCTCTAACGAGTTTCGATGCTTGGATCATCTCTTTGTGCTCTTGTCGGGATCGAAAAGAGATGAGGCGGCTTCTAAGGCTTCCATTGCTCGCTGGATTAGGGAAGCCATTGGAGCGGTGTATCTGCAGCAAGGGCGGGCATCTCCAGTGGCCCTGAAGGCTCATTCTACTTGGGCACAGGTGGCTTCTTGGGCGGAAGCTTTGGCCTTATCTCTGGAAGAGATTTGTCGGGTGGCTACTTGGGCGCCCTGTCGTACTTTTGCGAAGCATTACATGCTAGACGTGTCTGCTCGGGAGGATGCGAGTTTTGGGGCAGGAGTGTTGGCACGGGGAGTGTCGGCTTCCCACCCTATTTAAGGAATGCTTTGGTACATTCCACTAGTTCCTGGATTCATCTGCTGCAAGTGACAAGGAAGGTAAAATTATGTCTTACCTGATAATTTTCTTTCCTTTAACGCAGCAGATGAATCCAGGATCCCTCCCTAGTTTAGCCGACAGTTTTTTCACTTTCCGCACAGTGTGGCTATTTTTTCCTTCCGGGTTCTCTTTGCAGAGTTAAGGCAGATATGGGAACACGGAAAGGATTTCGATTTCTGGATCAAGTTGCAGTTATTTCGAAGTTCTTATTTGGTTCTATGTTTTTCATAGTGAGGATGGTTTCTGTTGTTGTTGGTTTCATATTTTTGGCCTTGGCAAATGCTTACGAATGACATACTAACTGAGGATGGAGCTGGCCATCTGGCATCACTGCCTTTAGTTTGTTTATCTCTATCTCCACCTGCTGGTAGGCGGACTTAACCCACTAGTTCATGGATTCATCTGCTGCGTTAAAGGAAAGAAAATCATCAGGCAAGACATAATTTTACCTTTCAAGCACAACTACTGGTCAGCTTATAGCGTTAGCAGGGAAATATTGCAATGAAATTAAGTTTATATATTCGAAAATTTGAGACGTTTATTGCTCTTAATTGTAATTTTTCAGAGCATATAGTCCTTGCATTCAGTAACATCAATGTGTTTTCTTATTCTGGATTGTATATTAGGCTGGTATAGTGTCCTCAGTGTACACCAGTGTCTGTACTCACTTGTCCTATTTTAGTAAGAATCTATATCATGCTTGTCCTGTAACTAAGTACAAAATGGGAAACATCTCAATGCTACTTTCTCTTATTACTCATGCACAGTTTGAATAAGCATAGAAAGCTTGTGATTTTTTTTAACACATTCTCGCAAAGTTCCTGTCTCAGACGGCGTTTAACTATATTTGCATTGACTTAACCCAACTATCCTGGAGGTGACTTTATCACATAGGGGCACTCGAGGAAGTTATTTGGAAATACTTTTAAAACAAATAGGAGGAAATATTGGCAAAAAGCTTAATATCCTGATTAAGGAGTGAGATTGGGCGGTAGGAACCCAGCATTTCCACATCCCACCCTGGCTTGGGCAGTACTACAATATAAGCATGAGTCAGCCTTCCACCCCCCCCCCCCCCCTTCCCGGTATTGCATAAATGATGACAAAGTTCCTGAAAGGGGGGCCTGATTTTCCCTCCCAGAATTTTATAGAACTCGGGGCCCAAGCTGTCAGGTCCAGGTGCCTTCGCCAATTTAAGGTGCCATATAGCCTGGCATATCTCCGGCATTTAAGGCATCCCGTTGGACTTGCGTCAGTTGCGTCAGATTCAAGTCCCTGAAAAACGAGTCTTTCTGTGCCTTGTCCATCTCCCCTTTATCATAGAGTGCCCTATAGAAATCTACAAAGGCCTTCTGAACATCCTCTGATGCCACTACTACCCTACCCATTGGCGTTCGTATTTTAGTTATTACCTGATTTGCTCCTCTCTGCTTAACCAGTGTAGCCAGCAGTCTACCCGCCTTGTTCCCCCAATCGGTACATGTTAAACTTATACATAGAGATATCTTGGGATGCCCTTTCATTTAAGAGGTCATTGATCTGTTGTCTACAGTATTATATTCCTTCCTCACCCCCTCGTCCCTAGTCAAGATGTGTTTGCCTCAAAGGCCTTGCAACTGATCAGTCAGCTTCAATAATTGGTGCTCTCTATCTCTACGAGACTGCACTGTGTAGGCCAATATTTTACCCCTTAGCACTGCCTTGCCCGCCTCCCAGTAGGTGACAGGATCAACTGAATCCGGGTCATTATCTGTAAGATAATGCTCCCATGCCTGAATCAAAAACTGACGAAATTTGGTATCTAAGTACAGGGTGGGGTTCATACACCACACTCTCACCCTTTCTCCCTGGTGCCACCGGACGTCTGCCCACACCAAGCAATAATCCGAGACTGCCCCATCCTCAATATCAGCAGTCACTACCCAGGACAACACGGAGGGGTCTAAAAGTATATAGTCGAATCTCGCGTGGACCCCATGCACCTGAGAAAAGAAGGTATAATCATGGTTTTCAGGGTGCAACACCCGCCAGATATCCAAAAGACCCAACTCCTGCATTAAGAAGTTCACCCCTCTATCTCTCCAGACAGACACTCTAGAATTTGCAGGAGCGCAATCTATAAGGGGGTCTGCAGTAATATTAAAATCTCCCCCCAAGAATAATTGATACCCACTCAGGGACACAAGATGTGCCAGCAGGGTGGAAAAAAGGGAGTAAGAGTACACATTGGGGGCATAAACAAAGCAGAGAGCAGCCCTCCTTCCTGCCACCTCTCCTGCCCACAGAACAAACCAGCCTTCCGGGTCTTGAACTAATTTGTGCAAAACAACCTGATTATTTTTATGGAACAAAATAGCTACCCCTCTTTGCCTACCATTAAAGGAAGAGGATACCAACTCCTCCACCCAAGTATGTTTCAATTTTAAGTGTTCCGCCTGCGTAAGGTGGGTTTCTTGCAAAAACATAACATCCACTCTCGGCGCAATATGAAAGAATTTTTGTGTGCTTTATAGGGGAATGGATGCCATCCACATTTAGGGAGCCAAACCTCAGATTACTCATGAGTCAGTAACCCAGCAACTATAGTGCTCTGCCCTACATACATATCTTCACCTACCAGGAGGCAGCATCCCAGCCCCGCCCCTCCCAGCATCCTCCCTCCATGGCTGAATGAAACAGGAAAGAAAAGGAGAAAAACATCCCCCGTTGGCTCCCTAAGTGTCCAGGAATCCCATCCGGCCCCAATCCTGCCCCCCTCCCCCCCACCGACCCTCCTCCAATCCACCCACCCACACAGAAAAACCAAACCACACATAACCCACGCTCACCAGGTGCCTTACTCTCCCCGCATATATACACCTAGAAAACCCCTGACCATTACCCATAGTTCCTCCCAAGAACACACAATGTTAGAACTCCCCCTCACAGTAGGCCCCTCCCCCTCCCATTCCTTCCCCCATCCTCAAACCAGAACCAGCAAGCCAAGACGCAGTAAAAATAACCTGCCGCTTCTCGACATTGCAGACTTCCTTACATAAAAAGTAAAAATTGGAAACAAGAACCACAGCCGGTCCAACCCGGTAAACGGGGTAAGCACCGAAGGAGGGTGCCTGCCTTCAAGGGCACCGTCTCCCACGGCCCGCCCAGCTGTTCGGCCTTCCCGCTTCCAGTTCCCGCCGTAACGCTGCACACGGCGGTGCGCGCGCTTTACACCGCCACGGCGCTGCTCGTCTCCTTCCAGCCTGGCCAGCGACTCCTCCGCTCTCGACGTCACAAGACGGCCTCCTCCCCCTGCGGCACCCTGCATGCGCGCCTGTGCGCCCTTGCAGTTGCGACAAGTGAGTAGCCTAACTGCCTAAGCATCTCGTGTCTCGTGTCCTTCGGCCGGCTCGCTCCTCCGTTCCAGGCGCTGAGGCTCCCAGCTGACTGCCTGACTCACTGCCTAAGCTTCCGCCCCTGCCCTGGACTTTCCTGCACTGGCTAGTGCACTCCTCATCCACCCCTGCCATCCACGGGCCACGCCACCAGTCGGGACTCGCTCGGCAGAGCAGAAGAGAAGAAGAATCTTCTCAATCAAGTTCTTTAAGCCAGGTAATGGCCCCTCGGCACGGATCTATTATTTATTAATTTCTGTTGTTGCTGCTGCAGTCAGTGCTGCTAGAAGTTTGATTTTATGACAGGAGCACTAGAGCAGCAAGCTGCAGTCGGGGGGGGGGGAGGTTGTTGACGGGGTCATAATGTGAAAAGGACGGGGGGGGGCAATAACTCTACTCTGGTCTGGTGGAGGGGAGAGAAAGAGGGCATGATGATGGAGCATGGAGGGGACAGACAGAGGGGTGGGCGGCGTTGGAAATGAGAAGAAAGGGTAGACCAGACACTGGATGGAAAGGGGCAAAGAAAGGAGGCAGATGCTGGATGGAAAGGGGCAGAGAGAGAGGGTGGTATTCACGGAAGGCAGGGAGAGAACGGGCAGACACATATGCGGCTGGATGGAAAGGGGCAGAGAGAGGGGGCAGATGCTGGATGAAAAGGGGCAGAGAGAGAGGGGGGTATACAGTGGTGGAAATAAGTATTTGATCCCTTGCTGATTTTGTAAGTTTGCCCACTGACAAAGACATGAGCAGCCCATAATTGAAGGGTAGGTTATTGGTAACAGTGAGAGATAGCACATCACAAATTAAATCCGGAAAATCACATTGTGGAAAGTATATGAATTTATTTGCATTCTGCAGAGGGAAATAAGTATTTAATCCCTCTGGCAAACAAGACCTAATACTTGGTGGCAAAACCCTTGTTGGCAAGCACAGCGGTCAGACGTCTTCTGTAGTTGATGATGAGGTTTGCACACATGTCAGGAGGAATTTTGGTCCACTCCTCTTTGCAGATCATCTCTAAATCATTAAGAGTTCTGGGCTGTCGCTTGGCAACTCGCAGCTTCAGCTCCCTCCATAAGTTTTCAATGGGATTAAGGTCTGGTGACTGGCTAGGCCACTCCATGACCCTAATGTGCTTCTTCCTGAGCCACTCCTTTGTTGCCTTGGCTGTATGTTTTGGGTCATTGTCGTGCTGGAAGACCCAGCCACGACCCATTTTTAAGGCCCTGGCGGAGGGAAGGAGGTTGTCACTCAGAATTGTACGGTACATGGCCCCATCCATTCTCCCATTGATGCGGTGAAGTAGTCCTGTGCCCTTAGCAGAGAAACACCCCCAAAACATAACATTTCCACCTCCATGCTTGACAGTGGGGACGGTGTTCTTTGGGTCATAGGCAGCATTTCTCTTCCTCCAAACACGGCGAGTTGAGTTCATGCCAAAGAGCTCAATTTTTGTCTCATCTGACCACAGCACCTTCTCCCAATCACTCTCGGCATCATCCAGATGTTCACTGGCAAACTTCAGACGGGCCGTCACATGTGCCTTCCGGAGCAGGGGGACCTTGCGGGCACTGCAGGATTGCAATCCGTTATGTCGTAATGTGTTACCAATGGTTTTCGTGGTGACAGTGGTCCCAGCTGCCTTGAGATCATTGACAAGTTCCCCCCTTGTAGTTGTAGGCTGATTTCTAACCTTCCTCATGATCAAGGATACCCCACGAGGTGAGATTTTGCGTGGAGCCCCAGATCTTTGTCGATTGACAGTCATTTTGTACTTCTTCCATTTTCTTACTATGGCACCAACAGTTGTCTCCTTCTCGCCCAGCGTCTTACTGATGGTTTTGTAGCCCATTCCAGCCTTGTGCAGGTGTATGATCTTGTCCCTGACATCCTTAGACAGCTCCTTGCTCTTGGCCATTTTGTAGAGGTTAGAGTCTGACTGATTCACTGAGTCTGTGGACAGGTGTCTTTCATATAGGTGACCATTGCCGACAGCTGTCTGTCATGCAGGTAACGAGTTGATTTGGAGCATCTACCTGGTCTGTAGGGGCCAGATCTCTTACTGGTTGGTGGGGGATCAAATACTTATTTCCCTCTGCAGAATGCAAATAAATTCATATACTTTCCACAATGTGATTTTCCGGATTTAATTTGTGATGTGCTATCTCTCACTGTTACCAATAACCTACCCTTCAATTATGGGCTGCTCATGTCTTTGTCAGTGGGCAAACTTACAAAATCAGCAAGGGATCAAATACTTATTTCCACCACTGTACGTGGAAGGCATGGAGAGAACGGGCAGACACATATGCGGCTGGATGGAAAGGGGCAGAGAGAGGGGGCAGACTGTAGATGGAAAGGCAGCCAATGGAAGAAAAGCTATATTTATTAGCCCAATAAAAATGTTTTATTTTATTTTACATATTTTGTTTTATTTCTATTTTATTTCTATATTCTATTGTTAATTTGTAAAGTGGTGATTGTTGGTATTTGTTAATTTTTTCAAATTTACATCTGTATTTTGCACAGTACTAGGGGACATGCATACATCATTATTGTGTACTTTTGTTTTGTGTACTTTTCAGCTAAAAATATCTTCAGGCCGGGAGGAGAGGGGGGGAGGGTTATAGAAGGCAATTGACGAGGTTCTTCACCTTTTAAGGCACTGGGCTGAAAAAGGGGGCAGGGTGGGAGAAGAGGGAGGGAGAAGAGAGAAAGAAGATGCTAGACGGGGGGGGGGGGGGGGGGGGGGGGTGCCAACTGATAGTTTGCAGGGGGGCACCAGAGACTCTAGAACTGGCCCTGACAAGAACAGGTGCAAGAAAGTCAGAAGCAATTAAATACAAAACCTACTACGCATCCAATTTCTCCTTTTGGGCAGTCAGCTTTGGAATGCTCTACCAAGATCCATCTGAACAATTAACGACTATCCATGGCTTCAGGAAAACGTTGGACACATCTTTTCAAGCAAGCTTACACTAATGACCCAACTTAATCCTACCAGCCCATCTACACTACACCTGCTCTGACATTGACACTGAGTCTGACACCAATTATACATTATACCTTTGACCTTATCTCCTTATACTCATCCTCCAATCTTTTCTTCTCCATCTTTCTATACCATACCCCTCCCAATCTCCTTTCCTCTTACCTATCCTTTCCTTGTTTACCTCTCCATATCCAATTCAATTCATATGTTCTTAAAACCTTACTATTATTATGTTTATTACAGTTGTAATATTCTTCTTACATAATTTTTGTAATGTTTTTTTTTACTATGTAAGCCGCATTGAATCTGCTGTGTGTGGGAAAGCGCAGGATACAAATGTAATAAATAAATATCTTTTCACTCAATGAATAGTTAAGCTCCGGAACTCTTTAGCGGAGGATGTAGTAACAGCGGTTAGCAAATCTGGATTTTAAAAAGTTTTGGACAAATTCCTGGAGGAAAAGCCCATAGTCGGCTATTGAGACACACATGAGGAAGCAACTGCTTGCCCTGGGATTGGTAGCATGGAATGTTGCTGCTAATTGGGTTTCTGCCAGATACTTATGACCTGGCTTGGCCATTGTTTGGAAAACAGGATACTGGGCTAGATGGACCATTGCTCTGACCCAGTATGGCTACTCTTTTATGTTCTTTCAGAACCTGTGATTATAAAGGGGCCTGTATGCAGACTTGATTGAAGCAGCTTTTGGCCATTTAAGTCCACGCACTTGACCATATAAGGTCCTTTTCTCATATCTTATAGACATCATAAGGTCTATTTATTCCATACATGTTGTTCCCTAATAAAACATTTTTCTTTTGAAACGTGGAGTGTGGTATGTTGATGAGTGGGGGGGTGGAAATTCATTTAAAAGCAAGTCTTTTTTTTTTTTTCACATTGTTGTCTCAGTGAGTCATTCAAGGGGATGTAGACTTTCTATAGCCATTGTACACTTAGCTTGGCAACTGAATATTACTGCCAGGCATTCATACTGTGCAGTTGTATAGAATTCTGTTATTACATTTGTATCTTTTTAAATATATTTTCTTTGTTCATCCCTGAAACCCTTTCTCTGCAGTCTTTCCTCACAGAGAGTTTGTACTGTATACAAATGCTGCTAGTATGAATGACAGTCTTAAAGATAATTCATTTCCCTAGGCAGAAATGTCTGAAAAATGACCCATGGAGTCCTAATTTTTTAATTTATTGTGGCTCACCCCCCCCCCCCCCCCCCCCCCCCCCCCCCCCCCCCCCCCCCCCGTGGCTTCCCATTCTCCTTTTACATCATTTTGGAAACGGCAGTAACTTTTTGTATGCACTGCCTCCATGATATGTAAATCTCTTCCATATTCATTGCGGATATCCTGAAAACCTGATGGGACTAGGTATGCTTCAAGGACTGGGTCTCTACATGATTTGCCACACAAACTTGGTTGCATTTTTTCATGACCCTTTCGCAGTAGACTGGATATTCCTTCACTGACTCAACGGTGCTTTGGATCCTGGTTTCAGTTGGTCTTAGTTCCCCTGTTTGAGCCCCTCTTGCACCCCCAGCTCTGTTTCTGATTGCAGTCTTTGCTGTGCTTCACTCAAAAGTATAAGTTTTCAACTGTTGCTGGCACCAAGGATTCAGCTTAGCTCAGCTTCTCGAACCAGCTGTGATTATTGCCTTGTGTTAAACCACGCAGACTCTGCTGGTCTTCACATGTAAGAATCACCTACTCTTGGCCTCACAGATTCAGGTGAATTTAGCTTCATAGCATTGGGTGGCCTTTCTCTCTCATGTTTGGTTGATTTTTGCTTTTTGAAATTGCCTGAGCTTAACTTATCAGATTCATATTAGGCTTGCCATCTCAGAATCGCGTCTTGCCTTTCCCTGTTGCACGTCTTCGGCCATAATTGGCCTTGAAGATTCAATTGTGCTTAGTTGGCTAACTACCATTTACTTCTCCAGCTTTTTTAGCTCTGCTTTAGCCTAACCAATTAGATTCTGCTGTATTTTCTTAAAAGCTAAGGTTCTTATTTTCATACAATCAATGTTCCTTCCCACGTGTCTGGCTCCTTGATCTTGTTGGTGATAGTTTCTTCACTTTCTCAGTACCAGCAGCACTTCTGTTTCTCATTGGTGCCTCCTTGGAACTGGTGGAGTCCTTTAGTTCTGCTTCTCTATTGCCACTGGACATGGGCCTTGCCATTTCAGTTACTTCCAGATTAACTCTTGCTAGGTGCTTCACTTTGGCACTCTGAGGCATACTGACATAGTAGATGACGGCAGAAAAAGACGTGCACGGTCCATCCAGTCTGCCCAACAAGATAATTTCACGTGTGCTACTTTTTGTGTATACCTTACCTTGATTTGTATCTGCCATTGTCAGGGCACAGACCGTATAAATCTGCCCAGCACTAGCCCTGCCTCCCAACCACCAGCCCCGCCTCCCACCATCGGCTCTGCCTCCCAATCTCGGCTAACCTTATGGGGATCACGGTCCATCCAGTCTGCCCAACAAGATAATTTCACGTGTGCTACTTTTTGTGTATACATTACCTTGATTTGTATCTGCCATTGTCAGGACACAGACCGTATAAGTCTGCCCAGCACTAGCCCCGCCTCCCAACCACCAGCCCCGCCTTCCAATCTTGGCTAAGCTTCATGTGGCAATGTTTTTGCCATTTCCTACTGACGGTCTTTCATCCTCGTATGCCCGAGAGGTTTTGCCTCTCATCTGCCTTCCTTTTTCCTTTCAGATTATGTGAGGGTATTAGTAATTTATCACAAAGCATGGTAAGAGGGAGACGGTTAATGGAATAACTTCATTTTGTATTCTGGTTATAATATGCCTCCTTTCCAGCTTACTATGTTCTCTAACCCCCCTTTATATGTAGTGATAAACTCCAAAATATACATTACTAACTATAATAACAATAAAGGGTTATTTACATGAAACAAAATAATTATTTACAAGAGAAAAAATAGAAGCAATTAAACAATATAAGGAGTGACACTGCAGCCAAAGGAAATTAGCGTTATATCTCTCTAAATGCTGGAATGAACGCTGATCATATATTGGAACAAAGACATACTTCCTAAACACAACAATAAGTGTGTAAACTGTTGCCCACAGAGCGATCACTGAGCTTGGCTTACGACCAGGATTGAGGAGCTGATCACTGGGAACAGATTGAGGGTGTTCCACCACCAATCAGATGGGATGTTGATATGAAGAGCTCAGATAAAATGAGAGAAGATTAGTAGTTCCCTTGCCAAGACCAATGCTTATTTATATATCATTTAGATAATAACAATATCTCCGAAGATTAGATCACTTCATGATAGCTGATGGGCTGTGCCCGTTATGTTATGGTTGGAAACCCACAAAAATGTCATTTTTGATATCTCACTAGGTGCTGTTCTTAGAGCACCGGGTTCCAAAGTCCCTTCATGCTGTTCACATTTCTTTGTCTTGCATCAGCTGGGTTGCAACATTAACAGGGTCATGGGTATTTTTTTAGCAGGCTTGCCTGGAAATGTTTTAACATAGCCAGAGTCTTTGCTTTCTTAGAACAGATGAGCATGGTAATAAATGCAGTTCCACTGGTCTGTATGGTTAGCCTTTGTAATACATTGGTTTGTGGCAGGGGTCTTACCCTTATAGTTTTCCAGTGAGGTATTTTTTTCTCCTCTCTATATATGACAGTGCAACCTCTTGGTGTTGGTGTTATTTCCTTTCCACTGTGATTCATTCTGGAAATGTGTAAGCTTTCTCAGTAGCCCTCCAGACTGGACAAGACGCTTGGGTTATGCACGCCTACCAGCAGAGGGAGACTGAGAACACTCAACGTTGAACACTGTATATGTAACCTGTGTAGAACCCCAACCAGCCAGAATTTCTCAGTCTCCAGCCGAGGGTAAATGTGTAGTGTGACTGGTGTGGTAGGCCCTAGGGCAGTGATGGCGAACCTTTTAGAGACCGAGTGCCCAAACAGCAACCCAAAACCGAATTATTTATCGCAAAGTGCCGGTACTCATTATGGGCGGGGTCACCACATATGACTCCACCCCTATGATAGCCACACCCCTTACACCAGCCATGGCGCATATAAACAGACATCATTGAAAATATTATACTAGTGTAGAAGAAAAAAATAACATGATTTTCTTCCATTATAAATCATTTCTGTAAGCTGTTACAGCTCCAGTATACCCAGTGCAAAATAAGACAGCAGATGTAAATTCTCCAATTCGACATATTCCAAACACTAAAATGAAAATAAAATGATTTTTTCCTACCTTTGTTGTCTGGTGATTTTGTTTTTCTATCCATATTGGTTCTAGTCGCTGATTCTGCTGCTCTCTATCTGTTCTCTTAACTCCGTTTCCAGGGCTTCCTTTCCATTGATTTCTTTACTTTCCTCCTTTCTTCTTCATTTTTTGCCCTCCATCCATGTCCAGCAGCCCTCCTCTCCCCCCTGCCCTACCTCCCAGCACCAGGCCTCCCTCCCACCCAGCACCCACCATCAGGTCTCCCTCCCACCCAGCACACAGCTGCAGGCCTCCCTCCCACCCAGCAGCACACAGACAGCACCAGGCCGGCCTCCCACCCTCCCTCCAATCCAACGAGCATCAGGCCGTCCACCCGTCCCATAGGCGAGACCAGAGCTTGAGAGACAGAAGGCCGAAGGCGCGTCGAGCGAATCACAGGTGCTTCGCTGCCGCTGCCGACACACGCCGCCTTAACCCCGACTGAGGAGGTACGCTTTTTAAATTTTAGGAGGAGGGGGGGTTCCTGGTGCTGGGAAGGAGGACGGGCGGGCGGGCTGTTGCTCGTTGGGTTGGAGAGAGGGCGGGAGGAAGGCCGAACTGGGAGGGAGAGTGGGCGGACCAGCGACGGCGCAAGTGCCAAGGGAGAGGGCTCTGCATGCCCTCTCTGGCACGCATGCCATAGGTTCGCCATCACTGCCCTAGGGGGTCCTTGGTTCTCTGTTTTTCTTTTGGTGTTTTCTTTAAAAAAAGAAAATTGGAAGTAACTCTGTACTTGGGACCTCCTTGTGCTTTGAGGGTGTGGGTCTGGTGGGGCTCCGATTTCCTCATGGGATGTTACACCTGGGTGGTCGGGTCCCTCCCCCTCCACTGCTCTCCTGAGTGGACAGTTTGTGCCTCGGCTGCCATGTTCAGGCGGGAGTCTTGAGTGCCAGTTCAGCCTGCAGCAACGGGGCTCAAATTTTAAAAAAATCTCCCAGTTGGTCTTTTTCTTTGGGCTGTCTGCGAGAGCAGAGGTTTCTGGTTGGGGAGGTGATTTTTGTTGATTTTGGCGCTGGATCACGGTTTCCTTCCCTCTCTCTTACTGCGACTGTGTGTGCAATGAAGCTGCTCCGATGCCGCTCGTGTGCACGCCGGGGAGTTGAGGTGCCAGGTGCTCAGTGCCAGCTCTGTGGGGAGCCGAAGTCTTCGTCCACTGCACCTCCTGCGTTGACCGCAGAAATTCCCGCTATAGGCACAACTGGGGCTGAGACGCTCATTCAGGCAGGTGCGGCAGTGCCATTCTATTTCAGTCAACGGAGGGATCCTCAGTCCGAAGGAATTGATGCGTTGGTTTTTCCATATCCTCCCCAGGTGTTACTTTATGTGTTTCTCCTGCAGCCGTTGGTAGGTTGGGTAGTTCAGCGAATTCAGCATCATTTGGGCCCGGTGATTCTGGTGGCTCCAAGTTGGCCACATGGTCCGTGGTATGGAGATCTAGTTCGTCTGGTGGAGCAGGAGCCACTCCCTCTAGGGGAGACGGTCCTGTTGTGTCAGGGTCCGATCGTGATGCCCAACCCAGCTCTGTTCTCTCTTACTGCTTGGCTCTTGAGAGGAGTCAGTAGAGGAGGAAAGGTTTTTCCTCGAAAGTAATTTGTACGATGCTACGGTCACATAAATGGTTCACCTCATTGGCTTATGTGCACATGTGGTGCATTTTTAGCATTGGTGCCAGGATCGTTCCTTTCTTCTTTTCCGAACTTCTGTTGTGGAGATTTTGGAGTTTTTGCAGAACGGTTTGGACAGGGGTTTAGCTCTGTTCTCTTTGAAAGTGCAGGTTGCGGCTTTGGCCTGTTTCTGGGGAAAGGTTCAGGGGATGCCCTTGGCTTCTTCTCCGGATATGGTCCAGTTTTTTTTGGGGGGGGGGAGGGGTAAAACTGATGCGTCCACTGTGACATCCAGTGGTCCATCCATGGGATTTGAATCTCATTTTGGAGGTACTAGTGGGTGCTTCTTTTGAAATGTTGGAAATGAGCACATGCAAGGACCTTACCTTGAAGACTTTGTTTTTGGTGGCCATTTCCTCCACACGAAGGGTTTCAGAGTTGCAGGGTTTGTCATGTAGAGCTCCTTTTTTGTCTTTTTCCAAGGAGAAGGTTTCGCTAAAGCCGGTACCATCTTTTTTTGCCCAAGGTGGTTTCTGATTTTCATGTGAATCAGGTGATTTCCTTGACGGTTCTGGGAGATAGAGCAGGAGATTCAACTCAACTTCATCTGGTGAAGTTGGATGTCCATCTTGTCTTTTATTCTTACCTGAGGAGGACACAAGATTTCCGATCCTTGGACAGATTGTTCTGTATGGAGGACCTAAGCAAGTTGTGGCTCCTTCCATGGTGACAATAGCTTCCCACCCCCACCTTCCTTCTGATCCCACTCCCTCTCCTGAAAGGCAGCTTTCTCCTCCTGAGAGCCTGTCTTTCGCTTCCTTTGTCCGAGAGATGTCTACGGCCATCCCCTTCCCGGTGGTTGTGGAGGACGAGCCCAGGGCTGAAATGTTTGAGCTCCTGGACTATCCTTCTCCACCTAAGGAAGCGTCCACAGTACCCATGCATTATGTCCTCAAAAAGACATTGCTGGTGAACTGGACCAAGCCTCTAAGTAATCCCCACATTCCCAAGAAGATCGAGTCCCAGTACCGGATCCATAGGGACCCAGAGCTGATGCGCACTCAGTTGCCTCATGACTCTGGAGTTGTGGATTTGGCCCTAAAGAAGGCAAAGGGTTCTAGAGAGCATGCTTCGGCGCCCCCGGGCAAGGACTCTAGAACCTTGGACTCCTTTGGGAGGAAGGCCTACCATTCTTCTATGCTCGTGGCCAAGATTCAGTCCTACCAGCTCTACACGAGCATACACATGTGGAACAATGTGCGGCAGTTGGCGGGCTTGGTGGACAAGCTCCCCCCTGAGCAAGCCAAGCCATTTCAGGAGGTGGTCAGGCAGCTGAAGGCGTGCAGAAAATTCCTGGCCAGAGGGGTGTATGACACCTTTGATGTTGCGTCCAGGGCCGCTGCTGAAGGTGTGGTGATGCGCAGACTCTCATGGCTGCGTGCCTCCGACCTGGAGAATAGAATCCAGCAGCGGATTGCGGACTCGCCTTGCCGTGCGGATAATATTTTTGGAGAAAACGTCGAGTAGCTGGTAGAGCAGCTCCACCAGCGGGACACCGCATTCGACAAGTTCTCCCGCCGGCAGCCTTCAGCCTCTACCTCTACAGGTAGAAGATTTTTTGGGGGAAGGAAGACTGTTCCCTACTCTTCTGGCAAGCGTAGGTACAATCCTCCTTCTCGACAGCCTGCGGCCCAGGCTAAGCCCCAGCGCGCTCGCTCTCGTCAGCAGCGTGCGCCTCAGCAAGGCCCCTCGGCTCCCCAGCAAAAGCAAGGGGCGAGCTTTTGACTGGCTCCAGCAGAGCATAGCCGGCATCCAAGTGTCAGTGCCGGGCGACCTGCCAGTCGGAGGGAGGCTGAAAGCTTTTCACCTAAGGTGGCCTCTCATAACCTCCGATCAGTGGGTTCTCCAAATAGTCCGGCAAGGATACACCCTCAATTTGGCTTCCAAACCTCCAAATTGTCCACTGGGAGCTCAGTCTTACAGCTTTCAACACAAGCAGGTACTTGCAGAGGAACTCTCCGCCCTTCTCAGCGCCAATGCGGTCGAGCCCGTGCCATCCGGGCAAGAAGGGCTGGGATTCTATTCCAGGTACTTCCTTGTGGAAAAGAAAACAGGGGGGATGCGTCCCATCCTAGACCTAAGGGCCCTGAACAAATATCTGGTCAAAGAAAAGTTCAGGATGCTTTCCCTGGGCACCCTTCTTTCCATGATTCAGGAAAACGATTGGCTATGCTCTCTGGACTTGAAGGACGCCTACACTCACATCCCGATACTGCCAGCTCACAGACAGTATCTGCGATTTCAGCTGGGCACACGTCACTTCCAGTACTGTGTGCTACCCTTTGGGCTCGCCTCTGCGCCCAGAGTGTTCACGAAGTGCTTGGCTGTAGTAGCAGCGGCACTTCGCAGACTGGGGGTACACGTGTTCCCATATCTCGACGATTTGCTGGTGAAGAACACATCCGAGGCAGGAGCCCTGCAGTCCATGCAGATGACTATTCGCCTCCTGGAGCTACTGGGGTTTGTGATAAATTATCCAAAGTCCCATCTTCTCCCAGTGCAGAAACTCGAATTCATAGGAGCTCTGCTGGATTCTCGGACGGCTCGCGCCTATCTCCCAGAGACGAGAGGCAACAACTTGTTGTCCCTCGTCTCCCGGGTGCGAGCGTCCCAGCAGATCACAGCTCGGCAGATGTTGAGATTGCTGGGCCACATGGCCTCCACAGTTCATGTGACTCCCATGGCCCGCCTTCACATGCGATCTGCTTAATGGACCCTAGCTTCCCAGTGGTTTCAGGCTGCTGGGGATCTAGAAGACGTGATCCACCTGTCCACGAGTTTTCTCAAATCCCTGTATTGGTGGACGATTTGACTCTGGGACGTCCTTTCCAAATTCCTCAGCCACAAAAAGTGCTGACCACGGATGCGTCTCTCCTGGGGTGGGGAGCTCATGTCGATGGGCTTTATACCCAAGGAAGCTGGTCCCTCCAGGAACGCGATCTGCAGATCAATCTTCTGGAGTTACGAGCGATCTGGAACGCTCTGAAGGCTTTCAGAGATCGGCTGTCCCACCAAATTATCCAAATTCAGACAGACAACCAGGTTGCCATGTATTACGTCAACAAGCAGGGGGGCACCGGATCTCGCCCCCTGTGTCAGGAAGCCGTCAGCATGTGGCTCTGGGCTCGCCGTCACGGCATGGTGCTCCAAGCCACATATCTGGCAGGCGTAAACAACAGTCTGGCCGACAGGTTGAGCAGGATTATGCAACCTCACGAGTGGTCGCTCAATTCCCGTGTAGTGCGACAGATCTTCCAGGTGTGGGGCACCCCCTTGGTAGATCTCTTCGCATCTCGAGACAACCACAAGGTCCCTCAGTTCTGTTCCAGGCTTCAGGCCCACGGCAGACTGGCATCGGATGCCTTCCTCCTGGACTGGGGGGAGGGTCTGCTGTATGCTTATCCTCCCATACCTCTGGTGGGGAAGACTTTGTTGAAACTCAAGCAAGACCGAGGCACCATGATTCTGATTGCTCCTTCTTGGCCGCGTCAGATCTGGTTCCCTCTTCTTCTGGAGTTGTCCTCCGAAGAACCGTGGAGATTGGACTGTTTTCCGACCCTCATTACACAGGACGAAGGGGCGCTTCTGCATCCCAACCTCCGCTCCCTGGCTCTCACGGCCTAGATGTTGAGAGCGTAGACTTTGCCTCTTTGGGTCTGTCAGAGGGTGTCTCCCGTATCTTGCTTGCTTCCAGGAAAGATTCCACTAAGAGGAGTTACTTCTTTCTGTGGAGGAGGTTTGCCGTCTGGTGTGACAGCAAGGCCCTAGATCCTCGCTCTTGTCCTACACAGACCCTGCTTGAATACCTTCTGCACTTGTCTGAGTCTGGTCTCAAGACCAACTCTGTAAGGGTTCACCTTAGTGCAATCAGTGCATACCATTACCGTGTGGAAGGTAAGCCTATCTCAGGACAGCCTTTAGTTGTTCGCTTCATGAGAGGTTTGCTTTTGTCAAAGCCCCCTGTCAAGCCTCCTACAGTGTCATGGGATCTCAATGTCGTTCTCACCCAGCTGATGAAACCTCCTTTTGAGCCATTGAATTCCTGCCATCTGAAGTACTTGACCTGGAAGGTCATTTTCTTGGTGGCAGTTACTTCAGCTCGTGGAGTCAGTGAGCTTCAGGCCCTGGTAGCCCAGGCCCCCTACACCAAATTTCATCATAACAGAGTAGTCCTCCGCACTCACCCTAAGTTCTTGCGAAAGGTTGTGTCGGAGTTCCATCTGAACCAGTCAATTGTCTTGCCAACATTCTTTCCCCGTCCTCATTCCTGCCCTGCTGAACGTCAGCTGCACACATTGGACTGCAAGAGAGCATTGGCCTTCTATCTGGAGCGGACACAGCCCAACAGACAGTCCGCCCAATTGTTTGTTTCTTTTGATCCCAACAGGAGGGGAGTGGCTGTGGGAAAACGCACCATATCCAATTGGCTAGCAGATTGCATTTCCTTCACTTACGCCCAGGCTGGGCTGGCTCTTGAGGGTCATGTCACGGCTCATAATGTTAGAGCCATGGCAGCGTCGGTAGCCCACTTGAAGTCAGCCACTATTGAAGGGATTTGCAAAGCTGCGACGTGGTCATCTGTCCACACATTCACATCTCATTACTGCCTGTAGCAGGATACCCGACGCGACAGTCGGTTCGGGCAGTCAGTGCTTCAGAATCTGTTCGGGGTTTAGAATCCAACTCCACCCCCCTAGGCCCATGTTTGTTCTGTTCCAGGCTGCACTCTCAGTTAGTTGGTAAATTTTTTAGGTCAATCTCAGTTATGTCCTCGCCGTTGCGAGGCCCAATTGACCATGGTGGTTGTTTTGAGTGAGCCTGGGGGCTAGGGATACCCATCAGTGAGAACAAGCAGCCTGCTTGTCCTCGGAGAAAGCGAATGCTACATACCTGTAGAAGGTATTCTCCGAGGACAGCAGGCTGATTGTTCTCGCAAACCCGCCCGCCTCCCCTTTGGAGTTGTGTCTTCCCTTCTCTTTGTCTTGCTACATATGAGACTGGCCGGCACGAGCCGGTTCGAGCGGGAAGACGGCCTCGCATGCGCGGTGCGCATTGGCGCGCGAGGACTAGCAAAGGACTTTGCTAGAAAGTGTTCCGATTGGAGGGGCTGCCATGGACGTCACCCATCAGTGAGAACAATCAGCCTGCTGTCCTCGGAGAATACCTTCTACAGGTATGTAGCATTCGCTTTGACCTCCTTCCAGTCTGCACTTTTACTCGCCAAACAGGACTATTACATCCAGTTGACAAATTCTCTTGGGTCAAACCCTTGACGTCTCTTTGCCACACTGAACTCTCTCCTCAAAATGCCTTCACCTCCAACCCCCCCACCCCCTTCACTTCCCCCCAGACTCTGGCTGAGTTCTTTCATGATAAGGTTCACAAGATTAAACTTGAATTCTCAATCAGGTTACCTCTACCTCTCCTTCCCTTAGTCCATTCTCTCAACCCACCAACCCCTGCCTCCTTTTCTTCCTTTTCTGAAATCACTGGAAAGGAAACTACGCATCTTATTTCCTCCTCGAAACTAGCTGCCTGTTCTTCTGATCCTATTCCCACCCATCTACTTAACACTATCTCTCCTACTGTCGTCATCCCGTTTATCTGTCATATCCTCAATCTTTCACTGTCCACTCTGACTGTTCCTGATGCCTTCAAACATGCCGTAGTCACACCACTCCTTAAAAAAACCTTCATTGGACCCTACCTATCCTTCCAACTATCGCCCCATCTCCCTCCTCCCTTTCCTATCCAAGATACTTGAACTTGCTGTTCGCCGCCATTGCCTTGACTTTCTTTCATCTCAAGCTATTCTTGATCCACTTCAATCTGGCTTTCGCCCCCTTCATTCAACTGAAACAGCCCTTTTTAAAGTCTCCAGTGATCTGTTCCTGGCCAGATCCAAAGGTCTCTATTCCATCCTCATCCTTCTCGATCTATCTGCTGCTTTTGACACTGTTGATCACAGCCTACTCCTTGATACGCTGTTGTCACTTGGATTTCAGGGCTCTGTTCTTTCCTGGTTTTCTTCTTATCTCTCCCAGTGTACCTTTAGTGTATACTCTAGTGGATCCTCCTTTACTTCTATCCCACTGTCAGTTGCTGTACCTCAGGGATCTGTCCTGGGACCTCTTCTTCTCTCCATCTGTACTTCTTCCCTTGGTACTCTGATCTCATCCCATGGTTTTCAGTATCATCTTTACGCTGATGACTCCCAGATCTACCTTTCCACACCAGAAATCTCAGCCGAACTCCAGGCCAAAGTATCAGCCTGCCTGTCTGACATTACTGCCTGGATGTCTCAGCGCCATCTGAAACTAAACATGACCAAGACTGAACTTCTCATCTTTCCCCCTAAACCAACCTCTCTTCCTCCCCCATTCTCTATTTCTGTGGATAACGCTCTCATCCTTCCTGTCTCATCAGCTCGTAACCTCGGGGTCATCTTCGACTCCTCCCTCTCCTTCTCTGAACATATTCAGCAGACTGCTAAAACCTGTTGTTTCTTTCTCTATAATATCAGCAAAATTCGCCCTTTCCTTTCTGAGCACGCTACCAGAACCCTCATCCACACTCTTATTACCTCTTGCTTAGACTATTGCAACTTGCTTCTCACAGGTCTCCCACTTAGCCATCTCTCTCCTCTTCAATCTGTTCAAATTTCTGCTGCACGACTAATATTCCGCCAGTGTTGTTATGCTCATATTAGCCCTCTCCTCAAGTCACTTCACTGGCTTCCTATCCATTTCCGCACACAGTTCAGACTCTTCTTAGTGCATTCACTCTGCAGCTCCTCAGTACCTCTCCACTCTCATCTCTACTACTACTACTAACAAACATTTCTAAAGCGCTACTAGGGTTACGCAGCGCTGTACAATTCAAACATAGAAGGACAGTCCCTGCTCAAAGAGCTTACAATCTAAAAGACAAGTGAACAATCTAGAGGACGAGTGAACAGTTAATCTGATAGGGTGGATGGATTGGGGCATTTTATATTTTTTGAGCCGTTAGGCGCCGAAGGCAGCATTGAAGAGGTGAGTTTTAAGCAGAGATTTGAAGATGGGTAGGGAGGGGGCATGGCGTATGGGTAAAGGAAGATTGTTCCAGGCATAGGGTGAGGCATGGCAGAATGCGCGGAGCCTGGAGTTGGCAGTGGTGGAGAAGGGTACTGAGAGAAGGGCTTTGTCCTGTGAGCGGAGGTTGTGGGCGGGAACATAGGGGGTGATGAGGGTGGAGAGGTAGTGAGGAGCCGCAGACTGAGTGCATTTGTAGGTAAGGAGGAGGAGCTTGAATTGTATGCGATATCTGATCGGAAGCCAATGAAGTGATTTAAGGAGAGGGGTGATATGAGTATATCGGTTTTGGCGGAATATAAGACGTGCAGCAGCATTCTGAACGGATTGAAGGGGGGATAGATGGCCGAGTGGGAGGTCGGTGAGGAGTAAGTTGCAGTAATCAAGGCGAGAGATAATGAGAGCATGGACGAGAGTTCTGGTGGTATGCTCAGAGAGGAAAGGGTGAATTTTGCTGATGTTGAAGAGGAAGAAGCAACAGGTCTTGGCAGTCTGTTGGATATGCGCAGAGAAGGAGAGGGAGGAGTCGAAGATGACTCCGAGGTTGCGGGCAGATGGGACGGGGAGGATGAGGGTGTTATCAACAGAGATAGAGAGTGGAGGAAGAGGAGAAGTGGGTTTAGAAGGAAAGACAAGGAGCTCGGTCTTGGACATGTTCAGCACATTCTTCCCCGGGAACTCAGTTCACTGGGTAAATCTCTCTTATCTGCACCCTTTTCCTGCACTGCTGACTCCAGCCTCTGTTTCTTTTATCTTGCTGCACCATATGCCTGGAATAGACTTCCTGAGCTGGTATGTCAAGCTCCATCTCTGGCCGTCTTCAAATCTAAGCTAAAAGACAACCTTTCGATGCTGCTTTTAACTCCTAACCCTTATTCACTTGTTCAGAAACCTTATTTTATCATCCTCACTTTAATATTCCCTTACCTCTTCTTTGTCCTGTTTGTGTTGTTTGTCCTAAGTAGATTGTAAGCTCTGTCGAGCAGGGACTGTCTCTTCATGTTCAAGTGTACAGCGCTGCGTATGTCTAGTAGTGCTTTAGAAATGATTAGTAGTAATAGTAGTAGATACTCTATCGAGTTTACCTAAACCACAGATGAGATGAATTGCAGTGTTTTGGTTGGTTCTAAGTTTTCTCAGTAAATATTTTGTACAACTCAAGTATATAATATTACAGTAATCAAGCTTTGATAGAATTAGTGCTTGTACTAATATTTGGAAAGATGCCAAGGTGAAATATTTTTGAATACGTCTTAGATTGCTCATAATCCAAAACCTCTTTTTTTTACAAGATAATTAATCTGAGATTCCCAAGACCTATTATGTTCTAACAATATTGCTAAAATTTTCAAGGATTTTTCCAATTTATAGTTTAAGCCATTCAAAAATAAGTAGGAAGGCTTTGATGAAATATCTTGATTATGAGTAAAAAGAACCTTAGTTTTCTCTCTATTAAGTTTAATGCAGTTTTGAACATCCATGTTACTGTCAGTGCTATACAATTCTCTGTTTGCAGGACCATTGTTATCAGATCGATGTCTGTTGGGATCAAGATAGTAATATCATCTGCGTAAATATAAGCTTTATAACCAGCTGCTTCTAATTCATAACCTAAAGATGTCGTAAGAACATTAAAGAGAATTGGGCACAAAGGGGAACCTTGGGGGACCCCACAGATTGCTTCCCAACTCTGCGAATATTCTCCCTCCAACTTCACTGAATAAGATCTTGCAGACAAAAAAACTTAACTAATTTAGAACATTCCCTATTAAACTGATATTGCTCAAGATATTTAATAGCAAAGTGTGACCCACAAGGTCAAACGCACTAGTCAAATCTAGTTACATTATAAGAGCTTTTTCCGGGAGTCACGTGATGCTCTGAAAGGAGGCAGACGTGGTGTCGTGAGCTCCGAGGCCCTGACCCCTGAAATCTGTAATTTAAACGATTACATTGCAAGGCAAGAGCCCCTAAAACATTAAATCATAGCGGAGAACCTTTATGGATAAGTTTCTGAGCACTCCAGCAAAAGCGATGACTAGCAGAAGCACGAGAAAAGAAAAAGACAAACCTAAGGTAGCGGGTGGAGCGGAGGAAGGCCCGGCGCTGAGCGGGAATGCCGCGTTCACGGAGGAGCAGTTAAAACAGCTCAAAGACGTGATGGAAGAGGTGATGGTGCAAAGACTAGATCAATTATGTGTGCGAACCGCGAACTTAGAGTCGCTCCTCACAGACACTGTGCAGCAGACGGGAGAGCTTGAAAAGCGAGTCTCGGACGTCGAAGATGCGTCGGGCCCCACCGCGCGCCAAGTAACAGACCATACAGCAAATGTGGAGCGGCTGAAGGTTCAACTGGATGACTTAGAGAATAGGTCGCGACGGGGAAATCTGCGACTGGTGGGCCTCCCAGAAGCGGTCCCAGACCAAGCGCTAGCGTCCGTGTTGGAAAAGTGGCTAGCAGAAGAATTCGCGCTATCTGACCACGCGGGCAAGATTTGTCTGGAGCGGGCCCACCGGGTGGGAAGGTGGCTGAAGGAGGTGATTGCTTCAGCCTACTTGCTCAAGGGTTGTAATGTGCCTTCGTTTCTCAAGGCGCATTTTACTAAGGGGGATGGCTTCTTCCTGGGTGGAAAGCAGCTTCATTCCTCTGCAGGACATTTGCAGGGCAGCAATCTGGTCCTCTTTACATTCCTTTGTGAAGCATTATAGAATTGATGTACCGGCAAAAGAGGATGCTAGGTTTGGAGCAGCAGTTTTGACCTCTGGTTTTCGGGGGTCCCGCCCTTAGATGTTTACTTTGGTACTTCACAAGCATCTTGACTGGTCTGGAGGTTTGCTGAGGAAGGTGAAATTAGGCCTTACCTGCTAATTTTCTTTTCTCTAGACCCTCCAGACTTGTCAAGAGCCCGCCCTGTGTTTTTATTTTACTGTTTTTTGTCTGGTTTTTGAGCCTGTGTTTTTCTGTGGCTGATGAATAGTACACATCTGTACAATACTGGTCTAGTAGATACCAGGCGTAGTTTCTGCTGGTAGACTGATGCAGGTCGGGGCGCTGGTTGCACTTGGTCTGCAGAAGCACGGTCATGTTTGTGAGGAGTTCCATGTACAGTAACATAGTAGATGACGGCAGAAAAAGACCTGCAAGGTCCATCCAGTCTGCCCAACAAGATAACTCATATGTGCTACTTTTTGTGTATATCCTACTTTGATTTGTACCTGTGCTCTTCAGGGCACAGAACGCATAAGTCTGCCCAGCACTATCCCCACCTCCCAACCACCAGCCCCGCCTCCCAACCACCGGCTCTGGCACAGACCGTATAAGTCTGCCCAGCACTATCCTCACCTCCCAACCACCAGTCCCGCTTCCCACCACCGGCTCTGGCACAGACCGTATAAGTCTGCCCAGCACTATCCTCGCCTCCCAACCACCAGTCCCGCTTCCCACCACCGGCTCTGGCACAGACCGTATAAGTCTGCCCAGCACTATCCCCACCTCCCAACCACCAGCCCCGCCTCCCGATCTTGACTAAGCTCTTGAGGATCCATTCCTTCGGCACAGGATTCCTTTATGCTTATCCCACGCATGTTTGAATTCCGTTACCGTTTTCATTTCCACCACCTCCCGCGGGAGGGCATTCCAAGCATCCACTACTCTCTCCGTGAAAAAATACTTCCTGACGTTTTTCTTGAGTCTGCCCCCCTTCAATCTCATTTCATGTCCTCTCGTTCTACCATCTTCCCATCTCCGGAAAAGGTTCTTTTGCAGATTAATACCTTTCAAATATTTGAACTTCTGTATCATATCACCCCTGTTTCTCCTTTCCTCCAGAGTATACATGTTTAGTTCAGCAAGTCTCTCCTCATACGTCTTGTAACGCAAATCCCATACCATTCTCGTAGCTTTTCTTTGCACCGCTTCAATTCTTTTTACATCCTTAACAAGATACGGCCTCCAAAACTGAACACAATACTCCGGGTGGGGCCTCACCAATGACTTATACAGGGGCATCAACACCCCCTTTCTTCTGCTGGTCACACCTCTCTCTATACAGCCTAACAACCTTCTAGCTACGGCCACCACCTTGTCACACTGTTTTGTCACCTTCAAATCCTCAGATACTATCACCCCAAGATCCCCCTCTCTGCCCGTACCTATCAGATTCTCCCCGCCTAACACATACGTCTCCCGTGGATTTCTGTTCCCTAAGTGCATCACTTTGCATTTCTTCGCATTGAATTTTAATTGCCAAACCTTAGACCATTCTTCTAGCTTCCTCGGATCCTTTATCATGTTTTCCACTCCCTCCTGGGTGTCCACTCTGTTACAGATCTTAGTATCATCCGCAAATAGGCAAACTTTACCTTCTAACCCTTCAGCAATGTCACTCACAAATATATTGAACAGAAAAGGCCTCAGCACCGATCCCTGAGGCACTCCACTACTCACCTTTCCCTCCTCCGAGCGAATTCCATTCACCACCACCCTCTGGCGTCTGTCTGTCAACCAGTTCCTAATCCAGTTCACCACTTCAGGTCCTATCTTCAGCCCATCCAGTTTATTTAAGAGCCTCCTGTGGAGAACCGTGTCAAAAGCTACAGGGTTATGTGAGGTTATTTATTTGTTGCTGGTTGGGGTTCTGCACAGGTTGCATATACAGTGTTCAAAGATGAGTGTTCTCAGTCTCCCTCTGCTGGTAGGTGGGCATAACCGAAGCGTCTTGACTGGTCTGGAGGGTCTAGAGGATGGAAAATTAGCAGGTAAAGCCTAATTGCACCTTTTTTTTTTCTTGACTTTGGTTGGCTTCTTTGGTTCTGAGCACAATTCCCTCCCTATTTGCTATATCCCACAAGTTCTAGACTGATCTGTGGGATGCGGAGGAAGGAAAAATTGCCTTACCTGATTATTTTCTTTCCTTTTGTCCCAACAGATCAGTCAAGAAGCCCGCTGTTTTCTGGTTTCACATTAGGTTCTTTTCTGGATGCATCTTGTCAGATAAATGCCAAGAGCACATCCTTCACAGGAGATTTTGCTGATGTTTCATGTTTTAATGTGGAAATGGACTCAAGTCCATGCTCTGGTGGAGTCTTATCTAGAGTTTCTAGTCAGTAACCTTCATCACATATTATGTGATGAATTCTATTTCACTTCAGTTTCATTGATCAATACCTCGTCTCTATAACAGTCAGCTCTCATATCTTTGGCTTATGTTGAGCTTTTGTGAACATATTTGTATTCTCACTGTCTTTTTAATAATCTAGAGCATGTTGCTAGCACATGCCTTGTACGTTATGTATGATCTCCACTGCATTGTCATTTGAAATACTGAGGATACTAGGGCTGCATGATAGCCTTGAGGGGTAATTCACCAAGAACTACTTTCTTTCTCTGTCTGCATCCATTGGTTGATAGGCATAATTCACAAATTCTGGATTGATCTGTTGGGACTAAAGGAACGAAAATTATTAGGTAAGACACAATTTTTCCTTACTTTGAGCTTATGTCTCCTGCAACTAAGTAGCTGCTCTCTTCCTCTGTGAACTGTTCCCTGTGCCCATGGGTGCAAAGAATTATATGATTTCTTTCTCCTGCCACCAATTCCTCTTCAGCTAGCACAAATCTACTGATACCTCCTATACTTTGGCTGGTACTGGCCACTGATTCTGCCTCCTTTGTGCAATTGGCTCAAATAGGAAACCTTATCCTCTGTCCCTGTGACCCACAGTGTTAACACTTTGGGCTCTTGGCTAAAGTGTGTGTTGCTCCCTCTCCACCTCAGTGCAAATACATTTTAAAACTTCCACAAATGGAACTCTGTGTGGTTCTGACTGCAGAGGAAGAAACAGATAAGAAGCACTACATGCTTGACTCTTCTTGCCAACTTAATAACAATACACAGGGGAGAAATAGTTCTCAGAGGACAGCAGTAGCGCTAGCTTTTCCTTCTCCAGTGGCTCTGGCTTTTCTTTCTGGCATCAACAGACAAGGGTAAAAAATCTGACTCTTTAGGACCACTGAATTAACACATCTGAGAGGCCCTTCCTAAACATATAGGCATATACCTAATTTACCTGTGCCTTGGTACTGTTCTGAATAGAGCATTGTCAAAACAGTGTGGTATGGGGTTTGCGCCACAAGACATATGAGGAGAGACTTGATGACCTGAAGATGTATACCCTGGAAGGAAGGAGAGAGAGGAGTGATATGATAACAGACATTTAAATATTTGAAAGGTGTTAATATACAAAAATATTCTTTTCCAGAGTTAGAAAAAGGTGGTAGAACTAGAGGGCATGAATTTAGCTTGCAGGAGGGACCGACTCAGGAATAACATCAGGAAGTAGTTTCCCACGGAGAGAGTGATAGATGCTTGGAATACCCTCCTGCAGGAGATGGTGGAGATAACAGTAATGGAATTAAAAAAATTCACTTGATAAACACAAAGGAATCCTGTATGGAAGGCATGGAACCAAGCAAGCTTAGCGGTGATTAGATGGCAAAACCCAATATTTGAGAAGCAAAGCCAGTCCTGAGCAAACTTCTATAGTCTGTGCCCTGATCATATACAGATTCAGCTTTAGTAGTTAGAGAACAAGGCCAGTACTGGGCAGACTTCTATGGTCTGTGCCCTGAAAATGGCAAGGACAAATCCAGGTCATTTATGTATGTGTAGTATCACATCATACCTTATGCTAAGAGTTTATCTTGTTGGGCAGACTGGATGGATCATATGGGTCTTTATCTGTTGTCATCTACTATGTTACTGACAAATTTGCAAACAAGGATCTGTAGGGAAAAAACAAAGATCTGCAGGGAAGATTGTTCTGCTGCATAGCAGAATGAGGGCATCATGTTCCCTCATGTTTCTTCATGTTGCCAGTGATTTTTGGAATCATACCCTTCCTGTGTTTTACAGCTCAAGTCTAGTATAAACTGCTTTTTATAAATTTTTTTTTTAAATATTGCACATCATTGTGGTAAGAAGAATAAGTGAAAGCCACAGAGCAAATTCCCACCTTTGCTGTGCATGCTGGTAATTGACTGTAGAAACCAAAGATTCCATGCATAGAGAAGGCCAAATCAGCAAGTTGGAAATAAGCAGTCATTTCTCTGGCATCACAGCGTAGGCATCTTTTTTTATTTTATTTTATTTTTTTTATTTGATGAATTGGATTCCCACTGTCTTAGTACATCTGGAATCATTTATTAGTGGTTCTTTGAAACTACAGTTCTGATAAAGTTGCCTGTAAACTATAAATATTTTGTTTTTCCAAGTTCAGAGGTTGACTGATATGAGTTTTTGTTGTCTCAGATATTTTTAATCTCTGAAACAGTATAACTTTTGCTTGATGTTTTATTTGGAAACTGGCTATCCACATGCAAAAGCGTCAATATTGGAGTTCCCCAAAGGTCTTTACTGGGACCTGTGCTGTATAACATATTCATAAATGATCTGGAGATCAGAATGATGAGTGAACTGATAATTTGTGGATGACACAATTACTAAAAGTTACTAAAACCAGTAGAGGATTACAAGAATTTGCAGAAGGATCTTGTAACACTAGGGAACTAGGAATCTAAATGACAGATGGAATTTAAAAATTGAGAATATTATTATGCCTCTTTATATGTCCATGGTGTGACTGCACCTTGAATATTGTGCAGTTCTGTTTGCCACATCTAAAAAAAAAAAGATACAGCTAAACTAAAAATGGTTCAGAGAAGAATGACAAACAATGGGGATGGAACACTTCCCTTATGAAGAAAGTTAAACAGGTTCAGGCTCTTCAGTTTGGAGAAAAGATGACTGAGAAGGGATATGATAAGAGTTTATAAACTCAGGAATGGAGTGAAACTATTCAATAGGGAGTGGTTGTGGGTTTTATTACCATCCACATGGACAGGATGAAAACAGATAATGAAATGCTTACAGCAATTAGGTGGGCTAACAGATTTAGGAGCTTCAAAGCCAAGCACAGAAAAACATAACGCAAAACCCATTGCACAGAAAGGAACAACAGAAATAGCAAAGCAATGCTCAAAAAAAAATCTTATGCAAATGATGTGTGGTTAATTAGCGCAAGAAAATGAAAACAATTTTATTTTATTTATGGCATTTATATCCCACACGTTCCCACCCATGGGCAGGCTCAATGTGGCTTACATTAGTTAAAAAAAGGCTAACATCAGTATAGAAAGACACATCAATCTAGGAATAAACAAACAGATACATTAAGGGTGAGGCAGTCGGTGAGGAAAGACAGAGGGAAAGAAGAGAGAAAGGTGATAAAGAATGCAATACGGCCACATAACAGTAATAGGTCAGAAAGCACTAAGGCAGTGCAGCGTAACCTTTCCTGAATAAAGCGGTCTTCAGTGAGATTCTGAAAGCCTGTTGTTCGGAGGTAGCTTTAACTGAGGTGGGTAAACCATTCCACAAACGTGCGCTGATATAGGGAAAGGTAGATGCGTGGCTGGTTTTATAATTGAGGCCACTACACGAGGGGTAGTGGAGATGCAAGTAAGTTCGAGAAGATTTGCATGAATTCCTAGGTGGTAAGATGATGAGTTTGTCCATATAAGCTGGAGCCTCGCCGTTGAGGATTTTATGCACCAAGGCGCAAAAATTTTTATTTATTTATTTATTCATATTATTCAACTTGTTACAAGAAAACATCTTGTTTAGGAAAGTATCTAATAACTAATAAAATATTTAAACATAATAATCGAATAAAAAGGAAAACAAAAAAAAGCTTTCACTTCCATAGGTAAATTATACTCAAGTCCATAAATTCTGATCCAAGATTTCGGAAGTTTACAGGAGACATTAATATCAAAAAAGGAAAACAAGGAAAAAAAATCTGGAAATTCTGCTAAGCAGCATGAACACTTATATACTAACGCTTTTCCACTTTCGCTGAGGCTATAAGCGTAGACACGTGAGCAGGTTCTGTAAATACATATTTTTTCCCTAAACCTTATTATGCACTTGCAGGGGTATCTTAGAAAAAAGGTACCCCCCAAGTGCAGAATTTCAGGCTTAAGGAGCAAGAATTGTTTCCTCCGTCGTCTTGTCTCCTTAGAGACATCCGGAAATAATAACACTTTAAAACCCAAAAAAGGTTTGTCCTTATTTCGGAAAAAGAGACGGGAAATCCAGTTCTTGTCAGGTAATAATGCGACTGTCGCCACCAATGTGGCTGCAGTTGCAAGTTCAGAGTCTGAGGTCTCAAGCAAAAGAGAAACATCTATCGGAACATCAGGTTGATTCATTTCTTTCCCAGGGATATAATAAGCCATAGTCATTGGTGGTAAATTCTGTTCAGGAATAGATACATTTTCACTCATATAGCACTTCAACATCTCCAGAGGAGCAACATTTTGTAGTTTGGGAAAATTGACAAATCTCAGGTTATGATTTTTAGTGTAGTTGTCAAAGGTTTCCATTTTAACCCTGAAATTAGTCAGATCTTTCACCATAATAGGTTGTATAGTTTTAAACTTTGTAATTATTTGATCCATATTAACAACTTTCCCACTCCTTAATCTGATCTTCTTTCTTTAACAAGTCACTTTCAAGGGATTTTACTTTAGGTAGTACTTCATTTATCTGTTTTAGGAAAGTTTGTCCTAGGTTAGAAACTAAATCTCACAAAGTTTCTAATGTAACTTCCTTTGGTCTGACCACAAATTCTTTAGGAATTTCAAACCTTACAGGCTGGTCACGAATCTCGCTCTGCCCCTCAGCTCCTCTCTCCTCAGTCCGCGGCGTCTCCGTGGGCAAACTGCCCTCCAGTCCGACCTCTGCTGTAAGAGAAGCTTCCATTCGACAATCTTCTGGCCCCTAACCTCTTCCAGGGTGGACCCCGTCGAATCAATGAGGAAGGAGCTGGCGCCTATCAGCTGGGGAGGGGGAGTGCGTTCGGCGGGACTCAAGGTAACATCTAAGCCAGGAAACGCCGAAGTCTCCAGTTCGCCGGCATCTCTCACTGGCATCAGTCCGCCGTCTGGGTGAACTCCCTGCGGTCTCAAATAACGATCAAGAGGACCAGGTAGTGAGGGAGTTAGCGGGGAAGCCCTAACCGCTAATCTCCCTCTTCATTTAGGCATTTTTTTCAAAGATAGGAAATCGAGACTCGCAGCAGCTTAGCAGGATGCGGCCATCTTGGATCATAAAATAATGATTTTCCCAAGGCGCAAATTTTAAATGTTATACGATCCTTGACAGGTAGCCAATGCAGTTTGTCTCGTAATGGTCTGGAGCTGACAAACTTCGATTTACCATAGATCAATCTTGCAACAGTGTTTTGGGCAGTTTGTAATTTTTTAAGAAGCAGTTCCGTGCAACCTGCATAGATACCATTACAGTAATCAAGATGACTCAAAACAAGAGACCACACTAAATTGCAGAATACTTCTCTAGGGAAAAAAGGTTTTATACGCTTCAATTTCCAAAGAGAGAAGAATACCTTTTTGACGGTTGCATTAGTGTGTTCTACCAGAGTTAGATTTCTATCAAGTATTACTCCTAGAATTTTCAGAGACGCAGAGATTGGTAGGTCAAGCCCAGGTGCAGTTAAGGTGATAGGATTGTATTTGGTGTAAGGTGACGTGAGTAGAAGGCAATGAGTTTTCTCTGTGTTGAGCTTTAAAGGAGTTCGCCCATGCACGTACAGTTGGTAATCCAAGACTGATGTTGACTGCTATTTCAGCTAAGTCGTTTGTGAAAGGAACATAGATTGTGATGTCATGCGCGAAAATTAACAGATTGAGACCAAGTTTTGAAAGAGCTGCGGCTAGAGGAGTTAGCATTAAGTTAAATAATGTTGGAGAAAGTGGCGAACCCTGTGGTACACTACAGTCAGCTGGCCAAGAAGTTGATAAACATCCTCCGGAGTTGACTCAGTAGGATCTGGAGGTCAGAAAGCCTTTCAACCAATTTAGTACATTGCCACTGGTTCCAAAATAATCAAGGAGCTGTAGCAGAATAGTGTGGTTCACCATGTCGAAGGCACTTGACATGTCAAATTGCAACAATAGAATGCTTTTCCCTACTGTTATCTCCCGCCTGAAGTTTGAGAGGGGCGTGACGAGCACCGTTTCTGTACCATGGAGGGTGCGAAATCCTGACTGCAATTCATGGAAAATGTGGAACTTTTCCAGGTACTCATTGAGTTGCTTGTTCACCATGCTCTCCATTAATTTCACAAGCAGCGGGATCGATGCAATTGGCCGATAGTTTGTAAGTTCCTTGCTACTTTTCTTGGCATCTTTAGGGATATGGGTGAGTAGAATATTTCCAGAGGCTTCAGGGAAGATTCCGTTACTAAGCATAAAGTTTAGATGCAGCGTCAAATCAGTAAAGAAGCAGGGAGGTGCACATTTAAGCAAATAGTTTGGGTAAATATCTAATTTGCAATATTTACTGGACAATCTGTGCAGTTCCCGCTTAACAGAGTCAACTGTTAGAGGCGTAAAGAGTGAAAATGTGCGATCAGCTGGATACTCCCCCAGGCCAGGGTCTAGGCTGCTGAGAAAATCACTTACTCCTACATTGTTCTGCGGTAGAGAGCACTGCAACTTTATGACTTTGTCTTTGAAAAATTTTGCCAGATCTGCTGCAGTTGGGGTGCCTATACTGCTAGTTGTGAGCGGAGCGGTGTCAGTTAGTTTATTAACGTAAAAGTAAAGTTGTCTCAGGTCTGCATAACCCTGGCCAATTTTGGATTTATAAAAGAGCTTTTTAGATTGTCTAATAGCGTTCTTGTATTTCCTGTGTGACTGCTTCCATGCACGGTAGCGTTGATCATCCTTTCGTTTTCTCCACGCTCTTTTCTAGCCTTCTTGTGATGGTTTTGAGTTCCTTGAGATCATTGTTTACCATGGCGCTACGGTTAGCCGTTTTGCTGTCTTCATTCTGATTGGAGCTATGGTGTCTAAAATTTTCTTGCATCGTTCATCCCAGTCAGAAAAGAAGTTTACCGAGTCCACCGGCTCAGGCCAAACAGACTCATAGATTGAATTCCAGAATGCCGCGGGGTCTATGTGTCCTCTCGTACTATAAGTGGTGTGGATTCAGACGCGCTGCTGACCCTTTCCCTGCCAAGAAATAGCACAGCGTAACTGATAGTGATCCGACCATGGGATTGCCGACCAAGTTAATAAGAAGATTGTACTTGGCACATGCGCACAAAGGGTTTGTAGTAAGCACGGCTCTTGTCATGCCCATACAAACCCAGTAGTGCATGCACACATCGGTGCTGTTCTTTTGCTCTTTTTAAATGTGAGCCTTTCAACAATTACTTTTTAATTTTTTGAAATGCTCATATCTAAGTGCAGAAAATTGGGTGCTGATGTTTGCTATCACTTTTGGTTTTCCTTGGACTTGCACACACTTGGTTTTTGACTCCTGAAGCAGGTGCATATGGCGCCGAGTCATTTTTAGCCATTATCCACAAATAAATCGCATGCTTTAGTACCCCCTTCTTTCTTTTATTGTTTGTTTTGGGTTTTTTAAGGAGTCAGTTCTGCTCTGTTTTCTCTTGGTTTTCATTAGCAGCACTCAATCTTACATGGGCTTCCCTCTGCTTGCTAAAGAAGACACAAACTGCAGTGCAATGTAAAAAACTGACAGCAGTCTCCTGAAAACCACCTAAGGTGCCCCTGAGCTGGCAGTAAATTTTATTTCTGTGCATTACAGCACTTTCGTTGTGCATTTGGAAGGAATACTAACTGACCTCATTAACATCTATTTAAATGCATTTCAATACAATTTGCAGCAGTGTTCAGCACACGTTAACATTACCCTTGCTCAAGCCCTTTGAGCATTGTGCACACAGTAATGTGTGCAAGTCAGGCACTAGCCACTTTTTAATGCTGGTGTTAGTTTTGAGCATTGGCCCCTTAGTAACACAATAACAGTGGGATATTTCAATTACCAAAACAATTAAATTTTGGCAGACTTTTTTTTTTAAACTGTCAGGCAAGACACCACTGCAAAAGAAACAGAAATTTCAACTGGAATTTCAAAAAACAGGATATGAGGACCTCTGCATTCCACACCCTTTTATTTCCAAATACAGGGTGATCCTGAATGTAAATATTCAATCATTGCTTTCAACAACATCCAAGACTGAAGAGCTTATTTCCAAAATCTGCTTATTGGACTTAAATGGTTTTGGAAATAAGCCCTTCAATTATTTTGAATAGAGAGTTGCATGGGAACAGAAATTTTGCACATCCCTGTTTAACCCACTCCCACCCATACCTGCAAAGATCCATTCCATCCCCACCTGTACCCTCAGGTACTTCCTTCAATACTTCACCCAAAGTTTCCTCTACCCCATTTCCTTCTAGCCCCAACATCCCTCCTTCCTGCTTCCTGGAAATGATTTCCACGTTTTTTTTTTTTGTTTTTTTTTGGATGGCATTCAGTCTTCAACCAGAGTGTTCCAAGCCTTAGCTTGGTGTTCCGGTTACCTTCTTGAGCATTCCAAACCTCGTTCTGGTGCTCCAAAAGCCTCTCTATGTTCAAGCCTCACTCTGGCATCACCAGAGATTTTGACTACATTCTCCTGAGAAACCCAAGCCTGCAGGTCAGACACGTCAGATTCCTGTGATACCCACTCCTGTACAGCCTCTAATTTTGAAGTAGAATAAAAAGACCACCAGACATAGACAAGAAAAAAAGAACTCCTCTTCAACCACCTCATATTTGATTATGAGTTCGAAAACATTACAGTATATCAGTGTCCAATCTGCATGCATCAATACTTAAAAATTCAGGAAAATTGCCAAACTCTAGCAAAAATAATATCATCCCAAATCAATTATATGTGTGCATAGCAGTTTCTCAGCACCTGACAAGGGTTCCTTGTTTTGCAATACACTGTGTCAGGGATTTTAGCTTCTCATCTCTTAGGACAAAATAACACAAGATGGCTGATTTCACTCTTTTAAATGCCCAGTCAACCTTATGGGATATCAATCAAACTACTAAAATATGTAAATACTTTATACAATAATTTTAAAACTGTACCTCATTCACTCTTCCTATAACTCATTCATTAAATAACTTGAACCTCAAATCTGCCGATAGGGAACTATACACAATGTATTTGCAAGCCCCTGGTACAAATAAGTACCTGAATATATGTAAACCGCTTTGAAAGTAGTTGCAAAAACCTCAGAAAGGCGGTATATCAAGTCCCATTTCCCCTTGCCCACTATCACATTTGGTAGTCCATTACTATCATAGGTTCTTTAGAGGAGAAAAAAGAATCGGTATAAAAAACCCCACCCTACTGGAGAAAAAACACTGGTTCAAAAAAAAAACCCTCATTCAAAATATAGAATAGAGTGAATGAAAGCACAAAAACAGGCAGTGCACTGCAGTATTGGGAACAATTGAAGCACCGGAAGAAACCTGGATGAGGCGATTCGAGAATTACAGCAGGATTATCTGGGGGTGGGGGAGGTGTCCTGGTATTTTTAAGTTAAGTATATATAATATCAGCTGATAGATTTAACTGGTTGTATTATGTGCAGTTTGAAAGTTAGCTTGTTTGCGCATTTGTTATTTGGAAATAGAATTTATGGAAAAAGTAGTAGAATTGGAAAAGGTGCAGCGAAGGGCGACTAAAATGATAGCAGGGATGGGACGACTTCCCTATGAAGAAAGACTAAGGAGGCTAGGGCTTTTCAGCTTGGAGAAGAGACGGCTGAGGGGAGACATGATAGAGGTATATAAAATAATGAGTGGAGTGGAACAGGTGGATGTGAAGCGTCTGTTCACGCTTTCCAAAAATAGTAGGACTAGAGGGCATGCGATGAAAATACAGTGTAGTAAATTTAAAACAAATCGGAGAAAACTTTTCTTCACCCAACGCATAATTAAACTTTGGAATTCGTTGCCGGAGAACATGGTGAAGGCGGTTAGCTTGGCAGAGTTTAAAAAGGGGTTAGACGGTTTCCTAAAGGACAAGTCCATAAACCACTACTAAAGTGAAGTGGAGGAGTGGCCTAGTGGTTAGGGTGGTGGACTTTGGTCCTGAGGAACTGAGGTTGATTCCCAGCACAGGCAGCTCCTTGTGACTCTGGGCAAGTCACTTAACCCTCCATTGCCTGCCGCATTGAGCCTGCCATGAGTGGGAAAGCGCGGGGTACAAATGTAACTTGGGAAAAATCCACAATTCCAGGAATAACATGTATAGAATGTTTGTACGTTTGGGAAGCTTGCCAGGTGCCCTTGGCTTGGATTGGCCACTGTCGTGGACAGGATGCTGGGCTCGATGGAACCTTGGTCTTTTCCCAGTGTGGCATTACTTATGTACTTATTCACTCTATCCTGTGTTTTTAATGAGGCATTTTTTGAACCAGCTTTTTTTCTCCAGTAGGGTGGAGTTTTTTTTTTATACCAATTCTATTTTTCTCTCTAAGAATCTATGAATAGACTCCCAAATGTGATAGTTTTTTTTGCAAATACTTTATGTATTCCCTATCGGGAAAGTTATTTAATGAATGAGTTATAGGAATAGTGAATGAGGTACAGTTTTCAAACTATTGTGTAGAAGTATTTACTCTTTTAAATGCCACCATTCAAGTATGCCACTCTCAGGTTAGCAATTCCTGATGTCATTAGGGCAAGAACCAACACCAATAAAACTATGAAAGATCAAAAACACAGAAGCAAACTGAATTAATGAAATGCATTCCATTCTATACACATATTCAACCCATATGGTTCAGTGATATTTAATTGAAAGATCCCTCTCAGTTCACACTGGCAGTGAATCCACTGTACATTACCCAAGAATAATCAATCACTAAACATTTCAGTTGCTCGAGTGTTCTTTAATCACACAGTCGTGCCGTTTTTTCATCCATTTTATTGTGGGTGGTGCAGTGCTTATGTTTAAAGACTCTTGACATATGACCAATAGAATACAACTTATGAGGACAATTGATCAAATAGAAGCATACAAACATGACAGCAGATAAAGGCCAAATAGCCCATCCGTTCTGACCATCCGCACCATCCACTGTCTCCTCTGTTCCCTAAGAGGTCTCATGTTCTTGTCCCATGCTTTCTTGAATTCAGATACAGTCTTTGTCTCCACAACCACCACCACCACCACCACCACTGGAAGGCCATTCCATGTATCCACTGTAAAAAAGTAGTTATTAGATTACTCCTGAGCCTTTTAACTTCATCAAATGTACTCTTATCTGGAGTTTTCTTTCAATTGAAATAAATGCGCCTCCTGTACATTAATGCCATTGAGATAGTTAAATGTCTCTATCATATCCGCTCTCTCTCTCTCTCTCTCTCACCTTTCTTGCAGCATTTTACACATTGAGGTCTATACGTCTGTCCCCATATGCTTTATGATAGAGCCCACTGACCTGTTTATATCTTGTTGTGCAGCTGGTAGCATACTTAAATACAATGCCTATAACTGTATTTGGATGTTTGTTTTTTTGTTTATTGAAAACTTTATTGAAACAAAATATTTCTAGTTTACAGGCAACTTTATCAGAACTGTAGTTTCAAAGAAGCATATTCCAAGCAAATGGGTCTAAGCAGTTTACAGTTATGCTAAAAGAAACAAACAAGTGAAAGGAACACCATTATAAAAAGGACAGAAAATCAATCCTTCAAGCACAATCGTATGAAGACCGTTGGGGTGTCCTAGGCCAGCCCCCTAACTGAAAAACTCACTAAGGGCTAGTCTGGAATGCCAAGAGAAAATGTTGTTTTTTTAAGTGCCTTAAACTGAGGGAAAGACTCTTCTGTATGAATGTGTGCTGGGAGAGAATTCCAAAGCATGTGAGCCAAAAAAAAAAAAAAGGTTGCTGTGTGGGCTTGTCAGGAAGTGGTGTATGGAATAGTCAATGCTGAAAAATACAGAGAGGCACCAGAGTAAAATGCTTTGTGAGTAAGAATTAAGATCTTAAAAGGAAGTTGAAACCAAACAGGAAGCCAATGTAATTGAATTAGGAGGGGGAGGAGGGGGTAGCATGATCAAATTGTCCAGCCTTGCAAAGGAGATGAGCAGCACAGTTCTGAAGGGTTTGGCAGTATTTAAGTTGTGACAAAGGAAGACCTGTGTAAATTGACGAACAATAATCCAATCTTGATGTAAGTAGAACATATAGAGCAGTATGTCAGGAAGTATTTTTTCACGGAGAGAGTGGTGGATGCTTGGAATGCCCTCCCGCGGGAGGTGGTGGAGAGGAAAACAGTAACGGAATTCAAACATGCGTGGGATAAACGTAAAGGAATCCTGTTCAGAAGAAATGGATCCTCAGGAGCTTAGCCGAGATTGGGTGGCAGAGCTGGTGTTGGGAGGCAGGGGCTGGTGGTTGGGAGGCGGGGATAGTGCTGGGCAGACTTATGCGGTCTGTGCCAGAGCCAGTGGTGGGAGGCGGGGCTGGTGGTTGGGAGGTGGGGATAGTGCTGGGCAGACTTGTACGGTCTGTGCCCTGAAAATGACAGTTACAAATTAAAGTAAGATATACATAAAAAGTAGCACATATGAGTTTGTCTTGTTGGGCAGACTGGATGGACCGTGCAGGTCTTTTTCTGCTGTCATCTACTATGTTACTATGTAGAGAATTGAAATCAAGAGAGTCACACAGAAAGTGCCATAGGAGCCAACTTTTGAAAATGACTGGGGGTGGTAAACTCAATGTTGCGTGCAACATCTGAAGAACCATGATACCAGACTTAATAATTCTAGATACTTGTTTTACAAAAGAAAGTCATGAGTCAGTCCAATACCTAAGTAACGAAAAGATGAAACTGGGGTGGGGGGGGAGGGGAATGGAAAGATCAGAAACAATTGATCTAACTGCTGGTTGAGGTAGTGATCCATAAACCCAGCAGGCTGTTGTCTTTTCTGGGTTCAGTTTCATTTTATTTGAAATAAACCATAATGCTATTGCATGGAGACAATTTTGAAGAGGTTGTAAATCAATGTTGAGGGGAGAAACAGGAAACAAAAGTGTCAGCATAAATTTAAAAAACTAATGTTAATGGATTGAATCAGAGTAGCTAAAGGGCTAATAAATAGCTTAAAAAGCAATGGGGACAGAATTGAACCCTGAGGCACCCCAGATTTGAGAGGGTAAGAGGAAGAAACAGTGGAACCAGAGTAAACATTCTCTAAGATGCTTTACTGAGAGCCTAGAAAGCAGAAGAGAATGATCCTTGAGATCAAAAGGCATAGAAAAATCTAATGATACCATTAGAGTATGTTATCCTCATTGATTGCTTGTATTTAAATGCATGCTCAGTCTGTGATAAGACAGTTTTAATTCATGACCTGATTAATGATACATAAGCGGATTTGACTTTTATAACAGAAACTTGATTGCCAGACCCTAATTCTTCCCATGTGTTAGAACTTTGTCCTACAGGTTATCAAATATTACATAATCCTAGACAAGACAGAAAGGGATGTGGATTGGCTGCTATTTATAAAGATTCTTTTACCATCACAAAGGTAGAAAACAGTATGGGTGTCAGGTTCTCAGGTTCAAAGCCCGCGGGGCCGGGCTCTGGAGCAAACGTGAGCCCTTGGGCTGCTGACGAGGAGCGACAGCAGCAGGCAAAACCCACCAACCAACGCTGGGCAAGCCCACTGACGCCGGCAGGGACTGCAGGCACCGCCCAGCGAGCCGGAACACACGGACTGGAATCCCCCGGACAGGAGGACACAGGACTGGTCCACTGGACTGGAGCACACCGGACTGGTCCACACAGCTTCACCTGCACTTAGCTACTAAGCCCCCCAGGAGTTGAGCTCCTGGGTTTGAGTAGCCGGCAGGACTTACTGGACGACACCGGGACCAGGACTAGAACAGGCTGTAGCTGAAGTGCACCTAACTCCTAAACTGACCAAAAGTGTTCCTAAGCCCGGCACCAACCAAAGAGCTCCTGAGCCCTCCACTAACAGCAGTGCTCTTAACAGAAACTAACAGGGGTGCCCCTACGCCCTACACTAACAGAAGTGCAGGGAAGCCACAAGGGAAAAGGAAGGGAAGACAAACGCCAGACCTAACACTGGTGCTTCCTAAGCACCAAGCTGCAGCAGCTAAACATGGGTTCTCACCCCGGTGCTTCCTAAGCACCCAGCTGCAGCAGCTAAACACAGGTCACGAGGAAAAGCGGGGAAAGCACAAGGAAGCAAGCAAGCAGGAAAGCCAAATACCCAAACAACAAAAGGTGCTTCCTAAACACTTATAACAAGGGTGCTCCCAGCACCAAACTCCAGCACTGCACTAACAGCAGTGCTACACACCATAGCAAAAGGGAAAGCAGAGGAGCCAAAGGGAAAAACAGGGAAGTCAAACACACAAGTCACAAGTGCACACTGCACTAAACTAAACTGGACCTAAAGCAAGTAGCCAGAAGCAAATGTTGCGAAGGCTCTGAAAGAAAGACCACCACTTCCTTATCAAGGCCCTCCCTGATGATGTCACACTCCCTAGACCCAGGCAACAGCACACCTACCCAGAGAGCACACTGAAAACCATAGAGGCCCAACTCACACCAATGCAACACTGTGAAACACTTGAAGCCAGTACACCCAAATAGAGTTAGAGCAACTCAGACTACACCCACAGCTGCAGTGAAGTGAGACAATTAGCCCCATGCTGGCAGCAGCCGGCACAGAGAGAGAGCTAGCTCAAACAGGACAGAAAAACAGAACAGAAGCCAGCTAAAAAGCTGACCCCCAGGCACAAGGTAAGTTTGAGAGGGGTTCTGACCACGATCATAACAATGGGTTTAGAAGTGATAGTTTGCCAGCTTACTGATTTTATGAAGAAGGAGAAATGGGGGGATAATTTTAATCTATAGGCCATCTGGATCTTGGAATGGTATTTGAGCGAATATTTGAAATCATAGCTCAATATATGCTTGTTTTTAAGGAATTAATTATTTTAGGAGATATGAATATCCACAGCAGTTTTTAGATTTTTTTGTTGCAATTGGATCTTTGGATTGATACTGATCAAAAGACACATAAAGATGGTCATACGCTTTATTTTTTTTTTGCTTTCACCAACAGAATGACTCAGAAATATTAATAGGACATCAGAAGTGGGATGCAGTTCCTTGGACCGATCATTTTGTTATGAATTTTTTTTTTCTAAGATCATTTAAGAACTTTCAATCCAGGTCTAAGATTAATACATGTGTTGTCCAGGGAAAAATTATTGCAGAACGTTTTTGGCAGAAAGTTGGGGAGAGAACTAAAATCAGAGGTACAACCACCAGAACAACAGCTACAGGTTTGGAATAATGCAGTGTCTTTATCTTTAGACGAATTAGCACCTCTGAGAAAAAGGAATGGTTGTTTAAAACGGAATCACTGGTATACACCAGAGTTGGCAGATCCTAAGAGGTGCTGTAGGAGGCTAGAGAGATCCTGGAGTAAAACTAAGGATCCTAGTAGTTATAGATGGTGGAAAGAGATTAAAGTATATAAAAATTCTGTTGTGTCAAAAGGGGAATATTATGGAAAAAATGATAGCTGATTCAGAAAAGTCATCAAAACAGATTTTCCAAATTTTCAAATCATTGATAACAACTGATAAGGTACAAATGATGTCACAAGAAATACAACCTACAGCGGATGAGTCAGCAGATTATTTCCACACCAAAATAGATTAGGCGAAGTCTTGTTGAAACCAGACAGGATTGCCAATGATGGGAGCAGCAGGAGGAGATAACTCTGTGAAAGGAGACATGCTATGGAATGAATTTTGTTGATACAAATATTATTCATATCTAGCTCAAAAGGTTGTCCAAGAAAGCAAGTTACTTAGATGTTTGTCCTTCCTATTTACTTAAGACAGTACCCACTGACATGGTTGACAATGTTTGTTAATTCTATTCTGAGTACTGGGAGTTACCCCCTTGATTTGGCATATAGTATGCTGACTCCTATTTCCAAGTCAATGGGAGCTGATTTGTCTAAGCCTGAAAATTATAGACCCGTGGCAAGTATACCATGGCTTGCTAAACTTATTGAATCTGTTGTAAATACTCAAGTATGTGACTACTTGAGCAAATTTGATATTCTTCATATTTCACAACATGGTTTCAGACCACTACATAGTACTGAAACTTTATTGATGGAAATGGTAACTGAAATCAGACTGGCTCTTAGTAAGGGAAGGCAAATGATTTTGCTACAATTCAATATATCAGCCGTCTTTGATATGGTGAAAACCATGATCAACTGTTGAATAGGCTTAGTCAGATTGATATGAGTGGTACTGTTTTAAAATGGTTTAGTGAGTTTTTATAGAGGAGAATATATAGTGTAAGAAGGAATCTAAGGTGCTGCGTACGTCTAGTGGCGCTTTAGAAATAAGTAGTAGTAGTATCCTTGCATTGGAATGCAGATTGCAAAGTTCCTCAAGGGCCACCGTTGTCACCTTCCTTGTTCAACATCTATTTAAGTATGATGGGAACAGTGCTGTTCATCATGGGAGTATTGGTCTACTCATATGCAGATAATATTTTTCTTCTATGTGAAGCTCGAGAAAAGTGTGAAGATACTATGACTTTCTTGAGGGAGATTTGTCATCAAAACTGATAACTGGGCTAAAGCTAATTTTCTGAAATTTAATAAAGGTTAAGGTTGTTTGATTTGGAGATTATGATAAGCTGACCGCTAAGTGTTTGGAATTGGGTACAGGTGAGAAGCTAATGATTGAAGACCACTCAAAAGTGTTAGGGGTCATAATTGATTCAGGCTTAACTGTTGAATTACATGTGAAGCTTTATCTAAAAAAAAAAAAGGTTTTTCCGATTCTTTTACCATCACGAAGGTAGAAAACATTATGGAAATGGGTTTAGAAGTGATGGTTTGCCAGCTGAGAGCAATTCAATCTAAATTACAACCAGATAACTTTTGATCAGTGGCACAGGCAATCCTGATACCGTATTTAGATTATTATAGCACACTATTTACTACTACTACTACTACTACTATTTAGCATTTCTGTAGCGCTACAAGGCGTACGCAGCACTGCACAAACATAGAAGAAAGACAGTCCCAGCTCAAAGAGCTTGCAATCTAATAGATTGTAATAGATTGATTTACAGCCTGGGAAAATATGAAAGAGCATCCCCACTGTTGAAGGAGCTACATTGGCTTGATGGATCTGGTATTGATTGATTAATTTGGATTTTCTATCATCTTTTTCCTTAGTTAGAATGGAACACTGTTTGAAATTAAACTATCCGTCCTTTAAGGGTGTTCGGAAAAAATCCATCTTAGAGCGTTCCTTTTTACATCATGGAGTTAGGCTTTGGAACGGACTGCCTTTAGAAATTCGGAAAATAGCTCAATATTATTCCTTCAGGAAAGCGTTAGTCTTTTTTTGTTTGATGAGAAAGCTGTTTTTTAGTTTCAATGTATTTGATGGGAAAGATCCTTTTTAGTTTCAATGTACTAGATATGCAATGCCAATTTTTAGAAAAGGTTCCAGAGGAGATCTGGGAAATTATAGACTGGTGAGCCTGACTTCGATGCTGGGCAAAATTGTAGAGCCTATTCAAAAGCATGGATTAATGAGACAACACCAATATGGATTTAATGAAGAGAAATCTTGCCTCACCAATCTATTACATTTTTTTGAAGAGGTGAATAAACATGTGGATAAAGGTGAGCCAGTCGATATTGTGTATCTGGATTTTCAAAAGGCATTCGACAAAGTACCTCATGAAATACTCCACGGGAAACTGGAGAATCATGGGATAGGAGGTAGTGTCCTATTGTGGATTAAAAACTGGTTAAAAGATAGAAAACATAGAGTAGGGTTAAATGGTTAGTGTTCTCAATGGAGAAGGATACATAGTGGGATTCCCCGGGGGTCTGTGCTGGGACCACTGCTTTTTAATATATTTATAAATGATCTAGAGATAGGAGTAACTAGTGAGGTAATTAAATTTGCTGATGACACAAAGTTATTCAAAGCTGTTAAATCGCAAAAAGATTGTGAAAAATTACAAGAGGACATTAATAGATTGGGAGACTGGGCATCTAAATGGCAGATGGCGTTTAATGTGAGCAAGTGCCCAGTCCGTCCAGCACTGGTTTTGCTTCTCAATTACTGTTGTTGCCACCCAATCTCCACTAAGATTCCGTGAATCCATTCCTTCTAAACAGGATTCCTTTGTGTCTATCCCAGGGGCGTAGCCAGCCTTCCGTGGGGGAGGGGTCCAGAGCCCAGGGGGAGGGGGCACATTTTAGCCCTCCCCCGGCGCCGCCCCCCCACCGCCGACATTGCCGCCCCCCCTCCCGCCGCGAACCCGCCGCCGCTGCAGCCTACCTTTACTTTTGCTGGCGGGGGATCCCACTCCCCGCCAGCCGACGTCTTCTTCTCAGTCGCTTCCTGCTCTTCAATTTGTTTGCTGACGTCCTGCACGTACAATTACGTGCAGGACGTCAGCAAACAAATTGAAGAGCAGGAAGGACTGAGAAGACGTCGGCTGGCGTGGAGTGGGATCCCCTGCCAGCAAAAGTAAAGGTAGGCGGGGGCGGGTTCGCCGGGAGGGGGGTCCTGGGGTGAATCTGCGGGGGCCCGGCCCCCTCAGGCCCCCCACGTAGCTACGCCACTGGTCTATCCCACACGTTTGAATTGCATTACTGTTTTCATCTCCTCCACCACCCGTGGGAGGGCATTCTATGTATCCACCACCCTTTCTGTGAAAAAATACTTCCTGACATTACTCTTGAGTCTGCCCTCCTTCAACCTCAATTCATGTCCTCTAGGTCTATCGCCTTCCCGTCTCCCGAAAAGGTTTGTTTGCGGATTAATGCCTTTCAAATATTTGAACGTCTGTATCATGTCACTCCTGTTTCTCCTTTCCTCCAAGGTTCAGGTCAGCAAGTCCTCTCATATGGTTTGTAACACAAAGCCTCTTTTAAATCCAATCTTTAAGTTACCAAGCACAGAATAAAATAATTTCACTTACCCACAGAAATGTCCTCGTCTCTCAGAACATAATGAGATTAAGAAGAAAATTGGGCAAGTTCCTGAGGAAAAATCCCATAAAATATTATTAGCCAAGTAGACTTTAGAGAGCTATTGTTCAACACTGGATATAAACTGTAAGAAATAGATATGTGTTTTGGGATCTGTCAGGTATTTGCAGCCCCAACCTATCTTTGTTGGAGACAGGATGCTCGACTCGTGTGATGCTGATCTGATTTAATATGGTTTGCCGTATGTTTTCTTAATAATCTTTCAAGCAATACTAAAATAAGAGGACAAATCATGAAACTAGTCACTAGCAGATTGAAAACAATTGTGGAAAGTATTGTTCATGCAATGCATAATTAAGCTAATGGATCTGTTGCCACAGGACATGGTCAAGGAGGGCTTTAAAAGAGGTTTAGATAAGTTATTGTTTGTGGTCACCAGCTGAAACCATTCCTTATCTAATTTCTTATAACTATCGTTAATGTTTACTGATGTTCTTACAGTTCAACAAGTGGTGTAGTAGGACTGAGTTGAGTTCCCATAACATATGATCCCCCTCTTCCCCGACACATGATCCCTCAAAAGCAGCACTTTCTCAATTCATACACTGTGCATGCAGTCTATGAAATTATTTGCCAGATACACTTGGGAGAGCCGTTATTTATCCCTGGAAATAAGCTATGAGAACTGAATCTGTTTTTTTGAAATCTGCTGATCCTTATGACCAGGATTGGGCTCTGTAGGTATACTGGCCTTGATGGGCCTTGCTGTGACTCAGCATGGTCTTTATTATCTTCTTACTTTATATTTTTGGCAAGAGCACATGTCTTTTCATTGGAGGCTCAGAGTTATATTAAGTACAGTAAATATTCCCATGTTATAATTGTTCATAAGTACATAAGTACATAAGTAGTGCCATACTGGGAAAGACCAAAGGTCCATCTAGCCCAGCATCCTGTCACCGACAGTGGCCAATCCAGGTCAAGGGCACCTGGCACGCTCCCCAAACGTAACAACATTCCAGACAAGTTATACCTAAAAATGCGGAATTTTTCCAAGTCCATTTAATAGCGGTCTATGGACTTGTCCTTTAGGAATCTATCTAACCCCTTTTTAAACTCCGTCAAGCTAACCGCCCGTACCACGTTCTCCGGCAACGAATTCCAGAGTCTAATTACACGTTGGGTGAAGAAAAATTTTCTCCGATTCGTTTTAAATTTACCACACTGTAGCTTCAACTCATGCCCTCTAGTCCTAGTATTTTTGGATAGCGTGACAGTCGCTTCACATCCACCCGATCCATTCCACTCATTATTTTATACACTTCTATCATATCTCCCCTCAGCCGTCTCTTCTCCAAGCTGAAAAGCCCTAGCCTTCTCAGCCTCTCTTCATAGGAAAGTCGTCCCATCCCCACTATCATTTTCGTCGCCCTTCGCTGTACCTTTTCCAATTCTACTATATCTTTTTTGAGATACGGAGACCAGTACTGAACACAATACTCCAGGTGCGGTCGCACCATGGAGCGATACAACGGCATTATAACATCCGCACACCTGGACTCCATACCCTTCCTAATAACACCCAACATTCTATTCGCTTTCCTAGCCGCAGCAGCACACTGAGCAGAAGGTTTCAGCGTATCATCGACGACGACACCCAGATCCCTTTCTTGATCCGTAACTCCTAACGCGGAACCTTGCAAGACGTAGCTATAATTCGGGTTCCTCTTACCCACATGCATCACTTTGCACTTGTCAACATTGAACTTCATCTGCCACTTGCACGCCCATTCTCCCAGTCTCGCAAGGTCCTCCTGTAATCGTTCACATTCCTCCTGCGACTTGACGACCCTGAATAATTTTGTGTCATCGGCGAATTTAATTACCTCACTAGTTATTCCCATCTCTAGGTCATTTATAAATACATTAAAAAGCAACGGGCCCAGCACAGACCCCTGCGGGACGCCACTAACTACCCTCCTCCACTGAGAATACTGGCCACGCAATCCTACTCTCTGCTTCCTATCTTTCAACCACCTGGTTCGCCACCTGGTATCTAAGGCAACGTAGGGTTAACTGACTTGATCAAGGTCACAAGAAGCTACAGTGCAATTTGAACCTTGACTTCCCAGAATTTGAACTGTTCTAACAACTAGGCTACTCTCTCTTGAAGAGCAGGCATATTTTTCCAACCAAACAAGCTGAAAAAAAGGAAACTTGAACCTGTCTACATCTGTGTGAATCTTATGAAATTGAAAACTTGGAATTGAATTAATAGAAGAATACATTGTAAAGTTGAAAGAGTATCTTATAGCAATGGGGGGAGGGGAGGAAAGGATTTTGAATATTAGCCTTCTTGTTCTAATAGATTTTGCCCAGAGCCATTAATTCAAGAAGTCATGCCTATGAACTTTACAGTATATTTTTGCACAGTTTTTTTTTCTGTAAGGCCACTGGTCATTGGATCATGTGTAGCTCTTATTGGTAAAATAAACTAGCATATGTAACATTCTGGACAGTGTGCTGCTGGTTACACAGCTGTTTGCTGTCAGTTCTCTTTAAACCATGAAAGAGTTTTGAATGGAAATTTATGGTAGTGCTAGGAGATGTAGCCCCTCTTAGTCCTTAACTGACAGTAAGCAAGCTCATGTTTGAGGTAGGTACTCTGGGAGATGTGAAGCAGCAGTTAGGGTTCAGGTGAAAATAGTTAAGCACCTGGAACCATTCTGGAAAACTACTGAAAAGACCAGACTGTAGAGAGGCAGAACTGGCTTCAGGATGTACAGGAGGAACACCAAGAGGTGGGATGCTTGAGTTACGTAGAAGCTTGATGGGAATTGCTGCTGTGGATTTTATTAAGGAATTGTTAATATTTTGGGAAGCTGACAGGAGGGCAGTGTGTTTGCTGTGAAAGACCCTGAGTAAAAGACAGAGAGAAACATTTGCTTACTAGACTGCGTTAGCATTTTGCCTGGGCAAATAGTCTGTGCGAGGGTAAAAACAGATATGCTGGAACAGGTAACCCCCATGCATGAGAGAAACACCTTAGATTAAAGTTGTGCTAGTGAGCTTGTATGTTGATTGGGACCCAGGAAATATCCTCAACAGATTAACTTCAAGGTGCTGCAGGTCTGTGATACATAGAGGCTGAGAAGCCAAGCGCAACAGGGAGAAGCTGACAAGGAAATTTGGATGGCACATTAAAACAAATAGGCTGTAGTCTACTCTATGAGGATCAGAAAAGCAATGATTAGGGAACTTTATTAGTGGTTTGTAATTGTATTTTGGATTAAGTTGTTTGAGGGCTGCATGCTGCTTGTGCAGGTTGCTAATTAAAAGCCCATAGTGAAGCATCCACTTTGTTGTATATAAGAATATAAATAGCACACAAGTGCCCTTCCTCATCTGTGGAAAATAGAAGATGTTGCTGAGTTCCTGACTCGGAGAGCTGACCTGGGACTGGCCTGTGACAGTTCTTACAGCCATAGTCCCTGGTTTCCATATTATGTTATTTTTATTGTATATAAAGTTATTTTCTGGCATATCTTATTTACCTATTTAAATGTGGTCCTCTTTTGGGGAAAATGGATATTAATGATCAGTGCCAGGAAGGGAATGGAGAATAGGGAAACAAGATGAGGAAAGAGGGGGAAATTTCAGCACAGAGAGAGTAGATCTTCAAGGAGGAGAATGGATAAGGGACCTCAGATACAGCCTATTGGATCACCTTGCTCTCTCCCTACAGCTACTCCAGTCCTCTGTCATTCTTGCTGTTATTTGCACACTCCTCCCTTCCTCTGACCCCTCCCCCCATACACACACACCCTTTACTGTCCTCCCCTGCACCTCTCACTCTACATCTTGTCCCCATTCTAGTCCCTTTAGCTTTTTCCAC